>NC_091062.1:178272942-178956302 GCF_000393655.2 Nicotiana sylvestris
AGTGGGGTTTCTCTTTTTTCTTTCACTTTAGTTTTACTTGGTGGAATTGGAGAAGAAGAGGAGTAGGTGTGGGTGCCTACCAAAAGAGAATCAACGATGAGTATGAGTGTAGCTGGTGAAGGAGGTGGGGTAGGGTTGGGGGATGTGGGGCTAAGGGTTGGGGTCCAATGCAAAGTCAGTGGTGGTGGGGGACCTGTAAAGTTAACAAGAAAGTAGTGATAAATTTTGCACAAGTTAATAAGGGAAAAGCCCACTCGTGGGGTCTTCGCGAATCTATTTCTTTTTTGTCCGTTCCAAAAAGAATGATTCATTTTTAAATTTAGAAATAATTTAACCCAAGCATTGAATTTTACTTTTAATGAAAAACTTTTATAATCACACAAATACTCTAGACCCTTTTTTTACTTATTTAAGACCATAAATTCAAAAAGGTTTTATTTTTTCTTAAACTACATGCTCAATCAAATCACATAGATTCATATAAATTAGAATTGAGTAAGTACTATTTAAATTTTTTTTTTTGTTTCCATGTGGTGTTCAATATCCACATGAGGCTCAAGTATTTTTGAATTTGCGTCCGATAAATGAGTGTTTGTCATTCCACCACAACCCTTGTTGGTAGAATTTAAGTTATACTCCTTCTGGTCCACAATAATTGACCAATTTGTTTTGGGCGCACTCATTAAGGAAATACTAAATTTTAGACGAAAATAGTCAGTTCGACTAAACTACCCTTCATTAAATGTTGCATCATAGTTATAGTAGCACTTACTTCTCTTCTCAAATGTGAAGAGTAAATGACTTTTTAGAGATACGTTCGTAAGGCTAATTTTGAAAAAACAAATTGAACTTTTTCTTGATTATATAAATGGACACTTTTATTTTGGACCAAAAAAAAAAATTACTCACTTATTATGGACTGGAGGGAGTATATGTTGCTCTCTCCACTTATTACTCGTAATCTTAGATATTCTACATGCATGACTTTTATTAAGACATTGTTGTTGTTATAGGTAAAAACTATTATAGAGAAGTACAATATAACATAAAAATCGGTTTTCAACAAAATTTAATTTTTATAGTGAAATATTGTTATATAAGAATTTTATTATAGAGAGGTTTGACTTTATATAGTTCTTTGTCCTCCCTTCCAACACGAAAACCCTACTTGTCTAGGTGTGTATGTGTGTATATGCATATATAAACACATGTTTGCATTTATACAACTTAAATACAGTAAAAGCTGAATATATACAAGAAGCTAAAAGAAGACTGAATGTTGCATGTGTTTGTGACCACAAAATCTGAAAGACAAAGAACTCTTCTTTGATGCTGATATGACACTATTATTGTAGTTGTCACAAAGCAAAACTTACCACACGCCTTTGTCCCCACCCTAAAACAAAAATTCTTAGTTACAAAATGTGCCTATGGTTTCAAGTCATCTTAATAAAAAAAATTCATGCATTTTATTGGTAAGCAATAATATAATTAACATTATCAAATCAACTATAGGTAATTATATATGTACACAGATTTTGTAACTCAAAAAAGATGCTAAACAATCTATTACAATTAGCCAAACTATAATACTCACTACTTACTAGCTACTGTAAGAAAGTTTATACTTGATCAGTGTGTACAATTGTTTTCTCTTTCTATTTTTTTTTTTTTCTTTAATGCCCATAATTAGTACTACATGAATCAACCACCCACGTCTTATCCCCTCAAGCTCACCTGACATTCAACATTAAGGAAAGTCAGAGAAAGGGGCCAGAAATACTGTTCTGAAGAGGTAAAATGAAGGAACACAGAAAGTGAGATAGAGAAATGTGATTTTTTTTTTTTTTGGGGGGGGGGGGGGTTTGAGGAGTAGGGGGTGGATGGATGTGTAAACTAAGGAGTACAAACAAATGATAGACAAATTTAAGATATATTCACTTACATTATAAGTAATTCGTACATTATTAATGTAATTTAACAAGTTCTCACTGATATATCTTCTATATAACCATATCAAATTTGATATGAGAAGTTATATGTTCTTATACGTCTTAATGTGGAAAAAAAAAACTTAAAACATTATTACTGCACACAACTCAAACTCGCAAATAAGGATTGGATTCATTGAAGAATGGTTGATCTTAAAGGTATGAAAGAGATAGACAGCTCAAGTAAGAGCATCTAATGCTAACAAGGAAACACAGCTCATCACAACTCAACCCCACTTCCCCTACCTAACTTTATTACAGTATATACCTTTAAGACTAATTTTATCATTTTTTAAAATAAAATAAAAAAAGCAATCCGATGCGCTAAACATCTCGCAATTATGAAGGGTCCAGGGAAGAGTCACACTCCAAGAAATGTGATATAGATATTCTACCATAATATAAGTATTAGTGACCGTTTTCATGGCTCAAACTCATAACCTACAGGTCACAAAGACAACTTTACCGTTGCTCCAAAACTCCCATTTCCTTTTTCGTTGCTAATATATATTTTTGTACCACTTTTTCCTTTGGCTTCTTGTTTCAGAATTTAAAACCACTAATTAATACAGCAGCTAGCCACTCACTCCAACTCATCCCTCTCACTTCTTAGATGTGATTATCTGATATTTATGTAATTAGTAGCTTGTATTTACTCTCAATTTCCTGCGAACTTATAATTTATGAATGAAACACAAGTTGCTAGTTCAGGATCTCAACTTATTTAGTTATTTATTTGTATTTCACGCAACATTTTAAATTAACATGTAATAAATTATTAATTCATCTCAAATATTTTATCTTTAGTTGATTTGATAATTCACAAGTCATATGGATCCATATGACTTAGTGAAATACGGCCGTGGTGTTTGGTATCAAAATTTTGAGAGAATTTTCTTTAGTTTTTCCCGAAAACTCTTTTTCAACTTGATTTTCGGATACCAGTATTTTTATAAAATTTTCATGTGCTAATGCTAGTTATAGTAGTAAAGTGTTGGCGTGGCATTTGAAAAGAAAGAAGAAATCATCAAATTAACACCACCCACCCCCCACCCTCACCCCCCAAATAGAATCATTTCTTAGATGAAATTTAAGATAAGCAACCATGTAGAGATCACTATCTTTCTCATGGTAAGTCAATTTCTTTTGCTGCCTAATTAGTCAAAGATGAAGTGAAGGTTAAGAACAGTGGATGAGTGAGTAAAGAGTATTCCTCACTGCTCTCGACTTTAACTATATTACTAAATTTGTATCTATTGCCACAAAGTAATACTTAGTAGGTGCCATAGACCAAAGTACTCCGTATTTACTAGTTTAAAACCGCGAAATCTACCTCTCGCATTTAGACGAGAATGTTAGTCTCCTAAGGAAAAAGGCAGCAAGTGAGAGAAAAAAAGGGACAGCTCGGTACACAAAGTATTTCGCGTTCACGGTCGCATCTCAAGGGTTGTGATGTATGCAGTTTGCCCTGATACAAATATCAATGGCTGGTTTCACGATTCGAACTCGTGATCTGTAGGTCACATAAAAATAACTTTACCATTGCTCTAAGGTTTCTTGAGAGCGAGAGAACTAAATGGAATTTTTGTTCAAATGGATAGAATTACCTTATGTATGTAAAGAGAGAGAATTTCCATTCGGACTAAACCAAAGGTGGTGTAACCCATATGATGGAGTTGTCTCCTTATTGGGGTTCTCTTTCTATTTTCAAAAACAGTTTTAAAAAGGGAAGAAAAAGGAATATCCTTTTCTCTTTTTACCCTATAGGCAAAGGACTTTCTTTCAACTTGTCTCTCAATTAAGAGACTCCTAAAGTTTCTTGCAGCGTGCACACAAGCCATCTTAATAACTGAAATCATAGCTACCATACCACATCAATTCGTCCATGTAAATTAAAGTGAAAATACATACTATTAATGTGTCTAAAAGACACATGCCACGTATTCATGTGGTTTGAAGTAAACACCGATTGTGGGTACGTATTTTCCGAGTCTCTTACTGTCCCTCGAATTTGTTGCAATGTTGTCTCATCCAATGAAAGATGAATAAAAGGCTGCTACTATATGTTGGAAAAGGACAAGTTCCTTTTGTAAGAAAAATTTCAAGGTCCAAACACTACCTTTCTGCGAAAATTACACAATTGGTGAACACTAGCCTTGCTCTCTGTAGGATCGACCACTGAATTATTTTTACAGCGACCGCTAATTCCTTTATAGAGTATAGTTGAACGTGATCAGTGAATTGTCTGGAGCCAAAGGAAGAAAAAGCTCGGATAAACTTGGGCTTCAGGGTTCCAAGGAAGAGCAAATTAGGTAGAACTGATTCTCCAAAGAGGAACAAACAGGAAAATTTCAGGCTATCTTATCCGAAAAATTTCAAAGAAATGCAGAACTAAATTTCTTTTCTTTTGTAAGTAATAGAAGCTGCATAAGTTCAATCTTGAATAAAATTTTATACGAGCATCCAGCAAACTAGCTGTATAAATAAACATATGAGTGAAACCTTTTCCTACTTTTAGTGCTTCACTTCTTTGCTTTTGCAAATCTCAGACAACGATACTTCTCCCCACTAACTGTTATTTCAAGAGCTCCATCTTGGTTATCTTGATTTGATGCAGTCCCCATTAGCACACTTTTCTCTTTCTCAAGGTTTTCCCTCTCCATCTTTAACCGGGCTTCTTGCCGAGCAATTTCTGCCTGGGATCAAAACTGAGGCATGTTACAAATCCTCAAGGGAACATCATTTATCAGAAAGGTAGAAATTTTAGATACTACAGCTCATATTTGCAACTGTTACAAAAGCTAAAACAACACAAGACTGACCATATATTTCCTTCTTCGACTAATGTATGTTTCTGCACTGAACTTTAAACTCATATAAATAGATAGACCACCTTTCTAGGGAACTTGGAGCCTCTAATTCCATATTTGAGATCTATAGGTGACACAGGGCAAGTAAAAATAACTATTGTCGGAACAGCTTACCAGTAGAAGTAGTAAGCAAAATGTAATAGTTATCTTAATTGCGAAAACGTCAGCATTTACACATCTCTCAGTTCCCGTTATTCCAAAAATAATCTATTATTGCTATATTTGGAAGTCAATAGTTGGCAAAAGCTACATGACATAACATTCAAATTGTTGCATCCAATCAGAATGTGGGATTCTTTTAAGCTTCAGAAACGGTCACTGCTAAATAGCACACAAAATCACTACTGATAAAGATCCGTCCACTATAAAACTTGACGAACAGAAGGCATTTTTGGGCAGGTTAATTTTGAAATAAAATATAGTGGAATGGCTAGAGGACAGTTACGCAGCAAGCAATTCAATTTTCATAACTGTCTTCATGTCAAAAAGATGTGGGGCTGGAAGGTATGGTTTTCAAGAGGAAGTATAGTCTTTTAAATGGGAAACCTGAATAGCCATTCAATTTTACACTCAAATAGTAGTAAAGCAGCAACAACAAACACATTGATTTCATACACGACAATTTCAAGTTCTAATATATGCGGCTCCAAAGGCTGAGTCTTCTTTTAAGTTTTAAACATGTCAAAGGAGGCTCCACGGTCACATATTACAGTATCATGCATTACTTTAAGTTTCCATATGAGATGCAGACTCAGAAGGCCTTTAATATGGTTACAAATAAGATAATGACCTGTAATATGAAGAGGCACATCTGATACCTTAATAGCCTCTACAGTACCACAAATCTGCCAACCCTATTTAATCACTTGAATAATAGCATATACAGGAATGCCTAGAGCAAGCTAGAATTGTAAAATTTCTATCTGACAGCTCCATCACGATAATCTTGTAAATTATTAGATTGATTCAAAGCTACTATAGATTGCGTACACATATAAGTGAGAGAAGGCATTTTTCTAGAGTTCTGGAAGTCCTAGAGTCTGAAGGCCATTGTGTGCAAGTGCAGGATATGTATTTCTTGTGAGGGGATACATCTATGGGAGGCTAGCTGAATCATTTCTATCTTATTGAGTTCCTACGGCTAGTAATTTTAACTAGAACTTCTGCAGAGTTACTGCTGAATGTGTGAAGCACCTGTTCTTTTACAGATAAAAACCAAGGAGTCAACTTGCATTTCCACAAAATAAAATTATTGAGAAAAAATTTCTGATTCAACTCCAGGAGTTAATATGTTAGCTACTATATTTGACATGCCAATCAGCTGTCCTTTATGATAGAAAGATTTACTACAACGCTAGCAGAAATTCTACAACCTTAGTATGCACGGACTAATTATTGCGAAAAATCCTACTGGCTGGTGTTTAACAATAAGATCAACCTTAGACTACACAGATTCTGTTAATTCATTTTAGAAACAAAACATGTTGCTGAGACCCTGGTAAGTAAATATAAACCCTCAGTTAAATAGATAATCTATGATACCAAATGACCAGAGGTAAAATTGAGCAAGGGCTATTCTCTGATTTATGTTGATATTTGTTATTCTTATCCAATGCTTGTAAGTTTGTAACAAGGATGCTTTAACCATATTAGGAGAGTGTAAACCTGGTTGGCTAGCACGGGTAGTAGGTTGCTTAGCCAACCTTTTAAACCACATGAAATTCCCAGAAAACTGGCTTTGCATATTCACATTAAGAGGTGGACAAGTATCCTTTTAACACGATGGAGTAAATTTGTCATTTCATTTCATTCATTCCATTGAAGGGTCTACCACTCTACTATAAATAAATGAAAATCTCACTTATGAATTAAAGAAAAACAATAAATGCTACATGTCCTGTACTATGTCCCTCCAGCGTTAGTTATACATTTTTCTAAAGCATAATATGAAAGGTATTATAAACTAATCAATATATTCCATTCAATCAACCGATCATCAAGAGATCAACAATGCCTCAATCCTAAACTAGTAGGATTAGATAAATGAACATTATGTGTCTATTCTACTCTATCGGGCTTATTCCATTCCAATACTAGTAAGTACTGTGTTTTCAGGCAAATCGAAATTTCTCTAAAACTAGAGGTTCTCTTATTTGTACTTGAACAATACTAGTACACGTCTCCAGACAAACTACAAAGACATTTGACAAACATCTGATCTGATGTAAGTACAACAACAACTAAGAATTAGTCTCAAGTAGTTGGTACAGTCTATGTGAGTCCTTTGTTCCATTATGTTCTATTAATAATAAGTCTGCATTATTTGGATAAACTATAGGTCTTTTAAATTAACTTTTCTCCATGTGATTTTAAAACTAAATCATCCCCATTAAGCACATATTGGACTTCATAGGAGTTAGGACAGGGCGAAACCTACTCATCCTATACTGTGTTCCTTCTATTTTAGTAATCAAAATAAAGGAAAAAATGTTCTCCATTTTTCCAAGCACACTTTGAAGTTCAAGATAATCTAAAGTAGCACCTCATACTTTAGACAGAGTCCCACGTCGGCAAAATACAAGAGAGATGGTGGGTATATAAGTTAACAAGCCTTAGACCCTAGTGACGCGTTTTAAACCCATGAAGGCCTAGGCCTAAAGCGGACAATATCACTAACGGGCTGGATTGTTACAAATGGTATCAGAGCCAACTCTTGTGTCAGCCTTGTCGATGGTGGGTCAGAGTTCAACTTAGTTTAGGCAAATCCCGGTTAGCTGGGGCAAACCTCAGTGCTGAGTCTAGGCGAATCCCAGGGTATGTAACACCCCATACTTTAGACAGAGTCTCACATAGCACCCCACACTTTAGACAGAGACTCGGCAAAACACAAGAGGGATACTGGGTATATAAGTTAACAAGTCTTAGACCCTAGTGACGCATTTTAACCTGTGAGGTCCTAGGCCTAGAACGAACAATATCACTAGCGGGCTGGGCTGTTACGTCTAACAAATGTATTCACAAAAATTACTACACTTGCAATCAGCAGCTAACTTTGAGTAATTCAGTCAATTCTACAAAATGGAATCTTTAAAAGATAATCATACTAAATACCCCATTTGCAATTTTTCTGTATATTTTGAGAAATTCACTCAAACCCAATTCAAGAAACACCAAAATAAGTTCAAAAAACTAAGCTTTTCAAAGAAAGAATGGATTTGTCTTTGTGGTGGGGGGGGGGGGTTACCTCACGACGAGAGAGCTCAGCTTTCCAAGCAGCTTCACGCTCAGCAACTTCACGTTCACGCTCCTCAATGTAACTCTGCATCTCCCTTTCTTTCATTATCCTGTCTTGTATATCTGCATCTAATGCTTCTTTCAATTCTTGTACGAATTTATCAACCACTGCTTTAATTCTCAGCGACATTAAACAACAACTCTTTTTGGCTCTTCTTCTTCAAAAAAAAAATATTCTGATTATTCCCTTTTTTTCTAATTCAAAGAGACCCTTTTTGGAGAAAACTGCTAATTTGTGGTTGCTGCTGGCAGGAAAGGGAAAATCAAAGAGGGAAGAGAAGTTTGGTTTGGCTTTTTTGGGTTACAGTTAGACAACTGTTGAAGCAAAGAATATGTGAGATCAATTTTAGGCCTTTAGTTTTCTTTTCTTTTTGTTTCTTCCCCCTTCTCACTTTTTAACCTAGTGCCATTTAATTAAAATAGCACGGTCTAGCCAGTTTTCGGATTGGTCATTCAAAAATAGTCAGCATTTATCAAGTCATTGGAAAATAGCTATTATCTTGCTGCAACAGAGACCGGTCCAGTATAATATACTGGAGTTTGGTGTACCTGTGTATGAACTTTCAGCATATTATGTTGGACCGGTATACTTTGCTGGCTTCAGTATAGTATATTGGAGACTGGAGCACTGGTGCTCCAAACTCCAGTATATTATGCTGGACCGGTATATTATACTGGAACTCCAGTCTAATAGTATAATATACTGGAACTCTAATATATTATGCTGGAGTATTTTTCCGAATTTTGGACAGTGTTTTCGTTCAGATTTATCTTTACATGAAAAGTGACTAAATTTTGATTGCTTTTGAAACTAAGACTATTTTTGAATGACCATTTATAAATCTGGCTATTTTTGAATTTTTCCCCCATTTAAAGTGTACCCACTTTTTAAATTTTTTTATCTTATACCCACCTTTTAAATAATTACAGGCCTTTTTCTCCTTTTTCTTCTTCTTTTTCTGATAACGGTAATTTTATATGGTGTTTGTAAACATATTTTAAGGTACTTTATGATATTTTATAGTGGTAAGCTGTTGTGGCGCTTTATTTTTTACTATTGATTAGGTTTTCTTCTTTTTCTTTTTCTTAATTGCAAAATGGACTCGTTAGATTTATTGTTGTTTTGACAAATTAATGATTGAGGTTTGTTTTTGATGATATTTAGAGGTTACATTTCAAAATTGAGCTCATTTGGAGTAGATTTATGTATTAAATTATATATTGGATTATTAAAATTCGAAGAACAATTTTTTATTTTTCGGTAATATGCATTTTAGGTCTATTTGGCCTTAAGAGCATGAAACGTTGGTTGCACTTCAGACCTTTTGGCTTTAAGTGCATCTGAAGTGTTATGAAAACGTTTGTTGTACTTCAGACCTATTTGGCCTTAAGTGCATCTGAAGTGCAATTTTTTCACTTCAAACTAAATTTTTTTTTTTTAACTTCAGACCCGATAAGTCTGAAGTTGATCGTCAAGTGAATAGGCTTGCAAATTTTTTTGTAAAGTGGGTATAAGTTCAATTGTGACCCCAAAATCGGGTATAAATAAAAAAGCCCCATACCCAAAGTGGTATTTAGGTTCAAGTTCTAAAAATAAAATAATTTTATAGGTATTAATTTTTGCCTTTAATAAGTCTTATATAGCGTAAATTAAGATTAGTTAAAGCTCCAGTGCGTTATCCAACCCCGAATGAGAAAACAAAAAAGAAAGTATTACTAGTACTATTTTTGTTTTAATTTAAATGACTACCGGTTGACTGAATACAAAAATTAAAAAATTAATTGACTGGTAGTGAAAAAAATGTTAAACTAATAATCAATAAGTTCAACAGAAAAAACTATCACATTAAAGTTTAAATTAGAAAAGAAGAAATTGAATGTTTGAAAGTTGTAAAAATTAGGTTAAAATGGTATATTTAAACAGTCAATGAGCCTTTATTTTATTACCATAAACATAAAAGTTTTGACTATTCTTAAATATAAAAACACTTATTTATAATATTTTTATGGAAGTTCAGGTACATCATTTTATTAAGAAAACTAGAAAATTCACCCGCGCTTTGCGCAATTGATAATAAGAACTATTAAACTCCTACTCTGTTACATACTATTTTTCTCATATTACATTATTATATCCCAGTAAAACACAAGCATATGTTATATTTTTCTCGAAGTATTTTAGCAGATTATTTGTTTCAGTTAAGAAAATATACTTGATGATGGTTACGTTTTACCATTTACCTAAAAGTGAATGTTACTTTAATTTCATATTTTACAATAAATAAATAAATATTCATTTTAGAAAATAAAAATCTTATACAACAACAATAACAATAATAAATATAAAGTAATTACTCTTTCCTTATATTCTACTATTGTATCTCCTTCTCTTTTCTTTTTTTACTTCTATTAGAAGTTATAGAGCTATAAGAAAGGCACTGATTCAGGTTAATTAAATGAGTAATTAATTGTATTAAAATGACATAAAAATATGAAAAAGAATGTTCATAAAGGTCTAAGAGAAGTGTTAGTTCACCTTTCCTAGGACGATCTCTATGACTCTTTGGATGGCTATAAATAAGCGTCGCCATCATCATCCAAAGAGTCATAGAGATCATCTTAGGAAAGGTAAACTAACACTTTTCTTAGACCTTTATGTACATTCTTTTTCATATTTTTATGTCATTTTAATACAATTAATTACTCATTTAATTAACCCGAATTAGTGCCTTTCTTATAGCTCCATAACTTCCGATAGAAGTAAAAAAGAAAAGAGAAGGAGATACAATAGTAGAATATAAAGAAAGAGTAATTACTTTATACTAGTAAATTTATCCGCGCTTCGCGCGGTTATAAAAACACATTTAATTCATAAATAATTATTTTAGAAATTTAATTGAAATAAAAGAGATAAAATTTTGACGTACATATATAAATAAAAAATAAATACTACATATTGATTGAGGTTAGATGGAAATAATTTTCATAATCTGATTTTTTTTTAAATGAAAAAAATATATAAGAAAAAAGTTCACTTAAATATGTGTTTGTGTATGCGCACCTTATTCCCTTAGTCTAATGCATATCTAAAATATACCCATTCTTTCGTTAGATAGTACAACTTTAGTTTTTCTTCTCTTTTTTTTCTTTAAAAAAAAAACCTCTATGCAAATCATATATAGAATTTGAAATGAATGCAAGGCAACTAAAAAAGAAAAAAGAAAAATTATTGAATTGTATTCCCAATATCTAATTGTTTTCCTATTGTTTTTCCTTTTTCAACTTTTTCTTTTTGAATTTGCTCGGTCATTATTGATTTCTTTCTTCTTCCCCCTCTTAATTCATCTATTTTAGAAAACCCCTTAAATCTCTATTATCCTCGATAAATTATAAGAATTACAGTTTAAGTAACATACATTGGTAGTTAATTTTTTTTAAATTATGAGGTTACCTAAAAGATATTTTTACATGTGATTTAACATAAAAAAAATTATAATTTGAAAAAATATATACTATATATTATTTGCTTATTTACTACAATATTTAAATATGATATGATATTGTAAACTAATTTTTTATACATCATCAATGTATATAAGTAGAATAAAACACTTTGCTCCCTTCTTCATAGTATTTACAAATCTTCAATTTCTTCTACTAACTCTCTGCAAAATTTCCAAAAAGTTTGCTTCTTTCTCTTTCAATGTTCCCATTGCCAATCGTACAAATTGAAAAAAGTAATTCATTCAAAAAAAAAAAAAAAAGGATCCAAGTATCAGAAAGAGGATAAGAAAAATTCTGGTTCCTCCTTGTTCTTTTTTTTCTTCTCTGTCAACACTCAAGATATATTTTTTTGTTCACATAATTATATCAGTAGGATCCAAATTAAAGAGCAAGAACAATAATATTATTAGAGCGTTTCCACAGTAATTTATTTTTATTATTTCCTTCCTAACAATGTGAATAGCAAGATATCTCAATAATATCAACTCCGTTGGGCAAAAAACCAGCTCTAGCATATCGCAAATTCAGCATTCTTAAATACTTGACGCTGGATGTGAACTTTAGGAGATGAAAGTCCATCTAAAATCTGTTATAAATTAAATTCTATTTTTTCTAACATATGATCATATCAGTGGGAAAAATAAGGGAAAAGCAAGATTTTTTACAATAGCTCTTAAATTTTTCGACTCAAAAATATTTCAACGTAGCATCCTTTGTATGTAAAGACATGCCGGTTCCATATGGTATATTTTCGAGTACGTATCACCCACAAAAACAATCCAAATTAAACACAAACTCTACTAATTTTAAATTTCCAGTACAATTATATTATAGTTATCCATACAGAAGAGTACCTAAACTCATTTCAATTAATGTTACAACTACATGAGTCATGTCCCTTCGAGGACATCCAAAAAAAAAAAATCTAAAAATTATACTACTATTAAATAAATAATTATTTCTTGCCTAAGAGAATATCGTACTCTCAATTAATCATTTAGCTATTGTCGGGGAAGTGAGTATATTTCTAAGAAAATTGTCGTTTTCCATCTTTTCTTGCAATGTAGTGATCCCACTTCAATCTTTCTCCTTCAAATGAGCATTTGCACAGAGAAAACAAAATATCTATATTTTCTATTATTCTTCTTGTCTTTTGCTTCATATAACCTTCAGAAGGAAAATAGAAAAAATCAAAATAAAGATAAGCAACCAGTATATACCGTTGCTGGTTTTTCGTGAATCGTGTAAACACAGGTTAGATGTTCGTAAAGTAGTATATGTCTCTCATTCCACACCTAGAAAAGAGAAACTGAAATAAACAGAGTCAATAATTTATAAAATAATAGAAAAGTTTAATCTTTTTAAGAAATGAAGCAACCAACAACTATTGGCGCTTCGAATCAGAAGGAGCCGCAACTATGCTTTGGGATGGTGAAGTAGTTTCTTTGTCTGCAATCGATACCAGTTTGATACTATATTTATCATATAATTTTCTATTCAATTGGTATCATTGCTATGGAGGAGATGTGGGTGTATTCAGATACTTTTAAAAGTGACTTTGGTATGGAATTTGATGAGGCATTTAGTTTGGGGTTTTAATGTTAATGATGATAAGAAACGGTTGTCTATAATTAGGCTTTATTACTATAGATGCAAAACGGTTAGCTTCTAAATTGAAAAGAAATGGGAGAGAAAGAAGAGTAACGGAGGGAGGTATAATTAAGAGAATGTAATTAAGAAGTGAATTTTGGATTTTCTAATGTAGCACATACCTAGGAAAAATGTCAAAATTTTGAGAAAAAAGATAAGTGCGATTCTTGCCCAAAGAGACGTGCCACATCACTTTTTTAACGCCCACCTTTATATATACATATAGATTAGATGCGTTGATCTTCGTATCTGGAACCTCCCGTTCTTTTCGAAAAGCAAATACTAATATTTTCCCCTTAATAATAATTTCCCTCAATCTTTCTTTAATATTCTCAAACGTATTTATTCTTTTTTTGGTCAAACAAATACTCCTTCCATCATCCATGATTACAAGTTTTAACTTTTATAAAAAAAATCATTAAATGATTTTTTTTTTATATTTAATAGTATATTCAATTATAGTTGTTTTATGTAATAGTTCGATCCACTAGTAATATGTTCACTTTAGGCTTAGACTTTTTAAATGTGTCACTAAGATTTAAGACTTATTTATTTATATATTAGAAATTTTCTTGTGTTTTATTGACTTGAGATTTGTCCAGAGTGTTACACTCTAAAATGATCCATTTCTCTTCGATGTGTACGAGACAAACGTTCGCACTTTGTTTGAGGGCCCTAGTATTTAATATTGACACTTTTTTCCTAATTTGTCACAGAAATATTTTCTTGGATGATAACTGGGGTCGTTTAGGCGACTTTTCATTTTCTTGCGTGACATGTTCGGATTATGTGGGATCCAAATTAACGATTGACACAAAAAATGTTAATATTATACTCCGATTTGTGGTCCAAAATAAATGATTTTTCCAGATTTCAAGAATGAATTAATTATTTTTTTTCTACATTGCCCTTATAGTAATTAATGCTGGAGTATGTTTTAGAAGTGTTTATGTGAAGAGATAATAAAGGTTAATATGATCAATTTCATTGCTAATTAATGTTAAAAGGTGAATTTCTTACTATGTGAAAACAACCAAAAAAAAATGGGTCTTATTCTTGGTTCCCATTTGTCTCAATCATGTTCCATTTGGCAGCCTGATAAAGACTGCTGACTGCCTCTGCTATAGCCTTTATTCACTATTTCCTTTGATCATTGGTGCTTTATTTACACTTTTTTTGTTGAATTATTTTTCATCAGATGTTAATTTCTCAATAGGGCAGCAAATTGCTAAACTGTATAAAACTGAGATTAAACTAGCATAGCAGCAGAGGATAAAAACTGTTAGCAAATTTATTACTCTTACGATGAGCTACCTCTAAGTTTGTAACGTATTAATCAGGTAGTTGAGCATAACTTTGTTTAGCTGCAGCACGGGATAAATATATCAACAATTTTTTTCAATTTAGGCAAACAATGGATATAGTTAGAAACATCATATTCAGCGTCTTTGTTCAAACAATTAGAGCATCAGTATCTAAAATTTGTCCAACACAGTGGAAGCTATCAAAACAAAAGTCTCTTATTTTGAGAAACAAAGACATTGATCTGGCTGGATGCTAATTTACATAAAAGGAGCTCTTGAGCAAACCTAGATGGACAGAAATAGCCAAAGAATTGTGTTGTTGTAATGTAACAAAAAGATCTCTCACCTGTTGTGTTTCTCTATTCATTTCTACCGTTGTCTCTTGCTTCAGCTCAACATTTTCAGCACGTCCATGAAGATGATCGCTTGATTACAGGCTTCATTTGCTTGTCCTCTTCCAAAGAGATCATTCCCAAGTGTGAAGGATCCTCCAGCAACATCTTTGCTACAAGATATCCAGCAATTGACCATGTTTGATACTTCCTTGCTTGTTTACCAATGTATCTTCCGAGTTTTCCATCATAGTATTCAGGCCAGCTGTCCTTGAGCAAGCAGCTCTCAGCAAGATCAATTGCCCGTCTTGCAATTTGTGGCCGTCCAGTCTTAATGCAGGCAGCCGTCAGCAACCACAAAAGCACTGCATTTAAGAGATGAATAATATGTTGTATTAGCAAGTGTAAGATCAATTGACTTCAAGAATTAGCCTATGCATTTCATTTCTTTCTGAGAGTGCCTCAGTAGCAATATAGCCATCTTTCTCTTATAAAACTAAGATGAACAAACATTATGCAAAGCAAAGAATCCTTGTAACATAGCATCCAGGCGTATAACATTACTTCCAATGAGAATCAAAGTCATGCTCTACTCAATTGCAGGGGGTTAAAAAGTAAAAGTATCAAATCAATTACAGTGCTGAGGGATGATGGTCGAACCTGGCCAAGATCCTCCGTTATGGTAACTCCATCTAATATTCTTGGGATCACAACCAGTAACTATCCGCCATTCGTGATTTTCAATTGCTGGATAACATATCTTCAAAGGCATATCTGCTACTAGCTCCTCCCAGCGCTCTTCTATGAGATCCATAATAGCAGAAGCTTGCTCAGGGGTGGCAAGGGAAGACAAGATAGCGATACAGTTACCCAAAGCAAACCACCTGAAGTCCATCCTAGCAGGACTAACATTTCCAATAAAGTAACCACCACGCATAGGCACAAAATCAAATACCCACTCCGGGATTGAATCAGGGATAACATTAAATTTATTTACTGCGGTGTGAGAATACTCTTCAGTTTTATAGCGGTATATGTCATTTAATTGTTGAAAGTCAAGCCAGAAATAACTTCGCATATGAAAACTCAAGGCATGCAGGCGCTTCACTATTCTCTCAATAAATTCTTTCCCCTCTGCATCGTGCTTCAACATTGCCAATGCAGATCTCAGTGCCATAAAGAAGAGTGCTTGGATCTCTATAGGATAACCATAAATTCCCTGAAAATCAACCATGACAAGTTAAAAATCCAACTATTGTCTCTTCAAGGGCAAAACACCAATCACGGGACCTAATATTGTGCAAGTAACTACTAGGTAATGACATTCTAATATTTATGATGACAAAACAAATTTTGGGGAGACCGGAAATAACTGTGTTACTTTTCTTTTAAGCATAAAGTATCCAGTCCTCTAAGAGTGGATAAGGAAACTCACAAAGGTAAGAATTCCACTCTCCTAGTTGAAAGCTATTTATGATGCTTAGAGTTTCCAGATCACTGTCAGATTTATGGAGTAATATAAACAAAAACGTTCACCTCCAAGATATTCATCAACCTATTAAAACTCAAATGTTTGAATAAATTTGAACGTCATTGATAGCTAAGCTGGAAGAGAAAAACAATGAAATATTGCAATTCAACATGAGGCATTACCAAAAACAATTCAATTGAGCCATGTTATGTTTTCTAGTTTTCTTTAAAAAAAAATCAGTAAAACAAGATTTAACTAGATAAGCCTTGTTACGTTTTCTTTGTCTTCTATCTCCTAATGGTATGAAGATTATTCCCATTACAAATAAAGAAAGAAAATTGAAAAGACTTTTTTAAGAAAAAGAAAAAAAGACAAGAGGAAGACAAGTATTTCTTTTCCTCTTCAACAAAGAAGAATATGAGCTATGTGGCAGCTTTTTAGGGCTGAAATACATGATAAAATTATCTCTTCTTCCCTTTTCTGGTCTTACTTTTTTCTTTTAGCTTTATGATCTATTTCTCTTTGAATGACAATTCTCAAAGTCAATCTAAACGCAGTAATCATTAAAAATGAATGATATGTATTCCTCACGGATGTTACTTGTCTGAGAAACCAACAGATTAGTTAAGTACTCTTATTCCAAACATCAAGATTGTATATGTCCAACACTTGAACGTAAGTATGGGACCAAAAAATCAATACTCTGAACAATTGAACAACAATCACTGACCAAGGAAGAACATCACTTGAAGAGGCTAATTAATGAGGCAAACAAACTTTTAAGGAGCTATGGTTAATCAATGTAAGCAACGAGTCTTTGATCTCCCCAATTTACCATTGTCTGCTTTGTTAACAAACCTCCATTGAAGTTTACCTTAGGATGCAGTCCAATGGACCAAGGAGTTGTACAAAGAGCATTCCCCAAACATGCTGGATTAAAAATAAAAAAAGGCATTGCCTATTGCTATTTTATTTTCCTAAAGTAACTTAGAAAAGTGATCTACACGCATAAGCACTTACCTTAAAGATCACCAACAAAGCTACACCAAGAACATTCAATGAATTCTACTACATCCAAAAATCCATTTCCTGTGATTTAGAGCCCATCTCATGCAATCGTAGGGATAAAGAAACGAAACGAAAGGGCTCTGATAGACAATCCCCAAACATACTGGATTAAAAATAAAAAAAGGGCATTGCCTATCGCTATTTTATTTTCCTAAAGTAACTTAGAAAAGAGATCTACACGCATAAGCACTTACCTTAAAGATCACCAACAAAGCTACACCAAGAACATTCAATGAATTCTTCTACATCCAAAAATCCATTTCCTGTGATTTAGAGCCCATCTCATGTAATTGTAGGGATAAAGAAACGAAACGAAAGGGCTCTGATAGACAATCCCTTATGCAAGTTCTTTTTCTGACTGAAAGATTTGTGAATCTTAGAGCAATAACCACGAACAAAAGAAGAAGATGTACAAAAAAGGTTCCTAGAAGTCCATGATACCAACCCTTCAGTCAATTGAGCACAAGATTTCTTAACAAAATTCTTTTAGTTTTGCTGATACAATAAAGATCAGTTTACATCATTGGATACCAAAGAGATTCAACTCGTTATTAGCACTATTTGGGTGTTTGTGCAAGCTTATCAAATATTTTTTAACTTATCTCCTCATTTGATAAAAATTAAAAGTGCTTATCAGATATTTTTGGGTGTTTGTGCAAGCTTATCAGATATTTTTTAACTTATCTCCTCATTTGATAAAAATTAAAAGTGCTTATCTACCCCTTTGGTCACCCCGCAACTTATGGTTTTTCAACTTATAAGCACTTACAGTTTCACCAAGATTTTACTAATTTATCTCTAACAACTTTAATGGCATTTCTTTCATTCTAATATAAAATTGCATATCAGCACTTTTTGTCAACACATCAATGCTTATTATCAGTTTTAGCACTTAAATGCAAACACGTAACTGCTTTGATTATCAACTACATTCGATCAACTAAGTCAAATGGGCCCTGCACAATGATAAAAAGAACCAACAATATTAACAAGTTAAGATGGAAAAATAGATTACCATCCTCCGATCAATCATTGAGCATCCATCAGCACATAGCAGCGTAGGAAACGTGTCAAATCCTTCAGAGAGACACAAGCTCAATATAAGCCTCATCCCTTTTTGGCACTCTGGTGTTTCAGAGAGACTCATGTCTCCAGTAGATTTTGTGTAAGCACGGAGAAGAATTATCCACCAAAACCCAGAATCAACTGGAGCAACTCTTCCAATTGCACTCTCACCAAAATCTGCTACTATGGTATCTGTCTTACGAACAGGATCATGAAGAACCTTGAAACTAGCAGGCATAACCCCTTCTCCCAGCTTGAATCTATCTATTCTTTTTTCCCACCCCTGAAGCTGAAGTGTCTTCAACAAGAAATTCTTAACTATATCTGGCTCTCCGTTCATCAGGAAGGCCAAAGCACTAGGCACAAAATCTCGAACAAAAACCTACACATTAAACAAAAACTTAAATGGATAAATACTCTGATGATACAGGTAATATTATACTCCTTATCACATCACTGTACCTCACTCAGCATTAAAGCAGTTTCGGCATCAATATCCCACACAATTATATGTATGGCATCAATAACCCACACATATACATGGGTTTCCAGTATTTTTGTCAAAAGGTCACACCTGATCATAGTATATGATACCAATATTATTTTTTATAGGTAGTATATGATACCAATATTATGCAAATTCCAAATTCAAAATCACATAGAGCACCAAGATAATGTAATGCTTAGATTTCATATAAACACTGACCTGATCATAGTTGAGGACTTCTTCAGAAGCATGGTCAACTGCGGCAATTGTGCCAACTGGTTGGCCCCGAAAATGAACCAAAGAGCGGCGGAGAGCATCCCAGGCCTCAGCAACCATTGGATGGGGCTCAAAAGAGTTCCGGGCTGATGAAGTCGGGGTGTCCAAGACTGACCGGCCTGGTGAAGCACTTTCATAATGATCTAAACCTCTCGATAGGCCTATGGATAACTCACTAAGTGACCTCTCATCAAATGATCTCTTCCTCTCTATGTTTAGCCTTGGCTTGTCAAGAAGCTTAGAGAGATCATAATCATCTATGTCAGAAATGGAGCAGTTGGAGCTCACATTTCTCATTCCAGTTCCTTCCATGCTCGCCTTAACCCTTCAATCCACAGAAGTACTCTGTATCATAAAAAATAACCCTTTATAGACCCCAACACAAGTTGCAGACACACACAAAAACACAAAAATGCTATCTATTACTTAGACTATAGTGCTCGCACAAAAGAAGGCACTTTAGACACACACACGCACACACTCACATATAAATATATGTGCATGTGTTTGTGAGCATGTATGTTAATATTAATCAATCAACTATGCCTCAATAGCTTGCTAGTAGGTTTGGTTATATGAATCCCCTACATCTTACTGCTCTCCATCCAGATCCATTTCATTTCAATACTCATAAATGATGTATGGACACACACATTAGACACATAGACACACACATACATTACACACACACACATGTGTGTGTGTGTGCATGAGCTCGAGTAACACATAAATAGATAGTCAAACAATAACCTTTTAGACAAAGAAGCAAGTTGCACAACCACACAAAAACACAAACTTCTTATCTCTCTTTATAAAAAGTTAAAAACAACAGAGTACTTGTCAACCCAATAACAATATGTCTAGCGCAAAAAGCACCTTTCGGTCCATAAAATTGGAATATTTGGGTGCATATGAGTAGAAACACATAAATAGATGGTCAGAAAATCCATAATGTCATATTTAAAACATCCATAATGAAAATTGTACAGAAAACAAATCTGCATAACATTACGGCTCAACTGAACGCGAAAAATGGGTCAATCGCCAAATAGCTATAATCCCATCCATTATGCAAGGGACAAAAGAAGTAAGAGTAAAAAGGAATTCACTTTCACAATCTTATACACCTTTTTGAAGGTTACCAATAAGTAATAATGCTGGTAATTAGCATAACATTACCATAATCAAAATAACCTTATCCAAAAAAAAAGTACCGATATTTAACTGCTACTTAATATAATATCGGGTTCTATAAAGGAAGAATATGAAAAGATCAAATATTTGAACATTTTAGCCATGTCCCAATTCAGAAAACAAGCTGCATATATACAAACTCAAGATCCAAATACAATGAAGAAGAGAACATAATGAAATGAAGAAAAAGATAAAGTAAAAAAAGCTTTTAGAGAAGCAAAACAAACAAATTACCAAGACCCAAATTAGATCTAAAGCTGATATTGCACAAAACTAAGAAAACAGACGCAGAAAATACGTACTTTTATGCAAAGAAGAGAAATATGTAGATGAATATACGTTTTATAGAGAGCGAGAGGGAGAGAGACCTTAGCCAGAGAGAGAAAGAAGAAGAAGGGAGATTTTCCGACGGTAATGAAGGCCGGAGCGCCGGCGAGATCGCCAGAGAGAGAGACTGTGTGTGTGTATGTGTGTTTGGAAATGGAAGAAGAGGAGAAAAAGTAACCGAGTTGTTAAGAGCTGCTATTTATAGACTGACGAAAATCGTAATAAGTTTTGGCCATAGTGGGTCCTACATACAGCTGGAATATATTTATTTTGGATAAATTGGCAATTGATTTATAAGAGAAAACAAAAATAATAATTTCCCTACAGTAATCACCCTTTCTAATTGCCCGTTTGGCCGAGCTTCTAAAATCAGCTTATTTTGAGAAGTAATATTCTCAAAAGTACTTTTAAAAAAAGTAATTTTGGTGAGAACTAGTTTGTGTTTGGCTAATTAATTTGAAAAGCACTTTTGAGCAGTAATTAGTGTTTGGCCAAGCTTTTGAAAACTGCTTCTAAGTGTATTTTTCTCAAAAATGCTTTTGAAGAGAAGTTATTTTTTTCTGCTTCTCCAAAACTGCTTTTGCTTCTCCTCAAAAGCACTTTTTCCTTTCAAAAACTTGGTCAAACACCTCAATTAAAAAAGCACTTTTGGCCCAAAAAAAAACTTGGCCAAACAGGCTATAAATATGTGTAGAAAATATGGAATACTCCCTCACTTTTACTTGGCATATATACTAAAAATAAATTTTCATTTTTACTTATCACTTTACGCATATCAAGAGAAGACAATTTTTTTCCTGTTATACCCATAGTATTTATTACTCAGTTCAAATTATTTTTTTCAAATTTAATAAAATATGCATCAATTAATATGGGTATCATGGTAAATTATGCACTTCATTTATTATCTATCTATATACTATATTAAAAGCACGAAGCCCCTTAGCGAAATGTCGTTTGCTTTTTTTACCCTTTAAAAATAGAATTCTTATTTGACAAAATAGTAATTAGATTATTTTCCTAATATTTAGTACTTCAAAATTAATTAAAATATTTTATTATTAAATTTTCCTTGTTTAAACTACGTAAGAATTTCTAATATTTAGGATTTTAATTTTTACTATAACTTTACCGTGTATAAATCATTTCCTTAACTGAACAGTAACATAACCATAATACTTTTTCATGATAAATTTCCTAATATTTAGGATTTTGCAATATGAAATGTATAATTTAGCTTTGTGATATGCACAACTTACGCCTCCAATAGCAAAAAGAGACTGAATTTTGGCTCTTTTCAATAGTTGTTTAATGAAACATCTTTTCTTTTTAGACTCTTATTATAGTTTTGAAAATTGAAATGCAAGAACTATGCATCTTACATCTCTAATAGTTTTAAAAAAATAAAAACTCCTTTATTTAGGAGTTAGGTTAGCTAAAGTTTATTGGCAATTAAATATTTCTAGTTATTTTATTTAGATAAAAATTCCTAATTTTTAAAAATTTATAATTACAAATTGCTTGCTTAATATTTAAAACTTTAAAATTATCTAAGATTTTTATGAACAATTTTATAAAGGCATGTAATTGTGGATTCCGTGTTTGCAAAGGTAACGAAGTGTGCTAATAAATACTAAATTATCATCTACTATTAATACTCTTTGACTCAACATCGAATTTTACAAATATTTTTGAAATGACATTTAACAATTGCACGTTAAGTATACATATCTTAAAAATATTTATATATGTTTCAAAAGTTTACACTTATTGATATGGAGTACACGCGCAGAACACGTATCCAAAAATTAGCACTATATTAAAATTATAAAGTCTCTTAGCAAAATGTCGTTTGCATTTTTTACCCTTTAATAATAGATTTAACTCTAAACAAAATATTTATTTAATTATTTTTCTAGGAATATTTAATCATTTCCCTAATTATTAGGATTTTGAAATCAACTAAATTTTATTTATTGAATCCTTCCTGATCAAAATTAGATAGGATGTCTTAATATTAAAAATTTAGATTCCATCACTTCAATGGAAACACATCAAATTGATCACTAATGTAAATATTTGAACTTTTACGAAAGTTACCTTACATAAGTAAAAGTATATAAACATTGTAGTTAAATATGTACTATATGAGTTCTAAAATAAAAGCACACTAATAATATTGCATATTTATAGGAAGATACATAGTGGAAAATTTCTTCCTAAATTGAGTAACTAGATAAATAGGACACAATAATTATTATTTTAAAAAACTTATACCTTTTTTTAAAAATTTCTTTTACAATAAATCCTAAATAATTTTCAATTTAAAATTAATGTAACTCTTTTAAAATTTATATTTATTAATACGAGATATATGTGCACCGCGCGTACCATAAAGACTAGTTTCTTAAGAGGCGTAAAAAGTCAAAACGTGTCAAGTAAAAGTGAACGGATGGAGTATTCAGTAAATGGAGAATTGGAAGGTTAGAAAAAGGACATTGGTGACACCAATGGTGGAAATTACTATAAATGATAATTAAGGAAAGTATGGAATTTATATTGAAGAAATAAAATATAATAAAGAATATCAGTAAATGGAGAATTGGAAGGTTGGAAAAAGGACATTGGTGACACCAATGGTGGAAATTACTATAAATGATAATTAAGGAAAGTATGGAATTTATATTGAAGAAATAAAATATTATAAAGAATATAAAAACTTTGTTTTCTCGATTTGTTATGCGTAGTTTTGATTTTTTTTTTGTGTGTGTGAATTTATTATTATAAGAGGAACAATTAGAGAAAGAATAAATATTGTTACTTATATAGCTATAATTCAGAACATAAATGCTTAATGTGCCTTTTCAATTATGAGAGGAAAAGGGAAATAGAATGATTGGATCTATGGGTTAACTTAATAATCTTTATCAAACACTAGTATTAGCACCCGCGCGGATGTGCGGACACTAATCATGACAAATATTTATTTATTTGAATTATGTGTCAATAGTCTTAAAATTTAAACCTTCTTGATAAATATAGATAATTATTGGATACTCCTATAAATTAAGAAACACTACATGAAAAAGATTAACCATTTCTCAAATTTCCTAGTTATAATTCATTTTTTTTTTTTGGTACCATTCTCAGCGGTGTCACTGGATCCTGAAAATAGTCAGGAAGCAAAATAATAACTCATATCTATGGCAAATAATCAAAGGTTGAGACTATGAAGGATTCTTTGGATGCGGCTTGACTTTTGTATTACTACTTGAACTCTTATTTGGTGTGTTGATATCTTTCAAAAAATATTTCTATTTTAAAATTTCAGTTTCTAAAATTTTATTTTTCAATAATAATTATGTTTCTAATAAAGGAAGTAAAAATATTATCCTTAATTCAAAAACTCAGTTTAGTCGAGTATCTAAAAATTTAAATAATTCTTTAGCCAGTGAATTTATTTTTTCCAGTATGACTCCATTTTGATATATGACACTAACCATATTAAACATCTGAGTTATTTGAATTATATATAAATAACCTTAAAATTTAAACCTTCTGTATAATTATAGATAATCGTTAGATATTAATTAAGAAATACTACATGAAAAAAAACTAATATTTTTTCAAATCTCGTAGTGATTTTTTTTTTTTGCATCATTCTTATTGGAGTCATTGGAACCTAAAAATAGTCACGAAGCGAAATAATAACTCGTATTTATGGCAAAGCGCAAAGGATGACATAATATGAATGACTTTTTAGTTACGACATGACTCTTTTACTATGACTTGAACTCTTCTTTGGTATGTTGTTATCTTTCCAAAAATATTTTATTCTGAAATTCTAATTTTATTTTGGTATGTTGTTATCTTTCAATAATGATTAGCTTTATAATGATGCAGGTGAAGATATCATCCTTAATTTAAAATTCACTTTTATAGACTATCTAAACATTTAAATAATTTTTTAGCCGGCGAAACTTTATTTCAGTATGGCTCTATTTTGAGTGTATTGATATCTCTAGCCACAAATTTTAAATTTTGAATACCTTATATATACAATTTTTTTTCTTTGAATCATTAAATGTTAAATTAGCTGATTACTATTATATAACATTGCACATATTATCTTAAAATTATCAAGTAGTTTTTTCTCGACACTATACATGGCTTAACATCAATGCAAACTACTCAAATTACATCTAAATTCAGATTCGAATATCATATCAGTTTGTTAGTAATAGTAATTTTTTGAAAACGACACACAATGTAAATTAGAAAAAAATATATTCTAAGATATCCTTATCTTATAATCTATGTATTTGAGTTGAAAAAAAAAAATAAATCAATGAGATCAGCTTCCAAATTTTCTATACTCAACAGAGATAAGGAGAAGAAGAAATTCGTTGTTATCTTTATTTTCTGGTTCTTAGATTTTTCATATATTTTTTCTATATTTATTTTCTTTTATCTTATTTTGTATGTCTTTCTTTATTTTATAACAAAAAATTAATTTGTTTCGCCATAAAAGGATGATTTTTAATAGAAATTGTCTACATAAGAAATTTATTTATATTTTTAGTCTTTGGTTAAAATTATTTTATATTTTTCTTTTGGCTTTATCTAATCAACTTAAATATGTGCTCACCTAACTACTTAAATTAAAAAATTACAAAATGTGTAATTTAGATATAATCCATATATAATACGTGTATAATCATGTATCGGCAGTATATCATCTATGTATATCAGCTATAAAGATCAACGATAAATCTAGCCGGATATTTATGTAATTATTCCATAAGACTTCAGTTACTTGATTTCATCCATGATATGACTTCTATTATAATAATTTAAAAATTCTCTACTAAAATTCAAAAATATCTTATCCTTTTATTTTTAAAATTACATTATATTTTAAAAAATAATCACATTTTGAAATAATTTTTTTACATTTAAAAAAAAATATATGGTTTCATACCATTTATTTTCAAAATATACTTTTTGTTATACTTGGAAATCGATATAGAAACTACCAATTAGAAACCAATATTCCTCTTGTTGAAATTCGAGAAACCTTTCACATAATTTAATGATTCAAAACTAATATTCTTCAACAAAAAAAATATTATACCCCTGCAATGTTGGCTTGATTGCAGCTAAATGAAAAGGTTTCAACTTATACCCTTTAATTCCTAAAAGATGCTAAATTAAAAGTAATGATGGAAATTGTATAACCAATATTTTGTTATTTTTTTTATGTCCATTTATACAACTTGTCTCTTCAAACAAACATTCTTCAAAAAAAGAAAGAAAAATAACAACTTCTTTTTTTAATATTAACACATTATTGTGATGTTTCTTTCTATACCATGTACCTTTACTTCATTATATATGTAAGTAACCTTTTATTTGATTTTTAAACTCTTTTTTGTTATTTGAATAAACATAGACATGTATCCTATATATTATATTTATTTTAAAAGAAATATGCTTTATTCAAATCTAGCTACAGTATTTTAAAGAACTATAATTATAGGGTTTTAGATGTGAAAGAGTTTAGAATTATATGGAGATTTTTTTTTCTTTTTTACCCGAGGTAAAGTAATATTTAAATAATTTTTCTAGGAATATTTAATCATTTCCCTAATTCTTAAGATTTTAAAATCAACTAAATTTTATTTATTGAATCCTTCCTGATCAAAATTAGATAGGAAGTCTTAATATTAAAAATTTAGACTCTACCACTTCAATGGAAACACATCAAATTGATCACTAATGTAAATATTTGAACTTTTACGAAAGTTACCTTACATAAGTAAAAGTATATAAACATTGTAGTTAAATATGTACTATATGAGTTCTAAAACAAAACCACACTAATAATATTGCATATTTATAGGAAGATACATAGTGCAAAATTTCTTCCTAAATTGAGTAACTAGATAAATAGGACACAATAATTATTATTTTAAAAAACTTATAACTTTTTTTTTAAAATTTCTTTTACAATAACTCAAAAAAATAATTTTCAATTTAAAATTAATGTAACTCTTTTAAAATTTATATTTATTAATACGAGATATATGTGCACCGCGTATACCATAAAGACTAGTTTTTTAAGGGGCGTGAAACGTCAAAACGTGCCAAGTAAAAGTGAACGGAGGGAATATTCAGTAAATGGAGAATTGGAAGGTTGGAAAAAGGACATTGGTGACACCAATGGTGGAAATTACTATAAACGATAATTAAGGAAAGTATGGAATTTATATTGAAGAAATAAAATATTATAAAGAATATAAAAACTTTATTTTCTCGAGTTATGCGTAGTTTTTGTTTTTGTGTGTGAATAAATTATTATAAGAGGAACAATTAGAGAAAGAATAAATATTGTTACTTATATAGCTATAATTCAGAACATAAATGCTTAATGTGCCTTTTCAATTATGAGGGGAAAAAGGAAATAGAATGATTGGATCTATGGATTAACTTAATAATCTTTATCAAACATTACTTTGCTTTTGCCCTAATGAAAGTAAAATCTATTGATTATTAATTTTTATACAGATAAAACGCTCATATTTGTTAAAATCTAATAGTTTTAAGATTAATTCGAAGACAAGTATTGAGAAATTATCAAAGAAGATTGACATGTTAGTTTAAAGAATAAATTTGTACCATCAACCAAACATGGTATAAATTTAATCCCAAATTTAATACTGGATATCTCACCTTATCCTATCAAACTTGGTATTATTTTATTCCATTTCTCAAAGTGGAATAGATTGGTCTCAGAATTATAATTCTAAGATAAATTAGTCTGCGTACCAAACGACCCCTGATGTATCAAAGCAATATCATGGTGAAGTCTAATAGAACTTTTGGGAATAAAATTTTCGAAATTCCATAGTACGTCCTTTCTCCATTCCTAATTTATGTATAATTTTTTTTATCTCAAAAGAAAAGATTGATTCAATTACAAATTAAAAAAAAAAAGGAAATAAATAGAAATAGAAAATAAAATAAAACAACGATTTGTGCGAGGATGAATAGCAGGTGAGACTACCAAGCACGAGGAAATTGCCGGTAATCGACGTGGAGGAAACGACACAGTTTTGACGATTTTTTCTGAACCAACTTCTGTTCTGTAGTGGTTGTTGGAAAGACCTCAGCCAACTTGTCTTAAATTTTATTGTTCCATGTTTTTTTTTTGCCTCTTTAATTTTGTCCCCACTTGGCTGTCCTTTTTGGACTTCTACTCTAGTCATTAATAAAAAGTTAAATTTGGAGAGAGAAGAGATAGGAAGTGAAACAATTTTTGTTTTTACAATAATAATTTAATATTCGTGCCAGGTATTACTAAATGGGAAATCCTTCTATATTAATTTTTTTCATTTTCACGAATCAAATTCGATAATATTTTTGTTTGGGATGAACTTTAATCCTTCAAAAATAGCAGTCTGGAATTTGATGTTTTTTATAAATATAAAACGGAACTAGAATATTTTATTCCGTAAGATTCTCAATAAATCCTTTAATTAATATGTCTTCTTTATGTAAAAATAAATTAGTAATATCCTTTTAAGCAACATTTTATTTTTCATATTTTTCGCTTTGCTTTTGGTTAGCTTCCATTTGACGTAAAAAGGGGGAGGTGGGGCAGTCCAACTTGACAATGCAAGCAATCCAACGTAGTCTTGTTCCCTTTCCTTGTCGAGTAGATTTGTGTTACCTTTATCCTATTATTCATCCATCACAAAATCCACCTTTTGCTTTCCATGTTATTTTTTCCTGATGTGGCGTTTGAACAATTTGTTGGAATAATTATTCGGGATATATTTTCGAAAAAGAAAAGATTTTGCAAAATGAGAACGTGTTTGATTAATTAATGAGCTCCTTTTCTCAAAATTGATATTTACTTTATATTATTTTTAAGTAATGTCAACTTAATTGATATTTCAGCCGAAAATAATGTGAAAACATCTCTACGGTTTTGATTTATTTTCTAGAAAAAGGTAGTAGGACCCTGAGTTAATGCAGCACTTTTGAGATCGTTTGATTTAGAAACGAAGTAATGTGTGGATTGCAATATAAAGATTAGTGGTGCAATAATTAATAGCACAAAAGTTATACCGTAAAGAATACTATAGGACATTTAGTAGGCGTTTGGATATAAAAATAATAATAATTTCTGAAAAAGTAATATTTGGAGTTAAGTTGAAAAATAATATTTGAAATTTGAAATTATGCTTGGACATAAATGTCACTTGAAAAAATGTTGTAATTTTTGAGTGGGGAAAAAGTTTTTCCAAAAATTTGAATTTTGATTTTTGAAAATTTTATTTTCATTTTTTTTAAAAACTTGCAAAATGTCATGAACAAACATAATTTTTACAAAAAATCGACAAAACAAAAAAAGTTATGGACAAACGGGTCCTTCCTCTCTTTTTTCCCCCTTCCCTTTCATCTTCTTGATTCGGAATGACGTTGGAAAAATAGGTGTACCAAGAAGTACAAAGTACAAACCATGAAAAAATAAGAATATTCTCTTTGCAGCCCGATAAATGAAAATATAATATATTAAGTCATTAATTTGTTTCTGCTCAAGTCAAAAAGAAAGACAAAAGATAAAAGATTCAGGGTAAAAATTTACTCGCTCCGGGTGTTTACACCAAATCAATAGATATATGACATGTGTCTTGCATATGCACTTCAATCACTTAATCATGGTAAATTACGTGCATTCTCATCTAATTAAATTAATTAACTATAGTGAGTTAATATAGTTTGGTGTAAACACCCGATATAAGTATTTACCAAAATTCAGTGTGGAAAAGAAGCCAATCTCAAAAAAGATTTCTTTATTTTACAAAATCTTTTGGGGTAAGAATCTGTCCCTTTGTCTTTAAACAGGCAAACTATTCTGCCAACTTAAAATAAAATATGATAACAGTAATTAAATAATCAATGGTTGATTTTAACTGCACTCCCTAGAATGGACCACCATCTTTATCTTATTCCATGCAAACAAAATAAGTCCAACTAAGATCTTTGTACGTGTGGTTACTCCAAGCGCTGTTATACTCAATATTATTACAACTCCAAATAATACATATGCAATTGGGAGGATAGTAGGATATATTGTCATTACAACTGATTTATCTCAACTAGAAAAGTTCGTATAGTCATATTCACTGAGTATTTCAAGGAGATGTCCATTCAAGTAATTAAGTCATGATTTTGTTCCACCTTCTCGAGGGCATACTCAAGTTGAAGTGCCAACTTCTTGAGGGTACATTTATGTCTTCAAATGCACAAAGGATAAGATAAGAATAAGATTAAGTCTATTATAAATTATTAAAGTCACGACAGAGGCGGATCTAGAATTTTTATAACATGGGTGCACCATTAAAAAAAAGAGAAAAAAGAAAGTATTAAATAGAAATTGATCCTTACTCCTTTAGGCAAATAACTTAACATTCAACCAAGTTGCATCATTTAGCCTCTTTGGAGCATGAATGCCAGCAGATGATATTAGATCAATTTTAAAAATATGTACATAAAATACCTACTTTGATGAAAAGACCATGGGTTCACGTGCCCCGTGAATTAAGCTATACATCCGCCCCTGGTCACGACCCAGAGTTCCAAACTAATGGTACGGATGGAGCTGTAACTAGAGGAGGATCTAGAATTTAAGTTTTATGGGTTCAACTTTTAAATTTTTTAGTATTGAACCTAATATATTCTTATACTTATACTTGTATACGGTCAAAATTGGGCTTGCCTAATTTGTACGACTAACCGAAGTCGGGACGGAAGATCAAGGCTCGACCCCAATTATATCGGAGCATGGTACGGAGACAGATTGATAAGCTCGTGGATCAATGACAGATGAAAGATCGAGGCCGACCGTGACCAAGACCAAAGCGAATAAGAGATCGAAAAAGATTGAAGAAGGCCTGCTACGTCGAATAACAGAAAGCTGAGATATTCGTGATTAAGCGATGATCGTGGCGGAAATCTCGGCACGTGTCGAGTTAGGATCGGATATTTAGCCTATCATGGGATTTACTTCTCTAATTAGAATTGCACTATAAATAGGATTCCTCTACTATATAAAGAGGGTTCTAATCATTTTGTAATCATATTACATACGCGTATATCAAAGCAATATATCACACTTTTATCTCTTGTGTTGATACCCAATTTTTTCCTTATATATTTTTAAATATGCATAAATACTTTTAAAATATTGTACATACATTTACAAACATGCACAAGTATTTTTATAATTTTTTTATAATTCTTTAAAATCCCTAAATCAATTTATTTCTGCATTTTTAATTACATAAATATTCAATAATTATCCCTCATATTACTTTACAATGATTTAGTCATCTAAATTCATCATTTATGCTCATATGAGTGTTCAAATATTTTAATTGTATTTTTTACAATTACATTTGCATTTTTTTAGAACTCTAATTGCATATTTTGCAATAACAGCCCACATATATGCATAACTATATTATCTATACAGAAAAATGACTTTTTATATTTTTATAATATTAAGTAATTATTTTTAAATCAACTTCATGCGTAAAAATTATTTTTTATCATTCAATTAGATATTTTTAAAATTATTTTATTTAGTACATTGGGTATTTAATAAATAGTCCCTAATTATACCCAAAATCGGACCTTCCCCAGCCCAATTTAATTTAACCTAAGCCCAAATCACCCCAACCCAAAATCTAAAGACCTCTACCCGACCCAAACCCCTTTAATCTTGGTCGTTGATCTCTGAGATCAATGGCCCCCATTCCCCCTTTGCTTTTTTAACCCAAACGACCCCCTAACCCTAGCCATTTCTCTGAAGAAAACCGCTCTTAGATCCCCCTTCTTCTCTGGTTCTCTCTGAAACTAACCCTAGCCCTAGCGCCGTCACCTAAATTTTCCCCCAAACCCTTCGATTATTACCCGTTCCATGAGGTTCCCTGATGATTTGAGGCCCCTACCAGCCTCTTACCTTTTCTAGTTGTTCGATTTTGTTATTTCATGAAGAGATCCAACCCAGATTTTGTACGAAACCGTTTAAGAATCCATCTACGGTCATCTCCGTTTGTGAGTACTATTATCTTGTGTTTATGGCTCGAATCTCTGGTTCCAAACCAGATTTTCTTTCATCTCTGTCATTTTCTCAAAGCCCTCATCTCTTGCACTTTGAATCTATTCAGATCCTTGTAGATCTGAAACGTTCTCAAGTTTATACGGTAGTTTTCTTTAAAATTTTCCTGTTCTTCTTATCATCGACTATTTTTTAATGTTCCTCCAAATTAGGATTTTGATTCTTTACTATTTGTTGTAGATGTGAAGTGGTTTCGAGTTTCTATAGCATTTTTCTCTAAAGGTTTTCTGCTTTCCTTATTGTTAATCAATCCTAATGTTCCTAATAATTAAGGTTTCACTTCGTTTTGTTTCTGCAAAAAACTTTGCTAAAGTTCCTATGTGTTTGATTATCTTTCTTCTACTGACTCTTTCATGACTATATTACGGTCTTTAATTTGTTTGATTATCTCATTATTCACTTCAATATTTGCCCGTTATTTTGAGTGAGTACCTAAACTGCCTAGGGTTTGAAATTTGCTTTGTTTACTGAGGCAATTACTTCCTGTAATTTTATTTACTTTCCTTATTTTTGGACTCCTAAATAGTACTACTTGCCTTAATTGTTCCTGCTAAGCTTAATTTGTGGGTTGATTGACTTACCAACGCCAGATTGGTCGCTAATTTACTTGTGTTACCTTATTTGTGTGACTAATTGCCTGTTATTTGCCGGATTTTGGTGTTCTGATTCTAATTGGCTATCAAACTCACCACTTACCTTATTTGTACCTCAATTCTGAGTTATTTTTGATATAATCCCATGATTTCTGCCTATTGATTAGCCTTGTCATACCTAAATTGATTGACTGATTATTCTTTACCTTACTTGCAAACCTTTAAACTGATTTACTCTACTCTACTCAATACTATATTAGCCTCATTCTTTTTCTTTAACACACACGCACACAGCCATAGAAAAGTACACAAAGTTCTTGCTCTCTTCCTCTATCACAATCTTCTATTCTTTGTTTGTTGCACTGTCTACCCGGTTGGAAGCCAAGGCTAGACCTTTGGACCTTGTTTGCTTCACTCTCCTATTGTTATCTCTTAACTGGTATGCTTTCACTAATGTTATTCAATTAAACCTATGTGTTTCATTATAATCAACATGTTTTTCTTTTGTTTAATCAAACCTATGTGTTTCCCTACTCAGCAAGTCTACTGCTATTCAATTTAACTATGTGCCCTATTATCAGCGTGTCTACTTTATCTCATTAGATCCATGTGCTTTATGTTTATTGTTCCTAAATAGCATGTTTACTGCTATTCAATTAAACTATGTGTCATGTTATCAACATGTGTACTTCTGTTTAACTTATGTGTTTAGCCTGTCTACTTATGCTTAATTAAACCTATTTGTTTCTCACTTTCAGCACGTCTACATGTCTGTTTATATGTAAATTAGACCTATGTCCATTTATTTCTCAACTAGCATGTTCTTCTTGCCCCGTTTTAAGTATTCATACCTAACAAACCCCTAATTGATTTATGATTTCTATGTTCTCAAACTTATTACCTTCCTGTATGACTATCTGACCCCAGCATGCTACCCTATGACCAATATCTGCCTGTATGATCACCTAGTAATAGCTAATGAATTAAGGTCATGTGAAACTTTGCCTTGTCTGTTGTTGATTGATGGAGTTTAGGGTTGAACTCCTTCCACTAAGTGTGTGCTGCTTATGATTCTTGGGATCTGATAATGTGCTTCTATGCACTTCTGAAACCCAAACTATCTTTCTAAAAACAAAAATGTCTCCTATTTTAATAAACTATTTTCAACTCCTATTCTTAGAACATCTAGGGTCCTGCCCCACCAGTGTGAGCATTGCCTAGGAGTACATGAGACTCCTCTGAACTTTGACACACTGGGGCTGGCTCTCCAAACTTGCTCACAAAAGGTTTCTTTAAAAGTTTTCTGGTGTGAGCATTGCCCGGGGTCCCTGAGGTCCTTCGGAACTTTGACACACCAGGATACCATTGGGTGCACTATGAAAGTATTTGGCATATTTATACTTGGTTGAAGGCCTAGCTTTTCAGGTTTACTGTTTGGGCCTGTTCAGGCTCCGTATAGTTTTAGCAGTTTCACTTCTGTAATTCATTATTTATGTTTGGTTTGTAATAATAATTTCTTTGTAAATAGATGTTGGGGATATTAGTAAAACTGGGAAGGAATCATATATATATATTGTTGGGAAAGGGTAGATACCATGCCTATAAGGTTTAAAATCAGTTTTGCATTCTAGATACCATGCATATAGGTTGCTGCGATGTTTTTTTGCTTATGTACATTCAGATACTATGCCTATGAATTTAAAATCAGTCCTGCAAGATACCATGCCTATAGTTTACTGCGATATTTGTTTGTTTAGATACCATGCCTGTAAGTTAGCAGTCTCTGCATGACAACAAGTCTTAAATCAGTTTCAGCATGCCTACAAGGTTTAAATCAGTTCTCGCATCTAGATACCATATCTGTAAGTTTAAAATCAATTTCTACACCTAGACAGCATGCCTATAGGATCTAATGAACCAAACTGCCTGCTTAAAATTGTTTACTGGTTTATTGCGGTTCTAATTAACGATTAGATATCATGTTCATAGGACATCTCTGATCCATGCCTAGGCAAGCCCGTAGGGCAATTAAAATCTGGAAATTATAAAACTGTGCTTTGTTTGTGAACTTCCCAGATTCAGCTAGTCCTAAAATCAGTAGGCAACTAATTAAGTACTTTCTGCCTTGCTTTAATAAAACACTACATATGTTCTGTTTTGTGCTCACCTAGATATCCTGCTATAGGACTTCTAAAGTGTATGAAATACTGTTGTCTGAGACGTGCAATTGCCTGCTTATTTGTGGAGGTAAAATGTGAGCCTTTAATTGTTCCTTTATCTGACAGTCCTATTTGTTTTGCTTGTCGCTTAGATTTTCTCCTTTTAAATACTATAAGAGAGTCTAGATCCACCTTAACTAGAATTCCTAAACACCTACAGGACCATAAGTAAGGGACGGGTAATGCACGCATAGAGTACGTTTAGTTAGAATCGCTTAGATAACCAATAAGGGAAAGGTAATTGGGTATTAAAGGATATGTTTGTCACACCTCCTTTTTCCGCACCCGGGCGGGTGCAAGGGAGTTTTTCCAATTAAAGGACAATCGAAACGGGATTTGTTTATTTATTTCAGAGTCGCCACTTGGGAGATTTAGGGTGTCCCAAGTCACCAATTTTAATCCCGAATCGAGGAAAAGAATGACTCCATATTACAGTCTGCGCACCAAAAATCCGGATAAGGAATTCTGTTAACCCGGGAGAAGGTGTTAGGCATTCCCGAGTTCCGTGGTTCTAGCACGGTCGCTCAACTGTCATATTTGGCGTGATTATCTGATTTAATACATGTTGAACCTATGTGCAAAATTTAACTTTTAACCGCTTTTATCATTTAATGTTATTTTTATCAAGAATTGCAACGTTGTGGAAACATATCTCGAACCACGTTACATCAATGCACCCGTAGTTGTTTGACATATCTCGACTCGGTTGAGATTTGAATTTGGGTCACATAAATGTGCACCCGAGTTAAGGAAAATAAATTATTAAAGACGTGCCTAACGCAACTAGCGTATTGTTATTTTGGGGAAGACCGTAAAATTCGCTAAACGGCTTGCCCCGAATTCTAAGTGTTTTAATATATACATTTAGAGGGCCCCACAACTTTTGTACATTTTGTTTGTCGAGGCTCGTCTCATTCTTGTTTTTTAAAAGGAATTTGCGACGTCATGGACACGCATCTCGAACCACGTCACAATCAATGTACCCGTGATTAGAAACACATCTCGAATCCATCGGGATTTGGATTTGGGTCACATAAATGCACACCCGAATTTAAGAAGGTAAAATTATTAAATACGCGCTTAAAGAGGCTATCGCGTTATTATTCCGGGAGGGTCGTGAGATTTGCTAAACGACCCACCTTGGGGACTGAATGCTTCAATATATACATTTAACGAGGGCCCCGCAATTTGTGCGTTTTTCTTTATTTTTGTCGAGGCTCATCTCGTCCTTATTTTAAAAGGATATCCTATAGCAACTACGTTTCTTGTCGCGTTTGTCTCTACTAATTGAAAACAATAGATAGCCCTAGTTAATTACATGCCTGCAAGTTATCTATAACAGAATTCCGAGTGCTTGCGCAAAATCAGAAGCACGGCCACGTACACAGTCAACCGAGCAAATATTAAGGGCCCAAATCCAGCCCATGCGTGATGGGCCAGACCTGGGCCATTGTTTGTTCGATGCGGGCCTGCTTGGTCTGTTTCAACCTGGGCTCGACCTTCGGGAGGTTGAGATTGCAAGCTCTGTGTTCTTTGTCTTAAAACATGGTTTACCAGTTATATGAGGCAATTTATCAGAAGGTAAAGAACTTAACTAGTAGTGTACGATTTTCATGCTTGGCATACATTACAGAATTATACTACACCATTAAACTAAATCTAAGATACAACCTACTGCATTGGGCATACTTTTATCACCAACCTATATACACAGTCTAACATTCAACTACCATACATTGACATTTATTAGGCATGAGGACTATCTCTAGTATCCAAAACAAGAATGTAAACTGTTATACATTATATGAGGTCTAACATAATAGTCTATGTATATATAAACATCTGCAGATCTTCTCTTTTACATTCATGCTCAAACCTTTCAAGTTACAGTGGTAGTATATTTGTGTACCTGGTATAGAGGAGCAAAGAAGAAGAAAGATGATCAGCTGAGTGGTACACAGCAAGCACAACAGCAGGTAAACAACACAACACAGCAACAAACAAAACAGCCACAATGGAGAAACTCAACAAATGATCGAGCAATGGACAGACAATCCCAGAAAACAGAGCAGAGAGACAGCAGGAAACCCAAGATATCGAATGTAACAGCAACAGAAAATCCAATAACCCCAAAGCTCAACAAACAACCACTACAGTTCCGACAATCAGGAAGACTAGAACTCAATCCACAGCACACAGAAAACTCAGTGTAGTAACAATCACAACAGAAGACACACAGCCTTCTCTTAATGGAACAGTAATAAACCTAATTAGGATGACCAACTTGATTTCTTATGCAGTTTTTGGACAGTGTTCAGTTACAGTATTTTCTGGAAATTTCTTTCTGTTTTTCTCTTTACTTTTCTTTAACTCACAAGACCCCTCTCAAGACTAAAATTTCCAGCCCCCTTTAAGTTCTGAAAATAACCTATTTATAAGCCAAACAACCAGTGCAGTCAAGCTGTCTGGATTCTGCCAATTGCAGACTGCCCATACTTATTAAATCCCATGCCTAAGCATCTTTTTGATGCCAGCCATTTGTTCCCCATGCCTGGCTTATTCCTTTTGTTCAAGAGTTATGGGTTCATTTAAGTATTCATTTTAAACCCCATACTCTTGTGTCTTGTTCCCCATTGGCATTAGTTTAATTTTAATTTAGTACCCTACTTGTCAGCTCACTTAAACTAAGCTTTTCCTGTTTTTCTCGAATCCCAGACTACCCTTGTTAACCTTGATTATTACTGCCCTAAACCCCTTGCAGCATCAGGGCATTTTGAACTTCTGAAAGTTCAATTTCAGAACTGGCCTAGCCTGATTCTTTTAATTGTTTACAATGCAGTTATAAGCTAAATTCAGGCAATGTCGAGCATCCAATTAACAATCAACAGATTCGTTCACTTTGTACGAATTAGAATATTTGAACATTCAGTCGTAGGAAGTTAATCGACGACGTTTATCAAGTCGACTATACTAATTATAACAGGCAATAATCAGTCGTTCATATACACAAATACATACAGGGACCTAAAGGGCTTCGGACAACTTTTGATCAATCACTGGGAACCTATATAAATTATTTATGCGACGACTATCCTGATCGAACATGTTTATCGCAGGATACATTCAAAACATACACAGAAAACAAACGACCAAATAAAAAGGTCTTTGACAGAGATGGAAGAAATTAAGAAAATTATCAGACAATAACAAACAGTCCCAAAAAGCATGCTAACAACTCAATCAAAATTAAAACAAAGAGAAGGGAAAACTTACTGAAAAAGCTTAAACCAAACTGACCCAAATCCGACTTAGCTTCGACCATTTGAGGCCGAACAAACTTTAATCAGGGTGTTCTCACACGGGAACACCTTGATTAAGGTCTATTAGACCTCAAACCCCTGTTAAGACCAGCCGGATTCCAAGGCTACTCGTGTTCTAGGTTTTGGATCTTCAGATCTGGTTTTTTGGGAGTTGTGGGTAGATTCGGACCAAACCAAGCTTGGTTTGGTCACGAGGGAGGTTAGGGGAGTGTCTGGTACGAAGATGGTGAGGTTTGGTATAGGTCCGGGTTCGACTCGAATCTTCAAATGAAGATTCGAGATGAAGGAAGGGGATTCGAGGCTAGGGGGTAATAGATCCATGTTCAGGAGAGTGAGGGGGTCCTAGGGTGTTCAGGAGGTGGTCACCGGCGTTCATGCCGCCGGGTTCTGGTGAAAGGGAAACTAGGGCGGCTGCTAGGGTTTCGGGGGTTTCAGGGCTTGGTGAAGAAGATGAGGAAAGGTGGGGTTCGGATAGGGGGCGTGGGGTGTGAGGGAAGGATTATATACGGAGTATAGGAATGGATCTGGGCCGTTAGATCAGATGATCTCAACGGTTTGGATCTGATGGTGAGGGGTGAGACGAGGTCGTTTGACATTAAAACGGGGTCATTTGGATTTAAGCGAGGGGTTGGGTTGGACCGGCTAAACAGGTCGGGTTACGGGTACGGATGTGGACCGTTGGATGGGTGTGTTTGAATGGCTCAGATCAGACGCATGATGCGGCGTCGTTTCGGGAGGTGGTCAGGGCAGGCCTAGTCTGGACTGGACTTGTGTGCTGGTTTGGGCCTATATTTGTTTTATTTCTTGGGACCAAACTGATTTTCATTCACTCTTTTCTTTTGTTTTCTATTTTTAAACAAAAATGAAATAATAATAATAAAAAACAATGAAATTAAAACAAACAACAATGTAACATTTTAAAACAATTACCACAAAAATATTTAAGTAAGTTAAATCACAACCTAGAACGAACGATGCATATATATATATTTTGAATTTTCTTTCAATGACCGAATTATGGTTTGATTACCATGACAGACATAAGTTCTATTTTGATTGATAAGATCAAATGCAACATGGACCGAACCACAAATGACTAACAACACATGCCACGAAAAAATTGAAAAATTGTACAGCGGAGTCATTTGTCACTATTTTTGTTTTCTTTTGGAGCGATTGTCCGTGAAGCAAAAATCACGTGCTTACAGCTGCCCCTCTTTGCACGAAGACACGAAGGGTTTTCGCGCAAAGATAAAGCGAGCGATTTTTGCCCGTCCGAATACTCCGTGTGAAGCATTTTTTGAAAAAGATTTGACCGAACCTTTGCTTCAGAGGTTTCCTACCTATCCTGGGCTGAACAGGAATCAGGTCAATGTAGTTCGGGAAATTTTTGGTAGCTGGGACTACCGTGTGATTGTAGTGTTCGCTGTTGTTGTGCACTGTTGCATACTGCTGCAGGATGCTACCGCTCACCGATCTCCTTGTTACATTGTTCTGAAAGGAAAAACAAGAAGCTAAGCTAGACTATGGATCATGAGATCTCATCTATCCTCGACTTGTTCTTGTTGCCTTGCTTCCTTGTCGGCTAGCACTTTCCTCCGATGCCTTTATTTTGTGAACTTGGGGGATGATACTGGTCCTTCGCCTTTTCTGAATGCCAGTTTTCATCACTTCGCTTGATCTGCTGGGAACATAGCCCTCTTCTTTAAGCCTTTCAATGGTTTCTTCATCAAAATTGTTATGTTGGGCATGCCATAAAGTTTCCCCAAACTTCTTCCTTCGAGACGCGTTCCTTCTTCCTTTTGAATCGAGCGCTTGCCTTTGCAGCCTTCTGCTTCTTGGTGCTGGGGATTTTATTGTTTCCTGCTTGGGGATCTCTGCTGTAACCTTCCGCCTTCAGGTGGGGTTACTGATTCCAAAATCTAGAGCTGAAAAGTATTCCCGCATTTTACTGGTGGGCAACCTAGAGCTGAAAAGTATTCCCGCATACTGGTGGGCGACCTAGAACTTAAATGTATTCCCGCATTTTACTGGTGGGCGACCTAGAACTTAAAAGTATTCCCGCATTTTACTGGTGGGCGACCTAGAACTTAAAATTTATTCCCGCATTTTACTGGTGGGCGACCTAGAACTTAAATGTATTCCGCATTTTACTGGTGGGCGACCTAGAACTTAAAAGTATTCCCGCATTTTACTGGTGGGCGACCTAAAACTTAAATGTATTCCTGCATTTTACTGGTGGGCGACCTAGAACTTAAAATGTATTCCCGCATTTTACTGGTGGGCGACCTAGAACTTAAATGTATTCCCGCATTTTACTGGTGGGCGACCTAGAACTTAAAAGTATTCCCGCATTTTACTGGTGGGCGACCTAGAACTTAAATGTATTCCCGCATTTTACTGGTGGGCGACCTAGAACTTAAAAGTATTCCCGCATTTTACTGGTGGGCGACCTAGAACTTAAATGTATTCCCGCATTTTACTGGTGGGCGACCTAGAACTTAAAAGTATTCCCGCATTTTACTGGTGGGCGACCTAGAACTTAAATGTATTTCCGCATTTTACTGGTGGGCGACCTAGAACTTAAAAGTATTCCCGCATTTTACTGGTGGGCGACCTAGAACTTAAACGTATTCCCGCATTTTACTGGTGGGCGACCTAGAACTTAAATGTATTCCCGCATTTTACTGGTGGGCGACCTAGAACTTAAAAGTATTCCCGCATTTTACTGGTGGGCGACCTAGAACTTAAATGTATTCCCGTATTTTACTGGTGGGCGACCTAGAACTTAAATGTATTCCCGCATTTTACTGGTGGGCGACCTAGAACTTAAAAGTATTCCCGCATTTTACTGGTGGGCGACCTAGAACTTAAATGTATTCCCGCATTTTACTGGTGGGCGACCTAGAACTTAAAAGTATTCCCGCATTTTACTGGTGGGCGACCTAGAACTTAAATGTATTCCCGCATTTTACTGGTGGGCGACCTAGAACTTAAATGTATTCCCGCATTTTACTGGTGGGCGACCTAGAACTTAAAAGTATTCCCGCATTTTACTGGTGGGCGACCTAGAACTTAAATGTATTCCCGCATTTTACTGGTGGGCGACCTAGAACTTAAAAGTATTCCCGCATTTTACTGGTGGGCGACCTAGAACTTAAATGTATTCCCGCATTTTACTGGTGGGCGACCTAGAACTTAAAAGTATTCCCGCATTTTACTGGTGGGCGACCTAGAACTTAAATGTATTCCCGCATTTTACTGGTGGGCGACCTAGAACTTAAAAGTATTCCCGCATTTTACTGGTGGGCGACCTAGAACTTAAATGTATTCCCGCATTTTACTGGTGGGCGACCTAGAACTTAAAAGTATTCCCGCATTTTACTGGTGGGCGACCTAGAACATTTTCGACAATCGGCAGAAAATTTTCTGCCCCGGTTTTTTGGTGATTTCCCTGGCGTTGCGTCTTGCTGCCATCATTAATCCTTTGTTTTCCTGCAGCAGACAAAATGATTTAGTTAGTTTTAATCGTGGTGGTAGAAGGTGTTTTGTGGTGGATGATTTTTCCTCTCTTCCCCTTTTCTTGCTCTATGTCCCCATAATTGGTTGGTGGACAAAATTGCTTGCTGGGGGTTTCTAGCCTGCTGGGGCTGGTTTTCAATTTATCCCCTTTTCTGCTTTCTCTTTAAGCACATGCTGTGGGAGTCTGCTTTTACTCCCGAAACCACTCCCTTTAGGAGCTTACTTCCTCCAAAACTGCAAGGCACGATCATTGCATTGCTTGGGGCCGGCCTTTAAGACTGTTTTTGTTATCCTACATTGGATGAATTCCCCTTCGGTCTCTGGTAGTAAGCTTTGAAAAATCCTTTTCAAGACAAATTTTCAGGAAGAGAAATAAAAGATAGAAAAAGGAGAAAATCTTTCTGAACCAATATTTGGTGGGAGAAGAAACTCAGAAGAACTTATCTGGAGGACATGACTGGTCCCGTGATCATGACGTGCACCATAGATTCCCGACCCAGTCTATTCGTATCAATCGATTTGCCCGATGGTCTGACTTGCTGCGGATGATAAATGAGTGTCCATTTCGTTGCGAATGTGGTCGCTTTTTGTTGATCTGTCTTGTCGCCTCATAGTGCCCTTCGAGGGGTTTTCACTAATGAGACTCTCTCTTTTCTCTCATCTCCCGGCGCCTTATGGTGCCTGTGAAGGTTTTCACCAATAAGACTCTCTCATTTCATATCCCTCATCTTACATCGCCTCTCGGTGCCTGTGAAGGTTTTCACCGATAAGACTCTCTCATTTTATTTCTTTCGAGGATCCGGGGTGTTGTAGATACGACCCTCTCTTCCGGGGATTCTTTTGACTATCAACTCATTCCCAGTCTTACGATCCTCTTCTTTGCTGGGGATCAGTGTATTATTCTCGGCCTTATTTGCCGGATTTGGCATCTCTCGAACATTGATCGGGAGGTCTTTTGGATGTTGATGTTGGTTTTGGTGTGGGATTGAAGAAAGGCTACAAAAATGAAAACAATTTGAAGGGTGATGTGCTACAACTTTTGGAATCAAACCTTTGTTGGAACTTAAAACATAACCTCTGCCCCAGTTTTCTTGCTTGGGGAATTTATTTTTTATGCTTATGTTGAGCTATGTGCGTTACGCACATTGTGCCTATTATGCACACTATGTACATTATGCATCCTATATTTGCTATGATGCATACTATGACCGAGCCGTGAGGCGCCTACGTATCCTCTTTGAGGAATCAGGTCAAACGTAGTTCCCACGGTTTTATATTCCTTGATTTTTCTTTTCTTTCTTTTCATTTTCTTTTCCTTTTCTTTTTCTTCTTTTTCTTTTCTTTTCTTCTTTTTTTTCATGTCTTTTCCATTAGTGATTCCAAAAGAGGGGTATGAAAGAATAACTTAAGGCTCAAAAAGGGGGGAACAAGGGTTAAAGTGTTTGGATAGAAGAAAGAATTGCCTCCGTCATCTCATTATCCAATAAATACCAAATACAAACAAACGAACCAAAATTGCCATAATTAAAGAAATTACGCATAATATCTCTTGACGACATCAGAATTGATAGCCATGTCGACACATCTCCCCTCGATATCTGTCAAACACAAAGCACCGTTGGACAATACTCTGGTCACGATATAAGGCCCTTGCCAATTTGGGGCGAATTTGCCTTTTGCCTCGACCTGATGTGGGAGGATCTTCTTCAATACCTGCTGCCCTACTTCAAACTTCCTGGGGCGCACCTTCTTATTATATGTTCTTGCCATTCTCTTCTGGTACAGCTGACCATGGCACACTGCTGCCAATCTTTTCTCATCTATCAGGCTCAACTGTTCCAATCGAGCTTTGACCCATTCATCATCATCAATCCCGGCTTCAGCGACAATTCGGAGGGACGGAATTTCGACCTCCGCTGGTATCACGGCCTCAGTTCCATACACCAACAAATAAGGAGTTGTGCCTATGGAAGTCCGGACGGTAGTGCGGTAACCCAACAAAGCAAAGGGTAATTTCTCGTGCCATTGTCTGGACCCTTCCACCATTTTTCGCAGTATCTTCTTGATATTCTTATTGGCTGCTTCGACTGCTCCATTTGCCTTAGGACGATATGGGGTGGAATTGCGGTGTGTAATCTTGAATTGTTGGCATACCTCTCTCATCAAGCTGCTATTAAGATTCGCACCGTTATCCGTGATGATCACTTTTGGGATCCCAAATCTGCAGATGATATGGGAGTGAACAAAGTCCACCACTGCTTTTTTGGTTACCGACTTGAAGGTTTTAGCCTCAACCCACTTGGTGAAGTAATCAATGGTCACTAGAATGAACCTATGACCGTTGGATGCTGCCGGCTCAATGGGCCCAATGACATCCATGCCCCATGCCACAAACGGCCAGGGTGCTGACATCGCATGTAACTCTGTTGGTGGAGAATGAATCAGATCTCCATGTATCTGGCACTGATGGCATTTCCTCACGAAAGTGATACAGTCGTGTTCCATGGTGAGCCAATAACACCCTGTTCGGAGGATCTTCCTTGCCAATACATATCCGCTCATGTGTGGCCCACAAACTCCAGCATGTACCTCTGCCATAACTGTCGTGGCTTGACCGGCATCTATACATCTCAACAATCCCAAATCCGGGGTTCTTTTGTACAATGCTCCTCCGCTGAGGAAGAAACTATTCGACAAACGTCGAAGGGCTCTTTTTTGGTCTCCAGTGGCCTGTTCTGGATATATCCCCATTCTGAGGTATTCCTTGATATCATGAAACCAGGGTTCGCCATCTGCTTCTTTTTCTATGGCATTGCAGTAAGCGTGCTGATCACGGACCTGGATGTGTAGAGGATCAACATATATTTTGTCAGGGTGGTGTAGCATTGATGCTAAGGTGGCCAAGGCATCCGCAACCTCATTGTGAACTCTCGGGATATGTTTGAACTTCACCGATCGAAATCGCTTGCTCAGATCATGCAAGCATTGTCGGTATGGTATGAGCTTTAGATCTCGTGTTTCCCATTCACCCTGAATTTGATGTACCAAGAGGTCCGAGTCTCCCAAGACCAAGACGTCTTGGACATCCATGTCCGCAGCTAAGCGCAGACCCAGAATGCAAGCTTCATACTCGGCCATATTATTGGTGCAATAGAAGCGTAGTTGAGCCGTAACAGGATAATGGCGTCCTGTTTCAGAAATGAGTACTGCTCCTATTCCAACCCCTTTTGCGTTTGCAGCTCCATCGAAGAAAAGCTTCCAACCCGGTTCCTCAGTTAATTCCATCTCATTTGTATGCATTACCTCCTCGTCGGGAAAGTACGTTCTTAAGGGCTCGTACTTTTCATCAACGGGATTCTCTGCCAAATGATCGGCCAGCGCCTGGGCTTTCATGGCTGTCCTCGTCACATAGACGATATCAAACTCTGTGAGCAGAATTTGCCATTTTGCTAACCTTCCCGTGGGCATAGGTTTCTGAAAGATATACTTCAATGGGTCCAAACGGGATATGAGATAAGTAGTATATGAAGACAGGTAGTGCTTCAACTTCTGAGCTACCCAAGTTAGGGCGCAACATGTTTTCTCGAGTTGAGTGTACTTGACCTCATGTACTGTGAATTTCTTGCTAAGATAGTAGATGGCCTGCTCCTTCCTTCCTGTGTCGTCATGTTGCCCCAGCACACAACCAAATGAATTTTCCAGGACCGTCAGATAAAGAATTAAGGGCTTCCCTGGCTTAGGCGGGACCAATACGGGTGGATTAGACAGATACCCTTTGATTTGGTCGAAGGCCTCCTTGACACTCTGCCGTCCAACCTACCGCAGCATCCTTTCTCAGCAGCCGAAATATGGGCTCACAAGTTGCTGTGAGTTGAGCGATGAACCTGCTGATGTAATTGAGTCTACCCAGCAAACTCATTACCTCTGTTTTGTTCCTTGGCGGTGGCAAATCTCGGATGGATTCAATTTTGGATGGGTCTAACTCAATCCCCCGTCGACTGACGATGAATCCTAGCAGCTTTCCTGATGGAACCCCGAATGCGCATTTGGCCGGGTTGAGCTTGATATCATACCTTCGGAGTCTTTGGAAAAATCTCCTTAGGTCTGCTACATGGTCCTCCTGACGCCAAGATTTGATGATCACATCATCGACGTACACCTCGATTTCTTTGTGTATCATGTCATGAAACACAGCAGTCATTGCTCGCATGTATGTTGCCCCGGCGTTCTTCAATCCGAACGGCATTACCCGATAGCAGTAAGTTCCCCATGGCGTAATAAACGCTGTCTTTTCCGCATCCTCCTCGTCCATTAGGATCTGATGATAACCCGCATAACAATCTACAAAGGATCCGATCTCGCGCCCAACGCAATTATCGATCAAGATATGCATGTTGGGCAATGGAAAATTGTCCTTGGGACTTGCTTTGTTGAGGTTGCGGTAGTCAACGCACACCCTGATTTTCCCACCCTTCTTTGGGACTGGTACCACATTGGCCAACCACTCAGGATATCGAGTGACCCGAATGACCTTCGCCTGCAACTGCTTAATCACCTCTTCTTTGATCTTTACACTCATTTCTGTTTTAAATTTCCTTAGTTTTTGCTTGACCGGAGGGTATGCCGGGTCAGTGGGCAATTTGTGAACCACTAAATTGGTGCTTAATCCAGGCATATCGTCATATGACCATGCAAAAATATCTTTGAATTCTATGAGGGTTTTGATCAATTCTTCCCTGACATTCGGCTCAATGTGGATGCTGATTTTGGTTTCTTGGACGTTATCAGCGTCTCCTAGATTTACAGCCTCAGTGTCATTTAAGTTAGGCTTGGGTTTTTCTTCAAATTGGCATAGTTCTCGGTTTATCTCTTCGAAGGCCTTATCTTCGTCATATTCAAATTCATCGTCGCAAACGACCTCTTGCATCATTGAGTCGGATTCAGATTGATTTATTAGACTAGGTCGAAGATCCGCTGTGCATGCCATGTCATTAGAACCAGTAAAAAGAGAACTGTTCAGAAAGGAAAAGAACAAAACAAAATTAAAATGGGCAAAAGAAGAGAACTTTATTAAACTTGCGGGATAAAAGGGTTCACACTTTTACAAAACGAAAGTAAAATTTGGATTACACCCTGGGATAATCCGAACAAAACAAAACAAACAAAATATAAATCAAAGCCTACTACCAAGACTCCACTCGGACAGGAAGATGAGTAACTGTCCAATTGTTGGTCTTGGCCTCAGGCCCCACAAACTGTATCTCTGTTGTGCTGGAACCTTCTCCAGCTTCTACCATACTGACATCAGCGAATAGCCTCTCAAAACTCTGATTCAGGTCCCCATCCATACCAATCAACGGTCCTAGGATCTTCGGGACTGGCAACCCCTTGGCACTTGCTTTGAAAAAAGACCTTGAGAGACGTGGCATCGGCTTAGGCAGAAACCAAACCCTCTTCTTCATTTTTCGCGCTTGCTTCCTATCTGCTGCGGTTGGTTTGAACCCCAATCCGAAAGTTTCCAGATTTTTAGGCAAGGTGACCGGTTGGAGAATCCCCTGAAGCTTGACTCCTAGGCCCTTTCCCAGCACGAATCCATTACCCAGCATTTCTGAGACCATCATGACTGTCGCGGCAGCTACCCTAGGGTGTGGGATGATTTCTCCTTCAGAAATTTTGTTGGCCGACCCTGTATCGAAAATCTGGTAGACCCAAGGACCTTTGTCATCATCGGTCTCTATGAAAGGTACAATGGCTCCGCCCATGGTGCACGCTGCGTCCTCGCCGTGTAGCACGACCTCTTGCCTTTCCCATTCGAACTTTACCATCTGATGTAGGGTGGAGGGCACTGCTTTGGCTGCATGAATCCATGGTCGTCCTAACAGCAGGTTATAAGACACTATGGCATCTAACACCTAGAACTCCATGGTAAACATGACTAGCCCGATGGTTAACTCAAGTACAACATCCCCCACAGTGGCTGTTCCATTTCTATCGAACCCTCGGACACATATGCTATTCTTGCGGATTCTTCCGCGGTCGATTTTTAACTGGTCCAGAGTGGATAATGGGCAAATATTGGCACTTGAACCGTTATCCACCAATACTCGAGTTACCACCGAGTCTTCGCATTTGACAGCTAGGTATAGAGCTTTATTATGCTACGTACCTTCCATCGGCAGATCATCATCTGAGAATGTTACCCTGTTCAGCTCGAAAATCTTGTTGGCAATGGTTTCCAGGTAGTTTACAGAAATCTCGTTGGGTACATGAGCTTCGTTCAATATCTTCATCAGGGCCCGCCGATGCTCCTCAGAATGGATCAGTAATGATAGCAGTGAGATCTGGGCCGGTGTTTTTCTCAGCTGTTCGACCACGGAATAGTCCTGCACTTTTATCTTCCTCAGGAACTCCTCAGCCTCTTCTTCGGACACAGGTTTCTTGGTTGCAACTGGGTTGGTTCTTCTTAGCTCCACTGGAGCAAAACATCGACCTGATCGAGTCAGCCCTTGCGCTTCACAACTAACTTCTTCCACCTGTTTTCCCTGGTACATCACCACCGCCTTTTCATATTTCCAAGGCACAACCTTGCTATCAATCATCGGCAGCTGGACTACAGGCTTTATGGTGACCAGTTCTCTATATGCCCCCTTTAACACAACAGCAGGTGTGGGCGGAATCCCTGATATTACCAACTTGTTTGGCTCAGGTCTGCTTGTTATGGCGGACGGGCTCTTTCCCAATATCACTACTGGCTTGACGCTTTCTCCCTGTGACTGTACCCTCGTTCCCCCACTGGTTGAGACTTCTTTCGGGGCGGCCTGGATCATCATCACTGTTTGTGAGGGTTTTCTCAACTCTCCTCCCTCATATACCAACTCAATCATGTGAGTCTCGTGATGCGTTGGCAGTGGGTTTTGGTTGATGTTAGGAGCCTCCGGTGTCTGGACCTCGATCTTATTGGTGTCAATAAGATCCTGTATGGCATGCCTCAACTTCCAACACTTCTCGGTATCATGCCCGAGCATCCCTGAGCAGTATTCACAACTTATTGATCGATCCAAATTCTGAGGTGGGGGATTTGGTTCTCGAGTCTGGACAGGACTAACCAAACCCAATTGCCTCAGCTTGTGGAACAAAGCGGTGTAGGTTTCTCCCAACTCCGTGAAAGTTCTCTGCTTCCGCAACCTGTCATTCCTAGCATCTGGATTTCCCCGAAACCCTGCCCCTGAAGGGTTTCTATACGCCCTTGGTAGAGGGTAGGTGTTTTGTGGTGGTGCATATATGTTCTGGGGAGCCGGCGCGCGCCATTGCGGGCGAACCGGAGGCTGAGTGTATGCTTGGGCCTGGTGTACGGAACAATGTGGTTCTCGAGGTGGATAGAAATTTTAGGGTGGGTTGTATGGGTAGTTTGACCTATGAGGTCTGGGTTGGTTGTAGTGTGGCTTGTCAGCCTTGTACCAACTGCCTGCCTCGATCGTGGCAACCTCTTCTTTCTTTCTTCTCAGCGCACCTCCCGTGCCGCTCTGAATAGCCTAGGTTGTGGCCTTGAGTGCCGAGTAGTTCAAGATTTTGTCAGACCTCAGACCCTCTTCTATCATCACCCCTATCTTGACCACCTCGTTGAAAGATTTTCCAACTGTTGTCACCAAGTGACCAAAGTAGGTTGGATCCAGTGTCTGCAAGAAATAGTCCACCATCTCTCCCTCTCTCATGGGAGGATCGACTCTAGCTGCTTGTTCTCTCCAGCGGAACCCGAACTCGCGAAAACTTTCCCCGGGTTTCTTCCCAGTTCTCAATAATGTGAGACGGTCAGGGACTATCTCGAGATTGTACTGGAAATGACCTGCAAAAGCCTGCGCCAGATCATCCCACGTGTACCACCTGCTGGAATCCTGCCTGGTATACCATTCTAGTGCAGATCCGCTCAGACTTTGGCCGAAATAAGCTATCAGCAGCTCATCCTTGCCGCCTGCCCCTCTCATTTTGCTACAGAATCCCCGCAAATGTGCCATGGGATCACCGTGCCCTTCATATAAATCAAACTTAGGCATCTTGAACCCAGCCGGGAGTTGGACGTCTGGGAAAGGGCACAGATCTTTGTATGCTACGCTGACTTGATTGCCCAGCCCGTGCAAGTTCCTGAAGGACTGCTCCAGGCTTTTGAACTTTCTCAATACTTCATCCTGTTCAGGGGCCTTAGCCGGCTTCTCAATCTCTGCCGGCACTTCCAAATGTGGATTGTAAGCCTGTGGTTCGGGGGCATGAAACGTAGGCTCGGGGGGGTAGTATTGTGTATCGTGAGCCTGAAACAATGGCTCACTGGTCGTTCTTTGCAAAGGGGCTGATGTTGGTCCCACAAAAATGGGAATATTGGGTGTTGGGAGAGGTTGATGGGGTGGTGGAGCTTGGGAATCATGAGGGCTTCTTTCTTGATGATAAAGGGGATTTGGGCGGCTTGTGGAAGGGCCGGAGTGAGGGTATTCTGGCATGTGTCCCAGTGTTTCAGGGCTCTTTTGTGTTTTGGCTATGGCTAGCTGCATTGCATTCATCTCTAGTCCCATCCTTTCAATCTTTTCCATCGCTTCTTTTAACAACTGGCTCATCGGCCTCTCTTCCTCATTACTATTCTCTGAAGTAGTCATGCTTGTTGCTATCGGTCCTTTGGATCTGGTTTGATAGGAGTGTGTTGCCAGAGTTCTTTAACAACTAACTTGTCTGGATCAGACAACAACAAACTTTGTTAGCGTTAGAGTTTAACAGATTTGATCATAACACATAGAGGATGCAATGCTCCTAGGCAGTTAACCGTTTCTACATGCTTTGCTTCGAACAACATGCGTCACCCCGGTTTGCTCATTTGTCCCCTTTTATGTTATTTTATTTTATTTTTGTATTTTCTTTTGTTTTTTTTCTTTTTTTTTATTAAGAGCGGCCGAATCTTATGGGGATTGCCTACGTATCACGTCCCCGCGCGAATCAGACCAGGCGTAGTTCTTCCATCAAGTAAAGACATATAAAAATTCTTCCGAAGTCACTTAACTTCAATATCAAAATTTGCTATTACACATTACTTCAAACAAAATAGCAACAGTACAGACTCCATAGTTTTTAACTTGATTTGACTAAAAGAAAAGAAAACAACATATGGGAAAACAACAAAGCCAAATAAACAGGACTTGACCAAAGATTAATTCTCCAATTTAAGGGCCCTCGAGGCATCATTCGGCCTTTTCGCGGCTCTAGGTGTGAGGTCCCTCTGCAAGCTCTTCAGCTCGTTCATAATCCGGTGGACGCAGCCCATGATGGAAACAAGGAGGGTCTTCCGAGGTGCTCGCTCACATGCTAAGCATTTCATGTAGATGTAATGCCCAATTTTGTCAATTCTTCCTCGAATGTTGTCCCTTTTCATGAACAATTGCCTGATTTGTCGGTTCTTCATTCCCAGTGCCTGAGCATTGTTGGCAAGTCGATCCTAGAACAACTCCATTTGTCTTTCCATGCAGGCCATTGCATCGTAACAATGTCTTCTGTCGGCCTGAGCATCTCGTGCTTGTTTGACGATCCGATCATGTAGAGTGGAGTTCGTCTTCCTTAATATCCCGATGCTCATTTCATAATCCCTTATGACTTGTTGCAGACGCTGCTTCCGGGCCATTGTGTACTTGGCCCATCTGACCTTCATCCTTGCTATGCGAGCTTCTGATTGTTCTAATTCTTCTTGGCTTTGGATGACCTGATTTCTCAAACTTGCTATCAATCTTTCGTCGGAGCGACGCTTCTATCGGTCAATGTTATTCTTACTAGCTTGGCGAAGGCGGGCCTTCAGGGTCTGGTTTTCTTGGGCTAGCTTGTTCTTTTTGCCCTGCTCCGAGGCGACTTGCACGTTGTTCTCAAATATAAGCCTTTCGACTTGTTGCTTTAGCCTCCCGATTTCAGCCCGGTAGCCCTCTTCTCTTTTTAACCAACTCCACTCTGCCTGTGAAGATTCCTCAAAGCCTTGGATGTGAGCTCTCTTAGTTGGTCTCTGATGTTCAAGCTCTCCTTTGTACCACGGGAAGTATTTCGGAGTCACTTCGCTCTTAGCCCGATCTCGTACACAAGTGTCTAACTTAAGGGTTTGACACTCATTCCAGACCCTCCGAACGAATGCTTCGGGGAACTGCCCATTGGGTCCGATTTCAATCACCTGGCTACTAAGGTCTTTTTCCTTAGGGATTACTTGGTATCGTCCCAACTACCTCAACACCCTGCAAGGTGCGTAGGGCTGGATACTCTGGAGACCCATCAACAACAAATAAGATTCGGTGGCTGACATGTGTATAACCTCATCTAGGGATAACCACTCGAATGCCCACTCTATCTGGTTGGCTGAAACAGAGCGCAATAGCGTGACCCATTCGGCGACCCCTTCCGGCAATCTGAACCCGTTGATCCTGGTGGGGAACTCTTCTATGCAAGTTTTTTGCGACGACCCATATTTCAGAATTTGAGGGCGACGGCATAGATGATCTATCACCCACATTTGCAGTAGTACATTGCATCCCTCAAAGAAACTTCCTCCGGCCTTGCAGATGGTGAGGGCGCGAAAAATTTCTGCATTTATCATAGGTGCTAGGGTGCTCTTTTCCTGCCTGATCAGAGTATTGACTACCCCAGCGATTTGTATGTTAATTTTTCCATCTTTCCTAGGGAACACTAGAAACCCCAGAAAAGCTATCATAAAAGCAATACATCTGTGTTTTTCCCATTCTAACCGGTTCTCCCCACTGCAGATCCTGCTCTCAGGATTGTTGAACCCTCCTAGGTGACCGTATCTGTCGTACAGAAATGCCAAACTACAAAATCCTTTTGATAACTCTGGATTATGTACCGTTCTGCGGATCTTTACGATATCCAGAAACTTATGTATAGCTACGGTCCTTGGTGCAATGAGGTACTGTTCTTTCATAGGGACATTAGGTCATCCAATATACCCTGCCAATTCCTCCAGTGTTGGGGTGAGCTCGAAGTCTGAGAGGTGAAACACATTGTGTGTCGGGTCCCAAAATGAGATTAGAGCCCTGATAACGTCTCCTCTTGGCTCGATGTCCAGTAATCCAACCAAGTTTCCCAAGTATACTTTGACCGTATCTTGCCGGGAACCTCCCAAGTCGTTCCACCATGTGCGTAAGCCCAAAGGAACTTTGTTTATAATGGCCTCAGATGAACTCCTACTTGTGCTCATTCTGCACATTTATTAAGGTGATTTATTAAGGGGAGAGAAATAACCTGTGTATACACATATATGGGTGGAGATATGCATATATAGATACATATATATACATAGTAAAACAAAACCGGGGAGTTGGACCCGATAAGGGTTGCCTACGTATCCCACATCCGGTGGGAATCAAACCGACGTAGTTCGGGCCATTTAAATGAACAAACCATTTTTGAAAACAAGGTAAAATAACTCTTCATTTTTCCTAAAAAAAAATATAATACAATGACCTATTTTCCCAAACTAAATAAAGACTTTTTTTTTCAATTTCTTTTCGACAAACGATTTTCCAAAATAACGACTTTCTTTTTTTCATTTTCTAAATTAATCGATTAATACCTTAACTATTATTATTTTTCCTCTTTTCTCAACATTCCCAAGGTTCAGAAACCAGTCAACATGTAGGTTTGAAACAAATATGTGTATACAGCAAGTAAGATGCATCAGGATGGTCTTTTCTGTTTCAGGTTGCTATACCTAGACGGACCCAACCCCTGTGTTGAGTCCCCTAAGTCGAAATGCACATGATGCAGACAAGCATTCCTACTAGGGATCTGGTATGAAGTTTCGTTATACTAGGTTTAAAACCTGGGTATTTGTTCTAGACAGTGTACCCGAGCGGACAACTCGAGTCGAGGAAGGGGCTACGTACCAGGGACCCGCGGGATCGTCCGGCTTTGTAACTTATCCGCCCTCTTTCTTATTTCAGGTATCGACATTAACAGAATAGGGAGTCTCAGCCAGCGAGCTTCTCCCCGGAGGTAAGAAGTGAATGGTTTCGACACAGTTTATATGTACAGTTCAAATAATATCAAAGCGGTAAAAGCGGCATTTAGCACATTAGGCTCAAAACATGTAATAAAATCAGATAATAAATAAAGCCAAATAATAACAATTATTCTAAGCTCGAATTCTTAACCCTGAACCAGCGGTTCTAGGTTGAAATCCCCAGCAGAGTCGCCAGAGCTGTCACACCTCCTTTTTTCGCACCCGGGCGGGTGCAAGGGAGTTTTTCCAATTAAAGGACAATCGAAACGGGATTTGTTTATTTATTTCAGAGTCGCCACTTGGGAGATTTAGGGTGTCCCAAGTCACCAATTTTAATCCCGAATCGAGGAAAAGAATGACTCCATATTACAGTCTGCGCACCAGAAATCCGGATAAGGAATTCTGTTAACCCGGGAGAAGGTGTTAGGCATTCCCGAGTTCCGTGGTTCTAGCACGGTCGCTCAACTGTTATATTCGGCTTGATTATCTGATTTTATACAAATATGAACTTATGTGCAAAATTTTATCTTTTTACCGCTTTCTTACTTATTGTTATTATTTTACGAGAATTGCAACGTCGTGGAAACATATCTCGAACCACGTTACATCAATGCACCCGTAGTTGTTTGGCATATCTCGACTCGGTTGAGATTTGGATTTGGGTCACATAAATGTGCACCCGAGTTAAGGAAAATAAATTATTAAAGGCGCGCCTAAAGCAACTAGCGTATTGTTATTTTGGGGAAGGCCGTAAAATTCGCTAAACGGCTTGCCCCGAATTCTAAGTGTTTTAATATATACATTTAGAGGGCCCCGCAACTTTTGTACATTTTGTTTGTCGAGGCTCGTCTCATTCTTGTTTTTTAAAAGGAATTTGCGACGTCATGGACACGCATCTCGAACCACGTCACAATCAATGTACCCGTGATTAGAAACACATCTCGAATCCGTCGGGATTTGGATTTGGGTCACATAAATGCACACCCGAATTTAAGAAGGTAAAATTATTAAATACGCGTTTAAAGAGGCTATCGCGTTATTATTCCGGGAGGGTCGTGAGATTTGCTAAACGACCCACCTTGGGGACTGAATGCTTCAATATATACATTTAACGAGGGCCCCGCAATTTGTGCGTTTTTCTTTATTTTTGTCGAGGCTCATCTCGTCCTTATTTTAAAAGGATATCCTATAGCAACTACGTTTCTTGTCGCGTTTGTCTCTACTAATTGAAAACAGTAGATAGCCCTAGTTAATTACATGCCTGCAAGTTATCTATAATAGAATTCCGAGTGCTTGCGCAAAATCAGAAGCACGGCCACGTACACAGTCAGCCGAGCAAATATTAAGGGCCCAAATCCAGCCCATGCGTGATGGGTCAGACCTGGGCCATTGTTTGTTCGATGCGGGCCTGCTTGGTCTGTTTCAACCTGGGCTCGACCTTCGGGAGGTTGAGATTGCAAGCTCTGTGTTCTTTGTCTTAAAACATGGTTTACCAGTTATATGAGGCAATTTATCAGAAGGGAAAGAACTTAACTAGTAGTGTACGATTTTCATGCTTGGCATACATTACAGAATTATACTACACCATTAAACTAAATCTAAGATACAACCTACTGCATTGGGCATACTTTTATCACCAACCTATATACACAGTCTAACATTCAACTACCATACATTGACATTTATTAGGCGGACTATCTCCAGTATCCAAAACAAGAATGTAAACTGTTATACATTATATGAGGTCTAACATAATAGTCTATGTATATATAAACATCTGCAGATCTTCTCTTTTACATTCATGCTCAAACCTTTCAAGTTACAGTGGTAGTATATTTGTGTACCTGGTATAGAGGAGCAAAGAAGAAGAAAGATGATCAGCTGAGTGGTACACAGCAAGCATAGCAGCAGGTAAACAACACAACACAGCAACAAACAAAACAGCCACAATGGAGAAGCTCAACAAATGATCGAGCAATGGACAGACAATCCCAGAAAACAGAGCAGAAAGACAGCAGGAAACCCAAGATATCGAATGTAATAGCAACAGAAAATCCAATAACCCCAAAGCCCAACAAACAACCACTACAGTTCCGACAATCAGGAAGACTAGAACTCAATCCACAGCACACAGAAAACTCAGTGTAGTAACAATCACAACAGAAGACACACAGCCTTCTCTTAATGGAACAGTAATAAACCTAGTTAGGATGACCAGCTTGATTTCTTATGCAGTTTTTGGACAGTGTTCAGTTACAGTATTTTCTGGAAATTTCTTTCTGTTTTTTTCTTTACTTTTCTTTAACTCACAAGACCCCTCTCAAGACTAAAATTTCTAGCCCCCTTTAAGTTCTGAAAATAACCTATTTATAAGCCAAACAACCAGTGCAGTCAAGCTGCCTGGATTCTGCCAATTGCAGACTGCCCATACCTATTAAATCCCATGCCTAAGCATCTTTTTGATGCCATCCATTTGTTCCCCACGCCTGGCTTATTCCTTTTGTTCAAGAGTTATGGGTTCATTTAAGTATTCATTTTAAACCCCATACTCTTGTGTATTGTTCCCCATTGGCATTAGTTTAATCTTAATTTAGTACCCTACTTGTCAGCTCACTTAAACTAAGCTTTTCCTATTTTTCTCGAACCCCAGACTACCCTTGTTAACCTTGATTATTACTGCCCTAAACCCCTTGCAGCATCAGGGCATTTTGAACTTCTGAAAGTTCAATTTCAGAACTGCCCTAGCCTGATTCTTTTAATTGTTTACAATGCAGTTATAAGCTAAATTCAGGCAATGTCGAGCATCCAATTAACAATCAACAGATTCGTTCACTTTGTACGAATTAGAATATTTGAACATTCAGTCGTAGGAAGTTAATCGACGACATTTATCAAGTCGACTATACTAATTATAACAGGCAATAATCAGTCGTTCATATACACAAATACATACAGGGACCTAAAGGGCTTCGGACAACTTTTGATCAATCACTGGGAACCTATATAAATTATTTATGCGACGACTATCCTGATCGAACATGTTTATCGCAGGATACATTCAAAACATACACAGAAAAAAAACGACCAAATAAAAAGGTCTTTGACAGAGATGGAAGAAATTAAGAAAATTATCAGACAATAACAAACAGTCCCAAAAAGCATGCTAACAACTCAATCAAAATTAAAACAAAGAGAAGGGAAAACTTACTGAAAAAGCTTAAACCAAACTGACCCAAATCTGACTTAGCTTCGACCATTTGAGGCCGATCAAACTTTAATCAGGGTGTTCTCACACGGGAACACCTTGATTAAGGTCTATTAGACCTCAAACCCCTGTTATGACCAATCGGATTCCAAGGATACTCGTGTTCTAGGTTTTGGATCTTCAGATCTGGTTTTTTGGGAGTTGTGGGTAGATTCGGACCAAACCAAGCTTGGTTTGGTCACGAGGAGGGTTAGGGGAGTGTCTGGTATGAAGATGGTGAGGTTTGGTATAGTTCCGGGTTCGACTCGAATCTTCAAATGAAGATTCGAGATGAAGGAAAGGGATTCGAGGCTAGGGGGTAATAGATCCATGTTTAGGAGAGTGAGGGGGTCCTAGGGTGTTCAGGAGGTGGTCACCGGCGTTCATGCCGCCGGGTTCTGGTGAAAGGGAAACTAGGGCGGCTACTAGGGTTTCGGGGGGTTTCAGGGCTTGGTGAAGAAGATGAGGAAAGGTGGGGTCCGGATAGGGGGCGTGGGGTATGACGGAAGGCTTATATACGGAGTATAGGAATGGATCTGGGCCGTTAGATCAGATGATCTCAACGGTTTGGATCTGATGGTGAGGGGTGAGACGAGGTCGTTTGGCATTAAAACGGGGTCGTTTGGATTTAAGTGAGGGGTTGGGTTGGACCGGCTAAACAGGTCGGGTTACGGGTGCGGATGTGGACCGTTGGATGGGTGTGTTTAGACGGCTCAGATCAGACGCATGATGCGGCGTCGTTTCGGGAGGTGGTCAGGGCAGGCCTAGTCTGGACTGGACTTGTGTGCTGGTTTGGGCCTATTTTTGTTTTATTTCTTGGGCCCAAACTGATTTTCATTCACTCTTTTCTTTTGTTTTCTATTTTTAAACAAAAATGAAATAATAATAATAAAAAACAATGAAATTAAAACAAACAACAATGTAACATTTAACACAATTACCACAAAAATATTTAAGTAAGTTAAATCACAACCTAGAACGAACGATGCATATATATATATTTTGAATTTTCTTTCAACGACCGAATTACGGTTTGATTACCATGACAGACATAAGTTCTATTTTGATTGATAAGATCAAATGCAACATGGACCGAACCACAAATGACTAACAGCACATGCCACGAAAAAATTGAAAAATTGTACAGCGGAGTCATTTGTCACTATTTTTGTTTTCTTTTGGAGCGATTGTCCGTGAAGCAAAAATCACGTGCTTATTTATGTTTGGTTGTAATAATAATTTCTTTGTAAATAGATGTTGGGGATATTAGTAAAACTGGGAAGGAATCATATATATATATATATATATATATTGTTGGGAAAGGGTAGATACCATGCCTATAAGGTTTAAAATCAGTTTTGCATTCTAGATACCATGCATATAGGTTGCTGCGATGTTTGTTTGCTTATGTACATTCAGATACTATGCCTATGAATTTAAAATCAGTCCTGCAAGATACCATGCCTATAGTTTACTGCGATATTTGTTTGTTTAGATACCATGCCTGTAAGTTAGCAGTCTCTGCATGACAACAAGTCTTAAATCAGTTTCAGCATGCCCACAAGGTTTAAATCAGTTCTCGCATCTAAATACCATATCTGTAAGTTTAAAATCAATTTCTACACCTAGACAACATGCCTATAGGATCTAATGAACCAAACTGCCTGCTTAAAATTGTTTACTGGTTTATTGCGGTTCTAATTAACGATTAGATATCATGTTCATAGGACATCTCTGATCCACGCCTAGGCAAGCCTGTAGGGAAATTAAAATCTGGAAATTATAAAACTGTGCTTTGTTTGTGAACTTCCCAGATTCAGCTAGTCCTAAAATCAGTAGGCAACTAATTAAGTACTTTCTGCCTTGCTTTAATAAAACACTACATATGTTCTGCTTTGTGCTCACCTAGATATCCTGCTATAAGACTTCTAAAGTGTATGAAATACTGTTGTCTGAGACGTGCAATTGCCTGCTTATTTGTGGAGGTAAAATGTGAGCCTTTAATTGTTCCTTTATCTGACAGTCCTATTTGTTTTGCTTGTCGCTTAGATTTTCTCCTTTTAAATACTATAAGAGAGTCTAGATCCACCTTAACTAGAATTCCTAAACACCTACAGGACCATAAGTAAGGGACGGGTAATGCACGCATAGAGTACGTTTAGTTAGAATCGCTTAGATAACCAATAAGGGAAAGGTAATTGGGTATTAAAGGATATGTTTGTCACACCTCCTTTTTCCGCACCCGGGCGGGTGCAAGGGAGTTTTTCCAATTAAAGGACAATCGAAACGGGATTTGTTTATTTATTTCAGAGTCGCCACTTGGGAGATTTAGGGTGTCCCAAGTCACCAATTTTAATCCCGAATCGAGGAAAAGAATGACTCCATATTACAGTCTGCGCACCAGAAATCCGGATAAGGAATTCTGTTAACCCGGGAGAAGGTGTTAGGCATTCCCGAGTTCCGTGGTTCTAGCACGGTCGCTCAACTGTCATATTTGGCGTGATTATCTGATTTAATACATGTTGAACCTATGTGCAAAATTTAACTTTTAACCTCTTTTATCATTTAATGTTATTTTTATCAAGAATTGCAACGTTGTGGAAACATATCTCGAACCACGTTACATCAATGCACCCGTAGTTGTTTGACATATCTCGACTCGGTTGAGATTTGGATTTGGGTCACATAAATGTGCACCCGAGTTAAGGAAAATAAATTATTAAAGACGTGCCTAACGCAACTAGCGTATTGTTATTTTGGGGAAGGCCGTAAAATTCGCTAAACGGCTTGCCCCGAATTCTAAGTGTTTTAATATATACATTTAGAGGGCCCCATAACTTTTGTACATTTTGTTTGTCGAGGCTCGTCTCATTCTTGTTTTTTAAAAGGAATTTGCGACGTCATGGACACGTATCTCGAACCACGTCACAATCAATGTACCCGTGATTAGAAACACATCTCGAATCCGTCGGGATTTGGATTTAGGTCACATAAATGCACACCCGAATTTAAGAAGGTATAATTATTAAATACGCGCTTAAAGAGGCTATCGCATTATTATTCCGGGAGGGTCGTGAGATTTGCTAAACGACCCACCTTGGGGACTGAATGCTTCAATATATACATTTAACGAGGGCGGAATTAGCCTTCGAATGATATTCGAGATGTTGCAGACTCAACAAGTTGGAATAGCACAACTCCAAAATCAGAATCGTGCACCAAGTAGGATCAAGCTCAAGCCATCAGAAGAAGTTGTTCATAGAGCAAAATCGGTGCCAAAGAGATCGAATGAATTAAAGACTAATCGTGCTATCATAAAAATGCTCGAGGAACTGACGAAGTGAATTGAGATAGGGGAAAAAAGATCGAGAAAAATGATAAGAAGGTGGAAACTTATAACTCCATGGTCGACCAAATCCCGGGGGCACCACCAGTATTGAAAGGACTTGATTCCAAAAAGTTTGTCCAAAAACCTTTCCCCCCGAGTGCGACTCTAAAGACAATCCAAAGAAGTTCTGTATGCCCGAGATTTCAAAGTATAACGGGACGAAAGATCCAAACAAACACGTCACCTCATATACATGCGCCATTAAGTGAAATGGCTTGAAAGATGACGAGATTGAATCCGTGTTGCTGAAGAAATTCGGAGAAACTCTATCAAAGGGTACCATGATATGGTACCATAATTTACCACCTAATTCTATGGATTCATTTGCTATGCTTGTAGATTCCTTTGTAAAGGCGCATGCTGGAGCCATTAAGGTTGCAACTAGAAATTCGGACCTATTGAAGGTAAGGCAAAAAGACAACGAGATACTCAGGGAATTCGTATCTCGATTTCAAATGGAACGGATGGATTTGCCATCGGTCCCCGACGGTTGGGCTGTTCAAGCCTTAACTCAAGGTCTCAATGAAGAAATTCCATAGCTTCGCAACAATTAAAGCAGAATTTGATCGAATATCCAGCCGTCACTTGGTCTGATGTACATTATCGATATCAATCGAAGATTAGGGTTGAAGACGATCAACTGAGGGCTCTAATTGGTTTCGATTTACCCCAATAGGCCCGTGGATAGAGTTAAAAGGGATGTTGATCGGGAACCACGATCGAACAGAGACTAATATCAGCAATATGGGAGAGATCGGAGAAATAGCGGGTCTAGACACAACCCTGTTTGGAACGATAGAAGGAATGATCGGGGACAAAGCTCCCGAGGGCTTATGAGCAAGAGTGGTATCGATAGGGATGCCGGGTCTAAAGAAGCACCTCGACTGTTAGAATATAACTTCAGCGTAGATGCTTCCGCCACAGTATCGACCATTGGGCGTATCAAAGATACCAGGTAGCCTCGACCTCTACAGACCGATCCGGCACAAAGAAACCCAAACCAAATATGCAAGTATCATGGCACACATGGCCATAAAATAGAAGATTGCAGATAACTAAGGGAGGAAGTAGACCAGTTATTCAACGAGGGGCACCTTCGAGAATTTTTAAATGATCGGGCTAAAAACCACTTCAAAAACAAAGATTCAAATAGATAGAACGAACAAGAACAACCACAATACGTTATTCACATGGTCGTTGGCAGGGTCGATATTCCTCAAGAACCGGTATTCAAACGCACCAAGGTGACAATCACAAGAGAAAAATGGACTCGGGACTATTTACCGGAAGAGACCTTGTCTTTCAATGATGAGGATGCACAAGGGATCGAACAACCTCACAACGACACACTGGTAATATCTATCCTTATGAATAAAATTCAAGTTAAATGTGTCTTGATTGATCTAGGTAGCTCGGCCAATATTATTCGATCAAGGGTCATAGAGAAACTCGGCCTACAAAATCAATTTGTGGCCGCAACTCGAGTGCATAACGGCTTCAACATGGCAAGTGAAACCACCAATGGGAAAATTATTTTGCCAGTAAATGTAGCCGGGACCATCCAAGAAACAAAGTTCCATGTGATCGAGAGTGACATGAGGTACAACGCACTGCTCGGAAGACCTTGGATCCATAACATGAGGGCAGTGCCCTCGACACTTCATCAAATCCTGAAGTTCCCAACATTGGAAGAAGTCAAAACAGTGTACGGTGAACAAACCCATCACCAAAGAAATGTTTGCAATTAACGAAGTGATACCGGTATTGGCACTTTCATCAACTAAGGGATCAGAGTAGAAGGGAAAACAGGAAGTCAAATAGCAACCACAGTCATCGGCCTCGGCCCGATTGAAGGAACAAGAAACTTTTGAGGATGATGATTATATGATACTTTGAACTTTCATAATCCCCGATAGAAAGTATTCCTAGGCACGGGGTTAACTCCCGAGCTCAGGAAAAAACTTATTCAATTCCTTTTAGATAACATAGATTGTTTTGCTTGGTCCCATCTCGATATGACAGGGATCCCACCAGAGATCACCACCCATCGACTAAGGTTGGACCCGAAATTCCATCCAGTAAAGCAAAAGAGAAGACCTCAGTTCGAGGTTAAGCATACATTCATCAAGGACGAGGTAACCAAACTTCTAAAAATAGGGTCCATTCGGAAGTAAATATCCCGAATGGTTAGCAAACGCAGTGGTAGTCCCTAAGAAGGAAAATAAACTTAGAATGTGCATAGACTATAAGGACTTGAACAAGGCCTGCCCTAAGGATACTTTTCCTTTACCGAACATCAATCGCATGATCGATGCCACAATCGGCCACGAGATTCTGAATTTTCTCGATGCCTAATCCGGGGTACAATTGTTACATCCCATGTTTTCGCGCGTGAAATTACGCCATAAATAAATTGATGAAAGCTTGGAAATAAGATGTTACATCCCGCATTTTTGAACGTTAAAGTTTCGTCGTAAGTTAATCGATGCAAGCTCAGGAATGAGATTATTTTTAGGTTACAGATATTATGCTATTTCAAACAAGTGATAAGTAAATTCATGAAGGTGAGTGGGTAAGCGAATTGAAGAAAATGAGTTTCATCGTCGTTTGTTAATTTGGGATAAAATACGGTCCGAGCTATAATACCCGCTATTTATGGACTAGTACCATACAAGGTACCACATGACCATGATAGTAAGGTATATAAAGTGTATTAAAAGTGAGTAGTTTTTAAGTAATTTGAGATAATTTTTAATTATATGGATAATTGATTAATTATAGATTAGTGGGAGATTAATTAAGATCTTTTGGATAATTCTAAAGACCCCCAACGTGGCAGCCAGTTAAGTCTTAATCAATCCAAAATTGTGACTCTTTGGCTTAGGTTGCAAGGTGGCAAAACTTGAAAAACTCTTTGGCCAACTAAGCCACAAGTGGGGCCTACACCCACTAATACAAAAGCCTTCTAAAAAATCAGCAAATGAAGAAGTGTCACACTTTCTAACGGATGATAAAGCTTCAAGCAAAGATCATATTCTTCAATAGTAACGTGAGTTACTTCGGCAATTCATGCGAGATTGTGTCTTAGCAACGTGAGATTTTTCAATTTTAAGGGAGTATGGTGCAATCTTTCTCAAGAATATCATACGGATTTTTCCTACTCTGGTCTTGCCGCCACATGTTTTGTCGTGATTGTCGTGTGTTAGAGGGATTATCAATAGAACCGGCGCAGGCACATTAAGGCTATCCCTTCTTTCTTTTGGCATGATGTATAAGACACAAACGAAATGGGTAAATGCACAACTTCCATAAATGACTCTATACATAAAAGTATTAAAGGTGCCTATGTTCTTGAATTTTCATGTGTCTTATTATTACATCTTCTGTTCATGGGTCTTAGAAGATACGTAAGTCAAAAAAAGTTTACTTCATGATATTACTCAAAGGCATAATGGTCTTATAACATTCCGAGGGATTTTACTAACATAATTCTCATGCATTGCATTCATTTATACATGTACATTGACTCATGACCAGATGACGTTATATACGCGTATATATTTATATTATATATATATGGGATGTGGGAAAAGGTTACAGCGTTATATCCGCACCACCACCTGATCAGTTGGTATACGTTGATGATTTTGCCCATAATGGCCGAGATGATATAATGTGATGCCCTCAAAGGCTTGATGATTTTATGTACACCTATACCTATGCATGACATGATATTTATACGCACGTGCATGATCGATCAAGGAAGAAAAATTTAGTTATATTTACAATTCAAAGTCATAAAAAGATAATGGTCGTTGAACTTACCCAATTCTGAGCGTGCTGGGCCTCATTGAACAAGCAGGCAACATCCACTGCATCCATTTTGGCTTGGTCCTTCTCAGTGACCAAACATCGAAGATAGCTAGCCACCCCTACATGGGCAGAGAGAACTTGAGTAACTTTCGAGATTGAGATTATAAGAGGCCGCTTGCGGTCGGGGTCGACGCTGGGGGCCGCAAATTGGTTGGTCAGTTTAAAGCTTGAGGAAGCCTCGTTCAAGCTCTTCTTTGGTATGTCCAAGTCACCCAAACCGATGATGTCTTCCACTTTAGCAAAATAGCCACCGAAAAGGTCCTCTGCTCCGTGGACCTTTTTGCCAGGGCGAGCCTCTATCGCTTGAGCATCCTTAATTGTCGTATCGGAGAACGAAGGCAATGAGGAGAAATCTCCAATCTCTGTTGCCCCATGTGAATCTTTTTGGGATATGCCTTCATCATGGGAAGTATCATGCGTGGTTTCTACACGGCCTCGACCACCTCCTCGGTGGCCCCCCACCTCGAGGTGAGGCATCTTCAATTCTTTACGGATTAGGCTTATCAGGTCGGGCAAAGCAACTTTCACTTTTGCCTGTCCAACGGTTCTTCGAACCTCGGTGCCAGCTCGCACACGAGCCACCAATCCAGAGCTTTCTTCTTCTTCTTCATCTTCGTCTTCGGTCTCGTCCATTGTCTATTAGGCAGACTCCAGAGATACATGAATGAAATTTCCCTTAGGCTTGCGAAGCCTCCTTGTGAGCACGTGATTTTTGCTTCACGAAAACTGCTCCAAAACAAATCGAAAAATAAAACAAATTGCCTTTGGGTACAATTTTGAGAATTTTGCGTGATATTTTGGATAATTATTTTTGTCTGTGAATGTTTACCTTGTTTTAATTAATTGAAAAATACCAAAATACATGTTGCATGCGTATTTAGGATTTAATTATGCATTTTTGAATTAATTAAACCATGTCCTATTTTAAAGAATGAAAACCACAAAAAATATGAATTTTTGGTAGCTTTAGCATTTTTATTGTTTAATTGTGTGATTTTATTTTAATCAATATTTGATCTTGTGTATTAATTATTATTAAGGGTTAATCAATATTTTTTTAAAATAATCCTGGTTTTACAATTTAATTTAGGAATTTTGGTTTTTAGGAATTAAAAGAAAATGAAAGAAAAAAAAAGAAAAGAGTGAAAAATTGGACCAAATAGGAACTGGGCCGTTTTATTTTGGCCAAAAATCAGGCCCAAACATATGCCCAGACCGGTCCAAATCTCATAGATGTTCGAATGACGTCGTTTCAACGGCAATCAATCACAACCGTTGGTCCTGCATGATCCAACGGCTTAAAAGCTGTCTCCCTTACCCACTCCCTAGCCCGACCCGTTACCCAGTTCAAACCGACCCCCTACTTAAACCAAACAATGACGTATTGGTTAATCCCCTTGATCCTAGCCGTCAATCTTCATTGATCCAACGGATCACATTAATCACCTCAATCTAATGTACCAAAATACCCAGACCCATTACCTCCTTCTCATTTCCAAACACCCCCCTTATTCAGTCGTCTCTCTCTCAGAGACGACCCCTCGAAACCTTAGAGCCGCCACCCCACACCTTCTCCTGAAACCCGGCGGCAACAATGCTGTCGATCACCCAAATAACACCCCTGAACCCTTTGACCACCCTCATTACGAATTCGTTAACCGCTTGCCTCGAATCAACCTCTAGCTTCTCGAATCTTCAATCGAAGATTCGAGCAAAACCTAAACCTACCCCAACCAGTCCCAAGTTCATACCCCAACTCCACCTGACCTCCCTCGTCCCAAATCCCATGTTAGTATTGATCAAATCAAGCCAGAACTGGATGAATCCTAAATCGACCGCACGAGCCCTAACAAAACCTAGGAATCGATCCAAAAGATTTGAGGTCTTAACCGACTTTAGTCAAGTGTTCTCAGTCGAGAACACTCGATTAAGGTCCGTTTTGGCTTCAAAGTCTCGAGGCAAAGTTCAAACTAAAACAGATGGGGTTTGGTTTGAAATATCGAGGTATTTTTTTTGTTTGCCCTTTTCTTTTGTTGTTGTCCTATTTCTGACTGATTAGTTCGTCATTTAGGTCAATTAATCCTCTTCCTCTTTCGGACCTTTTTCTGGTCCAGTTTTTCTCGTCTTGGTCAATTGGCATATGTTGCATCGTTTAAATATGTTTGTCTTTTTATGGTTGTAAAGGTCTGTGTCCGTAATATTCTTGCACAAAAACTGTGTCTAGTCTTGTAATTGGTTACTAGTATTACTAGTTCAAATGATCTCACTTTTGTGATGTCCGGTTCCTTGTTTGTTTTGTTGTTCATCATTTTACATATAAATTCAGTTATTTTCATCAAGTATGTGACAATATTTCATTCATTTTTGTTTAGTTTAGAGTTATGAATATAGTTAATCATTCCCATGTCATGTGTCAATCATGGTTGGAAGTTCTAACCTGGTTATGTTCAAATATGTTTTGTTCTGATTCATTGGCCTTCGTTTGATACCATTTGATCTAATCTGAGTTCTAAGTTCGAACTGCTAAGTGAACTTAAATTAAATTGGTTATAGCTGCAGTAGTTTGGTGATTAATTAGGAATCAACTTAGTTATCTGTTTAAGGAGATTGGTTATAGCTGATGAGGTACAGGGGATTGGGTAGGACAGTAATTTCAGGGACCCTAGGAGGGTATTTTGGGATTTTAAAAGTTTGAAATTGGTTTAAGTTGAATGGTCTAACAGTAGGGTACTAAAGTACCATTAAACTAATGAAATAGTTTAAAACAGTGGGGGGGGGGGGTTGATGGCTGTGTAAGGGATCATGGGCACCATTTCACAAGGTTTAAGGGATTTGAATAAAAAAATTGGCTGCCCATACCTGCATGGGATTAATAAATAAAAAAGAAGTTTAGTGGGCAACAAAACATACTCTAGTGGGGAACAAGTGAATTAAAAGGAGAACAAAACATGTAGTAGTGGGCAGAAATACTTTCTTAATTAGCTAAGTGCTCCTTAGAGCTGGAAAGGGGCTGATGTTTGGGTATAAATAGGGGTTTGGACAGAATTAGTGGGGATCCCTTTTTTAGTCTGGTCTGGCTGTTCTTTGGGGCAGACTTTAGAAGAGAAAAGACTCGGGAAATCTTAAGGGTTTGAACATTCTGAAAATTGGAAGAGAGTTTTAAGAGCTAGTCTAGTTCAACTAGTGCTATCCCATTGAAACTAAAAAGAGTTTCAGCTTTAACTGTGGAGTTGTATTTTCGAGTTTTTCTTGATTACTGAATTCCAGGGGTGTTTCTGCTTGTGTTTTGATTGATATTTGGTTGCTATCAAGCTGTTTTTGGGGTCAGTTACTGGGTGTTTGTGTTGCTGTTGGTATTGCTGGGAATTCTGCTGGGTGTTTGTGTTTGCTATTGGTTGTTTGCTACTGTTTCATTGGGTTTGCTGGAATTCTGCTGGTTCCTTTTAAATCTGTTACTGGTTTGTTCTGTCACTGTGTTGTTGTTTGTTGCTGTTGTGTTGTGCTATCTGTTGTGCTGATCACTCCTTCTTCTTCTCCATTGTATTCCCTATCCAGGTACACATTCTAAAAACATGTGTTGATGTAAGCTCGAATTTGAAGTTAAAGTTGAGATGAAATGGAAATGCAACTGTTAGTTCTATTTGACATGACTATATAAATAAACTGAAACTGTTTCTTTATTAGCTAGATTATCACTCGATATGTCTTGAATGTAAATAAGCCTGTGATCTCGAGCAGTGGTTGTATTTAGTTTTATGTTAGGTTAATAGGATAGTTAGATTAATTTCAGTTTTGGTAATTTGTTTTGTGAAGTCATTTGAAAGCGATTCACATTGCAATGAACCTTTAGTAACGGTCGTCATGTGTTTTGTACTAAAATAGGACTGTTTATTTGCTACATCATGGCATGTTAAAATTGGCCCATAAAGAGTGTTGTGGTTATTGTTCAAGTTGTTCCAAATAGAACGACGTACTGCTTTCACTATAAGATCATGATGCTTACCTAATGACATGCAAATGAATAAGTAAATGCTTGACTTCAGGGGCTCGATCCCTCGATCTCTCCTACGCAGCTTGGCACGCCCCATTCGGTTTTGGGCTTGCCTCAAGGCCCACCGGTTGTTGTTCGTTCACAAGTAGAATTAGTTGGCCCATTTAATTTGGGCCTGGTTTAAAGGTTTCAGTAAATAGCTAACACAATATAAGTTTGGGGCTTTGAGTTAGGTAGCGGGTTCAAATTAAAAGGTCCGTCCTTTTGTTTGGACTCGAACTTGAACTCGAAGCCCGCTTTTATAATATTAACTAATTAGGACTTCTTCTCTTTTATTTTAGAGACGAACTTAATATAAATGTAGTCACTTTAGGATTGTCCTTTTAAAATAAACTAGATGAGCCTCGCCTAGTGAAACGCATAGATTGTGGGGCCCTCACAAATGTATGTATTAATTACTTAGAACTCGGGATCGGCCGCTTAGTGAACTTTACGGCCTTTTTCCCAAAATAACCACGCGTTAATCTCTTTAGGCGCGTACTTTAAATAACATTACCTTCTCAAATTCGGGTGCACATTTATGTGACCCAAATCCAAATCCCAACGGAGTCGAAATGTGTCGCTAATCACGGGTACATTGATTGTGACGTGGTTCGAGATGCATTTCCACGACGTTGCAAATTCCTTTAAAAAATAATGAATGAGACGAGCCTCGACAAACAAAAGTACTCAAGCTACGGGGCCCTCTATACGTGTTGGTAAAATTACTTAGATTTCGGATGGGCCGTTTAGCAAAATTTCACGGCTTTACCCAAAATAATAATACACTAGTCGCTTTAGGCGCGCCTTTAATAATATTACTTCCCTAAACTCGGGTGCGCATTTATGCGACCCAAATTCAAATCTCAACGATGTTAAAACATGTCCAAAATCATGAGTGCATTGATGTGACGTGGTTCAAAACGTGTTTTAATAACGTTGCAATTCTCTTTTAAAATAATAATAATAATAATAAAAGCGGTAAGAAGTTAAAATTTGCACATAAGTTTAATATGTATTAAAATCAGATAAATAAGCCGAATATGACAATTGAGCGACCGTGCTAGAACCATGGAACTCGGGAATGCCTAACACCTTCTCTCGGGTTAACAGAATTCCTTATCCGGATTTCTGGTTCGCGGACTATAATACAGAGTCAATCTTTTCCTCGATTCGGGATTCAACCGGTGACTTGGGACACCATAAATCTCCCAAGTGGCGACTTTGAATTAAATAATAAATCCCGTTTTGAATGTCCTTTAATTGGAAAAACTCCCCCTACGCCTTTGCGGGGCGCCAGTTGAAAAAGGAGGTGTGACACTCCTGGCCGGCCTTTTCTTTTCCAGGCCTGGAGAACTCGAAGCCTTCTTCCTTTTCTTCTCTTTGCCCTACTTCTGAACGACCCGATCGGTCGTTTTAAGAATTAACGCCCCGATCCCCTATTAACTGCTTTTCCCATATTTGTTTTTCTATTTTGATTTTCTAGGACAAATTGTTTTGAGTTTCGGAGTGTTTTGGGACACTTAGTCCCTAAAGGAAAACTAAGCTTTAGAAATTGGACTGTAGTTGGAGCAGTGTGAAGACGGCCTCAGAATGGAATTCCGTCAGTTTTGTTAGCTCCGTTGGGTGATTCAGACTTTGGGGCATGTTCGGATTGTGTTTTGGAGGTCCGTTCCTTAATTAGGCTTGAAATGCCGAAAGTTGAGTTTTTGAAGTTTCCGGTTCGATAGTGAGATTTTGATATCGAGTCGGAATGGAATTCCGAAAGTTGTAGTAGCTCCGTAGTGTTGAATGTGACGTGCTTGCAAAATTTTAGATCATTCGGATGAGGTTTGATACCAACTTGTCACGACCCAAAAATCCCTCCGAAGGAGTCGTGATGGCACCTAGCCTCTAAACTAGGTAAACCTAACATTAACTGAAATAACATTGAAAATTACCAACTTTAAATGAAATTTCTCTAAACAATTTACAATTCCCAAAACCGGTAGTACAAGTCATAAGCTTTTCTAGGAGTAGTCATACAACATAAATACATCACTATTCCGAAACAAGGAAACATATGGAAATAAGCTCAATTGAAGGTGACTCCAAGGACTGCGAACGCTGCATCAGGATTACCTTGAGTCTCCACCGCAACGAATAGCTACTATCGATCAAATACCTGGATCTGTACACAAAAATGTACAGAAGTGTAGTATCAGCACAACTGACCCCATGTGCTGGTAAGTGCCTAGCCTAACCTCGGCGAAGTAGTGACGAGGCTAAGACCACACTACAAAATAAACCTGTACAATATAGCGTACAAAAATAATAGGAAGCAGATAACAATGATGGCAACACTGATCAACCAGTGATATAATTAGCAGGCAATAAGAACACCATAAGTGCTTCTCAACAAATAATAAATACAAGTGCAATCAATTAATCAAGTCCTTCAAATATAAATCTTTCGCCTATAATTCCTTCAAGTAATAATCTTTAAGATAATATGCTTTTCAATAAATAAGTTTTGAATATATTTCCTTCAAATAAATATCTTTCAAATAAGCATCTTTCGAATATAATTCTTTCGAGTAAAAGTCACCTTGTGACGCCTCATTTCATAATTATAAATAATATAGGTCTCAGTCCACTTTCATATTTTCACGACATCTCGTGCCCATATTTATATCACAACAGCACGGACAACTCACGTGCTAATAAATAAAACCATAATATTTTTCCCGACACCTCGTGCCTATATCATAATCTGTCATTAATAAAAATCATCATATTTTTTCCGGCACCTTGTGACCACATGTTTCTGTCTCACATTTCGCAACAACCTTCTCATGTTACTCAATTCATAGGGTCCATAACCCAATACAATTAAGAATGTTCAAAGAGCCTCATTTACTTGATATAAAGTAGAGTACAACTTCCAACCCAATTAGGAAATCAACAAGAAAAGATGAAAATATTTTTAGAAATCATTCGATAAAGTAAATACCCTTTTTCCATTAAAGTACAATATTGAATGAATCATTACCTCTAATACGAGAAATCAATAAACCAAAACATAGTAGAAATTCCTTTTTAAGTAAAGTACAACCTCAAACGGTTTAAGGGGATATAGTTGAGGAACTAATTGAATTAAGGGTGTAACAATTATTGAAGTTTGAAGTATTGGAATGTATATATATGTATAAACGGTAAGATATTGCAAACACTGTAGGTTCTAACAAAAGGATCACAACAATAAAGGAATTCAAACAGTTTAAACACGTGAATTGATAACAACAAATAAACACAGCAGTAGAAAGTGCACGGCATCACCCTTCGTGTTTTTACTCTCTCTCACCAAAACAATACACGGCATCACCCTTCGTGCTTTAACGCTCTTCCTCACAAAGACAATACACGGCATTACCCTTCGTGCTTTAACGCTCTTCTTCACCAAAACAATGCACGACATCACCCTTCGTGCTTTACGCTCTTCCTCACCCAAACAACAATCACAAGGAAAATAGGGTAAGGGAATCTATAACCTCGAAATAAAATCAAGTAACAACAGAAAATCAGTAAATAAACGTAAATGACAACATAACTCAATTATCAGCAAGAATCAGGGAAAATCAAGGACAAATGCACGGCATCACCTTTCGTGCTTTTACTCTCGTCCTCACCACAAGAATCAATATAAACTGCATGGCATCACCCTTCGTGCTTTTACTCTCATCCTCACCATAAAATCAATATAATCGGCACGAAATTGTACATCGTGCGGCACGGCATCACCCTTCGTGCTTTAACACTCTTTCCTCACCATATGAATAATATAAATGTGAACGGCATCACCCTTCGTGCTTTATCGCTCTTCCTCACCCAAGCAACAATCACAAAACAATTTGGGCAAGGAAATTCAAAAATATCACAATAAAATTCCGGCAAGGGAACAATAGTGCAACAATCAAATCCCGACAAGGAAAACAATAACATCCCGGCAAGGGAGAAAATATCATGATTCTCTCTCTCCTTTCTTCTTTCACGTTTACTTCACAACTCAATTCACAACTTGAGCCAATGCTCTATAATGTTCAACAGATCTATTCTCAACTTGAGCCAATGCTCTACAATGTTCAATAATTAAATTCTCAACTTGAGCCAATGCTCTACAATGTTCAACAATTAAATTCTTAACTTGAGCCAATGCTCTCAATGTTCAACAATTCAATTCTCAACTTGAGTCAATGCTCTACAATGTTGAACAATTCAATTCTCAACTTGAGCCAATGCTCTACCATGTTCAACAATTAAATTCTCAACTTGAGTCAACGCTCTACCATGTTCAATTAATAATAATACTTCCACAAGTCATATATCTCAATAGAAATTATCATATAGAGCATATACAATACGAAACAGAGTCACATTAATCAAAGTATAAGACTCACGGGCATACTTGACACCAACGTATAGATACTCGTCACCATGACTATACGCCGTACTCAACAAATAACATATAACAAATAGGACACAACTCCTAATCCCTCAAGCTAAGGTTAGACCAAACACTCACCTCGCTTTGCAACCAATTAGAAATTCCAACAAGCCTTTGCCTCGCGAATTCGTGCCTGAATTCTCAAATCTAGTCAGAAACAATTCGATTCAGTCAATAAAAATTATAGGAATTAACTCCATATGAAATTCTACATTTTTCCATTAAAAATTCGAAATTGCACTAAAATTCGCCTGTGGGGCCCACGTCTCGGAACCTGACAATAATTACGGAATATGAAACCTCATCCACTATCAATGATCAGACTGTAGGGAGTCATGCCTATTAGGCTTATTTGAAAATTCTTGTATGAATATTTCTGTGCATAATTTGCCAAAATTGTATTGTAACTATTGAGTTTTAGCCTACAAGGTGAGAGCCCAGGTGGCGTTAAATTGTGACTCGTTACTTCGGGTAAGTAATTATAAGATCTTCATGCCTCGTTGTTAGAAAATGGAGGTTTGAAACGAGATTTTGTTGGCATGAGGTTAATTGACAATTTTGTAATCGATTATGTACCTCTATTAAAACCAGAGATGTGGTTAAGGTCATACATATGATGTGTTTCATGTCGAAATATCTTTATGATAATGTCACTCTTGTAATGCGGAGATTGGTGTTATTGATAAATACATTGTGGTGATTTGTTGAGTTGTGGATGTGTTATTAGGGGTTGTTTTGGTGTTACTCTGGCAGGTGGATAGGCCCAATTACAGGAGAGACTCTGCCGAAATTTCTGAAAAATTTAGGAGTTAGAAAAATTTGGGATATTGAGATGTGCAAAGAAAGAGATAAGTTACATTATATATTTGGAGACGGACTCTACTTCTCATTTGAGGATGAATGACCCTAAGTGGGGGAGAATATAACACCCCGTATTTGATGGGTGCGTAGGCACGAGTAGCGACAACCAGTCGATGCTAATATCACGTGTTGACGTGAAAATCAGACCTTTCTGGAAATGATTGGAGTGTAAGAAATTTGGTCTTAAAGTTTACAAATATGGATAAAGGAGATAATCTCAATTGAAATGGTATTGTCGGACTTATGTCGAATGCAGTAATATGGGATCAACCGCGAGTATACGTATAAAAGTAAAATCATCAATTTGGTAACTTGAGAATAATTCTTAGTACGTTCGAGGACGAACGTTTATTTTAGAGGTGGAGAATGTGATGACCCAAAATGTCATCTTTAAATTAAATAATCATCTCGGTATTTTAAGACCTTGAAAAGTAGTATCAATAATTTCTCGACTTGCGTGCGTAGTTCGTATAATTTTTCGGAAGGTTTTTATGTGAAGAAAATGGATTAAATTGTGAACTAGAGCTTTAAAACTCAACTGAGTTGACTTCGGTCAACATTTTGAGCAAATGAACCTGGAAAAAAGTTTTGACCATTCCAGTTGTTCCGTATCGTGATTTGGGACTTGGTTATATGCCCGAAATCGAATTCGGAGACTTTTTGATCGAAAGCAAAATTTGGAAGTCTTTAGAGTTTTTAGGCTTGAATCCATGGTTAATTCGATGTTTTGATGTTGTTTTAGGTGTTTTGAGGATTGATACAAGTTTGGAAGGTGGTATATGACTTGTCGTGCCTTTGGTTGAGGTCCTGAGGGCCGAGGTAATTTCGGGTGGTTAACGGGTGATTTTGAGTTGAGTTTGGCAGTTGAAGGAGTCCTGTTGCTTTCATAACTGCACCTGTGGCTAGGGGACCGCAGATGCGGGCACGCAGAAGCGAATAGGAAGCCACAGATGTGGTCAAGAGAGGGGCAGGCTGGGATCACAGAAGCGAGGTCCTGGTCGCACCTACGATAGCGCAGATGCGACCCTGGTGTTTTAAGTGAAGTTCGCAGGTGCGCACCTCGGACCGCAGGTGTGGGACCTCAGGTGCGGGTCCGTAGGTGCCACTATTTAACCGCAGGTGCGGTTTTGCTGGGGCAGAAACTATAAATCCACCCTTCGCGATTTTTGACCATTTCTCTCAATTTTTCATTTGGAGTGAAGCTTTGGAGGGCATTTTCAAGGGAGATTTTCAGAGGGATTCACTGAGGTAAGGTCTTTGGTCCTTAAGATCGTTATTATCGTGATTTTTATCATTGTAAGCATGAAATTTGAAGGAAAAATCAGTGGTAAATTGGGGGTTAGGGCTTGGTTAATTTGAGAGCTTTGAGTAGTGATTTGAGGGACCATTTGAGGTCCGACTTTGGTACTTTTGGTATGGCTTAACTCGTGAGAGTGTGAGGATTCCGAATTTGTAAATTTTACTCGACTCCGAGACATGGTCCCAGGGGCGTTTTGGTCATTTTTCCTAATTTCGCTTATTAGCTTAGAGCTAATTAGTTGAATTAGTTACTTAAAGTTATATTTACATTATGCAATTACTTTAGATAGATTTGGGCCATTTGGAGTCGAGTACTCGTAACAAGAGCGTGGTTTCGGGTTGATTTTTGAGCCGGTTCGAGGTAAGTAGCTTGTATAACCTTGTGGTGGTGGTGGTGGTGGTGGTGGTGGTGGTGGTGGGGGGGGTTGTCCCCTCAGGATTTGGTATTGTTGATATATGAAATGTCTTGTACGTGAGGTGATAAGTGCGTACATGTGCTATTTGTTAAAAATCCCGTTTTTCCTTAAGTAACTATAACTGTGTTTTCTTGCCTATTTATAATACTTGCAATTTACGTCTATTGTTGGCTTAGGGAAGCATGTCTAATTGACTTAATTGCTTTACTTGCTCAGACTGCTTTACTTAAATTCCGTGCAACATGCTAGGTTAGAATTAACTATTTTACCTTGGTATGAAATTTGGACTAAACTGAATATTCTTTGTGTTGCTGCTGTGTGTTTACTTTGGGACTACGAGACGGTATCCCAGTAGATCCCCCTGCATATTTACTTTGGGACTACAGATTTGTATTCCGGTAGATCCCCCTACACATTTATATTAGAACTATGGGACTGCACCCGGTAGATTCCCTCAGTACTAGGTATTTACATTTGGGGACTACAGATTGGGATTTCGGTGGATCCCCGACGCACTATGATTTGGACTACAGGACGACACCCGGGATATCCACTAGATATTTACATTTGGGAGCTATAGGATGGTATCCTGGTAGATCCCCGGTTTGCTGGATATTTACATTTGGGGGCTACAGGACGGTATCCTGGTAGATTCCCGGTTGCTATCTTTGTGTTGAGTTGAATTATTTTTTCCTGTTGTATTTGTTGTTATTCTTATTATACTGTGATACTTCATACTGTTAGCACTTAATTATATTGTCATATTCTGCACTGTTTCACCTTGTTTTTCATCTAACTACAGTAGGACCCTGACTTTTCTTGTCACTACTCGACCGAGGTTATGCTTGGCACTTACTGAGTACCGTTGTGGTGTACGCATGCCCTTTATGCGCATGTTTTTCATGTGCAAATCCACGTTCTTCGTCTCAGCCCTATCATCCTTGAGGCGAGGCGATTCTCTAGAAACTTTGAGGTATATCTGCTATGTCCGCAGATCGAGGAGTCCTTTTCCTTTCTCTCTAGTAGTTATAGCCCTTCTGTATTCACTTTGATTTAAATATTCTGGAGTTAGAATACTATGTAATATCCTTAGCTTGTGGTTTCATGAGATTCCGGGTTTTGGGAGTTATTTCAGTTCGAGAGTTTTATTGTATATGTCTAGCGGCATCTTAAACGTTCTATTTATGTTTATTCTGCAGTTTTTAGTTGGTTTGATCTTTCATATCCTTTTTCCGCAAATTGTTAGGCTTACCTAGTCGTAGAGACTAGGTGCCGTCACGATAGTTCACAGAGGGCGAACTAGGGTCGTGACAACTTCGGGGCAGATGGGGAAAGGAGTGCCTCTTCTTCAGTAGAGAGGGGACTCATTGGCACATCCTTTCCGAGGCCTACAAAAAGAAAAGGAGGAGTAAGTACAATAACAAAACCCGAATGAAGATCTTTCTAGGGAAAGAATATTACCATGATTACTAGCCTCCCATTGGCCCCTTGACAACTCCATCCAAGCACGCTGGAAGTAAGATTTTTGTGATACTAATCCCTTGACCCATTATTTTAGGTCGGAGATCACTTCCAGCACAATAACCATAGCTGCAATAGGAAAAACTCAGATAAGGGGAAGGCAAGAAGCAAAACGGCGAAATAAACATTCAAAGGCAAAACAGTACTTACGTTTCATGTTCAACTTTTCGGGGAACGACATGTCTTCGGTAGGGATTAGATCCGAAGTCTTTATTCGAACAAATCTGCCCATCCAACCTCGATCTCGGGTCTCATCTATGCTCAAGAATGGAGGTTTAGTGGCTCAGCGGTAAAGCTTGATCATGCCTCCATGATAAAGCCAAGGGCCGTAGAGGCGCATGAGGTGATCGAGGGTAAAAGGGTGCCCCTCGATCTTGCATACAAAGAAGCGAAGAAGGATTACGATCCTACAGAACGATGGACGGATTTGGCCTAGAGTGACACCGTACCTCTTGCAGAAGGTGACGATGATGAGATCTAAAGGAGCTATCATAAAGGGGTAGGTGTAGACACTTTGATACCCCTCCACATGAATTATGATGGATTCCTCGGGGGTAGCAATCACTGCATCATTTCCCACCCAGTTGCGTTCCTCCTTCACCTTCTTGAGGAGGCCTTCCGTAATCGTACACATATACCTCGACATTGGTTCACATATTTCCAGAGTCGGGGGTGTGTTCTCCACCTTGAAATCAGCAGCAGTAGCACACTTCATTGGAACAAAGTCCTCAAGGGGATATTCCGCTGCGGCCGCGATGCCGATGGACTTTGATGAAGAAGCCTTTTCCTTCTATGGAATAATTTTAGATGTTTTGGCTATTTTTGTTTTTGTGAACAAGGAAGAACGGGGATTAGGATATTTGGTGTTTTGAAAAGAGGTTAGCAATGAAACTTGAAGATTTGCAAATGAAGAACTTGGAGAATGCAAAGAGCTTATTGGAGCAGAAGAGATTGAAAGTAAAGTTTAAAGGAGTGGAAAAGAGGCCTATTTATGGGTTTCACGACGACGGTTCAAAGTTGCTAGTGGCCGAACGGCAACTGACGTGCCATAAATGCTTGGAAATTGAACTGATGGGACGTTTTGGTCACCCTTGCCACTTACGTCATGATAAACCAGGGGTAAATTCGAAGACTCAGTTCGTTTCTTGTCATTACACTCCAAGAGATGAGGGGACTATCTGTATACAGTCAAAATCGGGCTTGCGTAATTTTGTACGACTAACCGAAGTCGGGACAAAAAAATAAGGCCCGACCCTAGTTATATTAGAGCATGGTACGAATCAGAGACAAATTGATAAGTTCGTGGATCAAGGACCGACGAAGATCGAGGCCGGCCGTGACCGAGACCAAAGCGAGAAAGAGATCGAACAAGATCGAAGAAGGCCTGCTACGTCGAATAACAGAAAGCCGAGACATTAGTGATTAGGCGAGGATCGTGATGGAAATCTCGGCACGTATCGAGTTATGATCGGATATTTAGCCTATCATGGGATTTATTTCTGTAGTTATAATTGGACCATAAATAAGATTCCTCTACTATATAAATAGGGTTCTAATCATTTTGTAACCATCTTACATTCACGCATATCAAAGCAATATATCACACTTTTATCTCTTGAAAGCTCTGTTGTCTATCACCACTTATAGGTTTAATTATTATCCGATTTTAAGGGTAAACAACACTGGCCCACAACGGCACTTCACCCAAAAAAAAAGAACTTTTCGAACTTATACTTAACAATATCAACATATTCATTAAAATGAACATTAATGAACATATTAATATATAAATTCAAAGATTATAGCATTCATCAACTTAAAAACTTCTTTTGATTTCCCAGCCATAAGGGCCAAAATGTGTCTCCACGTAGGGATGCAAATGAGGCGATGCGAATGCGAGCAAGGGCAGGTTTCAGCATTCGCCGGGCGATGCGGGTTCTGATTTTCTTTTAAAAAAAAAAAATAACACGGGGCGGGGTGGGTCACGGGTCAAAATTTTAACCTTTTGAAGAGCGATCTAGGAAGTAAAGAGTTGACGTGAGTGAATTTTTTTTTTTTTTTACTTTTGTGTTATGACTTCTTTTTGTCAAATATTTTATCTAATTCTTTTAGATAAAGGACGTTGTAGCCTGCAGAGTAACGAGTTAAAGAAAATCTGTCGCCATATTAATTGTTAAAAACACAGTTAATTATTTGCATTTGATCTTGCGTAAGGAATTTAAAATTTAAAATTTCTTATACAAATATTATTTTAATCTGCATTCGTATACTTTGATGATTGGCTGATGATGATTCCCTCAGGTGATTAAAGTCAGTTCAGAAGCAGAGTGATAACGCTATTCTAAAGAAGAAAAAATAAGAAAAATTGCACAACAATTCTCTAAAAGGAAGAATATATAAATTATAATACAGGTATCTTTTGATAATATTCTCAAATTAGAAAACATTTTAAAAAATATGCAGGGTGGGGCAGAGGGTTTAAAAACAGCAAATTATACTTTGCGGGACGGGGCGGATTGAAACTTTTGCGGGGTTTGTTCCGCAATAACACCGCCCGCATCGTTCGCCATCCCTATTGGAGTTGAGACAAATCATAGTATCAATCCGACGATTTTCACTTGCCTAACTGTGATTTTTCATGAGATATAATGTGTAATTAATGACTAATTGTTATGCAAGTGACAAATGTGCGATTTATCCCAAAGCCCAATACGGTAGGGCAATTCTGGTAGAGATTACAGTTGATATGCATTAATATAAGAGATTGTAACTATCTTTACATAGGTCTACTGAATTTGAGATGGTATATTTGAATTCCCTTGACTTTTCATGTGTATAATTTTTTATACTTTACTTTCCCTTTAGTGAAATTCGGACTCGCTGCTGACCAAACCATAAATAGTTAAATACATCATGGTCATAAATTAAATCAAGAATATGTATTAATCAATTATGATTTAGCAATATATAAGAGTGTATGTACAGAAATGTGTCATGAGTTTATTGTGTTGGTGTAAACATTAGGTGCATGTAAATTTTTAGTATTTAAGAGATTTACTTATTTTTAATTAAAATAAATAGACTAAATACCTAAAAAAGACCTACTTGGTATTGATTACTACTTGCACCCTTAAACCTTCTAACAAATGAATTTTGATAATAATAACCCAAACTTGTGCAAAGTACCGACTAATAGCCCGTTTGGCCAAGCTGCAAAAATCAACTTATTTTGAGAAGTGTTTTTTTTTCAAAAGTGCTTTTCTCAAAAGTACTTTTGGTGAGAAGCAATTTGTGTTTGGTTAATTAGTTTGAAAAACACTTCTGAGCAGCAATTAGTGTTTGACCAAGCTTTAAAAAATTGCTTTTAAGTGTATTTTTCTCAAAAAAGTGTTTTTGGAGAGAAGCTACTTTTTTCTGCTTTTGCTTCTCCTCAAAAACACTTTTTTTCCTTCCAGAATCTTGGCCAAACACATCAAATTGAGGCCAAAAATACTTTTGGCAAAAAAAAAAAAAGCCTTTTGACCAAAAATAAGTTTGGCCAAACGGGCTATAAGCCATTGATTATCTCTCTCCTAACAATAGTTGGTACCTAACAAGTTAGGTGACATGTGAGGCTGCGTTTGGCATACCGCAAGCTAAGTCTCCAACCAATCACAACATTGAACAGAACATATAAATTAAAGTAGGTGTTATTATTTCCCATTTCCACATAGGGAATTCTCAAATCGTGTTGCACGCATGCTTCAACCGTCAATAACGCCATGCATGGCTACAGTGCTTGACCATTTGGAGCATTAATTAATTAATTAAACTTTAAACAAACAAATTAATGACCTTTATAACTTCATTAGTTAGATGGGGAACTAGAATGGGCGGCCATTTCCACCAAGAGACCGGTTCAGAATGGGTTTAATGAATTCAACTCTCTCTCTATATATGTATGTATATAAGTAGATATACTGGGCGGATGGTTTGTCCGTCCTAATGAAGTCACCATGGACGTGATTTATAATTACCCAAAATTTCCAATAATCCAGATTAATATTCTCTGTAGTTTTTATTTTTCCTAATTTTTGGGGAATTAAGAGATCAAAGAAATGTTTTTAGAAGAATTAGTTAGGTGTTGAAATGTTTTGGTGAACGTGAGCATAATTATAAAGATGTCAAATTGTCAATGAATATTCTTCTGCCGGGAATTATGAAGTTACATATGACGTAGAAAAATATCACATTATGTTGTTTCCAAATGTAATTGAGGCCGATTTTCGTATTCAGAATATGATTTCCTTTTTGCTTTGACATTCCAATACTGCAGAAAAGTTTGGCTTCTTTTCATATAAGAGACCAACAAAAATAACAACAACCTAGTATAGTCTCAATTAATGGGGTCTGTTTCCAAATAGATCCCAGCATCCTTCCTTCCAAGAACTTTCCACCTTGCTCTTGGGGAGACTCGAACTCACAATTTCTTGATTGAAAGTGGAGGTTGCTTACCATCAGAGCAACCATCTCGTCTTCAAAACATTAACAGACCATTATTGACTTATTGTATGAGGTGTAAGGTATAGGGTGAATTGGATCCTTATCCATTTATGGCAATTAAAAAATCAAGACAGATTTTGTTGAGGATAATCGGTTCTTCTTTTAATTCTTTATGTGAAGAAAAACAGCCGTCCTATTTATTATATTATTTTATGTCATTTTCTCCAGATTTATTTTGTTGCTTTAAAAGGAATTAAAATCAATTGGTCTTTTCAAAATTTAACTTGAACATATGAAATAAATTTCACTGGCTTTGAGATTCTGTATATACTTGAAATATATTTCAAAATGAAAACGTGAAATTAATGTAACAAATAAGAAAATATCATAAAGGGTCCATAATATTGTAATATTACAGTGGGGAACGAAGTGTACATCTTATCCATTGTTGACATACATAGGAAAGGCAATATTTTAATTTTGGGAATGTCTGACTAGAAAAATAGCTAAATCAGTTTTTCATCAAAATAGAACTTTTTTCGTGGGTCATTGATTGAGGACTAAAAAGAATAAAAGGGAGACGTGAAGGGTGGCTTTGCTTCGAATGACAGCAAAATTTTCCAATTGGTTTCAAAAGTCTAAAATCCTTAATGGAAATAGAAAGCGTAGTTAGCTGGGACTTGGAAATTACTACTAGAATTCATTTTGCCCTGTACAACACGTGGTCGTGGTTTCTGTTGTGTTTTTTTAATGGAAAATGGAGGAGGGGTTGCACTTTTTCATCTCACCCATTCTTTGTCTATAAATTAGAGGCTTGACCGCTTCTTTAAGACATGAAAAATTTGAAAACTTTTCCTCTTTTTTCTATATTGCTGCATTATTTTTCCAAATAAATATAAGTGTCAAGTGTGATTTGCTCCGTTTGTTGACTTCGCTGAAGTTCTGTGATTTGTAGTGTCGCTATCACATAATAGTTATTCCGTTCTATCCTGGGAGGAATTAATCCGTATAGCTTGGGCAACAGTGAGTGGATTAAATTCTTTAAGGAAACATTGTGAATTCAATGGGGCCGGAATTATTTTACGATTTGTTTATTGAAGTAACGTCTATTCGCTTCTCTGATTTTCTAATTTTAAACACTTGATGCTAACCATCTTAAGGAATTTATGTGTACATTCACTTTATTACAACGAGTTATGAAATGACTAATTGGTTTTTTTGTAGAGCAGACTCCGCGTCGGTTCAAATAATTTGTTTCACGCACTTGTTAAGTGTCCTCTGCCTAACGTTGGTTCGGAAAATTTGGTAAAGGAAATTTATTCTGCTTTATAATTCTCTCTCAAAACTAATCAAAGTTGGCACTATGTCTTTCTATTCTCATGTTTATCATTTGATAATTATTTATCATATGAAGCTTTTATCATGGTGATATATGCAGGATTAGACTACAGACCTTCAGTTTAAACAAGATGGTTTGATCTAACTAGGAAAAGTTTCTAACCAATTGTTAAATGTGTAACTATGGTTTTACTAACCATTTTTTGAGATTGTTTTGGTATAAGGGAGACGAAAGATGCAAAGAGCAATTTGTCTTGATTGCAAACAATTTATTAGCAAAAAGGACATTATTCTGATGTCTCCTCTGGAAGACATCTGTTGAAAAATTAGTGATATCTCAAAAGGTAATGTCTATCTTGGTTTGGGAAAATTTTTCTTTTTGAAATATTATTTATATCTACTTATTATTTAGTAAATTATTTTACAATTAATAGAGTCAAACTAGCTGTTACTAGCCGTTATCTAGCCGTTGGAGTAACACCTATATAAACATGGTCTTTGAAGAGCTAAAAACACACTTTCTAATACAACTTTCTGAATAATCTTCTTCCTTCTATGTGCTGGGTTTCTTTCTTGAGTTTTCTGCTAGTTCTGTTCCCAGTTTAATAACTGGAAGAGCATGTTGAATCCTTGGGGATACGCCTAATTTTATTTATCATTGTGTGGGCGAAATATCCTTAAGGACAGTGTCCTTGACACGCCTCAAGCTAAATCTTATTTTTCATAATCATCAATATTTTTCCAACAATCTTAAGGATATTTCTATTTTGTTCTTATGGAGAATGTTACTTATGGAATTCTGATGGACTTTAAAGACATACGGTAATGTCTTCTGCTTGATATTGCGTAATATTATATCTAAGTGACGGGTATGCATAATTGAACTAATACCTCCTCAACATTTATTCTTTCATGCTTATTCTCGTTAGAATATAATTGGCATATATCTTTGGCCTTAAGATGATATATATAATCTCCTTCTAATTTTATTAGTGTTTCGGGTTGTGCGTTATTTGCTGTAGTAAATTTGTAGTGTGTTATTATGTATGTGCATTTTGTATTGTGAAAGAAAATGCATATTTTTTAGTCTTATAAGAGATGCTTTTGTAGTTCGCTTTATCTTGAATGTTTTGAATTTCCTTTCTTAAAATTTTAAAAGAGGCAATATATTATTTGTTTTGAGCAGTGGTAAAATTTGATTGTCTAATGCATCAATATTTTACAGTTTACTTATGTTGCTAGAGATCTTAAGTGAACTATTGAATGATTTTAAATCTGACTTTATCAAAATGGTTATTATAGATATATCTAAGAGAACTCATATATGTATATTATTGTCGATTGCTTTTTCCGCCCTTGCCTCGTGGAAATAATTTTTTTTTAAATGTCAATATGGAAGAGCCTTACAAAATTTGTGATTCTTGTGGCGATAATATATATATATATATATATATATATATATATATATATATATATATATATATATTGAAGTGCCAAAGTATATTGCATTTTGGTGGAAGTACTTTATGATCTTAAAATAAACTTTGCTTATCTCTTGGTCATTTAGGCAAATGTTGAGTAATGTCACGGCCCCGCTTCGCCCTTCGTGAACCATCGTGACGGCACCTAGTCTCTACGACTAGGTAAGCCTAACAATATGGAATATAAACAACAATTGCGGAAGAAATAATTTAAAAATCGAAATAGTGAAATAAAACAGTGTTTAAAATGCCGCTCGGCATACACAATAACAACTCTCGAAGCTAATAACATTTCCCAAAACCTGAAATCTCATGATCACAAGCCTTTGAATGTCTACAAGCATCTAACTCCAGAATATCTAACAAAGAAATGAAAGTACGGAAGGGCTAATACAAAAGGTAGAATATAAAGGGACTCTTCGGTCTGCGGATGCGACAGATATACCTCGGAGTCTCTACAAGCGCTTCATCACAAGTGTGATAAGTTTGAGTGGAAGTACCTGGATCTGCACATGAAAGACATGTGCAGAAAGGGCATGAGTACACCACAGCGGTACTTAGTAAGTGCCAAGCCTAACCTCGGTCGGGTAGTGACGAGGAAGGTTAGTGCCCTACTGAGATTAAATAAAATATAAGGTTCAACAATGTAGAATAAAAGAGTATAAGTAAGTACAACGGTAAAAGTAACACAGGATATGAAGGACAACAACAACTACTACAGAGGCAAAGTAAACACAGAAAGAAATATAGCTCAGCACAAAGATAACAATCGGGGATCTCCCAAGATACCGTCTTGAAGTCTCAAATATAAATATCTAGTGGATCTCCTAGGATACCGTCCCGTAGTCCAACTCATAATGCGAGGGGATCTCCCAGAATACTGATCCGTTGTCCCAAATGAAAATACTCAGTACAGGGGGAATCTACTGGGTACAGTCCCAAAGTTCCAATGTAAATATGTAGGGGGATCTCCCGGAATACCGTTCTGTAGTCCCAAAGTAAACATACAGGGGGATCTCCCGGGATACCGTCCCGCAGTCCTAAAGTAAACACACAACAACAACAACAAGAGTACATAATTCAATTCAAGTTCCATGCCAAGGTAAAACAGGTATTTCTAACCTAGCATGCTGCACGTAATTCAAATAAGGCTGTTTGAGCAAGTAAGACAATTAAGTCAATTTAGACATGCTTTTCTAAGCTAACAACATGCTTAAATTGCAAGTAGTATAAATTGAAAAAGAAACATACTAGTAATTACTTAATAAAAATCGAATTTTCAATAATTAGCACAAGTATGCACTCACCACCTCACGTACAAGGCATTTCAATTATCAGTAATACCAAATCTTAAGGGGAATGTCCCCCACACAAGGTTAGGCAAGCCACTTACCTCGAACTGGCTCAAAGTCAACCCCAAACCACGTCTTTACCTATTCAATACAATTGCATAATGTAAATAACACTTCAAGTAACTGATTCTACAAATAAATTCTAAGCTAATACGCGAAATTAGGTAAAATGACCAAAAATCCCCTCGAGCCCACGTCTCGGAATCGGGTAAAATTTACATTTTAAGAATCTTCACACTCTCACGAGTCTATACATATCAAGAACTCTGGAATTGGAGTTCAGTTGACCCTCAAATACCCATTTTAAGGTCTCTTAATCTCAAGCCCTAATTACCCATTTTACACTGATTTTTCCCTAATTGTTCACCACTAATTAGACTTTTAATAACATATAAATGAGTTGTGAAGTCAAAAATCTTACCTCCAAGTGATTCCTCTTTGGTTTCCTAAAAAATCTCCCTCAAAAGCTTCAATCCCGTTCAAAAATGGTGGAAATATGAAGAAGGGTCGCGGATTGGCTATTTAAATACTGCCCAGTTATTCCTTCTTCGAGACGCGAAAGGACCCTCGCGTTCGCGAAGTACAACTTCGCTTGGGTCCAGCGTCTTTTTATCGTGAACGCGATTCCCAAGTCGCGAACGCGATGCAACATCTCCTCCAGCTTCGCAAATGCGGGAGAACCTTCGCGACGCGAAGCATTAAAACTCCCCCAGCCCCAGCTCCTCTTCGCGAACGCGAGATGCTACTCGCGAACGCGAAGAAGGAAACCAGAACTTGGCTGGTGCAATTTTTTTCTGCAATTCCAACAAGTTTCAAAATGCCCCGTTGAGCATCCGAAACACACCCGAGGCCTCTGGGACCTCAATCAAACATGCCAACCAATCCTAAAGCATCATTCAAACTTGTTCCAATCTTCGGAACGCTCTAAACAACATCAAAACACCAATTTTACATCGGATTCAAGCCTAAGAATTCCAAAAACTCTCAAATTACGCTTTTGATCAAAAAGTCTATCAAACTTCGTCCGAATGACCTGAAATAGTGCAAGCACATCACATTCAACACTACGGAGCTACTCCAACTTCCGGAATTCCATTCCGACCCCGATATCAAAATCTTACTATCAAACCGGAAACTTAAAAAATTTGACTTTAGGCATTTCAAGCCTAAATTAGCTACGAACCTCCAAAACACAATCCGAACACGCCCCTAAGTCCAAAATCACCCAACGAAACCAACGGAATTCCATTCCGAGGCTATCTTCACATTACTCCGACTACGGTCCAATTTCTAAAATTTAAACTCTCATTTAGGAACTAAGTGTCCCAAAACTTTCCGAAACTCAAAACCAAACATCCCGGCAAATCAAAATAGCATAAATAAACACAGAGAAAGCAGTTAATAGGGGATCAGTGCATTAATTCTTAAAACGACCGGTCGGATCGTTACATATATGTATATGTTGTGATAGTCAAGCGGCAATAGGCAAGGCATGGAGCATTATGTATAACGAAAAATCTTGTCACATTCGACGGAGACACAATAACATTAGACAACTACTCTCTAGTGGTGTTATCATGATTGACTACGTAAAGCCAAGAGATAACGTGTCGGATCCACTTACAAAAGGCCTATCTAGAGAGGCAGTTGAAAGATCATCGAAGGGAATGGGGCTAAGGCCTAGGACAAGTCATCATGGTGGTAACTCTACCTAGAAGACTGGAGATCCCAAAAGCTAGGTTCAAAGAGATCAAACAAAGTTATGAATGACGGTTCAACATTGTCAAATAACACAACACATTCTTGTGATGAAGACAATGTTCAAAAATCAAGGTAAAGCATTAAATCTTTTTGATGAGTCAATAAAGCTTAAAACTTTTTAATAATTTGCTAAGTCTGACAGGATTTGACCAGATAGTGTGTCTATAAGGTTACACGTTAAGAAATCACCTATGTGAGTGTGAAGTGTAAGCCGCTTTAAGAGGAATGAAAGTAAAGATCCATTCTCTAAGAACTCATGAAATCAGGCGGTATTCATGGCTGAAACGAACAGAACCGTGAGAACCAAAGACGGTTAATGATTGATTGTGTGACTTATGGTTGTCTAGGTATACACCAAAGCTTGACGGTTCAAAGATATCAAATCTACCGATTGACCGAGTATATCCGACATAAGTTCACTACGGAAAGTTCAAAGGGAAACCTACTTATCTAGATGCGATTAATCCTTACTTGCGAATCACACAGTATTTTCATGCATGTTTTTCACATATGTCCATTCCCCATCATGTGGAGGATTGTTGTGTTTTTTCTTTAAAGGGTGTGAATGAGAAATGGAAGAGGCACCTTTTGGGTTGCACCTCTCCATCTCACCCTTCCTTTGTCTATAAATTAGAGGCTTGGCCTCTTCTTTAAGACATGGAAAATCTGAAAACTTCTCCGCTCTTTTCTACATTGTTGCATTATTTTCCAAATAAATATAAGTGTCAAGTGTGATTTGCTCCGTTTGTTGAGTTCGCTGAAGTTCTGTGATTTGTAGTGCCGCTATCACAGAATAGTTATTCTGTTCTATCCTGGGAAGAATTAATCCGTATACCTTGGGCAACAGTGAGGGGATTAAATTCCTTAAGGGCACATTGTGAATTCAGTGGCTCAGAATTGTTTTACGATTTATTTATTGAACTAATGTCGGTTCGCTTCTTTGATTTTCTAATTTTGAACACATTAATACCAACAGTTTCATTTTAGTACTTTAGTTTATTCGGTAACTGATATTCGTATTAGAATTCTGACTTATTCCAGTTTGACACCGCATAAAATCTGTTAGTCTTTAATAGTAGCTCGATGGCTACGTACTCTTATAAAATGTTGAAAAAGGAAGATATATCATCTGCATTAATCCAATCGTTCCTTTTTTTTTTTTTCTTATTATAAACTTTTAGCAAGAGAAATATTTCTAGATATTGTTATCAATAAAAAAGTATGATTTATATTATTCTGTTAATCCTCATACTCAGAAGTCAGAACCTAGGATTCTTCTTGGACCAAGTCAAGTACGTACTACTATAGAATAGTAGTACCGAGGGGCATTAAAAGTGCCCTATGCCGACTACCGAGGGGCTCAAGAGCAGTTTATTGAAGAAGTCGTTCACTAGAATAAATACCTGTGTCCTTTGTCGCTCAATCGGCACTTGATTTCGGTTAGTAATATGTGTTCGAAACCAAAAAATCGAAGAAGGAAAGAAACATTAGTTCAATAAATAAAACATAAAATAATTTCAAGCCCACAAATTGCTTGTGTGTCTTTAAGTAATTTAATCCCTACTGTTGTCCTGGGTTTTAGATTAATTCCTCCCGGAAGAACTATTTTGTGATAGTAACATTACTAATCACAGAACTTCAACGAACTCAACAAACGGAGGAAATCACGCTCGACTCTTATGTTTATTTAGAAAATTATGCAACAATGCAAAAAAGAAGGGAGAAGTTTTCAGATTTCATATATGAAAATTGAGGTTAAACCTCTAAATTTATAGACAATGAAAACTGTAGAGGTGCAATTCAAAAGGTACATTTTCCATTTCTCATTCATACACCTTTGCAAAACCTAATAATTTCTTCTGTGAAGTTGAATATCATAACTTATACTAGCTATATATCGAATTATTGTTATGTTAATTTGAATATCAGTTTCCTATATAACCTTTTAAAATAAAAGTTACATAATCAAATACTATATAATACAATTGTTGATGGCTACTATGTGGTGTACAAAGCGTTAAGCCAGACAAAACTAAGGGGTCGTTTGTGGTTGCTCGTTAGTAAGGGAATTATTCATGTATTAAAATGAGCATAGCTAATATTATGTTTGGTTAGTTGCTTCGTATAAAATTCAGCACACCACGTATAGTGTTTGATTATCATTTTACAATTCCACGTAAATAAAATAAGTACTATATACGTTATGAGTCAATTTATATATTATTTTATGCGGGACAAAAGATGCGACATATTTAAAAGTAGAATCCTATAAATTACATTTATAGGATAAAATTTATATACTATCATATCATTTAAAAGATAATTAGTGCAGATAACCATTTATACTATGGATAATTAATTAATAACTTGCAAAATAAGACATGGTGTAAAGTTAAATCCATTTACTGAGAGATGGAAGCACATAAAGATGTTAGTCAATTGGGGATTATTCTTGAATTGAATGAGCTAGACCTTGCCAAAATGGCAATAAGCCTACTAAATGTGGATTCATCACAAGGAAGAAGGATTATATTCCTATTATCAAAGCCATACTCTTCAGCAGCCTTATCAAGCAAGTTTTGGAACAATGGATTCTTCAAGTAAGATGTAGGCACAACAAACCTCTTCATTTCACTCCCAACATATACAACAAAATGCCCTTTTGGTGTTCTTGATCTTCTACCTTCATCATCTTCTATTTTTTTAGGCATAAATACGTACCTTGTTTGAAAGACAAGTTATAGAGACAACAAGTTGATCAAAAGTGAAAGAGATGGAGATCCATATATAGAAAGTTAATAAGTAGGGGCGCTGCCCATTTTCTCTTTCTATTATGGGTAGAAGATAAGGTAAGTACAAAGAAGTAAAAGAATGAGTCCAAAATAAGTAACTGATATCAAGTCCTCATGTCCATGCAAAATGACTTGTGTGATATCATGTGAAAGAATAGGCTGGGGAGAGACTAAGTTTGCTATAGGGTTTAGTGGTCAATATGGATCGATGTTTCTGATGATATGCAGAAGAGCTTCAGCAGAGGCACATGGTGTCAGTATAATTGATCCATCTGCTGCATGCCGAAATTTGCCATACCCTTCTACTAAATTCAAATGCATGCAGAGAAAACCACTATTCGTCTAACACTCCCACCCCTCTTTGTACGGTGTGTTTATAGAAATTTCATAAAGAAAGAAAGAAGAATATAGAAAAAAACATTGAAAAGAATGTGTTGGATGTGCAAACAAAGTCCTATATCGCTATCTGAAAAGATTGAGAAACTACACATATATAAGGTGTGGAATATTCTTAATGATGCAAGCTCAAAATCACGCTTTTTGTCCCAAAGCGGACAATGTATATTACACATTTATTAAGAATATCTTTGGGCTAACTTAGCACAACAACTGATATCAAAGTCAATGGTTCGGCGGGACAAGTATAGAGATGGAAGACCCATGATCTAGAGCTAAATTTATTACCTTTACCACGGCAAAGGTAGCTTGGAGACGAATGGGGACAAGAAGCTAGCTCTGGGCTTCAGTGACCATAAATGCTCGGTCACGTGTGTGCCACACAATGAATCGTGGAAATTGACATATGCATCGTGGTAATAGATCACATAGAACTTAGTTTGAGGGGCTTGTTGATGGGCCAATTGTTGAATAGGGGCTTATCAATGGACCATGAAGAACTTAGTTCAAGAGGGGAGATTGTTAGTATGTGAAAAAAGTTCCACGATTGCTGAAAAAATTAGAAAACTAGATGTAAAGTAATGTAGGGATACTCCTATATTACCTATGATGATGTGAGGCTTTTTGGAGAAAAACCGTATAGGCCTAACCCAATAAAAGGCTTGAGGTGTGTTCAAAAAAGGCAGACATCACAAGAGGCGGTCACCATGGGGCAAAATTTGTTAAACTTGAAGTTTTTCCATTGGTCATGTGACCTGCCCCGGTCAAAAATTCAAGATTAGCTCCTTTCAAGGTCATTTGTGAACTTCATCCTAGGTGCGTCGAACACTTTTTCAGATAGCACACGACGATTTTCGTGATACAACAATTTTATTACCCGCAATTATATATCTACAAGTGATTGTTGCGATTTTTGTCTTTTCTTATCTCTCTAAAGTTGAGACGGTGTTTAGAAGATAATCTCAAAAGATTGAAACGTTTTCAGAAAGTGCATGCCACATGTTTGTCTGATTACTAACTGGCCATGATCGCTTTCATATTACAAACCTTCTAAACAGTGTGGCAATAACTGGATTATTGACGATTACTCATAGTCGTCTAAGTGTTTCCTGATCAAGTGTGCTCTCTAATAGGAGAGTTTCCTTCAATAATGGGCACTAAAGGAAATAAAATGGGCTCCTTAATTAATGCTACTTGTTCAGATGGAAGATCATCTTTCCTAATTTCAATATCACACATAAAAATGAACTAGTATAGGGCAAACTACTGTACCAGATTAAATTTGGTTAGAATTCTAGTTGGAGTAGTACAAGATGTTGACTGCCATAACCTAAGTTCTGATTGATATTATAAATGCCAAAGCTGAATCCACTGGAAATACTGAGGGCCTTCCATTTTCTTCAGAACATAGCCCATCTCGTCCTGGATAAGATTTAGTATTCACTGTGACAATTTATATATTTCAATTGATTATGAATTTTACTTGTCATTTATATGTTATATTAATCACGTTTTTTTCCCTCTCCACTGGAAAATTATTGTTTGTAATTTATGTGCAATTAATTTGTGAAGAAAAAAAAACTGCATTAATCTATAATAACTACAAGGAAAAAAGATTTTATTAAACATTGCGGGTTACACCTCTGTTTATCCCTTGACTCTTTAGAGGGCCTTAGCAGCGTATTTCTCGAATGTAGGATGATATGCATCTTCTTGATGTATTTGACGATCAAGAAGCATGTAGCAACACTCCATTTCGATCTTGAATGTAATTGGAACTTTGAGTAAGACATATTTGACATGTTTTTGATCGCTTAATAAATATTTCAAGAGTTTTATGGAATATCGAAAATCGTATGTTTGATTTCTTTATGCATATTCCGAGAGTTTATGGAATTGTTGAGATCATTTTTTAAGGACATATGTAGCCCCATATATTGGCATGGATTAGAGTTTTGGCGGAGTAGCCACCAAGTAACCCTAATGGGCTCATTTTGTAGAGGCCCTAGTCCAAATTTTGTATGCACTAATTTGACAAATTTTCAATGTCTACAGACGATACAAGAGAATACTGGGTGGAGGCGTGCGCGTCGGAAACATATGTAAAATCCTGACTTTAAATTTATTTAGTTTTTATTAATATTAGTTTGTTTACATAATAGTTATTATTTTTATTTCATGAAGATTATCATAAAAGGTTGGAAGAATGGCAACAAACTCAGTCTCTTTCAACTCAACCAACACCTGATGATATGGCTTCATTGTGGATAGAAGCGACAAATGGAGTAAACAAAGACAGAGTCTACGGACTTGGAGTAAATCGACCAACATGTCATCTAGACCAACTCTTATCTGATGCTTCTACTTCGCAAAATTAAGTACAGATGGAATCTATGAGAAAAGAACTTCATGATTTGAAACAACAATGGAACACACGTTATGGAATATTTGTTAAGATACAGAAATTCATGAACAAACATGGAAATGATCTATTGGATGATGAACAACGACTGAATCTGATGTGTAATGTTTTACGTGTATGGTTTGGTTGAGTGTTATAAACTTGATCATGGGAGACAAGATTTAGTTTTAGACTACTTTGATTAAAGTTTTTGAACTTAAATGTGGGCTAATATTTGGATGTTTTTATGCCCAAAATTGTTACGTTTAATGCATTAATAGTTTGTCATTTAGGCTTTATTGTTTAAAATATTGTTATTGTTTGACAGATGGTGTAACTCAAAATTGAGCAAAATTCTGCTAGTTTTACAGAAATTTTCGATGAAAATCGTCGGACATTTGCCTAGTTTGTAAAAAGGATTTTTCAGATTTCCGACCAAATCGGTCAGAAATGATTAATTTTTTTTAAATTTTTACGATGGTTTCGGTCAAAAAATAAAGGAATTTTATTTTTAGTTTATATTTTTCGACTGGTTCAGCTGGAAATATATAATATTTATTTAAATAATTCTGACAATTTCAATCAGAAACTTCCCAACGATTTTTGTCGGTAATGTTAAAAAAATTTGGTAGCCTGACCTTTTGACAAGTCCGACACTTTGGTCGAAAATCACGAACAAAGTTGGTCGGAAATTATTTTTCGCCCGATTGCAGTGGCGGATCCAGAATTTTAAAGTCGTGGGTGCTCACTGATAAAAATTCGGAAAGAAAAGGAAAATAAAGTTTAGTTATGGGTGCTCACCCAATATTTATCTAAATATTTTTATAATTAGCTATACAAATTTACTAAATCTTATCAAAGATAATGTGGATCCGCCACTGTCCGATTGTTTTCCGACCGATCAAATTTTGGTTATAAAACAATCAAAATTTTCGATCGTTTTCCAACGAATTTTGTGTTCAAAAATCAGCCATTTTCTGGTAGTGTCATTAAATATGTATAAATAATAAAGTTTGAACATATTAAATTAGAGATGTGGTAGAATTGTGAATCTGAACTTAGAGAGTTTAAATCCTGGATCCGTTTCTGGATGTACCATTAGAGCTCCGAGTTCAATTGAACCCATAACTTTCGATTCGTTACATAATTTTTTTAATAACTAAATTGCACACCCTTTTATTTGACTTATAGAAAATTTGAGAGGAAAAAGATCCCCACGTCCTACCTTGAGAGTCTGTGTAGCATTTGATTAAAGCGCATAAGAGAAACAAAAGTGGCATTGCACCAGCTCCAAAACTATCATGGAGAATCGAATTGGATTTCTGAGGCTTTCAATTGTCTGACTCGAAACGCTGCCAATTCCAATCTATCCAGATGTAGTAACATCTGAGGATGAGTGTTTTCTCGAATAGTACCACCAGCCCCACAATATCCCTCCACACAACTACCATCACTATTGATTTTGCATACGGGAGGTGGTGGTTTTTCCCATTTGATAATCTTATATATTTTCTGATTTATAGGAATTTCTAACATACTTTGAATTCTCTCCTAGTTAGTATTACTTCCTAGTCTTCCAAATTTTTGTTCCCAGACCACAAATTGAGGAATGATTTTTCCTACAGGGCTTGCAATTGTGTTCTTTGCTATGTATGTCCTCCATTTCTTCAGTAGTTGAATCATAAATGTTCCTCTCCATTGAATTCCAAAAGGTCCACAAAAATTCGACCATACCTTTTATGCAAAATTTCCTGAGCATAAGAGGTGTTCAACTGTTTTGGCTCCTAGTGTGGTGCAACAACAACAATGAGCTACCACTGTGAATCCCATTCTCACCAACCTCTCATCTGTAGGTAATCTCCTAGTCAAGGCTCTTCATGTGGTGAATGCCATCTTGAAGGGAACATCTTTATGCCATATCTGGGAGTGTGTATCAACTGTCTCCTTCTTGTTTCTCCACATATCCCATGCCGTATTTATTGTGAATTTGCCTTTACTGTCTGCTGATCAAATAGCTTTGTCTGGTGTTCTATCGAGCAATGCAACTTCCTCCATATTTATTATATTTTTGATTGCATCATTCCATTCCACATCACAATTTTCCTCTTTCCACTCCCCATCCACCAACACATCTTTAAGTTTAATGTCGGTGGGTTGTACTTTGTCTGGAAGTTGCCTGTACAAGGGGCCAAACTTGGTCCAATTATCGTACCAAAAGGAAATTTCCTCTTTACCAACTAACCAAATCAGATGTTGCTCCACTTCATGCTTCAATTTGCACATTTCTTTCCAGTTTGGTGACTGCTTCCTGCCCAACCTTATTGCCACTGGTTAAGAATTATTGCAATATTTGGCAAGTACAAAGTCTTTCCAAAGAGAATCCATTGTTCTCAAGTTCTACCAAAATTTTGCTGTAAAAGCTTTGCAGATGTCTTCAAGTTTTTTAAACTGAACCCCTCCCTCCTTATATGGATAACATAAGTTCTCCCAGGCTGCCCAATGGTGCTTATCCATCCCATCAGTAGATGTCATGATCCAAATTTCATTAAAGGTCGTGATCGCTCCGGACACCATTGTCAGGCAAGTCAATACCAATTAACTAGTAAAATTTCTTATTTTAATATTTTGTAGTCGTTTCCTTTATACATTAAGCAATAAGTAATGAATTTCACTGAATAAATATTGATGTCTTTAACAACTTTACATTAAATAATCTCATAATCATTCAAGAACCCGGTGTCATGAGTACATGAGCAATCACTAGGAAGTCGTATAAAGTACAATAACTTTCCAAAATACAAATTTGGACAGAAAGTAAATACAATACACTGAAAGAGACTATGCATGCTGCGGGTCGCCTCGAGGAATGCAGCTCACCTAAGTCTCTATATCATCTATGCTGCTACGCTCATTAGGCCACTAGAGATACATGTGCCTGTGCAATAAAAATGCACAGCAAGTGTAGCATGAGTACAAAAACAATGTGTACTAAATAAGTATCTCGTCTAATCTCGAAAAAGTAGAGACGAGAGGTCGACTTCGACACTTACTAATGGTCCAATAATATCATTACAGTAAATAAGTGAATAAGTATGAAACAGGGTGAATATATAAAATAAACATGTATAAAATACATAGTACCATCCATCTTCTTCATAATTTTACTCAAGTTCTCAGCTAGCAAGTCCCCTCCGTAACCGGAGCATATATATACAATTATAGTGATTTCCGTCAAGAAAATTGTCAGGATTCAATTCAGGGAAAAATCCCTCATATACACCGGCTGCTGGCAAGTGTTACGCACGATTCCATGAGTATAATACATATGTAGATATATATAGGAAATGTCGAGGCGTACGGCCCGATCCAACGTAAAAGTAAATTGTGCACTGCCGAGGGTCGAACGGCGCGACCCATAGATGCATCTATTTTCGTGCTCGCGAATCATACATGCGACGTAGTCCCCCGCTCGCGAATCATACGTGTGACGCAGTCAAATATAAACTTAAGAGAATACTCTGCTCGCGAATCATACCTGCAACGCGGTCCATAATATTTAATATTTAAAACCATATCTCTTTTTAAATTCTTTTCATAATATTGGAACTCGACTTGGAACCCTTTAAGGAATTTACCCCAATCGCGAAACGTACATGCGACACGGTTGCACATAGATTTCTTGAGTTATTATAAGAGTCCTCAATTCTTTTCTTTTGAAAGTACAAAGTTTAACGGAGATACTCAAATTCTTAAATTTCTCGAATAAAATACCTCTCAACACAACTATTACGCAACCTCAATCTTATCTCTTCTCAAATCAACAATAACTTCAATCAATAACAATATCAACAAAGTATTATGTAACCTGGGACTACCCAGACATAGGCATAATGTAGCTACGCACGAACTCTCATTACCTCGTGCGTACGTAGCCCCCACAATTGGAAGCACATATTCAATTAATTCACCTATGAGGACAATTCCCTTTTATAAGGTTAGAAAAGAGACTCATCTCGCTTCGAAGTTCCATGATCGACATTCCACGCCCTTCTGAAGACTCAAATTGGTGCACAATGCTCCAAAACTAGCCTATAATTATGTAAACCCATTAATATATGTTCAATTACTCATTATAATTCAATTTATAACAATTTCTAACCCCGGTCGAAAAGTTGGCAAAATCGCCCTCGGGCCCACGTGCTAGGATTCCAAAAAAATTCAAAGATAAAGTTTACCCACAACCTCACAAACTCAAATATATTATTTACTCTCAATTTCATGTCCAAAATCGTAGTCAAAATCCAAGAATACCAAATTTCTAGGTTTTTTTCAAAAATCCCAACTTTCTACTAATTTCCATGTTAAAACATATACATAATCGATGTATTTAACTCAAACTAGCGTAAACCACTTACCTCATGCTTGGTGGTGAAAGTGGTACCTCAAAGTTGCTCCAAAATCGGCTCCCATGGAAGAAATAGGGTTGAAATAAGCCAAACCCCCGATTTAAAGAACCTTACTGCCTCCAGCATTTCCGCACCTGCGGTCCCTTGACCGCTTCTACGGTTCCGCAGGTGCGACCCACAATCCGCTTCTGCGATCCTCCTCCAGGGCCTCAACTTACGCAGGTGCGGTCCCGCTTCTGCGGCAAGATGACCGCATCTGCGCTCCCAGTCTAGCCCAGCCATTTCCGCTTCTGCGGTACCAAGGCCGCTCCTGCGGCTTCGTACCTGCAGCCCAAGCCTCGCAGGTGCGGTTACACCAAAATGCAGTTGCTTCATTCCTTCTTCAAATTCCAAATTTGATCCGTTTTCCATCCGGAATCCAACCGAGGCCCCCGGAACCCCATCCAATCATACCAACCAATCCCATAACATAATGCGGACCTGCTCGAGGCCTCAAATCACATCAAACAATGCTAAAATCATGAATCACATTCCATTTCAAACTTGATGAACTTAAGAACTTCAAACTTCTACATTCGATGTCGAAAGCTATCAAATCACATCCGATTGACCTCAAATTTTGCACAAAAGTCATATTTAACAGTATGGACCTACTCCAACTTCTAGAATCAGAATATGATCCCAATATCAAAAAGTCCACTTCCGGTCAAACTTCCCAAAAACCTTCAAATTTCTAACTTTAGCCAAATGACTCCAAAATGACTTATAGACCTCCAAATCCACTTTCGGTCGCGCTCTCAATATCAGAATCACTATACGGAATTGTTCCCAGACTTGGAATTCCAAACGGATACCAATAACACTGAAATACACTTCAACCCATACTTATGAATTTCTTCCAAAAATTCTAAATTCCACAATAGGTGCCGAAACGTTCCCGGGTCTTTCAAAATCCGATCCGAACATACGCCCAAGTCTAAAATCATCATACGAACTTGTTGGAACCTTCAAATCCTGATTTCGAGGTCGTTTACTCAAAAATCCAATTTTAGTCAATTCTTTCAACTTAAAGCTTCCGAAATGAGAATTCTCTCTCCAAATCAACTCCGAACTCCCGAAATTCAATTCCGAGCATGCGTACAAGTCATAATACCTGAAGTGAATCTACTCAGAGCCTCAAATCGATGAACGACGTGCTAGAGCTCAAAACGACCAGTCAGGTCGTTACAGAAGAGTTCCAAAAAATCTTGTAAATATCTTTTCTATTTGATCCAGTACTCCTTTAGGTGGATGAATGGTTGATGACAAATGTGTTGGCAAGGATAATTGAACATGTCTTATTAGAATTGCTTTACCTCCAGGTGATAAAAGTTTAGTCTGCCAACTCCTTACTCTGCTTGTCACTTTACTCACCATCTCTGTGCAGTAATCTATCTTATGTCTGCCCGTGAAAAGGGGACATCCTAGGTATTTTATTGGCAATTCTTTCTGATGCATTCCTGTAATTCTGGCCACTCTATTCTTTGCCTTTAGTGATGCTCCTGGTGTTAATACAATATAACTTTTATTTTTGATAATCGCGCGCCTAACTTGAAGCAACCTCATACTCACCAAGTTTGGACATTATTAAATGTAAGGTTTTCGTCCTTCCGCTGGAGAATATAATTACATCATCTGCAAAAGCAAGGTGATTAATTTGTGGTCCACTTCTCCCCATCGAAAAGCTAATGAATTCCCTATTTGCATACAAGTTATTCAACATAGTATAGAGTAGTTCTGCACGCATGACAAACAAACATGGTGATATTGATCACCCTGTCGCAACCCATTCCCAGAATTGAAGAAACCATACCTTTGCACATTTACTATCACTGAGTATCATTTACATTTTATATATCTGGATATTAAATTTATCCATACTTCTGAGAACCCCAATTGCCTCATCATTTGATATGAGAACGGCCACACAACCCTATCATATGCTTTAGACATATCTAGCTTCATTGCATCATTTCCCCCACTTTGCTTCTGTTGAAATGTCAAAATTTCAACATCCCACATTGGTGGTTAGCAAAAGTGGATAGGATTTTTCCCTATAAAAGGAGGCCTAATGTTTAGGATTTAAACACACCTCTCATTTGCCTTATCATCTGTTTAAGACATTTGTATCTTCTCTCTTTAGTATTATTTCACTTGTATTTTTGTAGTGGAATAAAATATTGGTTGTGTCCGAGGAGTAGGCAAAATAGCCAAACATCGTAAATTCTGGTGTTTCCTTATTGTTGCTTTATTGTCTTATTTATTATTTGGTGGCTGTCATAATTTTGGTATAGTAATTGTGACTTATTCACACTATATATATTTGGCTTTCGCAACAATTGGTATCAGAGCCAAGGTACTGTCTAAGTATGCTCTGTGGTTGCAGCATAGTCTGATCTTCCACATCAGAAAAGATTTATCTTGGTAACTGAGTCAAGGTTCTATCTGAGTATGCTCTGTGGTTGCAGCTTAGTCTGATCTTCTACATCAGAAATGAAATAATCTTGATTTGTGTTGTTAGCTATTAAATAATATTTGTGTCAAATATGGGAGACAATAAACAAGAAGAATCTACATCAAGTGTCAACAATACGTCATCATTGGCATCTTCGCTTATGACAAGAATTGTGTCAAATGCGAAATTTGCGGTAGAAATATTTGACGGGTCCGGACATTTTGGGATGTGGCAAGGCGAGGTTCTAGATGTCCTTTTTCAACAAGGGCTAGATCTGGCCATTGAAGAAAAGAAACCAGATGTTATTGGAGAAGAAGATTGGAGAATTATCAACCGTGTTGCTTGCGGTACCATTCGATCCTACCTTGCTAGAGAGCAGAAATATCCATACACAAAGGAAACTTCTGCAAGTAAATTATGGAAAGCACTGGAGGATAAATTTTTGAAGAAAAACAGTCAAAATAAATTGTACATGAAGAAGAGACTGTTTCACTTCACCTATGTTCCTGGTACCACGATGAATGAACATATCACCAGTTTCAATAAGTTGGTCACAGATTTGCAAAATATGGATACAACTTATGATGATGGTGACTTGGCCTTGATGTTGTTGGCGTCACTTCCTGATGAGTACGAGCACCTTGAAACTACTCTACTCCATGGAAATGACGAAGTTTCTCTCAGAGAAGTTTGTTCGGCTTTGTACAGCTATGAACAAAGAAAGCGAGAAAAACAGAAGGGCGGAGAAGGAGAAGCACTATTTGTGAGGGGTCGTCCTCAAAATCAAACGAGGACAAAGAAGGGAAGATCCAAGTCAAGATCCAGACCCAGCAAAGATGAATGTGCCTTTTGTCGAGAAAAAGGGCACTGGAAGAAAGACTGTCCGAAGTTGAAGAATAAGGCCAAATATAATAATGGAAAGGCCATTATGGATTCAAATGTAGCTGATTGTGATGATTCAGACTTCTCATTAGTTACAACAGAGTCATCAACATCATCAGACATATGGTTGATGGACTCGGCTTATAGCTATCATATGTGTCCCAACAGGGACTGGTTCGTGGATTTTCAAGAAGGAGAATATGGAATCATTCACACAGCGGATAACAGCCCTCTTAACTCATATGGGATTGGTTCAATACGATTAAGGAACCACGATGGAATGATCAGAACATTAACAGATGTTCGATATGTACCAGACTTGAAGAAGAATCTCATCTCTGTGGGAGCCCTTGAATCAAAAGGGTTCAAAATCATTGCAGAAAATGGAGTGATGAGAGTATGCTCAGGTGCACTAGTGGTAATGAAGGCTAATCGGAAGAATAATAATATGTACCGCTATCGTGGCAGTACAGTTATTGGGACAGCGACAGTGACATCCAGTGACGACAAAGAGGCAGAAGCAACCAAGCTATGACACATGCGCTTGGGACATGCTGGAGGAAAATCCTTGAAAACTCTATCAGATCAAGGATTGTTAAAAGGAGTCAAGGCTTGCAACTTGGAGTTTTGTGAGCATTGTGTTAAAGGGAAACAGACAAGGGTTAAATTTGGTACAGCGATCCATAATACTAAAGGCATTTTGGATTATGTACACTCTGATGTTTGGGGTCCTTCCAAAACACCTTCATTGGGTGGGAAGCACTATTTTGTAACCTTTGTTGATGATTTTTCCCGAAGAGTATGGGTGTATACAATGAAGAGCAAAGATGAAGTGTTGAGAATTTTTCTCAAATGGAAGACGATGGTGGAGAATCAAACAGGCAAGAGGATCAAGTGTATTCGCACAGACAATGGAGGTGAATACAAAAATGATCATTTTAATAAGGTCTGTCAAAATGATGGCATCGTCCGACACTTCACTGTCAGACATACACCACAACAGAATGGAGTGGCAGAACGTATGAACCGGACCTTTCTGGAGAAGGTACGGTGTATGTTGTCCAATGCTGGCTTGGGCAAAGAATTTTGGGTTGAGGCAGTTACATATGCATGCCACCTTATTAATCGCTTACCATCTGCTGTTATTGATGGCAAGACACCATTTGAAAAATGGTATGGAAAGCCTGCTGTAGATTATGACTCTTTGCACGTGTTTGGCTCAACTGCATATTATCATGTGACAGAGTCAAAATTGGATCCAAGGGCAAAGAAGGCTATTTTTATGGGAATTACTTCTGGAGTCAAAGGATATCGCTTATGGTGTCCTATGACAAAGAAAGTAATATTCAGCAGGGATGTTACCTTTGATGAATCTGCTATGGTAAATAAGGTAACAGAAGATACCAAACAAAATAAAGGTGCTTCTAAGCAGGTGGAGTTTGAGGGAAAATTTATTTTTCCTACACAAGAAGCAGAGGAGGAAACAAATGAAGATTACCCTCTGGAAGGAGAGCCAGTAGAGGAGATTCCAACTCAGGAACCTCAACAACAACTTGAATCAATAGCAACCAGCAGGCCAAAAAGAACAATAACGAAACCTGTTCGTCTCATAGAGACGGTTGCTTGTGCAACCTCAATTGTAGCTGATGATGTTCCTACCACTTATAAAGACGCTGTCCAAAGTTCAGAAGAAGATAAGTGGAGGATTGCCATGAATGATGAAATACAGTCCCTTCATCAGAATCATACATGGAGATTGGCCAATCTCCCGAAGGGAAAGAAAGCAATTGGGTGCAAATGGGTATTTGCAAAGAAAGAAGGATTTCCTAACCAAGTAGATGTTCGCTACAAAGCAAGATTGGTGGCCAAAGGATATGCTCAAAAGGAGGGAATTGATTACAATGAAGTGTTTTCTCCAGTTGTAAAACATTCATCCATTAGAATTATGTTGGCTTTGGTAGCACAATTGGATTTGGAACTAGTTCAGATGGATGTAAAAACTGCGTTTTTACATGGAAACTTGGAGGAGGAAATCTACATGACTCAGCCAGAAGGATTCAAAGTTGCTGGAAAAGAAAATATGGTGTGCAAACTTGAAAAATCGTTGTACGGATTGAAACAATCTTCTAGACAATGGTACAAGCGATTTGACGAGTTTATGTTGCGGCAAGGGTACAAGAGAAGCAAATACGATCATTGTGTGTATTTGCACAAGCTTAAAGATGGTTCCTTTGTATATCTTCTCCTATATGTTGATGATATGTTGATAGCTTCCAAGAATTCGGAAGAAATTGATAAGTTGAAGATTCAACTGAAGAAGGAGTTCGAGATGAAGGATTTGGGTGAGGCAAAGAAAATTCTTGGCATGGAGATAATTAGAGATAGACGTTCAAAGAAACTCTGTTTATCTCAAAAGGAATATTTGAAGAGAGTACTTCAACGTTTTGGCATAGATGACAAGACTAAGCCAGTTAGTACTCCACTTGCTTCCCATTTTAAGCTAAGTACTACTATGTCGCCAATGGATGAAGCTGAACGAGAGTATATGTCAAAGGTACCATACGCAAATGTTGTTGGTAGCTTGATGTATGCAATGGTTTGCACAAGGCCTGACATTTCACAAGCTGTTGGAGTTATTAGCAGATATATGCACAATCCAGGGAAGGAGCATTGGCAAGCTGTGAAGTGGATTCTACGGTATATTCATAATACTGTAGATGTCGGGTTAGTTTTTGAGCAGGAAGACAATCAGTCTGTAGTTGGATATTGTGACTCAGATTTTGCGGGTGATATGGACAAACGAAGATCAACTACTGGTTATGTGTTTACTTTTGCAAAGGCACCAGTTAGTTGGAAGTCTACTTTGCAGTCAACAGTTGCTTTGTCTACAACAGAGGCAGAGTACATGGCTATTACAGAGGCTGTGAAAGAGGCAATTTGGCTTCAAGGATTGCTAAAGGAGCTTGGTGTTGAACAAAAAGGTATCACAATTTTTTGTGATAGTCAAAGTGCTATTCAATTAGCGAAGAACCAAGTTTATCATGCAAGGACGAAGCACATTGATGTTCGGTATCATTTCGTACGAGAAATCATAGAAGAAGGTGGAGTCACGGTGAAGAAAATTCATACTACGGAGAATCCTGCTGATATGCTGACAAAGGTGGTGACTGCGGTCAAGTTTCAACATTGTTTGGATTTGATCAACATTGTTGAACACTGAAGATTGAAGATGAAGACACAACCAAAATTTGTTATAGAGAGAAAATTGAAGACGTGGAATTTTTGCCAAGGTGGAGATTTGTTGAAATGTCAAATATTTCAGCTTCCCACATCGGTGGGTTAGCAAAAGTGGATAGGATTTTTCCCTATAAAAGGAGGCCTAATGTTTAGGATTTAAACACACCTCTCATTTGTCTTCTCATCTGTTTAAGGCATTTGTATCTTCTCTCTTTAGTATTATTTCACTTGTATTTTTGGAGTGGAATAAAATATTGGTTGTGTCCGAGGAGTAGGCAAAATTAGTCGAACCTCGTAAATTCTGGTGTTTCCTTATTGTTGCTTTATTGTCTTATTTATTATTTGGTGGCTGTTATAATTTTGGTATAATAGTTATAACTTATTCACACTATATATATTTGGCTTCCGCAACAGCTTCTTCCCAATTTCATCGATGATTTCCTGAGCTAATAATATATTTTTTGAGATTTGTCTTCCTTTTATGAACTCCGATTGATTGGTCGATATTATCTTGGGCAAATTTTGGCTAATCTTGCATTCATAATCTTGGACAGGATCTTGCTTGATACATTACACAGACTAATGGGTCTCAAGTCTGATAACTTTTACGGATAATCCACTTTTGGCAGTAACACAAGACATGTGTGTGAAAAACCTAGGAATTGCTGCACTATTAAATAAGGAGATCACGACATTATTCACATCACATGCGATTGTATTCCAACAACTCTGATAGGAAAGTGCACTCAACCCATTAGACCCGGGGGCACTACTTGGATCAATTGAGAAGACACTATCCTTTATTTCTTCTGCAGTGGGAGTAGCTACCAACATCTCATTGTCTTCTTTGGATATCCTGGGCAATACACATTCTAAGGCAGAGAAGTCTCCTAAATCCTCTCCGTGGTTGAAAATGTGTTGAAAGTCTTCAACTGTTGTTTCTGCAATCTCAGTTCCTCCTTCCCTCCATTGACCATTGTCATCTTGTATTCGTCGTAAACATAATCTTCTTCTTCTACCTTTAATTACACTGTGGAAGTAAGTAGTATGCTTATCCCCATCTTCTAGCCATTTTGCTTTTGCTTTCTGTCTGAGAACTTGGTCCTGGATTTTGATATAGTACACGTATTTGGCCTTTGCTTTATTGAGTTCTACCCGATGCTCAGGTGCATTACTGACTACTAGAGCTTCTTCCAGGTCATTTATTTGCTTTTCCAGCTTTCTAGGTTCTTCATATATGTCTCTAAACGCTTTTTTTGACCATGTGCTTAGCCTCTTGCTCACCCTTTTTAATTTCTGGTGTAACACCCACATAGGATTCCCTTGGACTGGATCTAGCCATAAATTCTGGAAATCCTTGTGTTCTATCCAAAGTCCAAAAATTTAAAGTATTTTGGACAGTCTGTTGCTACATTTTTAATAGAGATCAACAATGGGGTGTGTTTTGAGCATACTCTAGCTAGTTATATGACTGATGCATCTGAGAATTCATCTCCCCGTGCTTCAATGATCAGAAGTCTATATAATCTCTTCCAAATGGTATTTGGGGGCCCCTATTGTCACTCCATGTGAAAATATTACCAAAGAAACATGCGTCCTGCAGTCCACAATCACTAATGCAACTTAAGAAATCAAGGCTCTTCTCTATTCTGAATGATCTGCCACCTGTTTCTCTTCTATATCTGCGATTACATTGAAATCTCCTACCAATCCCCATGAACCTTGTATTCTGTTCGCAATCGATCTTAGTTCTTCCCATAGGATCCTTTGATGAGCTTTGCACTTTGCATAAACAACTGTTAGAAACACAGGCTCTGACCCCAGTTGATGACTAATGCTACAAGTCACTTGTTGTTCAGATTTCTCTAGTATGTTCACCACATGGTTATCATCCCAGAAGAGACAAATTTTGTTGTTGCAATTGAAAACATTATGCTGAAATCCTAGCTACATTTGAAACCTCCTTATCTTAGAAGACCTCGTCATAGGTTCTTGTAAGGCGACAAAGGTTAGATGATGTTGATTTTTGAGTGTTTTGAGTCTCCCACTAGCTTTGTTGGGCTTTTATGCCCCTAATATTCCATGATAGTAGACTAATCATGGGAAACATCAGGGATCTGGGTGTGTTCTTGTCTTGCTGAATTTGGACGTCCTTGGTGATGTCTATATATGATTGGCTTCACCTAGTCCCTGTGATCCTCTGGGGGATAAGTTGTTAAATAGAGTGATTCGATCTTGAACACTATTTGATATCTCTGTATTCTCGAATTCAAGAGCCCTGTGAGGTCTTCTTGCAAGTTCATCATCTGATCTCACCTCTACTTCTACATCCTGCAAGTGTAACATGTCTTCATCTAGGCCATCTATTCCATCCGCATTCTCCTGAGAGGGGGCGTCTACCACAATTGCTTTCTTTCTCCGGGCCCTCGAAGCCCCTCCCGACTTCAACTTGGAGTACATCCCTGGTGTGTTACTGTCACCTGGTATTGCCAGTTCAGCTGTAAGATTAGAACTCTTATTCTTCTCCATAACATTTGGACTTCCTATATTCAATGTTGGAGAAACCACTTCTTCTATTCTTAACTCCATAAGTTCCGCCTCTTGTTGATCCTTTAGAGTTATCTTTGACTGGTATTTGTGTCGTTTCTTCGAATGCAACTTTTTAATCTGCTCATCAGACACATTAGTTAGTTCATTCCCAGTCATCCAGAAGTTGCTCACCAATTTGTTCACGTAGATCTATGATGACACGAAAGGTCATCTTTTGTTTTAGAACTCGATTTCGTGTTTTGAGGCCTTAAAAATCTTATTTTATCTTTCCTCGATTTGTGTGCACAATTCAGGCATATTTTCGGAAATCCTTTATGTGGAAAATTGATGAAATAATAATTTTTAGCCTAAAAAGTTGATATTAGTTGACTTCGGTCAACGTTTTGGGTAAACGGACTCGGACCCGTGTTCTGACGGTCTCGTCTGGGTCCGCAAAAAAATATGGGGCTTGGGCGTATGCCCGGAATCGAATTTCGAGGTCCCAAGCCCGGAAAATAAATTTTTGATGAAAATTGTAAAACTAAAATTATAATGATTTTAAGAACTTGATTAAGATTTGATCTTGTTGGTATCGGGTCCGTATTTTGATTCCGGAGCCTAGTGCTGGTCCATTATGATATTTATATCTTATCTGTGAAATTTGGTGAGAAACGGGATTAATTTGACGTGATTCGGACCTTTGGTTGAGAAAATAGAAGTTTTGAAACTTTCTTGAAAATTTCATACAGTTTGGTGCTAAATTTGTAATTCTAGGTGTTACTTTGACGATTGATCGCGTGAGCAAGTCCGTATGATATTTTTAGACTTGTGTGCATGTTTAGTTTGGTGCCCCGAGGGCTCGGGTGAGTTTTGGATAGGCTACGGGATGTTTTGAACTTAGAAAAATCTGGGTTTTGGCTTCAGCTGTCATCTGGTATTTTCTACTTCGCGCGAAGAGTGAATTGGTCTGAAGAGGAATTTCCTCTATGCGAACGCGGAGACTGGGTCGCGAACGCGGAGCGTTGGGGGCTTTACCCTTCGCGAGTGCGACCAGCTCAACGCGAACGCGAAGGGTTAGGGACTTGGGGGGAGGTCAGTCATTTCTTCTATGTAAACGCGTCAATGGTCCGCGAACGCGAAGGCTAGGGGGCATAGCCTTCGCGAGCGCGTGGAAGAACTCGCGATCGCGTAAGCCTGAGCAAGGCAGCTCTTCGCGAACGCGGTAGGCCTTTCACGAATGCGAAGAAGGCCTGCCCAGTCTTTTAAAAACATAACTCAATACGAGATTAAGCCATTCTTTCATATTTTCAAAAACTAGAAGACTTAGAGGTGATTTTCAAGAGACAATTTCTTCCCCAAAGTGTTAGGTAAATGATTCTAAACTACTTTCTTCCAATTATCCATTACATTTCATGAATTTTCAACTAAAAATCTAGGGTTTTCATGGTGGAAATTAGGGGTTTGGCTAGAATTAGTAATTTTTGTATATTTGGAATTTAGACCTCAATTTGGGGTCGGATTCCGGAACTAATTATACATTTAGGCCCGTGGGTGAATACATTTTTGTCCGAATCTCGAGTTTTGACCAAGTGGGCCCGCGGTCGGTTTTTGACTTTTTGGGAAAAATGTTGGGAAACTTATAATTATGCATTGGAATTGATTTTTTTAGCGATAATTGATGTTATTAAGTTAATTATGACTAGATACGAGTGGATTGGAGGTGGAATCTAGAGGAAAATCGGTAATTAAGCAGTGAGTAGCCTATGGATCGAGGTAAGTGTTGTGGCTAGCCTTAGCTTGAGGGATTAGGTATTGTTGCCTATTTGCTATGTGTTTGGTTGTTGAGTACAACGTATAGGTGAGGTAACGAGTACCTATGCGTTGTCGTAGAGTCATAGCATGCGAGTAAGTCTTATTCTTGTGATTGTTGTATTCTTTAATCGTATTGTTTATGCTTAAACTGGTTATTCTTCATGTTGAGAAATTCTTATCATGTTTTCCTGGAATTGGATATTGGTTGACTTTTGACTTAAACTTGAGGTTGACGTTGTGAAATTAAATGTTGAAATGGGGCTTATAATTAATAATTCTGGTTGTTATTGTTTTGTTGTTTGGGTGAGGAAGAGTGTATAGCACAAAGGGTGATGCCGTGCCATTGCATATTCATTATCATGTGAGGAAGAGTGTAAAGCACAAAGGGTGATGTCGTGCCATTTTATATGCATTATCATATGAGGAAGAGTGTAAAGCACGGAGAGGGATGTCATGCCATATCATATTCACTATCATGTGAGAAAGAGCTTAAAGCATGAAGGGTGATGCCGTGCCATTTCATATTCATTATTATCGTTCCTTTCATTTGTTATGGTGAGGATGAGAGTAAAAGAGCGAAGGGTGATGTTGTGCACTTGTTTTGTTGTGTTTTCTTTACTGTTCTATTCTCATGATCTCGTACTTTCCTCGGCATGTTTTCCCCTCCCCTTATTATGTGTTTAGTTTTATTATTTGTTATTATGCCCGTATATTGCTTAACTGCACATGTTTATGTATGTGTCTTGTCCTAGCCTCATCACTACTTCAACGATGTTAGGATCGGCACTTACCAGTATATGGGATCGGTTGTACTGATACTGCACTCTGCACTTTTTGTGCATATTTCGGTATTGTACCGTGTTGACCCGAGTGGAGCTGCTGCCTTCAGTCCAACAGGAGACCTAACGTAGGTCTGCCGGCGTTCGCAGACCCTGGAGTCCCCTTCCAGTTATCCTAGTTTTCTGTTTTCTTTTACTTCAAGAATAGTTGTATTTTCTTTCAGCCAGTATTTGTAGTGACTCTTAGAAGTTCATAGATTGTGATACCAGATTTTAGGTAGTTGTGTACTAATAAATGGATTATTATGGGATTCCACACTCCTTTAATCTATTTGGGTTTAATTGCCGTTATTTACTGATTTGGTTAGTGGTTAGTGTATTATATCTCTATCTGTTGGCTTGCCTATCATTCGGAAAAGTTAGGCGTCATCACGATCCTGACGGTGGGAAATCCGGGTCGTGACAAGATTATGCTCCCTTTCTTATGTTTCTTTACTTTCTTAGCCATAGTTGTGTGTTTTGCTATTATGCTTCTTCTTCAATTTTTTGGTCCTCTTTTGTGGCATAGTTCCTACACCATCTTTGGATAATATAGGAACTGGTAAACTTTGGATCATATCTCTTCCCATCTCTTCATTCTGAACTTCCATCTCCGCATCTTTTGCATCAACAATTGCATCACGGAGCTGTTACTTTTGATACAACTCCTGTTCTTGGTTGTCATTAACTTCCATAAAGATATTCTCATGCTCAAGTACCTGGAAGCCACGAGACTCTTTCAAACCTTGTATGTGATCACTTTCATTTGCTGCCTTCTTCTGTTCTTTGCTCGCGGACTTTTTCTTATTTCGGGATACCTCAATCCATTTTTCAGTACTCACCATGGCAGTAGGCTCTTTTCCTTTGGATTTTTCAGCAATTGTTTCCACTACTGTTGGTTTCATCACTTGTTGCAACCTACATTCTGCATCCGAGTGGCCTTGCATCTTGCAATGAAAATAAAAATTAGGAACTTGCTCATATTCTACTGGCTGAATGAACGTCTGAATCTCACCATTACTGTCTAGAAGAGCAACTTCAATTTCAGTTAGCCTAGGTCTTATTTAATCAATTTCTATCCTAGCCTTAGCACTTGTTGGCCTCATGCGAGCCAATGTAGCCTTGTCGAGAGCAATACGTATGCCTATTGGATCTAAAATCCTTTCCAATGCTGGACAATCATGATAGTGCCACAAAGTTACCCAAACTGGAGTTAAGGTGGATTCTGTATCTGCATTGAAGTTGCGAGTCCATCTTCTAACTCGCATCAGCATTCCACATATTGGCATTGAGCGTCTTCCATAGAAATTCTTGAAATCTTCTTCATCGGTAAAATCAAGAAAACACATGTTTCCAGTTCTTAGCACTGATTTTAACTGACCCCCAATGGGACGAGTCGCTTGAACTCGTCTCGAATTTTGTCAATTTGTAGTCTGGTGCATGGGAATTTGCCTACCACCGTGAGTCTACACTTCTCGGCCAGTAGATCATTTTCTTCCTTCGTGAAAATTACTCTCGCCTTACCATCCACAAACTCATAAGGCCTAGGTTCGAGTCGGATCAGATTCTTCTTCGTTCTTCCACCAATTGCTGTTGCATAGTTGGTTGTTGTGGAAATTTGATTTGAGGGGTTGATGAGTAGAGTTAGGCTTCCACTGGAGTGGTCACTGGCGGGCAGTGGGGGAAAAGCGTGCAGCGGATTAAGGTTTTGGGGGAGCGAGGAGAGAGACATATTGGGGGAGCGACAGAAAATCCACTCACTACATAAATTTATATCTAATAAATTGCAAAAAATAGTATATGTGAACCCGTGGATTTAAAAATATAATAGGTTCAATTCCAAGAACCTTAAATGTTGAATCCATAAAGTATAAATTCTGGATCCGTCACTCCTTTGTTGTAAACCAATGACCATTCGGAATGAAATGTATTCAATTGATAAAAACTACAATTAGGATATAGATGTATGTTTATACGGAAATAATGGAATTAGTTAGCTTACCACCTTTGATCCTTAATTTACATAAGCTACTAGATAGATATATAGGAACTAGTGAACGGACGGATATAGGTGAATAATAATTATTATTTTTAAATTAAATCAAGATAAAATAAAATTTAAAAATCCTCAATTTATTTTTTCTTCTTTCTTTTATTTTCTCATTCTTTACTACAATTAAGTACTCCTTTATTAAATGTTCAATCAAATTTTGGCACACAATGTGCAAATACCTTGAAAAGGAAAAGAAGAAAGAATCAACTGTTTCTGATTCTACCTCTTAATAAAATGGAATATTAACGAAACACACGTTCATTTTTAGTGTATTATTATCTGATTTTCTATTAACACATGGTTTTGATGGCATATAATTACTATATTATTTAGAATTTCTTGCCTTGCTATAGGCATATAGTTTTCTAGTTATGGGGTTACAACAAAAATTGACAATTCAAAGAGAATGTGATGATTAAGCCAAAATCATAAGAGCTATATCCGCCTAATTAGAGCCTGTTTGGCCAAACTGCCAAAAACTGTTTATTTTGAAAAGTACTTTTTTTCATAAGTACTTTTATTAAAAAACACTTCAGAAAAGAAGAAAAAAAACATTTAGTGTTTTGCCAATTCATTTAAGAAGTACTTTTTGCAACATTTGCTTAATAAATTATGTTTGGTAATCTTTCTAGAAAGTGCTTTTGAGTGTCAAATTACCAAAAAGGATAGTATCAAGATATTATAATTATTTTAAAAAGAAAAATGAATTTACTATTTATTGTAAGAGACTTTTATTATTTTTATTTTATTTAATTAAAATATAAACATAAAATAAACATACATATTAAAGATTTAAATCAATATAATATATATATTTATAGCAAAGTAATAATATTATCCAATATAACTACTTATTATTTACATGATGATTTGAGTAATCAAGGTACATCATTCAGTATGAATTAGAAGTCTATTCCACGAATTACTATATATTGATAATCCACATGATTCATGTATATGATACTTCCAATTTTAAAAGAATGTTAGAAACTAAAAAGAAAAAAGAAAAGAAAAGAAAAGAAAAGAAAATGCTTAAATCAGGGACAATTTGAAAAATATAAATTTATGATGAGGATAATTTTGTCTTAAATAAATTAATTTTCTATTTCTGCTTCTTGGAAGAAGCTAGAATTTTCTGTTTCTTCCCAAAAGCAGAAAAACTGCTTCCGTTGCTGGCCAAAAGTACTTCTCGGTCTTGGCCAAAGAGCTTAAATTTTTAAAAAGTACTTTTTTGGAGGAAAAAAAATACTTTTGACCTCTCAAAAGCTTTGCCATATAGGCTCTAAGACATGGTTTGGATACACATTTCCAAATACTAATTACTACACTTTTCATCTCATGCAACATATTAGCATTTTAACCTTCAATTTTTTAGAGATCAAGCTAATTGATCAATGGTGCTATAACTGAGCACTTTTAATACCTTTGAATTATGTAGCTCCAAACAGATTCGCTGCTAACACTCATCAGACTGAATCAATTTCTTTGACCAAGTGATGCAATGTCAACATTTCAGATATGTCAATAGATGAAACTGTTTAGATCCATGAAGTGCATTCTAATATATTATAGTAATCTTAAGTAATTACAATACTTGTAAAGCAACAATTAGATTACTCACTGGTAAGTATCTCAACAGAGAGAAGTTGAATAAATATGGACACAATTAGCAATTCTACATTTGATATGCTTCATCAACAGAACGTGAATTTAATCCAAAAATTGACACAAAATTTCAATAAAAATTGCAAATGAACACTTTGTAAGGTGTCGTTAAGAAAATTACTGTTCTATTTATAGTTCTACCATCATCCATCCAAAAATGAAGGCAAACATAATTATTAATCGATTAAATTAACAAAATATCATCCTCCAACTAAAATCAAATTATTCCCCGGACCAAGTAAAAGTATTAACAGATGATCTAAACATAATTCGAAAGTTGGTTTACGAACCAAATTACATAACTTCATCTTTTCTAATGAACTTCTCAACACATAATCCATTGCCGCGTCAATAAAATAAATCATTATAAATTATCAAATTGCAATTAAGTAAAAAATAATTGCATGTCAAATAGAAGAAGCCTACGAAAAATTAAAACAAAAACACCAAGATCAGGGGATATTGAAGGAGAATTAGGAAGCTTACTTCTACAAAAGAATAAGAATAGAAATCAATGCCGGCAACTTTACCGAACAGCCACTTCGGCCATTTCGTGCATTCCGACCGGCGGAAGTCCTCTCAGCCCTCTAACCACTTCCATTCCTGTCTAGATTTCCTCAAATTAACACAATGAAATACTCCCATAATAAAGCTTGTTCCAGGTGTGAAATAAAGGGTCTGCGTAGAAAAATGGTTAATGATCTGAAAATTCTTAGCCGGTGTCAATCTGAAAGTCTTGGTCGGTACTGAAAAAGAAAAAATGGGGTATTATTTCTTGTTTCAGGTGTGAAACAACGTGAGGGTTTAATTATGCTGCATACTTTTGAAATTTCTTCTCATTGGATTGGATAAAGAGAAAAGGAGATGCATAAATACAACTGTTAATGGAAATCAATTGGAACCGATCAACAAATGTTTTTATTTTCGTCAACCGTTGGGATTCTTCAATAAGAGGAGTGGTGCCTTTTCAGTGAAACGTTTGGGTTTTGTTAGGAAAATAAGGGAAAAAATAAAACCCCTAAAAAAAAGGAGATTAAAGATAAATCAAAATTCCTAGATTCTTAAAGGTGCTACTTCACACTTCTAAGTCCCTCCTTTATATTAATATATAAAATATAGGTTGTTTACCCTAAAATTCGAGTAACAATTAAATTTATATTGTGATTTTAAAAATAGGCAATTTAGTCCAATACCAATTAATAAACAAGGAATTAAATATATAAATTGAAGAATAAAGTAAGTCAAACCAGTGTGCGAGCCAAGTCTCGACCTCGAGCTATGACAATCTCGAGGTGGGTTAGTAAGAACAGTAAATTATAAGGCAACTCTGATGAATAGTAAGCAAGAAAGTAATGAATGTATATTCTCTTGTCAATGTCTCGTGTCTTACAAATCGATGGGCTCTCCTTTATATAATAAGGGAATCCAAATTAAGGTACACTTCTAATTATAGTATAGAATCTTATTGTACAGTTGTCTAACCATCAAGGACTAATCCGTTCCGAAATTTACGTTGTGATCTTCGGGCCATTGCGAGAATCTTGCTCTTCCTATTACCGAATCATAACGGTATTATCTCGAAGTGGGCCTTCTTCCGACCTCGACCTTGATATTGGAAAGGAGCCTCGACCCCGAGCTCGGTGTCCTGACCTCTCGACGTGGTATCATATTTTCCATTAAAGAACGAAATCGAGTAGCCCTGATTTCTACCGTATACAGATAGCCCCCTCGTTTATTAGAATAAAATGATAAGAAACGACTTGAGCTTCAATTTTTTGGAGTCCCTAATGATGACGTCATTCCCATGACGTAAGCACTCGAGGTGATCAAAACGTTCCGTCAATTTGCTTCCCCAAAACATTAAATGACTGCCAATGGTGGTCGGCCACTAACGCCGCCAAACCGTCACCGCGTTCCTATAAATATAGGGCTTCTATTTGAATCAAGAACTTTGCTTCCACCTTCTAACTTCCCTGATCTCTCCCTCTCTTCATCTCTTTCTTTCACTACTTGTTGCTCCAACCCTTTTAGTGCCAAAAAATATCAAACTCCACCTCTTTCCGCTTCCTCTAACCTAAATCAATGGCGAAAACTTCCAAAACCGTTCCTCAAAAGGAGAAAGCTTCTTCCTCTTCTTCCTGGCCGGCCGGTGATAAAGCACCGGCCCTTCATGAAATTGTTCCCGGCCCCTGTGTCATAAGGAATGACTTCAAAGTCGAGAATCCCCCTGCAATCCCTGGCTGATGCGAGTATGCATCAAGATATATTTGCTCGATAGCGAAGAAACACCTCGAGGCCATGAAGAAAGATTATGGCTGGGGGGACGAGGTCGTGGTACAGATCCCCGCCCCCAATGAGAGTATCACCACTTATGTGGAGGGGTTTCTAAGTGTCTATACTTACCCATTCGACTTATAGGTATCAGGTCACTCTCGACTAGATCCACCCTTCTTTCTGGCGCATAGTGATCATGCTCTGTTACTTCTCCAACAAGGCCGGGGGGCTAGTGTTTACCCTCAACCATCTCATCTGATTGTATCGACCTCAGCCTTTTCGAGGGCTGATAGAGCTCCAACGTCAGTCGACTGAGGCCTTCTTTGCTAGCAACGACGAGGATAAAGATCGGGGTTGGATGCGACGGTTCATTCGAGTGAGGACCTGCGACATCATCTCGGAGGAGAAAATGCCTTTCACGGAGAAGTGGAACCCCAAACATAAGTGAGGTCTTTCCTAGTAGCCCTTCGTATTCTATTTTTGCATTGCGTGTTGCCTCAATTTTTTTGCAGCGGTCGCTTGGATGCCCCATGCGGTTACCGATCTCGAGGACTGGATCCAGAAACTAGTTGCGACCTCCTCGTATAATGAGCGCCGCTGGTGTGACTTGGCAAGGGGCAAATGAGAAGCCAAACATCATGGTAAGTTCATCTTGTAAACTTTTGGTGTTCTCTTCTTTATTGGAGATGCTTCTTTACTCATATTCATATCTAATTCTTCTTCTTGCAAGCATTGGAGATGTCTCTTATATGAGGTTGGCCTTCCTGGGGAAGAAATCGAGTCCCCAATTCCGACATTGGGGAGAGATAATAAGAGAAAAAGGGTCTCGAAGCCCGAAGACCCCCAAGATAAAAGGGGTCTAGCTCGAAGACGCAGGAGGAATATCATTCATGTGGATATTGATTCAATCCACCAGCTGAATGATGAAGAAGAAAACGAGGGCGAAGACTCGGCGCTGGTGGTTCGAGCCAAGCAAGTTGAAGCTACCAAGCCCTCTGAGCCAAAAACTCAACTCAGCCTCGTGATGAAGAGGCTTCGAAAGAAGATGCGGGCAAAACCCCTGAGTCACCCGAGATCGAGATTGTTCCTCGGCCATCAACAAGCACACCAGAGGGATCGGGTTCCGAAATCCCTAGTACTGATCAGAATGCCCCAAGTGATTTGCTCGGGGCCATGATAATAGGTCACTCTCCCTCTCTACCAGCTTATTCTGAAGAAGCCATAAGGTAGGCTCGGGCTCTGCAGACGTCTGACTTGGATGGAGTCCCCATCGAAGAGGATCTCTTTCGGGATTGCTTTAACGGGGTTGATGATGCCACCGATCTCAACGACGCATCTACCCTCTTCGAACAGGCTCAACGTCTTCTCTCTTGAGTAAGCACTAATTTCTATCATTGCAATTTTCCTTTTCTTCATCTCCCTTTACCCTAACTGATATCCTTTTTCTATGTAGGCTTTCATTAAGTTTAGGGCCGACCTGAGCCAATGCGAGGTCGAGCTCCAGAAGACCTCGGATTAAAGGAACGCTTTGAAGCTCCTTTGCAGTCAAAAGGAGGAGGAGTTCAGGGACTTTCAGGTAGACTTAGCCAAGGCTCGTAAGGATGAGGCCGACCTAGGCTAGCAGGTAACTGTCATTTTGAAAGAGTGTGGTCTACTCGACCCAACTGTGGAGGCTAATACTTCAGTGTCTCAGTTGCATCAAAAACTGGAGAAAATCGAGTTGCTTCGAGGGGAGTTCGATCAGATCAAGGCCGATTGCAATCGCTGGAAAGAGAATATAGACCGCCTTGATGCGGAGAAGGAGGCTACTTTAGCCAAACTAGCATCGGCTGAGGCCCATCTTCGGGACGCTAAAGAGAAAAGTTCAGCCCATGCCAAAAGGATCGATGAGCTCGAGGTCAAGCTTGCTGAGGCCAGGGCTGAGGTCGAGAAGACGAAGGTCACGACTGACAAAATTATTGCCGTATACTTAAGGGATGCTGAGGCTGCTCAAACGCAGCTAAGGGAAGCCTCCGACCGAGAGCAACAAAGTAATAATTTGGCCAAGTGCCAATCTTGGAGGGAGACACTCGAGGAAATCCACGCTCGAGGTTATGATTTCATTGAAGAGATAGCTCAACCAAAGGCGCTCGAAGTTGATGCCAGATTTCTCGTCTCCTTCTCCAATGACGATGATGATGATGAAGGCAGCCAAGGCGGGTCCGATAATGATGAGGGGTCCGAAGAGGAAGCTGCTCCCGAGGGAGAAATCAGCCCCAAGCATAGTTAGGATTTTGTTTTTTTTCTTGTAAGGCCCCTCGTGGGCATTGTAAATACCTTCTATGTATAAAAAGTCCCCTTTCTTTCCGCTCTATCTCTGATTCATGGTAAAGTCTGCTTTGTTTTTTCCTTGCGAAATTTTTTGTTGTTGAGCATTAGCTCGAACTCAGAGTAAAACAAACCCTTATATTTTTTAGTGAATAGTGGGCAAGTTTTGAACTTAAAATAGAATACCTCTCAAGGTTTTACGATGAATCCTCGAGCTATATTCAAGTCGACTTTATTCGAGCTCGGAATAATAGGACCCTTAAGTCCGAGTTGAGTGGGAATAAGGTCTCGAACTCTAAATGTTTTGTCTCTTAGGCTCTTTTAGGTTGGGCCGATATGGCTTTTAAAAGATGGCTATTATTTTTCCCTTTTCGGCCTAAAAGACTTAGTAAAATTTCTTTATGCCTTAGCATGTATTTTTTACCCATTGGTTTTTTAGGGGTCCGATGCCAATTGAGGCTCCTTTGCTTTTTGCGCCTTAGCATATTTTTGTTAAGATAATTTGATACTTCTTAAGATTTTTCGAGGGCTAATTTTATCGAAGCTCTTTTTCAATTGTTTTGTCAGGGATAGCCTTTTAACCGATTTTTTCAAAGTATTTTAAGGCTTATTGTTTATTGCGGGATTAGGACGTCTCTGATCCACGTTATTTCGGTCGTAGCCTTCAATATGGTCGTAGCCTTCGGCTATGCCTCTTGGACTTATTCCCCGATAACATTCTGAACTTGTTCGAAATATCAGTCCTCGAGTACAATGGCCTTGGCCTATATGTCGAAGGGTGCCTTTTTGAGGTCTTACGAATCCGAGTTTAGACAACTCGAATGTGTTGATTGTCAATGACAGTCCCCGAGTGTTCGAGGTATATTTGCGTTTGGCCTTTGAGCCATTTCTCACAAAATCACAAGTATAGAGCAAATTTCTTTGAGACGCAAAACGTTTGATATAGAAAGAATGCTTCTTTGAATAATTCATACATGTGTACATATTTTGCCATTGAGGTTTGACTATTCTATATGGATACATTTCATCCGACCATTTGGCCCATTACAAGGTTTTTCTATCGAGACCCTTTGACATGAAGTATTTTTCTCGAAAATATAAACCTTGAGAGTGATGCCCCCCAGTATTCGAGGTTGATTGAAAAGAAGCCTTGGATACTGTTGAATTTTCCTCAAGTAGCACATAATTGTTGTCTCGTTAAAAACCTCGCCGGAAAAACCCATTCGGGATAAAAATCGATCTGAGGGAAAAAGAGTGCAACGCGTGCTTTAAAACCTAAGATCTTTTGCGTTGAAAGGTTTTATTGAAGCCTCGATCGAACACCTGCAATAAGTTAGTATCAAATACAAATGAAAAAGGGAGAAAGTCATACCTCAGCAATAATATCATTTGAGTAGCGATAAATTCCAATTGTTTGGCAATGTTCGCCCTCCATCGTGCCAAGTTTGTAAGATCCCTTTTTGATGATACCGATGACTCGATATGGTCCTTCCCAATTCGGGCCTAGTATTTCTTTCGTTTGGGTCTCGAGTATTGAGGGTGACTTTCCTTATAACTAAGTCCCCGATTCTGAAATGGTGAAGATTGGCTCTCGTATTGTAGTATCTCTCGATTCTTTTCTTCTATGCAGCCATCCGAACGAGTGCAACTTCTCGTTTTTCATCCAATAGTTTGAGGCTAGTATTCATGGCCTCGTGATTTGATTCCTCCGTTGCATGTCAAAATCTGGCACTAGGTTCCCCAACCTCGACTGGAATTAAGGCCTCAGAGCCATATACTAAGGAGAACGGGGTTGCCCCCGTGCTGGACTTTGTTGTCGTTCGATACGCCCAAAGGACTTCGGGAAGAACTTCTCTCCATTTCCCCTTAACGTCGTTCAACCTTTTCTTCAAGTTTTGAATGATAGTCTTGTGCATCGATTCGGCCTGTCCGTTTCTGCCTGGGTGATATGGCGTCGATAAGATCCTTTTTATTTTGTGTTCCTCGAGGAACTTCGTTACCTTGCTGCTGATGAATTGCTTTCCGTTGTCACATACGATTTCAGCAGGTATCCCGAACCGACACACGGTGTGGTCCCAAATAAAGTTTATAACTTCTTTTTCTCTGACCTTCTCTAAGGCATGTGCTTTCACCCATTTAGAAAAGTAGTCAGTCATAAACAAAATGAATTTAGCTTTACCTGGGGCCGTCGGCAGAGGGCCGACGATATCCATCCCCCATTTCATGAATGGCCACGGGGATAAGACTGAATGAAGTTGTTCCCCGAGCTGATGCATCATCGGTGCAAACCTTTGACATTTATCACATTTTTGAACAAACTCCTTAGTGTCTTTTTCCATGCTATCCTAGTAGTACTCCGCTCTAATGATTTTGTAAATCAAAGATTCGGTGCCAGAGTGGTTCCCACAAGTGCCTTTGTGAACCTCTCGTAAAGCATAATCGGTGTCTCCCGGCCCTAAACATACCGCCAATGGTCCATCGAACATCCTTCTGTATAATGTTCCATCTTCATCCAATGCAAATCGGGCAGCTTTGGTTCGTAGGGTCCTCAACTCTTTTTGGTCCGATGGGAGCTTTCCGTTCTTTAGATAATCAATATATTTATTCCTTCAATCCCAGGTCATGCTTGTAGAGTTTATCTCAGCATGACCCTCCTCGACCACATATCTCGATAACTGGACGACAGTCCCCGAGATAATATCGTCTTCCTCGACTGATGATCCCAAATTTGCAAGTGCATCGACCTCGCTATTTTGTTCCCGAGGTATATGATCCAGAGTCCACTCTCTGAAGCGGTACAATGTCACATGCAGCTTGTCCAAATACCTTTGCATTCTATCCTCTCGAACTTTGAAGCTTTTGTTTACTTGGCTCACCACCAATAAAGAGTCGCACTTGGCTTCAATGACTTATGCCCCCAAGCTTTTAGCTAGCTCGAGTCCTGCAATCATGGCCTTCTACTCGACCTCATTATTAGTCAACCTAGAAGTTTTGATAGATTGCTTGATAGTTCCATCCGTGAGTGGCTTCAAAATGATGCCTAGGCCGGACCCCTTCACATTAGAAGCACCGTCTTTGAAAAGGGTCCATAGTAGTCCATACCCCCGATGATGTACCCAATTTTAACAAGAGCTCCTTTTTAACTTCGGGCACGAGGGTTGGTGTGAATCGGCCATGAAGTCCGCTAAAATTTGAGACTTGATGGCCGTTCGGGGTTGATACTCGATATCATACCCACTGAGTTTGACGGCCCGTTTGGCCAATCGACCCGAAAGCTCGGGTTTGTGCAAAATATCACCAAGTGTGTAAGTGGTTAACACACATATTGGATGGCATTGAAAGTATGGCTTCAATTTTCTAGAAGCACTTATTAGTGCAAGTTCTAATTTCTCTAAGTGTGGATATCTAGTTTCTGCTTCCCCTAAGGTTCGACTTACATAGTAAATGGAAAATTGCGTACCTTAGTCTTCTCGAACTAGGACACCACTCACCACAATTTCCGACACCACCAAGTACAAGTAAAGTTTCTCATCCGCCTTAGGGGTGTGAAGCAATGGTGGGCTCGATAGGTATCGCTTTAAATCCTCTAATGCGTCCAAGCGAAGTCGTTTTTCTTCTTGAGTAAAGAGAAAAACCTATGGCTTCAATCTGATGACCTCGAGATAAATCGGCCTAAAACAGCTATCTACCCAGTTAGCCTCTGCACGGCTTTTACGTTGTCCACGACGGTGATGTATTCAATGGCCTTGATTCTATCGGGGTTGATCTCAATCCCCCAGTTTGATACCATGAAGCCTAGGAACTTGCCTAAGCCGACCCCGAAAGCACATTTCTCGGGGTTGAGTTTCATGTTATATTTCCTTAAAATCTCAAATGTTTCTTACAAGTGATCCAAATGGTCCTCTGCGTTCAGGGACTTAACTAGCATGTCATTAATATAAACTTCAATTGAATTTCCTATTTGTTCTTTGAACGTATTATTTACTAGGCATTGATAAGTAGCTCTTGCATTTTTTAGCCCGAAGGGCATTACATTGTTACAATGTGTTCCATATTTGATGATAAATAAGGTCTTCTCCTGGTCTTCGGGGTTCATCTGAATTTCATTGTACCCATAATAGGCATTGAGAAATGTAAGGATCTCGTGGCCAGCCGTGGCATCGATCATGCGATCGATGTTAGGTAGTGGAAAAAAGTCTTTAGGGCATGCCTTGTTCAAATCCTTGTAATTTACACACATTCTAAGTTTGTTCCCTTTTTTAGGGACTACGACTACATTGGCTAATCATTCGGGGTATTTTACCTCCCGAATAAACCCTATTCTGAGAAGTTTAGTTATCTCATCCTTTATAAATGCATGCTTTACCTCAGACTAGGGCCTTCTCTTTTGTTTCACTACTTTGAACCTGGGGTCAAGGCTTAGCCGATGCGTTGTTATCTCCGGTGGGATCCCCGTCATGTCTAAATGGGACCAAGCAAAATAATCCATGGTATATTGAATGGTTCCAGCCATGTTCACTGGTAGAGTAATCTCCCCTTTAATTGTTTCACTGGCCATGTTGAAGCTATTTAAGACTCGAGTTGCGAGCATAATTTGATCTTGTAGGCCGAGTTGCTCCACGACCCTCAATTGGATGATATTCGCCAAACTACCTGGATCCACTAAAACACGCTTAACTTGAACTTTATTTAATAAGATAGAAATTACCAGATCGTCATTGTGTGGTTGAGATATGCCTTCTACTTATTCATCGTTGAATGATAAGGAGCCCTCAGGCACATAATCTCGGGTCTGTTTCTCCCTAGTAATAGATACCTTTGTGCGTTTGAATACGGGCCCTTGTATAATATCGACCCCGCCAATGATCATATGAATAACATGTTGTGGTTCTTCCTGCTCATTTTTCCTGTTGACATCTATGTCCCTGAAACGATTCTTGGCTCGATCGCTAAGGAACTCTCGAAGGTGGCCCTCGTTAAATAGATGAGCTACCTCCTCCCTTAATTGCTTGCAATCCTCGGTCTTGTGACCATGCGTTCCATGATACTTGCACATCAAATTTAGGTTTCTTTGGGAAGGATCGGTTTGTATGAGTCTGGGCCACCTAGTATCTTTGATCCTTCCGATTGCCGAGTCAATGCCTGATGCATCGACGCTAAAGTTATACTCCGATAACCAAGGTGCCTCTATGGGATCAACGTGCTTATCAAAACCACTCTTGCTCATAAGTCTTCAAGAATTTTGTCCTCGATCGTTCCTTCGATCATTCCGAGAAGGATTATGCCCCGATCCATTGTTTCTTCGATCTGCGATATATGGCTGATATCGTTCTCTGTTCGACCTTGTCTCTCTATCGATGTCCCTCGGGGCTTTAACTACTAAATTGTTAGGATGTACTGAACCGGAGGGGGCTCCTAATTGGTCGTCCTCGACCTTGATCTTCGATTGTGCACATCTACCCAAGTTACAGCTGGATACTTGACCAAATTCTGCTTTAACTGTCGTAATACTATCGAGCTCCACTCGTTCACCCCTGGGTGAAAGCTTGAAAGTCCCAATCATCCGTGACCGGTGGTAATTCCATGCGTTCCAATTGAAATCGGGAGATGAACTCTCTCAACATTTTGTTATCCCTTTGTCTTATCTTAAAAACGTCTGATTTCTTGTTGCGGCCTTTATGGCCCCGGCGTGTGCCTTCACAAAAGAATTTGCTAACATGACAAATGAGTTGATGGAATTCAGAGTCAAGTTGTGATACCAAATCATTGCTCCCTTCGATAGAGTTTCCCCAAACGTTTTCGGCAAAACGGACTCGAGCTCATCGTCTTCTAAGCCATTTCTCTTTATCCCGCATGTGTACGAAGTGATGTGTTCATTAGGATCGATGGTCCCATTGTATTTTGCTATATTCGGCATACGAAACTTATTAGGAATGGGCTTCAGAGTCGCACTCTGAGGAAAAGGCTTCTGCACGAACTTTTTTGAATCCAAATCTTTTAAGATCGGGGTGCCCCCGGTATCTTATCAACTTGAGACTTGTATGTTTCCACTTTTTTGTCATTATCTTCGATTTTCTTTTCTCCCGGCTCGATTCTTTTGGTGAGCTCCTCGAGCATTTTTATAATTGTAGGATCAGTCCCTGATCCATTACCATTCGTCCTTTCTGGCACTGGCTCGATACGACGAGTGATTTCCGGCTCAACCACACTTAGAGTTCTATGTTGACTCTGAAGTTCAGCAATAGCAGCCTGTTGAGCCTGTAACATCTCGAATATTAACTGGAGATTAACTCCCCAGTATCCTACACCCTGGGTTCATTGGCCACCAGATCGGCCTTCCCTGCGCACGTTCCCTCCGGGGTCCGCGCCTAAGTCCGTGTTCAAAGCAGTGTGCAAACTGACATCGACTGGATCAGCAATCGGCACTTCCCCTAGGTTAATCGGTGGAACCCCGACTCCTGGAGCAATTACATTATCGTTTTCCCCATGAAATCCAAGACTATCATCGCCATGTACGGGTGTGTTTTGTGAGTTTGACATGTTTTAACCTGAGAACAAAAATTCTTGACAAGAACAAGTGTGAAAACAACGTGTGTTATAAGTATCAGTACTGAAACAATCACTATTATCCTTAATCACACGGTGGGCGCCAAACTGTTTACCCTAAAATTCGAGTAATAATTAAATTTATATTGTGGTTTTAAAGATATGTGATTTAGTCCAATACCAATTGATAAACAAGGAATTAAATATATAAATTGAAGAATAAGGTAAGTCAAACCAGTGTGCGAGCCAAGTCTCGACCTCAAGCTATGACAATCTCAAGGTGGGTTAGTAAGAACAGTAAATTATAAGGCAACTCTGATGAATAGTAAGAAAGAAAGTGATGAATGTATATTCTCTTGTCAATGTCTCGTGTATTACAAATAGATGGACTCCCCTTTATATAATAGGGGAATCTCAAATAAGGTATACTTCTAATTATAGTATGAAATCTTATTGTACAACTGTCTAACCGTCAAGGACTAATCAATCCCAGAATTTACGTCGTGATCTTCGGGCCGGTGCGAGAAGCTCGCTCTTCCTACTACCGAATCATAACGGTATTATCTCGAAGTGGGCCTTCTTCCAATCTCGAACTAAAGTTATCGACCTCGACCTTGATATTGGAAAGAAGCCTCGACCCCGAGCTCGATGTCCTGACCTCTCAACGTGGTATCACCTTTTCCATTAAAGAACGAAATTGAATAGCCCCGACTTTCACTGTATACATAGATATATAGATATAAATATAGATATAGATATTATACGTATACATTCATCAATTCAGAATTAGTAAGGCTGGAGTATTATCTTGCGAGCAATGACCAAAACAAAGCAGTCTTAATTTTTAACTGGTTTTAAATTGACTTCTTACGATTAAAAATGCAATGAGGTATAATTTTTTTGGTACCATCATATCACTTATAAAATAATACTCTCTCTGGGGAATAATAATTAAATTTTACGATAAGTATTAGTCCGTAAACTAGTAAATATGGCAATTATTATAGGTTAAATTATAATTACTAAGAAAATAATTACATTGGCTGTATACATAACTTTGGAGTATATATCCTTAATTAATCAGTAATCGGCGTGAGCTTTTCCTTTTCGGGTCGGGTGTAAGGTCTTTGGGCCGTGATGTTCACGTCCAAAACGCAAACGGCCTCGACATCCATTATCGCTCGTACATACCAGAGAGTTGAGGAGAGAGAGAGAGAGAGAAAAGGAAAGAAGAGAGAGAAAGGATGACGACGATTCGTAGATTTAGCTGCAATGACCTTCTCCGCTTCGCCTCAGTCAATCTAGATCATCTTACTGAAACTGTAAATCATTTAGCTCTCTTTTCTCCTGTTTATTTTTTTATTTTTTTTGCTAACTTTCGTGTCGTTATTCCGAGCGAAAATTGCATGATTTTTTTTTAGTGTTTTCAGGATTTGAAACGAGTTTTAAGGTTTTTTTTGTGGACTTTTGGATTTTGAAACTAGTTTTTACATGAATTTTCGTGCCTTTTAGAATTTTACTAAAACGAGGTTTAACATGATTTATAGTACCTCGTCAAATTTGAACGAACTTTAACATGCTTTTGGTTCCTTTTTCAGATTTTGAAACGAGCTTTAACATGATTATTAGTACCTTGTAAAATTTGAAGAGTTTTAACATGTTTTTAGTGCTTTTGTTAGAATTTGAAACAAGTTTTTAACTTGTGATGTAGTTCAACATGTCATTTTACATGACATACATGGCAAGATGGCCGGACTATTTCCACGTCGCAGAAGCTCCTGGTGGCAAAATCATGGGATACAGTGAGTCCTTCTACTGTAGATTTTGAAATTCATAGCTTTTTTAGGATGATTTTAAGTTGGCGAATGATGCTTATTAAATTTACACAGATTGGCAAAATTAGATACTATCAATTGCGCGCTGGAAGCGTTGAAATAATTCTTGTGGTAGTTAGGAGCGACGTTAGTAGGAGAGTAGATTCTTTTAGGAATATAGAAAATGTTTGAAGATCAAGACGAGTTGCAAGAATTAAAAGTAATATATCCAAAGCTTAAGGGGAGCTGTGGCGTAACTGGTAAAGTTGTTGTCATGTGACCAGGAGTTGACGGGTTTGAGCCGTAGAAATAGACTTTTGCAGAAATGTAGGGTAAGACTGCGTACAATAGATCCTTGTGGTCCGGCCCTTCCCTGTACCCCGCGCATCGCCGGAGCTTAGTGCACCGGGCTGCCCTTTATACCCAGAGCTCTCATTTATAGTTCATGATTTGAGAAGCCCGAAGGTGTGGTTTAGTGGTTAATGACATAGGTGAAAGCCATGAGAGACCAAAGTTCAAATCCTAATAGCGGCAAGAGACGTAAGTAATTTCTATTGATTTGTCTAGGCCCTGGTGGGAAAGGGATCCTTGGAGCAACGGTAAAGTTGTCTTCGTGTGACCTATAGGTCACGAGTTCAAGATATGGAATCAACCTTATCCTTGCATTAGGTTAGGCATCCTACAACACACAATCTTGGGGTGCGTCCCTTCCCCCTATCCTGCATGGTGCGAGATGCTTTGTGCATTGAGATATCCTTATTCTAGGCCTTGATGAGCAAAATTACCCGGTATCTATGTTGGTGGGAAGTAATAGGTACCCTCTGCAATAATTGAGGCGTGTGCAAGCTAACCTAAACATTGCCGTTATCAAGGAAAGATCAAAATAGTTCATGATTAAACAATGAAATTCAATCCTTATTTATTTATTGAGAATCGTTCTACTTCAATAATGACTTAAGTGCTTACTTAACTCATCTTTTAGATGGTTCTATAAGATTCTGGTGCATTTAAATTTGCATAACTTTTCTTCTCAATATTTGAATTTTATTGCGTGTAATTATGAATGCTTGTCATTTAGATCAGAGTAGATGATGGTGTCTACCATATTCTCTAGTCCTTAAGTTGTTAGATGCCTTGTACTTGACTGATTATTATATGTCATCTTAGGATTTTCCAAGATGGTGACATTCAGAAAGTAACAAGGGTTAGATTAGCAAGCTTCCTCTTCGTTAATGCTATATCATTCTGAAATTAGTAGTAAGGAGTACTGATCTGAGCATTGGCTGCTCGGATCAGAAAGTACATTATTTGTGCAGCTTTAGGTGGATTTTATAATTGTAGCCCCATAGACACAAAATTATTTTGCTTTTCCTCACAAAATTTCAAGTAAAAGGTCCTAGGGTTAATATAGATGCAAGTAACCATTCTCTTGGACTTCATTTGGTGAAAAGGATTCATTTACAATAGGTACCATTCAAAAAAAGGGGATTCATTTACAAGTTGTTACTGATGTCTTTAAAATGTTGTAGACTGAAACATTTGTGACAGAGCAGCTAGAGTGCCGATTATGTAGTTTGGTCTTAGTTTGGCTACTGTCTGGTACATTCTGGTTCTTGTAGACTAGAACAAGATTTTGTCATCTGTGTTTCCTAAAATAACGCACAAGGAACATTTGTTTCTTTTACGAATGTCTGTTTTTTTTTTTGGATAGTGATTAGCTAATGTCTTTTTTTAATAAGGTAACTAATGTCTAGATTATATGTGCAGTTATGGGAAAAGTTGAAGGGCAAGGTGAATCTTGGCATGGCCATGTCACTGCAGTAACTGTGGCTCCCGAATATCGGAGGCAGCAATTAGCCAAGAAATTGATGAACCTGTTGGAAGATGTCAGTGATAAGATGTAAGCAACTATACTGTTGAAAAAATTTCATTGCTAGATCCTATTACTGAGAGATTAATGCCTGTGATAACTGGAATCCCGGAAAGAAAAGGAAATTCAGAATGCCACTCAGGTTTAGATTTTAGGGAGAGTGTCCAAACATAGTAAAATTTTAGTCCTTTCATGAATCCCAGTTGCATTTTCTGAATTCATCTTTCCAACTTTATCATTGTACCGATTCACAGTTTTCTTTTATGTTTAGACTTCCAGATTACCATGGAGTTGTATTAATTTTAACCTGGTATGCATAGTCTGTTTATGGTTCATCCTCTTGTCTTGTTGTTTATCTCACTAGATTTTCTAAAGACCATGACAGTCTTTTCTACCTTACAGGTTTACCTCCTTATATATCATTATAGCTTCAGAATAAGTTCTACAGTGTGAATGTTACTCTTATACATGTTTAATTGATTGAATGAATACATAGTAACAGTGTACACTTGTACAAGTAATGCAAGGTTTTGGGCCTTAAATGCAATCTATGCGTGTCCTTTGCCATCTTTTTTGTTTTGTTTTGGGAATACAATTGCAATTTTAACCTTCTGGATGCATTTAGAGGGTGTTGGATTGACTTTTAAGCTCCTTTTAGCTTTTTTTCCGGGTTTGGCAATGGCGAAAAGTGCTTAAAATAAGTTAAAAGTGCTTAAAAAGGCCAAAAGCTATAAGTTGGAGATATCTAACTTATTGCTCATCAGATTAAAAGCTACTTGGGTTTGACCAAATCATTTACTGTATTGTCCCTTACATGTTTTTATAATTCTCAAAAGACCCTTCCCTTATTAAAAACCCAAACTCCATTTTCTTTCTACCTAGATCCATTCTCGTTCTATCTTCTCTGCCATAGAGTGGCAGCGATACATTGCTCATGGGCTATAAAGAAAGACAATAACTTTGTGCTCTTTCTTAGGCTTACGCTAGAGGATCCAATGGAAATTCAGCTTTTGCTTGTGATGATTTAGTAAAAATATAAATTGCTCAAGTTGAAGATAGAGTCATAGAGATATATTATTACTGTAGTTTCTTTCTTTGATGTATTTCGCCTGCTAAATTTTTTCCACCTGCTAGATTTGAAATATAAATTCAAAATTTTCTTCCTGTGGTAAAATACAAACTCATATGACACTTATCTCTCATTGTATTTTTCAATTTATTGGCTGTTTTCGGGGAAACTGCATTTACATACAAGCTTTAGTCAAATTATGTTATTTAAATAAATCCTTTGTATCTGTTAAAAATAAGTTTATCTAATCAATTTATAACTTAAGAGAATAGAGACTCATATTAATTTGGAGCCTTGGAACTAATCCAAAACTAAAAATAATACAATAATAAGCTTATTTTTAGTTTAACAGTTTTGAGGGCATTTCAATCATTTTTAACAGATAAAGCACTTTTTTACCAAACACATCAATTGCTTATTTTCAGTTTCAGCACTTTATCCAAACACGTATACTTATTGATAAATTAAGCTCCAGCACTTAAAAGTGCTTTTAAGCACTTGAAGCTTAAAAGCTACTTAAATCCAGCCAATCCAAACAGGCTCTTATTCGAAGCTAGATGGTGTGGGACCTCCTCTGTATTGCAGTTTGTTGAATACTGGAACTGGCATCCTATTTCCCCGTCTTGTTATTCTAGGCATAATTAGGTTGTTAGTTCATGTGATCGCACAAAAGTTGTGCGAAGTGAATACAATCAGATCAATTTCAATTTAGCATAACTTTTGACCTTGTGGAGTTCAGCTTTGCTTTCTTTCTCTAATACATATTGGCTACTTAGGTTCTCCAGTCTTTGCATGATGATGTGAACCTCGAGATTTGTAACTTGCCTCGTTTCGGGTCCTCCTAGTAGTGTTTAATGTTGATTTTTATTCAACTTAATTATAATGAATTCGTCACTCCCTTTGTGTGATGGCATAAAGTTAGTATTCAGGTGAGAACAATAAAGTTTGTGTAAACCTTGCCGATGTTTTGTGGCTACTAGTTGAATTAAACCTTTTAGTTGTGTGAATTTCTGTCCAAGCTTCGGACTAAGGTGAGCATTGTTGTGCAGTGATAAGGCTTACTTTGTGGACCTGTTTGTGAGAGCATCAAATACGCCAGCCATAAAGATGTATGAGAAGGTAGTAACCTTTCCTCAGTAACCTTGTTAGGAATTGTATCAGGATGAGTATGTATTCTTGTCACTAATCCTTTCAACTGTTTCTTCTTTTTCCAGCTCGATTATGTAATATATAGGCGAGTTTTACGTTATTACTCAGGGGAGGAAGATGGTTTGGGTGAGTTGCTGCATTTAACTATGACATAGCAGCTTCCATTCTGCTGTATGATGTGATTGGTATGACCCTTGTTTCTTCTTTGCTGTTCCAGATATGAGGAAGGCTTTATCGCGAGACGTAGAAAGGAAGTCTATCATCCCCCTTAAGCGGCCAGTAACTCCCGATGAATTGGAGTATGACTGAGTCAGTACAAACTGTTACCATGTGTATCTTTCAAGACGCTATGTTCAGGCATCAAGAAGTTCATCTGAAAATGTATTAAGATCAGGAGTCCGAGCTCTTGTGTCTTTCTGAAAATGGAGAGGTTTTATTTTACTGCTCCGCCAATGAGTAAAGAATTTCAGGTTTAAAGATGCTGATCCTTAGATCATTATATTATGTCTAAGAACATGTGCTAGAATTCTGGCCTTGTTTTTTGGCTGCAACCGCCGGAGCATGTCGTGTGTATATTGATTGGTCAAGACGTGTTAGCTAGTAGTTTAAGCAATGAAATGCGTGCCCTTTTGGTAAGATCGATTTGAAATTCTATGAGATCATCTGAAGCTCATAACTTGATACAATTTTATAACCCCAGTAATAGATGGATTTTAGCAATTTTTGGAATATTTTGAAAACGGACACGAACCAAAAATGTTGATATCTACGTGCAAAATAACGTCGTCTGTATAAGTCAGCATGCGTAAAGTGGAGTAATGAATAACTTGGGCAAAAAATAGTTTTTCTTTTATATCAATTTTGAAAGCTCGAGTTTGTTTTAAAATTCAAAACTATTCTTCTTTGACTAAATTACAATAATAATATTAAGATAATTCCTTCTTCAAATGCTATGTCTGACGAAGAATTTTAATAATGCAAATTTTGTGTATTATGGAATAACTCAATAGTTAAGATGTCACAATTCAAATAACTCAAATTCTGCTTTTACAAACACACACGCACATATATATTCGTACTGGTTAGTGGTTATACTACGGACGTATTGTGGTACTCTACCTCTATTGATTTGAAATCTGTATTTGGTCAAAATCTGACCGCTGCGGTCAAGCTGACCAACATCTCGTCCAAGCGGCAAGGCAACGAAAGACGACATGGTCTATTCCATATCCCGCACTCACGATACCCGTCGAGTAAGAAGAAACAACGTTCAGGGGACGATTAAGGCAGACATAGTGTGAAAGAGCGTCAGACCAAGGCAGACATAGTGTGAAAGAGCGTCAGACCAAGTACATACCAAATGTCCCATGACTATATATAGTGGGGGAAAACCTTCGGTAAGAGGGAGGGGGTTCACTTCTTTGTCTCTTCTGTAATCTTCATAATGAAAAGAAGAGCGAAGCATTCTCCAAGAAAATATATAAAATGGTTTCCTCCATTGATTGATGGGAGCCACAATAGAAAGTTTCAATAAGATTGGTTACCTCTATCTTATCTTATGTATTATTTTTCCAATTAGTTTATTGATCTGGAGTTTATTATGGTTGACTAAGATTTACCCCTTCATTTTCTTTATTTGATTTATTCAAAAAGGTTCCAATATCTTTTGAGTCAAACAATTTGGCACCGTCTGTGGGGATTTCTTAGTGAAATTTCCTAGTCTCTTCCAAATCAAAGACAAGAAACACGATTACCCACCAAAAAGAGCGCTAAGGCAAAGCCCAACCCACGCAGGGCAAAGGCGCAGCATAGAAGGGGAAAGAGTGCTGAATACAATCACCGAACTTAGAAATCATCGCCCCATCAATCGTCGAAATGCCAGACAAAACGAACAACGTTACAAACCTACTCTCATTCACCAACTCATCGGATAGGGGTAAGGAAAGTATCATTTTGACTCACCTTCTGCTCTTTGCTCAAGCAAGAACACGAGTGCCATGCGGGCGAGCGAGCAAAGAAACATCTTAATCAGAGAATGGGAAACTACTACAAGATGACAGAAATATCGCCCGTCGATGACATCTCCAGACCGGAAAGCCGGAATCAGACAAGGAAACTCCAATGTGTGCACAAAACGAACATAAGCGAAACAATAACGTTTCGTATTCTCCGACATTACACTCTCTGATGCAAACAATATCAAGAGAACTGGGACTCCCCTAGAGGATACCTGATTCTCCAAACACTGGGACTGACGACGGATCAGTATTTCGACAAGTTCGAAATAACACCCTTTAAGGCCAAGGGCCTTCGCCAAAGAGAAGAGTTCGACCTCGATCGAACGATGACGGGTTAAAATTTCGACAAGTTCGAATAACACCCTTTAAGGCCAAGGGCCTTCACTAAAGAGAAGAGTTCGACCTCGATCGAACGCGACGGGTTAAAATTTTGACAAGTTTGAAATAATACCCTAAAGGCCAAGGGCCTTCGCCAAAGAGAAGAGTTCGACCTCGATCGAACAACGACGGGTTAAAATTTTGACAAGTTCGAAATAACACCCTTTAAGGCCAAGGGCCTTCGCCAAAGAGAAGAGTTCGACCTCGATTGAACGATGACGGGTTAAAATTTTGACAAGTCCGAAATAACACTCTTTAAGGCCAAGGGCCTTCGCTAAAAAGAAGAGTGCGACCTCGATCGAACAACGACGAGTTAAAATTTCGACAAGTTCGAAATAACACCCTTTAAGGCCAAGAGCCTTCGCCAAAGAGAAGAGTTCGACCTCGATCGAATGACGATGAATTAAAATTTTGACAAGTTCGAAATAACACCCTTTAAGGCCAAGGGCCTTCGCCAAAGAGAAAATTTCGACCTCGATCGAACGACGACGGGTTAAAATTTTGACAAGTTCGAAATAATACCCTAAAAGCCAAGGATCTTCGCCAAAGAGAAGAGTTCGACCTCGATCGAACAACGACGGGTTAAAATTTCGACAAGTTCGAAATAACACCCTTTAAGGCCAAGGGCCTTCGCCAAAGAGAAGAGTTCGACCTCGATCGAACGACGACGGGTTAATATTTCGATAAGTTCGAAATAACACCCTTTAAGGCCAAGGGCCTTCGCCAAAAAGAAGAGTTCAACCTTGATCGAACGATGACGAGTTAATATTTCAACAAGTTCGAAATAACACCCTTTAAGGCCAAGGGCCTTCTCCAAAAAGAAGAGTTCGACCTTGATCGAACGACGATGAGTTAATATTTCGACAAGTTCGAAATAACACCATTAAGACCAAGGGTCTTCGCCAAAAAGAAGAGTCCGACCTCGATCAGACAACGACGGGTTGATATTTCGACAAAGTTCTAAATCATACCCTCGAGGCTACAAGCCATCGCCAAAGAGAAAATTTGAAACGTTCCTAAGGCCAAGTCCGTCAAAAAATATAAAGGGAAAGAAGGACCAGGACTCTCCATACGGGAATCTACCTCGCACCAAAGTCATGAAAAGCAAAAACAAAGAAAAAGTACAAGGCGAATAACAACGAAAAATTCTTCTTTATACAAAGTCACTGCGCAAACAATTGCAGGTTTCATACGGCTTGAATCAATAGTCTAAAAGAAAGAAGAGAGAAAACAGACAAAGACATATATTTTTTCACTCGGCGACATCATCGCCACCCTCTTCACCACCATCTCCAAGAAATTCTCCCTCGGCATCCGCGCCCTCACCAGCTTCCGGCATTGCTAAGTCATATCCACAATTGACACGAGCCTTTCGTGCCTTCGTCCGCGCTCCTTCATATGCGACCTCGGTAACATTGCTCACCTCTCACAAACTCTTGTATATATTCTGCTGGGCTTCAGCATGAACCCAAAGCTCGTGCAAGTGGCAGGGGACGGCGGTAGAGGAAGACTCGATTTGAGCCAACAATTGCTCCTTTTCGGCCTCCAGAGCAGCGACTCGATCCCCCGAGATTGACGCTTCTCGATCGATCTCACCAATGCGTTCATCAAGCCTCGCCCTTTCTGATTCCTGCTCTGATTGGAGGACGCGAATAGTTTTCTCCAGGGCCGCCGCCCTTGCCATAGCCGAGGACCAGTCACTCTCGATGCTCTCCAACCCGAAAACCTTTCTCTCCAACTCGGCCAATTTTCCCATCCACTCTGTGTCACACCACCTTTTTCCGCCCCCGCGAGGGGTTGAAGGTGTTTTTTACAATTAAAGGACAATCGAAACGGGATTTGTTTATTTATTTCAGAGTCGCCACTTGGGAGATTTAGGGTGTCCCAAGTCACCAATTTAATCTCGAATCGAGGAAAAGAATGACTCTATATTACAGTCTGCGAACCACAAATTCGGATAAGGAATTCTGTTAACCCGGGAGAAGGTGTTAGGCATTCCCGAATTCCGTGGTTCTAGCACGGTCGCTCAACTGTCATATTCAGCTTGTTTATCTGATTTTATACAATTATGCGCTCTTGTGCAAGTTTTAACTCTTCACCACTTTTATTATTATATTTTAGAAAAAAAAATGTGAACATTGTTTAAAAAGAACATGTCTTTGGATTGCGTCACATGAAATGCACCCGTAATCCGGAACACATTTTTTATTCAATATTTTGGGATTTGGATTTGGGTCGCATGAAATGCGCACCCGAGTTTAAGAATGTAAGATTAATTAAATCGTGCGCCTAAAGCAAATAGCGTATTATTATTTCTGGGTAAGGCCGTGGAATTTTGCTAAACGGCTCATCCCGAAGTCTAAGTAATTTTAATTAAACATTTATCGAGGGCCCCGCAATTTGCGCGTTTTATTGGGTGAGGCTCATCTCATTTATTTTAAAAGGATAATCCTAAAGTGCCTACATTTTTTCTATTAAAATTGTCTCTACAAAATGAAAGAGAAAATGTCTTAATTTATTTACATGCTTGAGTTGTTATAGTTAAGTTTCGAATATGATTCATAAATTCTGAAAATGATACAAGCAGGGCAGTCCGTTGCCAATGCGGGCCCAGGCCCAACGTATATGGCATAAAACTAGACCTGGGCCATCTTATTCACATGTTACTACCTAATTACATTATACTAGGCATGTTCTCAGTTTGTCAAATTAAAAAAAAAATTAGCAATCTAATTTTAATCCTAAACCATTTACATGCTGAAATTAACCAATGTTATTTAACTAAACAATATTCCTACCAAGTTCCGAAATGGTCTATTCGTTTGATTTTTTAACTAGACGGAGTTACTACACCATTTATTTATTTTTAGGCAATATATAGATAGTTCATCCGTAAAGCTATCGTCAGATGTTCCACTATATATATATTAAATAGCTACATGGTTCTGATTTTTGTATGCTAAATAATATATATATACAAATAAAATTCAGAATTTAATTAAAATAAATTTAGAACTTCAACTCTTCATTTTCGTATTCATGCTTCATATTTCAGTTTACAGTAACCAGCGTGTCAGTTGTGTACCTGATATTGGAAGCAAAAGAAAAGGGAGATCAGCGGAAATTCAGTAGCAATTCAACAACAGCAACCCCAGCAACCAGTAACAACCAGCAACAAGAAACTAGTGACAGATTTTAAACTCAAAAAAATCCAGAAACACCAACAACAATCAACGGACAGAAGCAAAGGGAATCTTTTCAGATTTTGAAAGACTAGTTAGTGTTTAACCCTTAATTTATGAAACCGTATATCAGAATATTTGGATTGTATATCAGGTGTATACTATTCTTCTTTTGAATTTCCAGAATGTTTTTCTTTTTATTTTCTGAGTCTTAGTATTTTCGGAATTTTCTCTCTCTTTAATATCCAGCTCTCTTTTTTCTCTCTATCTTCTTCTTCTTTTAAAATCTTTTTCCTGTATTCTGTCCCCCTTTATATTAAACAATTATTATCAACCTCACCCCATTACATCTTGTCCCCCATGCTTAACATAAAGAATTATTCAAAATGTTCAATTACCAAACTACCCCTCCGACCTTATTGCAATTACCATTTTACCCCTGAATGTACTGCAATTTACCAAACTACCCCATCAGCTATAACCAATTCACCTAATCAATCTCAACCAAAATATAGCCAATATGACCAATTTCTAAACAAATTCAACAACAAATCATATGAACACAGATGAATCATACAACTTCAAATTAATGGAAATAAATTAACCATATTGGGAACCAATCCTGGTTAACTTAGACCAAAAATGAATGAGCAAAGAGACAACAATACCAACAACAAAATACATGATTCAAACTAAATCAACAAATCAAAAACCAAAACATAAACTCACATTAAATCACTGGATTAAAAACGAACTTCAAACAAAGATGAACATGAATTAAATCTATTTTAAACAACAAACATGACGAATTCAAATGATTAAACCAACATATTTCCCTATTACAACTAAATTCTTTTTAGAAAAATAAAAACAAAACCGAAGAAGAAATAATTATGAATTTAAACTTGAATCTAACAACATTAACAATTTCTGAAAAATACATAAAACACATGAAACAAACTGAAGAAATAATTAATTAAATTTCAATTTGAATCTAACAAACATTAAACTAACAATTTCACATGAACAAACTAAAAAATTAACAAAACAATGAACACGAACAAAACAAACATTTCCCGATTTTAGATTTGAGAATATCAAAACAAAATACGGACAAAAGTGAAACTCAAAAAACCAACTAACCGGATCGAAACGATGAACAACGACTGACCAACGACAAACTCGAACTATGTATGGATTGTTTCGACAAACCTCGACCAAAGCTCGAACAAACGAGATGGTTGAGTCTCGTTTTGGGACTGAAGGCGACGAAGCAAATGTGAAGCAGCAACGATGGGGTCTGTTTGGACGTAGCGAAGAAGAAACAGTAGCAGCTGGTCGTTTGGATGGAGACAAATGAAACGAAACCCCACGTCCATGGCTGGAGCTCGGAGATGGCATAGGTGAGCGTAGGCAGCCATGGGAGCTCGAGTTCGAGCTCGACGAAAACGAAGAAAATGTAGCAGCAACGACTGGGTTTCGCTGGACGAAGCAACAGGTGACGGGGAAGGTTTGGCGGAGCTGGAGGCAACGGGCAGCAGAATAAGCAGCAACCATGGCATTATGGTCGTCGACGGGGCAGCTGGGGACGATGGTGATGACGAAGCAGGAGATGAAGCAACATGGAGCTTAGCCATGGCGACGGGTTGACGACGAAGATGTAGTAACGTCAACAGAAACGAGCTCAATGGAGGAGAAAATGGTGGTGGCTAGAGCTTGTTCGTGGTTGACGAGCAGAGGCAGTCGCGGGGTTGAGGGCAGCCATGAATGTGTGTTTTGGAGTTTGGAGGAGTTGTTCATGTTGAGGGTGGTCGATGGGGTGTTGGAGGAGACGATGGGGCTGGGCAACTATGGGTTGACGACGAAGCGTGTGCGTGTGTGTTTGAAGAAGACGAAGCAAGGGCAGCCATGGATGGGGTGTTTGGGATTTTGGAGAAGAAGAAGAGAGGGTGGGGGCCGGATAGTTTAGTTTAGGGTTTGGCTTTGTTTTTTTTTTTTTGTTTTTGTTTTGTTTTGGGAAAAAATGAAAAATGAAGAGGGGTTAGGTATTGGGGTTATGGGACGGATCGGGTCGACCCGTGTGGAGATGGACCGGGTCATGGGGAAGGTTGGGTATTTTTTGGGCTTGTAGCTTGAATTAGAAGAAGAGCCCAATTCCGATTTTTTTGTATTTTTGCTCTCTTTTCTTCTTTTATTTTTCTAAAACTAAATTCTAAAAATCCTTAAATTATTATTAAGAACTAAATTAAGTTATAAAAGCGCAAATTAACTCTCAATAACAATTAACGCACAATTAAGTAATAATTAAGCATAAAATTGTACAATTGGACATTAAATGCTAAAAATGCAAAAGATGCCTATTTTTGTAATTTTCAATTTTTGTAAAACAAACTTAATTACTAACAATTGTAGAATTAAATCCTACATGCAAAATGCGACATATTTTTGTATTTTTTATTAATTTAACAAATAAACATGCACAGACAAATACAAATAATTATCCAAAAATGTCACAACAATTCTCAAAATTGCACACCAAGGAAAATTATTTTATTTTGAATTTTTTGGGATTAATTCTTTCATAGGGCAAAAATCACGTGCTTACAGCTGCCCCTCTTTGCCCGAAGACACGAAGGGTTTTCGTGCAAAGATAAAGTGAGCGATTTTTGCCCATCCGAGTACTCCGTGTGAAGCATTTTTTTTGAAAAAGATTTAACCGAACCTTTGCTTCAAAGGTTTCCTACATATCCCTGGCTAAAGGGGAATTAGGTTAATGTAGTTCGGGAAGTTTTGGTAGCTGGGACTACCCTGGGACTGCAAGGTTACTGTTGTTGCGTGCTATTACCACTGCTTACCGATCTCCTTGTTACACTGTGCTTAAAAGAAAACAAGAAGCTAGGCTAGACTGCAACTTGTTCTTGTTGCCTTGCTTTCTTGTCGGCTTGTGTTTCCTCCGGTGCTTTTCTTCCGCGAATTTGGGGATGACACTGGCCCTTTGCTTTTCTGAATACCAGTTTTCATCATTTTGTTCGGTCCGCTGGGGACATGGCTTTCTTCATTAAGATTTTCGGCGGTTCCTCTGGGGATACGGCTGTCTTCATCAGATCTGTTATGTTGGGCATGATTTAATGTTCACAAGCCGCTTCTTTCAAGACGCGTCTTTTCTTCCTTTTGACTCATGCGCTTGAATTTGTGTTGGGACCTCTTGTTGCCACCTTCTGCTTTCCGGTGCTGGGATTTTTATTATTTCCTGCTGGGGATTTCTTTTGTAACCTTCTGCCTTCCGGCGGGGTTACTGATTTCAAAATCTGAAGTACAAGACTAAAAAGTATTCCTCTCGTTATACAGGTGGGCGCCTGACTTCAACAAACAACTTTGAAAAATAAAACGCCTTTCCTCTCTTCAGGCGGGCTCCTGACTTCAACAACAACTTTGAAAAATAAAAGTCTTTCCTCTCTTCAGGCGGGCTCCTGACTTCAAACAAACAACTTTTAAAATAAACGTCATTCCTCTCTTCAGGCGGGCTCCTAACTTCAACAACAACTTTAAAAATAAAATGTCATTCCTTTCTTTAGGTTGGCGAGATTTCAACAACTTTTAAAAATAAAACGTCTTTCCTCTCTTCAGGCGGGCTCCTGACTTCAACAACTTTAAAAAATAAAAACACCTTTCCTCTCTTCAGGCGGGCTCCTGACTTCAACAACAACTTTAAAAATAAACGCCATTCCTCTCTTCAGGCGGGCTCCTGACTTCAACAACAACTTTAAAAATAAAACGCCATTCCTTTCATTAGGTTGGCAAGATTTCAACAACTTTTAAAAATAAAACGCCTTTCCTCTCTTCAGGCGGGCTCCTGACTTCAACAACTTTTAAAAAAATAAAAACACCTTTCCTCTCTTCAGGCGGGCTCCTGACTTCAACAACAACTTTAAAAATAAACGTCATTCCTCTCTTCAAGCGGGCTCCTTACTTCAACAACAACTTTAAAAATAAAATGCCATTCCTTTCTTTAGGTTGGCGAGATTTCAACAACTTTTAAAAATAAAACACCTGTCCTCTCTTCAGGCGGGCTCCTGACTTCAACAACTTTAAAAAATAAAAACGCCTTTCCTCTCTTCAGGCGGGCTCCTGATTTCAACAACAACTTTGAAAATAAACGCCTTTCCTCTCTTCAGGCGGGCTCCTGACTTCAACAACTTTGAAAATAAAATGTCATTCCTTTCTTTAGGTTGGCGAGATTTAAACAACTTTAAAAATAAAACGCATTTCCTCTCTTCAGGCGGGCTCCTGACTTCAACAACTTTAAAAAAATAAAAACGCCTTTCCTCTCTTCAGGCGGGCTCCTGACTTCAACAACAACTTTAAAAATAAACGCCATTCCTCTCTTCAGGCGGGCTCCTGACTTCAACAACTTTAAAAAATAAAAACATCTTTTCTCTTTTCAGGCAGGCTCCTGACTTCAATAACAACTTTAAAATAAAAATGCCATTCATTTCTTTAGGCTGGCGAAATTTCAACAACTTTAAAAAATAAAACGCCATTTCTCTCTTCAGGCGGGCTCATGATTTCAACAACAACTTTGAAAATAAAACGCCTTTCCTCTCTTCAGGCGGGCTCCTGACTTCAACAACAACTTTAAAAATAAACGTCATTCCTCTCTTCAGGCAGGCTCCTGACTTCAACAACAACTTTAAAAATAAAATGTCATTCCTTTCTTTAGGTTGGCGAGATTTCAACAACTTTTAAAAATAAAACGCCTTTCCTCTCTTCAGGCGGGCTCCTGACTTCAATAACAACTTTAAATTAATAAATTCCATTCCTTTCTTTAGGCTGGCGAAATTTCAACAACTTTTAAAAATAAAACGCCTTTCCTCTCTTCAGGCGGGCTCCTGACTTCAACAACTTTGAAAAATAAAATGACATTCCTTTCTTTAGGTTGGCGATATTTCAACAACTTTTTTTTAAAAAATAAAAATAAAACGCCTTCTGTTCTTCAGGGGGGCTCCTGACTTCAACAACTTTGAAAATAAAATCCTATTTGAGGGTGGATGAACCCAAAATATCCTATTCGAGGGTGGATGAACCCAAAATATTCTATTCGAGGGCGGATGAACCCAAAAATATCCTCAAAACTTGAAAATGTCTTACCTCAAAAAATTGCTGGGGATTATTTTTTGCTGGGTATGAATTTTTCTTTTCTTCCTGACCCACTCTGGGTTGACCCTCTTGAAACTTGGTCGAAACTCTATCGAGGATGCTTCTACATCTCGATGATCCGCTGGGGATAACACTGCGAACTGCTGAGTAACCCTGCTGAGGATAACACTGCTGAGGATAACTCTGCTGAGTAAATATGTTATCTTACTCCTTCCAAAACTACTTCCTTTAAGTAGGATGTTTCATTCCTCTGCAAACTACTTCCTTTTTTTTTCTTTTTTTTTCTTTTTTTGCTAGCTTCTTCCTTCGAAGACTACCTCCCTTAAGACTCGTTTTTCCTTTCCCCGAAAGAAACCGCTGATGATACCAATTTTCACCAAACTTGTGTTGGACTCCTCGAAACTGCTGGGGATAACACTGTTGGGAAATTATTTACTTACCTGTTGGGGGATAAAATGTTATCAGCTGGGGATAACGCTGTCGAGGATAACACTGCTGGGGGATTCTAATTCCTTCAGAACTAGTGCTTCACTCTTCGGAAGGCTGTTGGGAATGATACTGGCCTTTTGCTTTTTCTGAGCACAAGTTTCATCCCTTTGTTCTGTCTGCTGGGGAACAACTTCCTTCATTGAAACTTATTATGTTGGGGGAAACACTGGTTCAAAGACCACTTCCCTTGAGACTGGTGTTATATTTATTCTTCCCCAAATGGGTACCTGACTTCCAGAAAATTTTCTAAATGAAAGGAAAATTTTCTGCCCCAGTTTGATAATATCCCTTGTGGCATGCATTTCTGTCATCAATGCCATTTCCTTTACATGTTTCAAATCAAACAAATTTTGTTAGTTTAAAACGCGGTGGTTGGTTGTGATACTCCTACTGGGATGACTTTCCCTTTCTCCTTCCTTGCTCTGCGTTCCACAACTTATTGGGGATGATATTATTTGCTGGGGATAATCCCTTTCCGCTGGGGATATCCCTCTTCTTTTGTGGCATAGCTCGGAAACTGGCATTTCCCCGACCTTTTAGTCTAGTATGAATTTCCCAAATCATGCTCACTGTTCTCCTTACTTTGTCCACGGGCCTCGGCCTTGAGGTTTCAATAACCTTTGATTTCGGCTGGGATATCCCTCTTGACACTCGTCAATCCTTTTGTCAATTCCCTTTTTCTAGGGATATCTTTCTTGACACTGGCCTCACACTTGTTCCTTGCTGATTACACCACTTGGATGTACTAGCCAGATCTCATCTTGCATAATTGTAAAGCTGATGGCATATTTTGAAGTCAATTCTCACTTGTTCTGACCAAACAGACTCTACTGGGAAAATTTTCTATGAAAGGAGAAAGATAAAAAGGAACAGAATAAAAGACAAAGGAAAAAAATGACTCTTTGACAAGAGAAACTAATAATAATAAAAAAAACCCTATCAAACGTAGATACCGACTCTAATGGTCATGACATGCACATGTGACCTATCCTCCGCCGTCAATCGTCTTTCAGGATCTTTATTTGGCGATTCCCCATTTCTCAATCTTATTCGACTTGTAGTGACCGAAGGGTTTTCACTATCAAGCCTCTCTCATTTTTGTTTTCTCTCAGCTTTTATCGCCTTATGGTGTCCGTGAAGATTTTCACCGATAAGACTCTCTTAGTTGTATCACTTTACAGCTGGGATTTGGAGTGTTGCCGATATGACTCTTTCTGCTGGGGATTAGAGTCCTTTCTGCTGTGGAACAGAATGTTATGTTCACCGGTAAGACTCTCATTTGTCTGACTTGGCATCTTTTGAAGACTGATCAGAAGGTCCTTCTTTGGACCGTAATGTGGGTTTTGGATAGGCTAGAAAGAAAGGGTATTAAAGGCTCAAAAATAAATCAATTTAGGGTTCAACATTACAACCCTCGGAACCATATTTGTTTACAACAAGCGCAACCCCTGCCCCAGTTTCTTGCTTGGGGATTTTTTAAATTTTGTTATACTATGTTACATTATGCATACTATGCACATTATGCACCCTATGACCAAGCCGTGAAGCGCCTACGTATCCTCTTTGAGGAATCAGGTCAAACATAGTTCCCGATTCCTTCGTTTTCTTCTGACTTTCTTTTGTTTTTTTGTTATCATTTTTCTTTTATTTTCTCTTTTCTTTTAATTTTTTTTCGTTTTTGTTGCTTTTTTTTGTGTGTGTTTTCTTTCTCTTTTTTTTTCTTCTTCTTTTGTTTACCTGCCATGCTTGCGTTTTTTAGTCGTTTCTACTGATTCCGAACGAGGGGTATGAAAGAAAACAAATAAGTCTCAAAGAGTTAACGAAGGAGAAAGTGTTTAGATAGCAGAATAAAATGTCTTCGTCATTCCAATCTTCAAAACACGCCAAGCACCAACAACACCATTAAATATTTGCAATATCTTCTGATTGTGCCGGAATTAATAACCATGTGCATATATTTGCCTTTTTCTTTCGTACTTTTTAAAGCACCGTTGGGCAATACTCTCACTTGATTTTATGGTTTTTCTTTATGTTTTATTTGCCCCAGTTCCACATGACTCGAGCTCCGAATAATCTTAAACCATCTTTATTCCTTTTAAATGTTCTGATCACCTCCCAATGGTTTTATGATTATCTTTTAAGATCAGGCCCAACTGTGCGCACATGTCATGTCATTAGAATCGGCGATGAACAAAAATAACAGAAGGACAAAACAAAAGATGACGGGAAATAAAAGACCGGATTTTGCATTAGACTACCGGTGGAATGGTTTGAATAACAAAACAAACGAAACAAACCAGAATAAAATCCTAAAATAGCCTGGACAAAACTTTAACAGACTGCTATGACAAAATGGAAAGATAAGAAGGTTTGACACAAGAATCCGGATTACAACCCTAAGAATAATCCGGACAACAGAAATGACAACAAAATAAGCCACCAAAAGCTTCTCTCTTACTAACCAAGGAACGGAGCGTCCTCCCATTTTATCAAAAATGACATCTCAGCCACTGAGCTTCGCTTCAGTGTTGCCCAGACCATTGCCAACTTCAATATCATCAACCCTAGTCAACAAGTCCCAATAGGATTCGAGTGCTTCTGTTATCAGGCCTGATCCCCGCAAAGTGTGCTTCTGGGTCTTGTATTTCCGGCTTACCACAAACCAACCACCTTAACTTTCTTTGTGATTCAAAGCAAAGCAGGTTAGAGTGGACTCAGTCGGTCCTCATTATTAACAACATTTTTTCCCCTTTTTTTTCTTTTTTTTTTCGATTTTTTTTCATCTTTTTAATCTTTCATTTTTTTTTTCTTTTTTGTGTGTGATCGAATCTTATGGAGATTGCCTACATATCATGACCCCGCATGAATCATACCTTGCGTAGTTCGGACAACATGAAAGGTAACAGCAATGTAACCTTTTTTTTTCTTTATCAATTTTCATAATAAAACAAACTGGGTTTCAAAGGTTGAAAGATGACCAACAAACTCAAAAATCAAACAACCCACATATTCTAGTCAAAAGATTTATAACCTCAAAACAAAAAGGCCAGCTTCCTTTCCCCGTTTGACAAATGCAACCAAATGACTATTTTTGCAAATGTAGCCCCTTCCAAATCTCACATGAATTTTGAGGCCGAGAGGATTATTTTATGACACTTTACAAACTTGTCCATTCTTTTACGAAAATAACCTTTCGACAATTGAAAGATACTCTAAGGCTATTTCGGCAAGAACGGTTTAAGACACTGCCGAAGCTGGCTCGGCTTATTTTAACCAAAAGCCCAAACAGTATTCACCTGACCGCTGACTCTTTGTTTTTTTTTTCAAATTACAATGAAAACGTGGTGTTGCAAACACGACCCTTCAGCGCCTCGGGGACGAAGATTTTTAAGGCTGTGTGGGTCAACTGGACCAAAATCCCTAAAAAAAATGACCCAAGGTGGCTGTTTATACAAAGTCAGCCTTCCGGCGTCCCTTTCGGGAACATTCAGCCATTTTTGACAAAAATAGCATCACCCGACTTATTCATGACAAAATTAAAATTTTGACATGTTTTTTTATTTATTTATTTGTTTTTGGCTATTTTAGCAAAAAGGGGGGTTGGACCCGATGAAGGCTGCCTACATATCTCACATCCGGTGAGAATCAAACCCGCGTAGTTCGGGCAATTAACTGAACTATTTTAAAACAGGATTTTTTTTTCATTTTCAGCAGCAAATAACAAAACCACTTTCAAAGCACGACTCTTTTCATTTTCATTTTGGCATTTTCAGAAACAAATAAAAAACTATTTTAAAAGTAAGACTCTTTTTCATTGTCATTTTTCAGGGGAAGACAAACTATTTTCCTTTTCTATTTTTTTTTTTGAAAAATAAGACAGAACAACGACTCTTTTTTTTCTATTTTTCCTTCGCTTTTAATAAAACTAACTAATAAGACATTTTTTTTCATTTTCTCAAAATTTCGGCAGAGTTTTGACGGTATTCGGGCATTGGTTTTTTTTTTTCAAAAATAAATAATCAATTCCCTAACCGCTATTTCTTTTTTCTTCAATTTCACAATATTCCTGATATTCAAAAGTCGGTCAACACACAAGTCTGAATCAAATAAATGCGCAAGTAGCAGCAAGTAAGATGCATCAGGATGGTCATTTTCATTTTTGGTACACCTGTCCTAGACAGACCCAACCCCTGTGTTGAGCCTCCAAAGTCAAATGCACGTGATGCAAACAAACGTTCCTACTAGGGATCCGGCATGAAGCTGAGTTATTCTAGGTTCATAACCTGGGTATTTGTTCTAGACTGTGTACCCGAGCTGACAACTCGAGTCGAGGACGGGGCTACGTACCGGGGACCCGCGGGATCGTCCGGCTTTGTAACTTGTCCGGCCTCTTTCTTATTTCAGGTATTGACACTAACAGAATAGGGAGTCTCGACCAGCGAGCTTCTCCCCGGAGATGAAGAGAGAAGGGTTCGGCACAGTTTATATATACAGTCAAATAATATCAAAGCCGTAAAAGCAACATTTAGTACATTAGGCTCAAACATGTAAAAATCAGATAAAGCCAAATATAACAATTTATCTAAGCTCGAATTTCTAACCCTGAACCAGTGGTTCTGGGTTCGGTCCCCAGCAGAGTCGCCAGAGCTGTCACACCACCTTTTTCCGCCCCCGCGAGGGGTTGAAGGAGTTTTTTCCAATTAAAGGACAATCGAAACGAGATTTGTTTATTTATTTCAGAGTCGCCACTTGGGAGATTTAGGGTGTCCCAAGTCACCAATTTAATCCCGAATCGAGGAAAAGAATGACTCTGTATTACAGTCTGCGAACCAGAAATCCGGATAAGGAATTCTGTTAACCCGGGAGAAGGTGTTAGGCATTCCCGAGTTCCGTGGTTCTAGCACGGTCGCTCAACTGTTATATTCGGCTTGATTATCTGATTTTATACAAATATGAACTTATGTGCAAATTTTAACTTTTTACCGCTTTTATAATTATTATTTTAAAAGAATTGTGAACATTTTTTAAAAAGAACATGTCTTTGGATTGCGTCACATGAAATGCACCCGTAATCCGGAACACATTTTTTATTCAATGTTTTGGGATTTGGATTTGGGTCGCATGAAATGCGCACCCGAGTTTAAGAAGGTAAGATTAATTAAATCGTGCGCCTAAAGCAATTAGCGTATTATTATTTCTGGGTAAGGCCGTGGAATTTTGCTAAACGGCTCATCCCGAAGTCTAAGTAATTTTAATTAAACATTTATCGAGGGCCCCGCAATTTGTGCGTTTTATTGGGCGAGGCTCATCTCATTTATTTTAAAAGGATAATCCTAAAGTGCCTACATTTTTTCTATTAAAATTGTCTCTACAAAATGAAAGAGAAAAGGTCTTAATTTATTTACATGCTTGAGTTGTTATAGTTGAGTTTCGAATATGATTCATAAATTCTGAAAATGATACAAGCAGGGCAGTCCGTTGCCAATGCGGGCCCAACGTATATGGCATAAAACTAGACCTGGACCATCTTATTCACATGTTACTACCTAATTACATTATACTAGGCATGTTCTCAGTTTGTCAAATTAAAAAAAAATTAGCAATCTAATTTTAATCCTAAACCATTTACATGCTGAAATTAGCCAATATTATTTAACTAAACAATATTCCTACCAAGTTCCGAAATGGTCTATTCGTTTAATTTTTTAACTAGACGGAGTTACTACACCATTTATTTATTTTTAGGTAATATATAGATAGTTCATCCGTAAAGCTATCGTCAGATGTTCCACTATATATATTAAATAGCTACATGGTTCTGATTTTTGTATGCTAAATAATATATATATACAAATAAAATTCAGAATTTAACTAAAATAAATTTAGAACTTCAACTCTTCATTTTCGTATTCATGCTTCATATTTCAGTTTACAGTAACCAGTGTGTCAGTTGTGTACCTGATATTGGAAGCAAAAGAAAAGGGAGATCAGCGGAAATTCAGTAGCAATTCAACAACAGCAACCCCAGCAACCAGTAACAACCAACAACAAGAAACTAGTGACAGATTTTAAACTCAAAAAAATCCAGAAACACCACCAACAATCAACGGACAGAAGCAAAGGGAATCTTTTCAAATTTTGAAAGACTAGTTAGTGTTTAACCCTTAATTTCTGAATCCGTATATCAGAATATTTGGATTGTATATCAGGTGTATATTATTCTTCTTTTGAATTTCCAGAATGTTTTTCTTTTTATTTTCTGAGTCTTAGTATTTTCGGAATTTTCTCTCTCTTTAATATCCAGCTCTTTTTTTTCTCTCTATCTTCTTCTTCTTTTAAAATCTTTTTCCTGTATTCTGTCCCCCTTTATATTAAACAATTATTATCAACCCCACCCCATTACATCTTGTCCCCCATGCTTAACATAAAGAATTATTCAAAATGTTCAATTACCAAACTACCCCTCCGACCTTATTGCAATTACCATTTTACCCCTGAATGTACTGCAATTTACCAAACTACCCCATCAGCTATAACCAATTCACCTAATCAATATCAACCAAAATATAGCCAATATGACCAATTTCTAAACAAATTCAACAACAAATCATATGAACACAGATGAATCATACAACTTCAAATTAATGGAAATAAGTTAACCATATTGGGAACCAATCCTGGTTAACTTAGACCAAAAATGAATGAGCAAAGAGACAACAATACCAACAACAAAATACATGATTCAAACTAAATCAACAAATCAAAAACCAAAATATAAACTCACATTAAATCACTGGATTAAAAACGAACTTCAAATAAAAATGAACATGAATTAAATCCATATTAAATAACAAACATGACGGATTCAAATGATTAAACCAACATATTTCCCTATTACAACTAAATTCTTTTTAGAAAAATAAAAACAAAACCGAAGAAGAAATAATTATGAATTTAAACTTGAATCTAACAACATTAACAATTTCTGAAAAATACATAAAACACATGAAACAAACTGAAGAAATAATTAATTAAATTTCAATTTGAATCTAACAAACATTAAACTAACAATTTCACATGAACAAACTAAAAAATTAACAAAACAATGAACACGAACAAAACAAACATTTCCTGATTTTAGATTTGAGAATATCAAAACAAAATACGGACAAAAGTGAAACTCAAAAAACCCACTAACCGGATCGAAACGATGACCAACGACGAACTCGAACTATGTATGGACTCTTTCGACAAACCTCGACCAAAGCTCGAACAAACGAGATGGTTGAGTCTCGTTTTGGGACTGAAGGCGACGAAGCAAATGTGAAGCAGCAACGATGGGGTCTGTTTGGACGTAGCGAAGAAGAAGCAGTAGGAGCTGGTCGTTTGGATGGAGACAAATGAAACGAAACCCCACGTCCATGGCTGGAGCTCGGAGATGGCAGAGGTGAGCGTAGGCAGCCATGGGAGCTCGAGTTCGAGCTCGACGAAAACGATGAAAATGAAGCAGCATCGACTGGGTTTCGCTGGACAAAGCAACAGGTGACGGGGAAGGTTTGGCGGAGCTGGAGGCAGCGGGCAGCAGAAGAAGCAGCAACCATGGCGTTATGGTCGTCGACGGGGCAACTGGGGACGATGGTGATGACAAAGCAGAAGATGAAGCAGCATGAAGCTTAGCCATGGCAGCCATGGCGACGGGTTGACGATGAAGACGCAGTAACGTCAACAGAAACGAGCTCAATGGAGGAGAAAATGGTGGTGGCTAGAGCTTGTTCGTGGTTGACGAGCAAAAGCAGTCGCGGGGTTGAGGGCAGCCATGGATGTGTGTTTTGGAGTTTGGAGGAGTTGTTCATGGTGAGGGTGGTCGATGGGGTGTTGGAGGAGACGATGGGGCTGGGCAACTATGGGTTGACGACGAAGCGTGTGCGTGTGTGTTTCAAGAAGACGAAGCAAGGGCAGCCATGGATGGGGTGTTTGGGATTTTGGAGAAGAAGAAGAGAGGGTGGGGGGCGGATAGTTTAGTTTAGGGTTTGGTTTTTTTTTTTGTTTTTGTTTTGTTTTGGGAAAAAATAAAAAATGAAGAGGGGTTAGGTATTGGGGTTATAGGGCGGACCGGGTCGACCCGTGTGGTGGACCGGGTCATGGGGAAGGTTGGGTAATTTTTGGGCTTGTAGCTTGAATTAGAAGAAGAGCCCAATTCCGATTTTTTTGTATTTTTGCTCTCTTTTCTTCTTTTATTTTTGTAAAACTAAATTCTAAAAATCCTTAAATTATTATTAAGAACTAAATTAAGTTATAAAAGCGTAAATTAACTCCCAATAATAATTAACGCACAATTAAGTAATAATTAAGTATAAAATTGTACAATTGGACATTAAATGCTAAAAACGCAAAAGATGCCTATTTTTATAATTTTCAATTTTTGTAAAACAAACTTAATTACCAACAATTGTAGAATTAAATCCTACATGCAAAATGCGACATATTTTTGTATTTTTTTATTAATTTAACAAATAAACATGCACAGACAAATACAAATAATTATCCAAAAATATCACAAAAATTCTCAAAATTGCACACCAAGGAAAATCATTTTATTTTGAATTTTTTGGGAGTAATTCTTTCATAGGGCAAAAATCACGTGCTTACACTCTACACTCATCACCTCGACCTTGATAAGATTCTAATCCATTTCAGACTGCATTGACCTCAGTCTCCCCTGCAGATAGTCACACTCTGCGGCTACCCCCTTGCCTAACTCAAGCTCTTCGTCCTTCACACGAAGTTGCTCCTCGAGCACACTATTTCTGTGAACGCCCTCCATCAACTACTGGTCTCTCTTCTCCAATTCCTTGCCGAGGGATCGAGTACCGGGATTCTCCCTCAACCGCTCGTGCATCTCATGACACTTATTGCGATAGCGCCGATATTTCTCCAATGCCTTCAGGAAAATCTTAGTCCGAATGTCAGCCCTACAAGCACTCTCAATTTCCAACATGTACGTTTGAAAAATGAAAAGACGGGTTAAGATCGTATCATCCAGAAAAATAAAAGAAACATGAAAGAAAGGCAAAATGTACCCTCAAGCCCATAGCGGCCACTTCATGCATCAAGTTGGTATCAAGAACGTTCCGAAGAGCCTCGTTCTTGGCAGCAGAGCATAAAATGTCGAACTGCGGCACCAGATCCTCCATGTCCCCTAGGAGATTAACATCTAAAGAGATGTCAAGAATACGGGATGGGCCTCCCGCATGAACCACCGAGTGGGTGATACCCTCCTCAAACATCCTAACATCATTAGGATCGAGGTTCAACTCGGATTCATAGTCATCGACCAAGACGCCCTTTCCTCTTTTAGCAGCTAAGGAGGAAGCACGACTAGGTATGGAGGATGAGGGCACGTCCGAAACCATAACGGCGACCTCAAAAATTTGTCCCCCCGTCACGACAGGTTGCTGATCAATGACAATGGCAAAAATCTTTGTCGACGGGGTAGATATGACGGCTGGCTCCGTCTCTACGGGCGGAGTGGTATCAACCCCCACCCCAGATCTTGTCAAGGGAGAGTCATCCAGATGTATTACAGTTGGAGGGGTTGTCCCGAATTCCACTCGCCGCCTCTTGGATGGCCCCTCTTCTTCCTCAGCACGGGGAGATTCATCCGTCAGACGAGTGGCACGAGTCAGAACCAGCCCTCGACGAGGACCGAGCAATAGATGTTGCGGCAGGGCGAGTAGACGATGCAGGCTGATGAAAAGCTAATGGAGGAGCCCTCGCTCTCCACAGTCCACACTCTCCTTGACATTAACAAACAACACATAAGAAACTAAGTAAAAAGAGAGGAAAAATAGCAAACAGAAACGACATCTCACATGTAAGGGGCCTGCGTCCAAATTTTTCATAAAAGGCCGACCATGTGCGAACCCCTGCCGGCTGCCATATGGGGAAGGATGGAACTCACCCACTCGCGGATACCTTCGACAGATGCAGCTTCAAAGACATAATGTGGTTTAATACTGTAACAGAAAGCGGTCGGGCATCTCTCTGACTAAAAACATAAGAAACTTACGCGCAAAGTTCCACTTCTCAGGGAACCCCGTTGGATCCGCCACATGGTGCTCGGTCCGCACATAGAAATAATTCTCGTAGAAATGATGGTTAGCCCTGTCGTCCATTTTCACCACCATACTCTTCGACCCCCGAGGGCACATGTGAATCATCGTGCCGCGAATGAGCTGAGGGGCAAAGATATTGAGCATGTGATCCAAAGTAATCTCACGACCGGCGAGCTTCGCGAAGTTGAGCAACATAAGGAACAATTTATACATGTATGACGAAAGTTGAGCAGGGCATACCTCGTAAAAACGACAGAAATCTACCACCAGGAGAGGAAGTGTGTACCCAATAAGAAAGGGGTAGGCGTAGAACACGCAGTACCCGGGGCGGTCAAAATGGACTATGTCGTCCCCTACCGCCGGCCGCATGTCAACGTAACGGAAAATTCCCTACCTAGCTTTCAATTCTGTGATTTCCTCCTCTTTTATAATAGAGGGGACAGGTCCGGCTCCTCCCCAGCGCGACTGCAGAAGTCGGTCCATTCTTTCCCAAGACGAGGCAAGATCTCGGCTACCGACGGGTGCTCCTCATCTTCCACCACCTCTACTCCTCTGGTGGCCAGAGCAACATTTTCCGGCGCCAGAATTGTGACAGGGAGGTCAGCGCGAGAAGAATCACCAGCCATTGTATCAATTTGGTGTAGTAAAAAGACAATGGAAAGAAAGGATGAAAGTTTTCAGTTAACTGGGGGCGAGTGAAAATTTGGAGTATCAGGAAGAAAGTATATTCGCCAAATTCTTTCAAGCAAAGGGCAAGGAAGTGTGTCAATTGAATATGTGTTCCTTCTATTTATAAGAGACATAAATAGCCCAAGCACGAAACTCAATAGTCGTCAATCAAATCTGATAGGGCACGAAACGTTTCGATTCCCTAGGAACGTGTGTCATAATAGCGACAACCACAAAACAACGTTTCAATCCAAACGACGTTTCGGTTCCGAAACAGCCGCAACGGTCCAAGGATATCGAAAGAGCGTCGTCATCTCACTTAAAACCTAAGGAGCATAACCAAGGGATGAGTAGTCAGATTTCTCTCGGATTTGTAGCAATCATGATCCGTCTGCCTGGCCCGACAGGGGACGACCCCGGCAGACGGAGGGACTAATTGTATTGGTCAAAATCTGACCGCTGCGGTCAAGCTGACCAACATCCCGTCCAAGCGGCAAGGCAGCGAAAGACGACATGGTCTATTCCATATCCCGCACTCACGATACCCATCGAGTTAGAAGAAACAATGTTCAGGGGACGACCAAGGCAGACATAGTATGAAAGAGCATCAGACCAAGTACATAGCAAAGGTCCCATGACTATATATAGTGGGGGAAAACCTTCGGTAAGGGGGAGGGGGCAGTTTTTTACTTCTTTCTCTCTAGTCTCTCCCTAGTTCTCTCTTCTGTAATCTTCATAATAAAAAGAAGAGCGAAGCATTCTCCAAGAAAATATGTAAAATGGTCTCCTCCATTGATTAATGCGAGCCACAATGGAAAGTTTCAATAAGATTGGTTACCTCTATCTTATCTTATGTATTATTTTTCCAATTAATTTATTGATTTGGAGTTTATTATTTACCCCTTTATTTTTTTAATTGATTTATTAAAAAAGGTTCTAATATCTTTTGAGTCAAACAAAATCATTGACCTAACATTTGATTATCACGAATTCAAATTCTAATGAGGTTCTAGCCACCAAAGCTTAATACTGTGCAAATTCAATTTTCGTAACGGTGCTTTGTCTTCTCCTTTTCCGGTTCTTTTTTCTACATTGTTGGTCTTTTATGTTTTTCCCCCATGTAAAATAGGAGTAGTAATTTTCAAATGAGGTTCCAGTCAATGACATCAATGAGACATTCCTGTCCTACACAACAATTGAAGTATAAAAGCCCAAACTATCCGTACTAGAAAGCAGACGATCAAAACAGAATGCTTAGCCTTCCTTCAACAAAATAATCAAATCAAAACACCCTTTACTAATCTAACCACCGGTAGATGGAAACTGCTCTTTCAACAACACCTGCATCATTTCTCAGAATCAATTGATTTTCTAAACTCCTCTCTCTCTCTCTCTCTCTCTCTCCTTGAGCGACAAAGGGGGAGAGAGAATAATAGCTGATTTCTTTTTGTAAATTCTTGCACTGAAAAATGCAATTGAAATCTGTCAACACATTTGCAATCACTATCATGTTTGGTTTTGCACTTATCATCCTATTTTTCTCTGGATTTCTTGATTTCCCACTTACCGCTTCTTCAATCCCATCAACCAAAAATCAAATCTTGACCACCATCTCAGCTTCCAAGCCCGACCCGTTTAGCAACTTGTTCGGTGCTTTCAAGAAATGGGATTCTCAAGTGGGTTGTGCTCAATTCAAGGATAAACACAAAGGGTTGTTGTTAAATTCTTCTTCTGGTTCTTTGCAAAAAGTTGATGAGGGTGAATTGAAATGTAATGAGCTGAAGATGGATCATGTGAGTGTATTAGTTAAAGGCTGGACTTGGATTCCTGATAATTTGGATAATTTGTACTCTTGTCGATGTGGGCTTAGCTGTTTGTGGACTAAATCCGAGGTTCTAGCTGATAAGCCTGATGCTTTGTTGTTTGAGACAGCAACTCCTCCCCTTGAGGTATTATTTTTAACCAATATTAGCTCTTTTAGCTTAAGCGTGATTGAGCAGTTTTAGCTGTGGAAATCAACATTAATAATGCATCTGCATGAACTTATATTTTCTAGTTCGTGGTAGTGCCTGATTGATTACTGTCTAAGCTGCTATCTTTAGGAATCAGTGTTGGACTTGGCTCAAAACATGACAAAGTGGAGGCAAATGATCAACTAGCTGGATGAGACTAAGTTGTTGTTGTTGTTACCTTCTCCAAAAAAAAAAACACTAAGTTGTTGTTGTTACACTTACGTTGGGTTCCGGCGTTTGTTAGGAGCTTTTTATTCTGGTTTGTCCATGTAAAATACATTTAGAGAAACTCTAATGTTAGAGAACCTTCATTTCCCTTAAAAAAGTAAATTATTTAGTACTGGAATGACATGGGCTTAAATAGAGCAGAATGGAAATTGAGGACTCATATACCGAATCCCAACTAATTTGGGGTTGATGCGGGCTCGAAAGATCTTCCTTCAGCCTTGAAAGTATTCCGATGCTTTAGTGTGAATGCAATCACTTCTCCAAATATAGTTGAGTAAATGTCTAATAATCTAAGATTGATAAATATGTTTGCAGTCGCTTAAAATCAGTCAAGGTATCAGCATATGATTTCTTTATGCCTTGTTGGAGAGACCCATGGAATTACCTTTTTATGTCATCTTACATGTCACAATACAGAAGAGTGAAATGGACAGCGAATAATCATTTCCCAAGAGGATTGCAACTTGTATATTCCATCTACCTCGTTACCCTTTCTTATAAAGTTAGTGCATGATGAATTCAGGCATTCACATGTTTTGATCCGAATTCTCAGACCGTCAATTAAGCTTCTTAACAAGCTTCTACTTCAAATACATTTAGAATTCTCTTTTCCTTAGAATGTTTGAGGTGATATACTAAAACATCAACAATATATGTTCCATTAGATGCTCTGCAGACATCATCCTACCGGTTTAATTATGTGAAATAGATACATGTGAATGTACTGAGAGTTTTGAATCATCTGTTTCGTGCTGCTATTCCCTGTATATGTTTAGCTTCCAAACGTTCTGAGGTCTCTCCAACTAAACTGGACTAGTCGATCTGTCACAGCTCCAGAAATGTAATCTTGAAGCCTCAATTCCTTTCGTTTGCTAACTCTTTGCAAGTACTTTACATTAAACTTCTGATATTTTTGAAGCTAATCGGTGGAGCTTGCAGCTAGGAAACATTTATTTCCAGAAAACGAAACCTTTTACCCTTTATTTTTCAGATAGACTAACCCACAGTCACAGATTACTTTCATCCATATGTCACAGATTATTGTTTTCTAATGGAGCCTCAAAGCTGTGATGTTGACCAATCAATGGTTGTTTCACTTATTCTTCTCGAGATATATGTTATTGATGTATGGAGAAAATAGAAAAAAAAAAGTATCCTTTACTTATAATGGCAGCAGGACTATCCGACTTGCATTATGGATAAAGTGAAGTACTGTTGGTAAAAAATACTTCAGACCCGATGATTTCTTATCTTACTAGTAATTTATGATTCTATCTTAGTTTAAGACTTATTTTTGTGTATAGTGGTCAATGTTTTTTACTCAATTTTTTGCAAGTAAACCCCAAAAAACTGTCTGCTGTACCTGCTGTACTCTATGACATATTTAACTATTCAATTTCTTGGTGTTTTTGCTAGCTTGCTTCAAGTAACCAATTAGTTAAAGTCTATATATACATTGATGTGAACTTAGCATGTACAGTGCTCCACTTAGACCTACCCTTTGCAAAATTAGAGTTTGGTGTATGACTAATTGACTATAATGTTTTGGCATCCTGCTTTCCTGTTTTATGTTCAGTTATATAGCTTATTCAAGGTGTTTGCTATAATAGGGTGTTACGATGTTAATTGTAAGAATAGTTACTAGCAGCTTGTTAGGACATGGAACATAGCTATTTGTTCTCATAGATGTTGATGTACAGGTGGATCGAATTGCAGCTACGTAACAGGATCTAAAATTATACCCTTTGGTTTTGTTATGGTTCTAAAGTTCCTTAGTCAATCAGTAAATTTTCCATTCCTTATTTTCTGGGTTCATCATTTGAGAATTGGCGATTGAATCTTGCTTTATTCTGACCATTATTGTAGTATATTCTTCCTAAGTTTCTTTCTTGAAATGCTGATTTTGCTGAATGATTAGTCTGTTGGAAAACATATTGTTGACTCTAGTTACCCGAAATATATCTTAGTGCTGTTATTTCTGCATCTGTCTCTAAGCTATTCCATCACCCTCTTTTTTGAGCCTCTGCATCGAAGGGAAGGGAGAATTACCCACGCAAAAGATCTTGAGTCAAAGAGTGAATTGAGTTGCTTAAGAGTATGGTAGTACTGTTTGGCATTACCCAAGAAGGGTGTGAGTTGTAGAAGATGAATTGCGAATGAATGGATTATTTGGCTGTGTGTTATAGGAATTGTGTGACTAGTAACCATTGAGATTCAGATTTTTATTGTTTGACATGGAAAGGTTGATGGAAAATCCCCACTGCGAATCTAAATTACATCGAACTTTTGCTTTCTTGTTGCACACACACCACATGCATCATATTCTTCTCTACAGTCTCCTCACAATTGTTATTTCCTTTATCAGAGACGTCAAGGTGATCCATTACGTGTATACATGGATCTTGAAGCTGGTAGAAAGAAATCAGTGTATGAGGATATATTTATTAGCTATCATGCAGAAGATGATGTCCAGTCAACCTATGCTGGTTCACTTTTCCATAATAATCGAAATTATCACCTTTCGCCTTATAAGAACAATGTAAGTGAAAGGCCACTTTGTTCCCTAAATTTGCATGTAAATATTCAATCGTTGAGCATAATGATTTTACTTGCTCATTCTTTTAAGTGCTTGTTATAATCTCTAGCAATTTGTAAATTCGTAGGATACTCTTGTTTATTGGTCATCATCACGTTGTCTTCCTCAAAGAAACCAGCTTGCCAAACGTCTACTCAGCTTGCTACCTTCCCATTCATTTGGCAAGTGCTTGAACAATGTTGGAGGTCTAGACAAGGCACTCTCCCTCTATCCTGAGTGCATCAAGGATTTTAAGGAAGCACCCAAATGGTGGGACCATTTACATTGCGCTATGTCACATTACAAGTTTGTCCTTGCGATTGAGAACACCAGGACAGAGAGTTATGTAACAGAGAAGTTGTTTTATGCACTGGACTCTGGCGCGGTCCCCATTTATTTTGGTGCCGCGAATGTCTGGGATTTTGTACCTCCACATTCAATAATTGATGGAAGCAAGTTTAGCTCTTTGGAGGAACTGGCTTCCTACGTTAAGGCCGTTGCTAATGATCCGGTAGCTTATGCAGAGTATCATGCATGGAGAAGATGTGGTGTGCTTGGAAACTATAGAAAGGCCCGAGCAGCAAGTCTGGATACTTTACCTTGCAGGTTATGTGAAGCCATCAGTAAAAGAAATGGGAGAAATGCAAGAGCTTCTTGATTATTCAACTGCAAAAATACAGGGTTCTAGGTTTTAAATTTCATTATTGTGTACTTAGGTCTTTTAGTGTTGTTTCTTAACAATGTTTGTGTTGATAGGATATAGACTAGGTAGGGTGACTTGTAAAGATCCCGTGCCCATACAGATTAATCATACATAAAAATTTTGGTTCAAAGAAAATTATCTATTATATAATGTCAATTTCCACCAATATTCTCCTTGATTATGAACTCTGGCTCATTCATGATCCTAGAATTCTTCTTGTCTCTAGATGTCAATAGTATCAACTTCTTTTGCTGGTAAATTACGCTAATCATTATCTGTCAAATTAGAGAATGAAACTATGACACAGTCTTTATTGTAGACTTGCAGTTCAATTAAATCCTTTTTCTTCTTCGTAATGGAAATGCACATCAAGAGTCTAATGAATACGTTTTAATGGAAGATTAAACCCAAACTACTACTGCTGGTTTACAATTTGGTTTTCCTTTTCTTTGGTAATTTGTTTTTAGGTTGGATTTGTGGGGGGGGGGGGGGGGGAAGTTGATCTTGAAACAAGTCATCCCAGCTATCCCCATCTTTTAAGAAACTCAGCACCAGAGACCACTGAATTCTTTTCTTTTTTTCCTTTAAGCATCGGGTATCCGAAACCCAAACTTAGATAAAGAGAAACCAGCACACGAAAAAGGCTTTCATTGCTACAATTCCATGGAAACTCAACTAGTTATACAGTCATATAATACAAGGTACACAACATGCTCTGAGATATATTCAAGGACAACTAGTGAACTGATAAGGCAGAGACCAAGTAAAAATCTCATTACTTAGCCGTTACTAAGTACATGCAGCTTAAAACTCTCCTATAAAAATTCCTGAATGAGCAAAGAGAACTGACAACTAAGTACTAACTCAGGATCAACCAGGCAAAGAACATTTTTTTTGAGAATGCCCCAACATATGGCACCGACCACATTGAACTACTCTCTTCGGACGCTTTAAACTCTCTATGCGAAGAACCTTCTTTTTGGGCCTGCCAGGTGGTCGTCGGGTTTTTGGTGGCCGAATTAGAATATCAACTTTTGCTCCTCCACCTTCTGTACCCTCACCAGCCTCTCTCCAAAGACTCCTGTTAGGAATTGGGTATATCATTTGTGAGTAGGTTTCACGATAACTGTGGACCGTGAAACAAGGCTCAGCAAATAACTGGGCATTCTGTCCACAAGAAATAAGTGCAGCAGCAGCATGTGCACACGGCACACCATAGAGTTGCCAACGGCGACATGAGCACACACGACTTCGTATGTCCACGATATTTGTCCTCTCAGTTGATACGATTTCAAATTCAATTTCATTTGCTCGTAGAACTTTGTAGCAGCGAGCATCAGCAATTGCTTCTGAAATCCTCTTTTCAGCAGATGGCACGAGTATTGACGTCAACCTCATGCCCATGTTACGGCGATCGTTAGACCATGATATCATTTGTTGGCGGATATGTTCCATCATCTGCACAATAGGAAGTTCGTGACACTCCAGTGCCCAGTTATACAACACTTCTGTTATCCCCAATGAAAAATGACCATATCGTAATCCTTCAAAATAGGCGACAGCCCAGTGCTGTGGATTGAAATGGTGAAACCACTGTAGGACATCTTGTGAAACCTCAACCATCTCGGTGACTTTGCTCTCAAATTCAGCTGCGGTAAGTGCATATACTGCATTCCAAAATATATTCACTAATTTTGAGTTCTTAAATGTATCTCGGAAATTCTCACTGATATAACGTAGGCAAAAACCATGAAATGCATTTGGAAAATGAGTCTCGACTGCCTCAACCATACCCGCTGATCTCTCAGACAGTATAGTAAGTCTTGGCATACTGTCAGTATTTACACCCAGAAGTTTGCGGAGCTCGGACATAAACCACATCCAGTTCTCGTCACTTTCCACATCAACAACAGCTATTGCCAAAGGAAACAACGTATCATTAGCATCAACAGCTGCAGCACAAAATATCATACCCAGGTACTTTCCTTTTAAATGCACTCTATCAAGTTCCAAAAGTGGTCGGCAAGCATTTAAAAATCCATAAATTGCTGCACGATATGAGACAAACAATCTTTGGAAACAATTCTCCTGACCCGTGCTAACTGATGCAATGCTCCCTGGATTAGTCTTCCTTATCTGTTCACAATATGCAGGAAGAAGCTGATAACCTTCTTCAAAGGTTCCATGTAGAGCAGCCATGCTGCGCTCCTTTCCTCGCCATGCTTGCATATAAGACACAGCAACCCCATGCTGACTTCGAATATCCTGCAAAATCTCCTTTGGCTTATACTGAGGATTATCCCTCACCCGTGATTCCACTGATCTTGCAACCCAACCCACTGATGCTTGCTGATGGTGAAGGCTCTGAACCCCTTCACACGTATGCTCACCGTGAAGAGTCCTAATCGTAAATGTAGGAACTCCCGGACATTTTGCCACATGAACACGCCATGGACAACCTTCTTTGGAGCACTTAGCTATGAATCTACTCCTATCTGATTTGACTATTCGAATTTCAAAATGCAATCCTATAGCTATCTCTTTCAAAGTCCTTCTACATGCATCAACATCCGGGAACTCTTGCCCAATTGCTAAAGGTTGGTGAATCAACACCCCATTCGATCCGGGTACTGCTGTAAACTGCTGACCATTTGAATCAGGTCCTGATACTACTATCTCGTGTGCTGATTCCAATACATGATCCCCCATAACTCTACAGCTTAAACCTCGTTGTTAAACCTCCCAACTATAATCACTCATTTTTCTTGAAGTTGCCAAAATTTCCAAATGTGCTACTGGGGATTCATAGATCACTCCAATTTCAATATCTACCAATTGACACAGGAAAAATGATCAATTACTTATCACTCAAAAACTCAATAACAAGAAAACACAACAAGCAAAAATCAATTCAAATTCTTTTTTTTTTCAAATGACGGTGGTGTTTGAGCCAGCTTGCCCACGCCTCAAACTATTCCACACTACGTACCTGGTACAGAGTAACTCTACCAAGTTTTAGGTACTAGGCACATGGGAAAAAATCACCCAGTAACATCAATTCAAATTCTTATACTTGCATATACCCTAGTCATCTCTGCAAAAGTACACATTTCTAGAACTACATAGCCATTGACAAATAACAGAATGTAGCTTAAGTAAGCTAAAATTAGCTCCAAACTGACAGTTCATCATGAGTTTAAACAATCCAGATTGGTCATCAACATAGGGTCAAACTCGAAGAATATCACATACACAGAAATAAAACCTTTAATATGCATTCTGCTTCATTCAAATACAGAGTAACACAAACAAGGACAAATTAAAAACACAAGAAAACTAAAAGGGGTTTTATCTTTACCTGAAATATGCTGCTGCAATTATTCAGTTGTTGAAGAGATCTAATTAGGACCCAAAAATGGCCATAATTAATAGCTGAGCTACAATAATATAGATATGTAAATTATATAAGTTACTAACCAGAAGATGCAGAGAGAAGATGAACAGTGTAAAGGCGTAAATTTGACGAATGTCGAGGGCAATTGGAAAACCCTAATGTCGAAAATGCAATTTTTTCTCAAACCAGATTCCCCATGTTATATGCGAGGTCAATAAAATTCTCCAGAGAGTGAGTTTCTGATCATAATGACCACCTAAAGTTGGATTTCCAGTTGTAGTTTTTAGTTTGGGGTGCCAATAGTAGCATAGTTGCTTAGTCGTCCTTCCTCTTACGTATTACAATTTAGGTGCTTTTCATGCTGCCTTTAGCGGAAAACGGACTTAATGGACAAATAAGGGATAGGCAAGAATCTGTTCTTGAACTCTAGAGAACAGGCGGAAAGAGGTTCATCAGAGCGATAGGGAAAGCTTATAGAGGGGTGGTCTTACTACGACAAGTGAAGCCAGGGTTCCCTTTGTTCGGTGTCCGGGGAAGAGAAAGGAATCTATTCGGGAAGCGCTTACCAGCCCCTTTACCGATACCAAGGGGAAGCAGGAATTAGACCAATAGGGCACTGCTCTCCGCCTGTCGTAACAACAACAAAAGTCCATACCGGAATTTCATTACCTTATTCCTTAAACCCTAAAACGGAGACATTGGTACAAGAGGAGGCTCGAGAGACCTCGAGCGTAATATACGCTACCATCGGAGAGACTTTAGCCACATCTTAACCCATGGTTGAAGAATGAGGCGATCAAGAAAGTCGTGGGCCTCGTAGTACCCGCATACGACAGCTCTGTGGAGCTTTTCGGGTCGAAAACCTGTTCGACGTCAGAACCGATCTCAAAACCCTAATATCACCCTCTGAAGAGAAAGGACTTTCTCTATATCTATATCTATGCAACTAGTTCTTTCACTTGCTTCCAAATCCATCCATCTTACTTACTCAAAAGCTTTGAATATTCTACTCGAAATCTTGCTTCTAGCTTTGGGCACCTCTGACATAAAGAGAAATAGCGTATATACAAGGCTAGCCTTTTCTCTCAAGCGTCTTGGTATTGGATCCGCTCTTCTGTTAACATGAACATGAATTAGATTCTATTCTAATTCTTTATTCTTAAGAGAATCCCCCACCCGAACCATTCTTAAGACCACCAAGCTCTCTCGAATGAATTCTACTCTTTCTGCTTTCGAGCTACACCGGGGGCAAAATCTTTTCCCCACTAAGACGTGCATCTTTATGGCTATATCGTCCTGAAGACGGATGCGACGGGAAGAAGTGGCATTTGGAAGTGTTGCTGACTTAACATTTAGGTTTCGGCATAACAAAGCTTGCACTGTCTTTTCGCACTTAGGCGCACAGCGTGCCATTGGTAATGATTCTACTACGGTGCCACAAATTCGCAAGCTGATCCTAAGTAATCGTTGTTGTTCATTGGATTCCGGAGGAACTACTTCGTTAGGATTGGGGAATTGCTGCGATTCTTCCTGAATAGCCTGGATTCTCCCGTCGAGAGTCACTTTGAAAGTCTTACCTAAACTCTTCCGACTGAATATGATAAAGCCTATAAAACATAGAGCTACTATCATTTCTTCATTATAAATTGAGATCTTCTTCGAACTTGATGCACAAATAGATAGAATAGCAGCAAATAGCATCTTTCTAGCCTGCATATTCGTGGAACTCAATCTCATTTAGAAAGCCTGATCTCTATCTTTCAGCAACTGAACGGGAAGTGGTTTAAGAATAAGAAAGGACTTTAGAATCGGATGCGCTCGCCCAGCGAGAAAGGCCCTGACCCTGCCAACCAAGTATCAAAAAGAAAGAAGAGAAAGAAAGGAGAAGAGAACTTCGTATTTTGGTAACTCTCTAGGAGTCATCTTTAACCTTGAATGCTATTAATAGATTCTACAGCAATAGTCCCTCGGACTCGGAAAGTAATAACGAAAATAGCTAACCCAATAGCAGATTCCGCAGCTGCCACCGTTGGAACCAATGAAGCAAATGATTGACCCATCATATCATCCGAAGAAACAGAAAATACCAAAAAGTTCGAATTCACAGCTAATAACATTGATTCAATTGGCATTGACATAATAGGAATATTTCGTCTATTAAGGAGGATTCCCCGAATACCTGAAATAGAGATAATCATAGAAAATGTGAAATATTTGATAGGATCCATTTCGGGAACGTAGAATGTAAGAGAAATTCAAATGTGAAACAATTACTACCAATATTAGCCAACTAGCTATTTGTAGGCAAAAAAAGGTTAATTGTTTGCTTTCTTTTTGAGTGGGTGTTATTAGAATTGATTAGATATATCTTAAGTAGCTTGAATCTCAATTTTGGGATGATTTAGTGGAGTTTTGAGTTGGTTTGAATTGAAAATTCGAAGTTGAAGATAAACATGAACATGAAAAAAATAATATGTGTATCACATTGTGTATGATTTATGTATTATATGTGTATCAAAGGTGTATCACGTATACCTATGTGCGTGATACATGTGTTGCAGAAGAATTTTTTGAATTTGATTTTAACTAATAAATTTTGATACCAAATCAGTCCAAATCACCTCAAATCTTCATCAAATTTTATATCTTGACTCTTCTATAGTCAGACCTCTCTATAACATCATCTCTATAAAATAACACTTTACTATAAAAACTAGCTTTTTCGGAACCAATTTTCATGTTATGCTATAATATATGTTCTATATAACAACACTTCGCTGTAACATCCAAAAATATTCGGAACAAACGAGGATGTTATAGAGAGGTTTGACCGTATATGTTTTCAATAAATTTCAACCGTACCCATTGACAAATATCCTTTTTTGCTTAGATTTTTTGGAATCTTGTATATATATATTTTGCATTTTATCACCTTATTTGCTACCTCATCCATGAAATTTTCTTTCGTCTTGCACCTAATGTTGCTAATCACTGTGTATATGATTAATGGCTAGAGGTTGGTAAGTTGAGACTTTTTTGTGACATTTCTGTAATATTTATTTTTTCAAAATTGATTAACGTCCAAAATTAGACGAAGAAGTTGATTTAGGTCTCATTTGTTTGCACTTAATTAAGGTATTAATCTTAATCATTCAGATCTCATACATTAAGTGCGTTTGTTAAAGTCTGAATCTTAATTATTCTGATCTTAATCATTAAGTGTGTTTGTTTTTTTATTTCACAACTACTTAATGAGTCTGAATAGGCCTGTATGATTAAGATCTATAACAGAGACTTAATTTCATTAAGATGCTATCATCCATATTCATTATTAACTGCCGCTACCGCCTACCACTACTAATTATCAACTACCACCATGCCACCACCACCACTATACTCAACCACCATCACTGCCACCACCATCATCCTCAATCATAGCCGCTATCATTATCGACTATCACCACCCACCACTCCCATCATTCTCAGCCACAACCAACACTTATCCACCTCAACTACCAGAACTAAACACCTCATCATCATCAACAACCATAATCCATCATTATAAACTACCACTACTCACCACCATCTTCCTCAATCACAACTACCACCACCACCTGCCATTATTAATCATCACCACCCACCACCACCATCCTCAATCATAATCGCCACCACTATTTATTACCACTAGCTGCTACCCTGAACCACCACCATCAACCAAAGCTACCACCAACCACCGCTTCTAGTCGCCATTCACAAGCACCATCGTTAGCCATCACCACCAGTAATTACTATATTTTAAAAAAAAGTATATATATCTTATTGATATAATATTAGATTAATTAGTATTTCATTTGAATTTTATGTTTATTAATTTTTAAATAAAAATATATTTTATACATTCAGATATAAAAAGTCAAACATTGTTAATCATTTAGTATTCAGATTCAAATGTCTTAATCTTAATACACATCTTGATATTTAGATATATATTCATATTCAGACATTTTAATCTTTAAAAAAAACAAAAACCGAGGCCTCAGTAACCTCCGTGAACCTATTACTTTACAGGGGTAGTAAATGAATTCAGATAAAAAGATCAATCACTAAAACATATCTACTCGTCAAAATTTAACATCACGAGTTTGGGGGATCATAAACTTCTATTACTTCTTTATTATTTCTTAATCTTTCAATTAGCGGTAACTACAACATTTGGTTTTTAAATTCTACGATTTTCAATTTACTAAATCACTGTTCAAACAATATTATAACTCGATTCTGTAGACCCTCATAAGCTATAATGGTCGATCAATTTGAATAATCAATATATTATATTAACATATGTCCCTGTGATCATTGCATTTCATCAATTACTGCATATGGCTTAGAAAGCGAAAGAAATTCTTTAAACAATTTATTAAAGAAAGAATTACAAGAAAATACACATGACTTCACACCATAACAAAAAAAGGTCCATGTTTTTAAGTTTTACCCAACCTAACCCATATTGTACATATTTTGAAAGCACTATCAAATTCAAAATCTGTGTTCTTACAACCATTGCTTCTAAAAGCTATGGAGTTAAACTTGTGTTCTCACAACCATTGCTTTCACTCTCTCTTCTTCTCACTTCTTCTACATATGCTTCAAGAGGCCGTCCACCATTGCTGCTTCTTACCTTGTGTCACCTGGTTGCAATGTAAGAAAATTAAAGAGTAGAAGTCCACCATTGAAGGCCATTCAAAGTTTTGCTTTCGAAAATAGGATTTTTTGAGTTTGTTAGTTGTTTGGATTGAGTGTTATTCCAATTGATTGAAAATATCAAAAGGAGTTCAAAATTTAAATTTGAAGTAGATTTGAGAAAGATTTGAGTTAAATTTTAAAAGAGACGCAAGGAAGAAGACGAAGTTAGTTTTTTGTATAATTTTGTAAAATCTTGTATAATAGTGTATATGAGTGTATAAACACATCTTATACACTATTATACATTTTTATACACCTTTATACAAGTGTCTGTAGACGAACTTCTTCCACGATTTTTAGTTGCAATTCTTATTCAAAACCAGTCCAAATCTCCATTAAATGACTTCAAATTTTATATACAACCTCCTTATACTATTTCTAACAAGTCTAAATAACACCCATTCCAAATTTCTCACAAAATTAAATTCAAAATTTAAATCCACATATTTAAGCTTGTTAAAAATCTAATTTTCACCATCCAAATGGATTTGGTTTGTTGAACTAATATTTGAGTCACAGTTACTGATTCGAAAATTAACTTAAAAGCTTGAGCAATCTTTTTTAAAAATTAAATAGTAATTTCTAGGACCAATTAGAGTTGGATGTTGAATCTTAGCCTATTATTTTTGGGCTAGTTGGTTATAAATTGAAATATGAGCTATAAAACCGCCCCCCTTACTCAACCTCAACATCTATAAAAAAACCATTTCTTCTTTTCTAAATAAGGTAAGCTTTGAAGCCGTAGCTTGCTGGTTTTTCCATCATCCAATCCACAACAAATCGAATTAAACCTTTTTTTGAGCCTTTGCTATCGGGGGCTAGATGGATAGCTAGTAGTTATGAGCAGCAATCCCCTGACTATAGATAGGAAAAGATATAGAGGTGCGTGCCACACTCACGAGGGACTGAGAAATTGACGAAGTAGCGAGTTAAATCTCAGTTGTTCTAATGTGAAAATTTTCCTTTATTAAATCAAACTAATAGATTGAAACATACTCTTGAATTGAAAGCTCATGTAACTTAATACTAAATAAATAGTATAATGATTAGGAAGAGAGGTGGCAAAACGGGTATATTAATTGGGTCTCTATTTATTGAGCCAAAGCCCAAAAAGGAACATTTTCCTACTGAACCCAGAAATGAAAAGAAAGTGAAAATAGTACGAGTTGGCGAGAAATTCAAAAATTGCCAGATTTACAAGCGGTCATCCAAAAATAGCTACAGTTTCAAAAGTAATAGAAATTTAGCCACTTTTCATGTAAATATAAATTTGAACGAAAACACTATTCAAAATTCAGAAAAATACTCCAGTATAATATACTGGAGTTCCAGTATAATATACCGATCCAGCATAATATACTGGAGTTTGGAACATCGGTGCTCCAGTCTCCAGTATATTATACTGGAGCCAGCAAGTATATCGGTCCAGCATAATATGCTGGAAGTTCATACACATGTACACCGAACTCCAGTATATTATGCTGGACCGGTCTATGTTGCAGCAAAATAGTGGCTATTTTTCAATGACTTGGCAAATACTGGCTATTTTTGAATGACCAATCCGGAAACTGGCTAGACCGTGCTATTTTAGCTACGAGTTAGCCAATTTTCGGACTGATAATTAAAAAAAAAAAATTTACTTTCCTATACACTATTTGAAACCTTATTACCCTCCCTACTTAAGTTTCAATTTAATTACATGGTCATATGCAATTTACCAATTATATACAAAAAAGTTTTAACTCAGTATCCCTTTATATTATGAATTGAATAAGGAATATCAGTTATTTCCTTATCCCTTTATACTTGCACACTTTCTCTCTTCGTCTCTCTCTCTCTCTCTCTCTCTCTCTCTCTCTCTCTCTCTCTCTCTCTCTCTCTCCTTCTCTATTTTTTTCCTAATTTTTCTTCATCTTACGTTTTCGGTTTTTTATGCTTTCTTGTTGTATATAGTTTTAATGGAATTCATCAATGAATTTCAATCGTTTTAACTTAGCAATTTCCTTTCATGTTGCACAATTGGTGTTCAGATTGAAATTGTCAATCAAATTTTTTTGAAGGTGTTTGACTCTCCACCATTGATAGCCATTAAAAGCTTTGAAGATTGGAAATTGAATTGGGTTTTCAAAACACATTATTTATTTGAATTGAGTGTTGTTGCAAACAATTGGAAATATTATTTGGAGTTGATATCTCAATTTTGAGGGTTTTTTGGTGAATATTAGACTTGATTTTTGCTGAATTTAAGAAGAAGAAGAAGAAGAACACATGACATACAATATACTTACGAAATTGTAGCGAAGTTGTAAGCACACACCACAAACAAAACATATACAAATCGGATACAAAATATATACAAAAGACATGTTGTATAAAGTTTGTACAAATATTGTATTTAAGTTGTATGATATTGTAGTTGTATTTAACTAGGTAGAAATAATGTATGAAAGTTGTAGATAAGTTGTAAGTAAGTTGTATAATATATAATTAGTTATATGAAACTTATTTTTACTATATATGTAATTGTAGATATTCAAATTTGCATTAATTTTATACGAAATTTATTTTTAATTTATATTTTGATGTACCATATATTGTTCTTAAAGATAGAGATTTTATGTGTTTAGTTTGAATATAAATATGCAATGAAGTTTAGCCAAATTGAACCAAGAATGAAATACAATGAAACTACGGAATAATTAATACCTTCAATAAAGAAAACAACATTTAACAAGAAGCAATTAAACATGAAAACACCAATAAGCATGTAACAGTTAAGACAAGAAGACAATATATTAAGAACGGGGAAAGAAACAGGCTAAACAAATAATTTGGTAGCGCATAAGTACTCGTCACCTCACCTATATGCCACGCACATGGAATTTCACATAGCAATTAAGTCGGGGATCCCTAGTCCCTCGAGTCAGAGTTAGGCCTAACACTTACCTTGATCCAACGGTCAACTCAAAGCTCAATTTTCGCTTTTCCTCTAGTTTTCACCTTCGAACTATTGGTATCTAGTCATAATTAACTTAATAACATCAATTATCTCTAAATAAATAAACTCCAATATATAATTATAAGTTTCACAATATTTTCCCCAAAAAATCAAAAACTGATTTAAAACTCGGGGTTCGAACTAAAATCCATTCACCCACATGCCCAAATATGTAATTTGTTCCGGAATCTGACCCCAAATTGAGGTCTAAATTCCCAAATTTAAAAAATTCTCAATTCTCCCAAAAACCCTAATTTTCTACCCTTAAGAACAAGATTTAAGACTATAAATCTAATGGGTGTTGATGGAAATTGAAGGAAATAAGTTTAAGAACACAAACCTATAATTTGGTATTGAAATCCCTCTTCAAGTATCGCCCTAGGTTGAGTTTTAATGGAAGAGATATGAAATTTTGAATTATTCCCGTTTTGAAGTCTGTTTTTAAATCACTGGACAGGTCTTCTTCGCGTTCGCGAGAAGCGTTTCGCGATCGCGAAGCTACGACCCTGATGGCCTACACGTTTGTAAGTTACCCTAAGCGTTCGTGAAGGCATACTCCCCCCAGCCTCCGCATTCGCGTGCCAAGTGCCGCGTTCGCATAAAGTAATCTCCCCCCAGGTCCCAACGCTTCGCGTTCGCGATAGCCTGGTCACGTTCGTGAAGGGTAATGCCCCCAACGCTCCGCGTTCGCGACCAGCACTTCGCATTCGCATAGAAGGAATTCTCCTTCACGCCAACTTACTCTTCGCGTTCGCGAGAGTCCCTTCGCGAACACGAAGAAGAAGATACCAGATGACAGGTGAAGCCAAAAACACCAAATTTTTTAAGTCTAAAACATCCGGAAGCCTATCCGAAACTCAACCGAGCCCTCGAGGCTCCAAAACAAACAGGAACACAAGTCTAAAAATATTATACGGACTTGCTCGCGCGATCAAATCGCCAAAATAACACCTAGAACTACAAATTTAGCACCAAATTGCATGAAATTTTCAAGAAAGTTTTAAAACTTTTATTTTCTCAACCAAAGGTCTGAATCACGTCAAATTAGTACCGTTTCTCACCAAATTTCACATATAATGTATAAATATCATAACGGACCTATACCGGGCTTCGAAACTAAAATATGGACCCTACCAACAAGATCAAATATTAACCAAAATTTTAAAACCTTTAAAATTTTAGTCTTACAATTTTCATCAAAAATTCATTTCTCACGAGACCTCGAAATTCGATTCCGCGCATACGCCCAGGTTTTTACTACGGACCCACTGGGACGGTCAAATCACGGGTCTGAGTTTGTTTACCCAAAATGTTAACCTCTAACATTGACCGAAGTCAACAAAATTAACTTTTTAGGCCAAAAATTATTATTTCATCACTTTTCCACATAGAAGCTTTTAGGAAATGCGCCTGGAATGCGCACGCAGATCGAGGAGAGATAAAACGAGGTTTTAAGGTCTCAAAACACGGAATCGCGTTCTAAAACATAAGATGACCCTTTGGGACATCGTACCAGCATATTATGCTGGAACTTTTCATGTGCTGGAGTTCCAATATAATATGCTGGAAGTTTATATGCAGAAGCTCCATAATCTAGCATATTATGCTGGAACTTTTCGTGTTTCAGCAAAATAGTGGCTATTTTTCAATAACTTTGCAAACACTAGCTATTTTAGGGATTTTTTTGTTCCTATACACTATTTGAAAATTTATTACCAAAAATGTCCAAGTTTTAATATTTACCCGACCTAAACAAGTTTTAGCTACTAAAAATATATATTCCACTTAAAAGACTCCTAATCTATTATTAGTGCCTTCAAGCAAGGGATTTAGTTATACCCTTTTCCTTTTTTTCTCTCCTCTCTCCCCTATTCTCTCCAGATTGAACTTATATTTAGGTATTTATTTGATTATTGTTTCGGTTTTGGTTTTATGTTTCTGGCATTTTTTTAATTAAACTGTCTCCTTTTATTAAAACTGGGTAGAGAGTAAAGTTGAGGGGTTAAAGCTCCTGGTTACATCTGAGAGCAACTATGGCATGAAATTATGTTTTCAAATAGACTGAACATGATGGAACAATTCCTGAATCCTTAGAAGCACATAAAGCTTTATCTAGTTCTAATGTACGGTTGCTCGTCGAGTGCAACAAAATTTTCAGCTTGCACATTAATGATATTTTGTGTTATATTAATAAGATGTTGAATGATTCTGTATTGCTTGCAATAGGTATCATTTTTTGTCTAATATATTTGCATTTTTCTTTGATCGATCAGGATTCAGTATTATTCATCAGCACAGTCTAAAAGAGAACTTCTACTGAATATCGGTGTTTCATGGAATATTTTGGTTGGTCTTGCAGTGTAGTATTAATTGAGTGAGGTTTCATAATTTGTGTAGCCTTCTGTTTGCTTTGGTTTGAGGCCTAAATATTATGGATGGTTTTGAGCCATATTGTGAAATTCTGTTCTTATTGTATGATTGGTATTGATATGGTGAGATCGGGTTGTACGCTGCAACAAGAGGAATAAGGGTGATATATTGAGGAGGAATAAGGGTGAAATGTTATTATATGGTGGGATTGGGTTGCGCGCCGCAATAGGAGGAATAAGGGTGATATATTGAGGAGTAATAAGGGTAAAATACTATTGTACGGTGGGATCGGGTTGCACGTCGCAACAGGAGGAATAAGGGTGGATTGATAAGTAGTAATACGGGTGAATGTGTATACTATTACTGATTATATGGTGGGATCAGGATGCGCGCCGCATCAGTTTATTGTCCATATGTCCTCTCTGCTGTGAAGTTATTCTGTAGTGTTGTATCTCACTTAAGGATTGGTTATAACTGGTATTGATAAGATATTTGAAGTTCCGTATTCATTTTGGTTGCAAGTTACTATTTTATTTTGTACCGTACTTTTTTTTTGCTTTATTATATACTATATGCAGGTTATATTGTAATTGCCCAGCCGCAGCCTCGTCACTACCTCATCGAGGTTAGGCTCGGCACTTACCAATACTGTGACGACCCGGCCTGTCGTCTCATGAGTTGCCGCTCCGTTTCCCTCATTTTTGCTTCTTATTGCTTTGTCTATCGGTTATACATGTGATCGGGTTGGTTGGCTCAAGTTCGGAAAGGATATGGTAAAGTTTGAGACACTTAGTCTCTTTTGAGGAAGCTTAAGATAGAAAAGTCAACCGGATGTTGACTTATGTATTAGAGGGCTCGGATGTGAGTTCCGATGGTTCGGATAGTTTCGGGAGGTGATTTGGGACTTAGGAGCGTGATCGAGATGAATTTTGGAGGTTCGGAGTAGATTTAGGCCTGAATTGGCGAAGTTGATATTTTGGCGATTTCCGGTTGGTAGGTGAGATTTTGATATAGGGGCCAGAATGGAATTCCAAGAGTTGCAGTAGTTCCGTGGTGTCATTTGGGATGTGTGTGCAAAATTTCAGGTCATTCGGACGTGGTTTGGTTGGATTTTTGATCAAAAGCGTAATTCGGAAGATTTTGGAAACTTAGGCTTGAATCCGATGTGTTTTGGTTGAATCGATGTTGTTTGAGGTGTTTTGAAGAGTGGTACAAGTTTGAATAAGGTTTTGGAATATGTTGGTGCTTTTGGTTGAGGTCCCAGGGGCCTCAGGGTGATTTTGGATGGTTGACGAAGAAGTTTGGAATTTTGGTGAGCTGTAGATTTTTGCTGCTTCTGGTATTTCCGCACCTGCGGATTTGGGACTGCAAGTGGGATCTCGCAGGTGCGAGGAAGGGATCCGTAGAAGCAGAAAGGAGATAGGGAGGCAGAAACCACAAAAGCGATTAGGAGGACCGCACCTGAGATGGCACAGGTGCGGATATTATATCGCAGATGCGAAAAAATAGGAACTTAAGTGAGGACCGCAAATGCAGTGGTCTTGACCGCAGAAGTAGGAAATTGGCTGCAAATGCGAAAATGCCTGGGCCAGAATGTATATATTTCTTCCTTCGCGATTTTCAGAGGGTTTCATCATTTTAAAAGCGAATTTCTGGTGTTTTGGGCGATTTTGAAGAAGGATTTCAAGGGAACTTCATTGAGGTAAGGATTTTGGAACAAAAACTCGTTTCTATGGTATTATCTCATGGATTAGGCTTGTAATTAATGGAATATAAGGATCAAAGTTTGGGGAAACTAGGGCTTGGAAAGTTAGACCTTTGATTGAGGATTTGAAGGACCATTTGAGGTCGGATTTCAAAACTTTTGATATGTATGAAGTCGTAGGGGGATAAGGAATCTATTGATGTAAAAATTATCGAATTCCGAGACGTGGGCCCGGGGGTCGGGTTTTGGTAATTTCGGGATTTATGTTGTAAATTGAATATTTTCGCTTGGGCTTCGGTCCCTTAGCATATTTTGATGCCGTGATTATGATTTTGGATAGATTCGACGCGAGTGGAGGCCGATTCAAGGGGAAAAGGCATCGCGAGCTAGAGATTTGACCGGATTGAGGTGAGTAATGATTGTAAATGATGTTCTGAGGGTATAAAACCCCGGATTGCACTTCGTTGTGCTATATTGAGGTGACGTACACGCTTGAAGACGAGCGTAGGTTTGTGCACTGTTGGGGATTGTGACTTAGTCCATCCCGAATGTCTATTTTACCGCGTATTTGTCTGAAATCTATTTGCTATCATCATTATTTGGGTTGAATGCCATATTTGGGCCTCGTGCCATCTATTTGAACCCTTCGGGGATTTTTATTGATATTTCCTCACTGTTTTGACTTTATACTTGAACTCAGTCATGTTATATTTCACTATTTTCATACTCAGCCATGTTTGCTATGTTTTTAACACCTAAATGATCTTTTAAATGATAATTGGGCTGAGAATCATGTTTTACTACTGTCGAGTGGCTTGTGAGGATTTTTGACTGAGTAAGGCCGAGGGCCTATGTTGTGAGGAAACACTGATCATGATTATGAGGCCGAGGGCCTGAGATATGTACGCCATGAGGTGAATTGTTGATATGAGGTTGGGGGCCTAGTGATAATGCCATGTGATGGCTTGATATTGCGCTTGGGCCGAAAGGGGCCCCTCTAGGAGTCTGTACACCCCCAGTGAGCGCGGGTACCCATTGTGATGTGAGATATAGCCCGAAGGGCTGGTATTGTTGACTTTGTGCCCGAGGGGCAATCCTTTATGTGCTTATCTATCTGTCATTTACTTGTTTAATTGTTGAATAGACATTTCTTGAAGTTTAAAAGGAACTTATACGAGTTCATATATCTTTACTGAATCACTGTTCTTACCTGTTTTATTGCTTCATTATAGCCTATAATGTGTCTTACGTGATTTCATGTTTTCAGTCTTTATTTATGATTATTACTCATTGAGTTGGAGTACTCAGTTTACTCCCTACACCCTGTGTGCAGATTCAGGCGCATCTGGTCCCGCTCCCGAGTGTTGATCTTTCCAGCTCAGGCAGATCTGAGGATTCTCTAGGTAGTTGCCAGCGTTCACAACCCATAGCTTCTTCCCTATCTTATTGTTTCTTGTTTAGTTTTATTTTGAACTCTGAAGACTTTTCCTAATTATTCCAGATTTTAGATGCTCATGACTAGTGACACCCCGGTATCGGGCTGTGTGGGGTTGTATTCTGCAAATTATGCTATTATCTGCTACTTTGAGACTCTATTTATTATGCTTTAGACTTATTTCTTATGGTTTAACTGTTAAAAATTGAAATGGGAAGTGTCGGCTGGACTTGTCTTCATGAGAGGCGCCATCACGATCCGGTCCGGGTTTAGGGTCATGATAAGTTGGTATGAGAGCCTAGGTTACATAGGTCTCACGAGTCATGAGCAGGTTTAGTAGAGTCTCGCGGATTGGTACAGAGACATTTATATTTATCCTCGAGAGGCTGCAGAACCTTTAGGAAAAATTTCATATTCTTGAAATTCTTGTCGTGCAAATTGTTGATCCAAGTACTAAACTTCTGTCAGTCTATTCTCTCACAGATGGTGAGGACACGTGCTACCGGTCAGGATGGATGACCACCAGTACCACCAGCTGTGGCCACTAGAGGCCGATTATGTGGTTGTGGTCGTGGTAGGGGCAGAGGTGTGACCCGCACAACAGCTAGGGTAGCACCTGCAGATCCACCAGCCGCCCCAGTTTAAGATCAGGTCCCAGTTGTGGACGCTCCAGCAGCACCAGCTCAGGCACCAACTGTGCCCATTGTCATTCCGGGTCTTCAGGAGGCCTTGGCTTAGATTCTATCAGTTTGCACTGGCATAACTCAGGTGATTACAGTTACTACAGTCGTAGCTACTTCTCAGGCTGGGGAAGGCAATCAAACTCCCACCGCTCGCACACCTGGGTAGGTCGTGCAGGGACTTCAGACACCGGGGGCACATCCAGCCCAACCAATTGCAGCTTCTTAGGAATATGTAGTTCCTGCCATGCTAGAGGATGAGCAACGTAGGTTGGAGAGGTTTGGTAGACTTCAGCCTCCGACCTTCAGTGATGCAGAGGGTGAGGATGCCCAGGGTTTTGTGGATAAGTGTCAGAGAATGCTTCGTACAACGGGTATTCTAGAGACCAGCGGGGTCGCTTTCACTACTTATCAGTTTTCTGGAGTTGCCTTCACTTGGTGGGAGACTTTTGAGAGGCGTGGCCTGTTGGTGCATCACCCCTTACCTGGCAGCAGTTCTCCGTTCTCTTTCTGGAGAAGTATATGCCACAGTCTCGCAGAGAGGAGCTGTGTAGGGAGTTTGAATGGTTGCGTCAGGGAGAGATGACTTTGGTGCAGTATGAGATGAGGTTCTCCGAGTTAGCTCATCATGCGATTTGGTTGGTTCCGACAGATAGAGAGAGGATTATGAAGTTTGTTGATGGCCTCACTTATGAGCTTCGTATTCTTATGACCAGAGAGAGGGTGACTGGTGCTACTTTCGAGGAGGTTGTAAACATTGCTCAAGATATTGAGTCTGTTCGTTGCCAGGAGCGAGAGGAGAGAGAGGCCAAGAGGCCTCGAGGATCGGGCAATTATAGTGGTGCTCCTTCGAGAGGTCAGTTTTAGCACGACAGAGGCCGTCTATTCAGGCATACTCAGTGATAAGTAGGGATTTTAACGAGTTTCATGCTCCTTCTTGCCTATGCTTTGATTATAAATTGTTACAAAATAGTCCCAAAAGGCTCATAAGTTGTGCTTGATTGCAGGTTTGATCGACAAAATGACGAAATGTCAAAGATGGGCTCAAAAGGAGTAAAACCTGCTCAAGTATCAAAAACATAGTAAACCGAGGGCAAACAAGCCTAGTGCGGACTGCACAAAGTCGAATGCGGCTGCACTAGGTGATTCAGAGAAGGAAAAAATAGGCTTCAGGCAACGCTGCCGCGGTATACATTTCGCGGTCTGCGGTGAAGGCTCCGCGACCGCGCTACCTTTTTGTGCGGTCCACGGAAGGAGGTTCAGAGAGTTGGAAAAAATGGGCTTCAGGTAACGTGGCCGCGGTACACATTTCGCGGTCCGCGGTGAAGGCTCCGCGTCCGCGCTACCTTTTTGTGCGGTCCGCAAAAGAGATATTTAGAGAGATGGGAAATACCAATGCGGTCCGTGGTCATAGATGTACGGACCACGATAGCTGCCTTCGCGGCCGCGGTCCATTCTACGCGGTTCGCGGAGCCCAAGTTCAGAGAGCCCAGAATTGAAGTCCAAGAGCCTAGTGCGGCCGCGGTCCATTTTATGCGGCCCGCACTGACCCTGTAGGGGTATTTTTGTCCAGTTTTTTCAGCCTAGTATAAATAGAATATTTTACCATTTTTAGGTTACCAGATATATCAGAGCTGAGCTGCGCTCGTGGGAACCTCATTTTGTAGCCATTTTTGGCATCGTAGCTTCAAATTAACGATAGATTCTCTGTATTTACATTAGCATTTAATTAATATGCCTTGTTCTTCATCTATTTCTTTATTTTCTTCTTCAAGCATGAGTAACTAAACCCATTAGCTAGGGTTGTGGCTCAACCCTAGTGTGGGTAATTGATGGGTGTTGCCATCTATTGTTAGATTGACTATGAGTGTTTGTTATTTGGGTCAATTTAATGGTTTAATCTATGAATTGGTGGTTGCAAACACTGGTTTGTGCTAAGTTGACTTGACTCTTCTTGAGAAAGAGAACCTAAGTCTCCAAAATTGACCCAACAAGGAATTGGGATGACTCAAGAGAATTGATAGTCCCAGTTAACGGGTTAAACCTCGAGAGAGTAATCACCCTACTCGAACCCTAGTTTCTTGATCTAATTTGCCTACCCATTTGGTCTCGAGAGAGTTAATTGGGCAAAATCACTCTCTTTACCGAGAGGTGTGAGAGTGGGTAAAATTGTGCAATGGTTATAGCATAAGCCCCAATTATGTCAATCGAACTTTAATAACTTCTACCCGTCAATTAGCCACCTAGGTAATGTCACGACCCTAGTGCCCTTCTTCCCATTAGATACAACTTAACAATTATCTCGTAGCATAATCTAATTTCAATTAATAGCTTGGTAATAGTAGTTTATAATCTTTTTGCTTGCCACCGTGGCCACATTCCATTTAGTGCGGTTTGCGGTGGACCTCCGCGACCGCGGTCTGGTTTTGTGCGGACCGCAGAGGTTGCCTTCTCAAGCTTCTTCTGAATAAACCCAGCGCGGTCCACAGTCCGTTTTGTGCGGCCGTGCTGGTAGGTAAGACTGGGTCCCACATCTTTTTCTATAAATAGAGCTCAGGGGTCACCATTTACAATTTTTAAAATTTTAACACTCAGAGACCTAAAAGCTACTGTTTATACTCTCTTATGACCGTAATTCTTGTTTAGACTGACTAATTGCATTTCATCTTCACATCTGGTAATATTTCACTCATTCCTTGTTCGTTTAATTTATTAATTTTGTTTTTATTTTATTACTATTAGCATATAACTATTTTTTCGTCCTGTTTTCTCTATTTTTGTTAGCTTAGGTTGGTTTAAGTGTTAGTTCTAGGGTGCTTAATGTGCATAATGAATGGGTAAATTGAGTAGGGACAAAGTAGGTGAAAACTTGAACAAAAATGCAAAAATTGGAAACCCTAACTCAGTGCCTGAACTAAGCACCCTCCGCGGACCGCAGTAGCTTATGTGCGGTCCGCAGTGCCCTGACGCGGTTCACAATACCATTTTGTGCGGACCACGGTACTCATGTGTCTGAAAGTTGACTTGTGCCCAGCGCAGTCGCATTGCACTTAGTGCGGTCCGTGCTGGCCTACCGCGGCCGTGATACCACTTAGTGCGGACCACGGTGGAAAGATTCAGAGGAGTGGTTTTCTAGACCCTACCCCAATGCGGACCGCGGTGGCTTTTGTATGGTCCACGGTGCACCCAATGCGTCCGCACTCCTTTTTGTATGGGCCACGGTACATTATTTCTGCAATATGTTCTGCAACTTTTGATCTTCTGTTCTGCAATTCATTTTCCACAAATCTTTCACTGTCTGTGTTGATGCTAACAAAGCTAGATGTTTATGCTTGCAGGCAATGGTTAAACAAAGAGACAAAGGCTCGAAATAACCCGGCCGAGGTAATTCCTCCCGGGGAGGGAAGCAAAGGATGATAAAACTCACTCCCCAGGTTAGAAAAAACATAAAGGACATGTGGAAAGCAATCAAAGCGGCCGACAGAGCCATTGACTACTCGGGGAGTGAGTACGAGCCCTCCCGGGAGATCTCTTCAGATTCAGTCCCACTATATATCCCATATCTGGAGAACGCCATACATAGAGACACTCCTCCCTCTTTCCCTAATGCTCGAGCTTCAATCAACATTTCTTCTGGGTTGTCTGAGGGCACAATGGCAGGTAGTGGGGATAAATACTCTACCTGTCCCACAACATCAATATCTGGAGAGGGTGCTAGAAGTAATGAGGGAGATGGGGAGTTACTTGGGGGTGGTGTGCCTCAAGTTGGGGGTGTTGACCGAACTAAAAATTCCGCTGTTTGGGAAGATAGATTCGTCAGCCAAGTGGCATTCCATAAGTTTAGGGAATGGTGGCCTATACGAAAGTTGATTCTTGAGAGGTGCTTCATTGACAAAGACCTTCTACCCCTACACCCCAATTTACATAGACAGTTTCGAGCTCGAGTGGGTTAGGAACACTTCAAAGATAATTGTGTGAAGGCGAATGAGCACATGGTCAAGGAGTTTTATAGTAATGTGGCCTACATCTTGAAGGGCACTAAAGTGACCAAAGTGCGAAACAAAAATGTGATATTTACCAGGAAGGCACTAAATGAATACCTGGGGTTCAACTAAGAAGATGAGTCCCTTTACAAGGAAAAGTTGGCAATGGGTGAGAAGGTTCATTCGTGGTTAGCCTCATACCTGGCAGTCCCGGGTACGGTTCCAGAGTGGTTGCAAGTAGGGGTCAAAATACTTCAGAGGACTTTTAACTTTGAGGCTAGGGGGTGGTTGACTTTTATGTGCAGTCGGCTCGACCCAACTACCCATGATCAGACTATCCCACTTGTCCGGGCTGTTCTTGTTGCATCTATTATGGCGGGATACACTATCAACGTGGGCAATGTTATGTCCCATGTCATTTCTGCAGTGGGGGTTGAGCATGACCGGAACTACCCTTTTCCCAACACCTTCACTATGTATTTTAGGGACCTGGAGGTGGAGAAGAGACCTTTTGACATCAATGTCAAACCTGTGGCTCCATTTTCATGGTACAGTCTGAAGGGGTCAGACAACCCCAAGGACAAAAATTACAAGCCAGTTGCTTCCGCCCCAACTGGCCAGTCTGAAGAGCCGATTGCGGTAGAGCCCTCCACTAAGCCTGCTTCCATAGTTGCTGACATGCCTCCCAGACCTTCCACTACTGCTGGTCCCTCTACTTTAGCTGGCCCGGGGATTCCATCTTCCCGGGCCCATCCTATCACTGCCCACCAGCTGAGCCAAACACTTCATAGCTTGAACAACTGGATGTCAGCTGCATCATCCAAGTTGTCCACCTTGACTTCTACCATTGCGGCTCAGTCGGCACCGCAGCCAGCACAACTTCCATAGTCCATTAAGGATACATTGAAGAAGATCCTGGAGAACCAGGAAAAGATCATCAGTACTCAGGGTGCCTTGGCTAAGGTAGTAGATTCACATGGCAAGGCCCAGAAGGAGCTTGCCAGGGAGCACAAGAAGCTGCGCAAAACACGGGCTTCCAAGGAGTCTGTGAAGGATCTTAGAGCGGATATGGACAAACTGAAGGCAGACCAGCTGCCTTTAGACTTGCTATTTGAGGATCCAGCTCCAGCAGCAGAGCCACAGCAGGAGCAGACACAGAGGCTTCCAAAGAAGAAGAGGAAGCTCCCTAGTGCAGATGAGGCGATCATCCAGTTGGCGGACCCACTAGAGGTTCCCTCTAGTCAGCCACATGATGTTCCTGATATTAATCTCGTCTAGGTCCAGGCCCTAGTCCCAGTAGCTGGGCAGCATGAGACCGGGAACCAGTCTGAGGTTCCCGCGCATACAGAGGACCTAGGGACCACTAATGATCCCACGTAGACGGACACAACTTAGGGAGTTCCCATATCTTTTCCTTATACCTTTTGGTGCTTATTTGTTTAGTTGGCATTTGGGACAATGCCAGCTTTTATTTGAGGGGTGCGCCCTACATTTTTGGATGACTGTATATATTGTTACATTTTATGTCTTTTTGATTTTCATCTTTGGTCTGTATATAATTTTACATTTAGTTACTTTTATCGCACTTTTTATCTTTCATTTGGTCTGTATATAAAGTTACATTATTGTATATATTCATCCCCGTTGTATATTCAAATCCCCTATTATACACATTCATTCTATTTTCTATTTTCGTAATTTTTTTCCGTTTTTAGTTCCTTAGATAGGCTCGTAGCTTTTTGTTTTGTTTTTGGTGCTTTCAATAAGCCTTTGATTTTCTTAATGCCACGATTCTTTCCAAAGGTGGAGTATTGTGTGAACCAGGTGGCTCTTCCCGATGATGGATTGCGTGACAACCATCTTAAGGGTTTGAGTCCATTTTTGTTTCTATTTTTGGTAGCTTGTAGTTAAGGTTTCCTCAAGCAAAGCTTCACTTGGACCTAACACAGTTGCCTTTGATCCCATGGTCAAAGACAAGTCGTTGTATTTAGGATGGTGAAAGTCGTGACCTTGAGACTCTTGTGCTGACCAAACAATCATCATGTGGTCTTTCGGGACCATTGTATGTTCAAATCATGTCTAAGGTTGTTGTGGGTCCCGATTCTATGTCTTTAGAAATCCTTGAGCTTGTGTGGTGAGAAATTGAATTATGAGTCCAAGTTCCAAGCCAATGGTCTAGAACTTGCCCTGAATGTCTGTTGAGGCGAAATCTTAAGTGAAATTTGGATTGAGAAGTGATTATAGGCTCTCCTTGATCCAAATGATAGTTGAAAAATTCCATAGCCCACCAACGATATACTCCCTAGTTAACCCTTTTGAGCCTTAAACCTTTTTCTTTCAAGAACCCATACTATCAGCCTATATCCATTCTAAAATATACCCTCTTTCGACACCCGATTTTCCCTTGAGAAATGGCAAAAGTCTAAGTTTGGGGGGAGAGACGAGAGAAGGAACAAGTGGTAAAAGGTACTAAAGCAAAAAAAAAGGAAGGCAATAAAAAAGAAAAGAAAAGAAAAAGACAAAAAGAAAGCCCAATGTGAAAAAGAATAAAAAGGGATTCAAGAAAAAAAAAAGAGAAAAAGGTATGGAAAAAGTTAAAAAAGGAGAAACACTTTGAAGTGCAATAAAAAGAGTGACATTACGTCTCTCTAACCCCTTAAAAAGAAGTGAGATACTCAAAGAGTCAAGAGAATTGTGCCAAATGAATCAAAAGAAGTGCTTAAGGGAAAATGGAACCCATTTAGACCAAATTTTTCCTACCCTGAACCAAAAGCCTTCATATTGACTCCCCAAAAGCCCTATATGATCTTGAGTTGAAGGACACTTACATTAGTGGACACTTACATGAGGGGCAAGCATATGGTACTTAAATCCGGACTTGTGACTTTTCCTTGAGAGAGATTAGTGAATTCCCATTAACTTCGGTTTGTGTGCTAATACTCTAAAAGTGAGGTTTGCTTAGGGAGAGTTGAGGATGTGTGAGTTTGGGTTCAACAATGACCAAAGTAATTGAGAAATCCCTTTGATGTAATGAGTCAACTCTTTATGCTCTTGTGTCACACTTATTCCATAGTTTTTCTAAGTTTAAATGTTGTTAATGATTCATTCGTATTGAGGACAATCGTTAGTCCCAATTGATGCTTGTTGAGGTCACTTTAGGATAGTTGGAAACACTTGGATTTTTCCTTAAGGGGTGCGTCTTATTTTGTTTGCTTGAGGACAAACAAAGGCTTAAGTTTGGGGGAGTTGATAAGTAGGGATTTTAACGAGTTTCATGCTCGTTCTTGCCTATGCTTTGATTATAAATTATTACAAAATAGTCCCAAAAGGCTCATAAGTTGTGCTTGATTGCAGGTTTGATCGAAAAAGTGACGAAATGTCAAAGATGGGCTCAAAAGGAGTAAAACCTGCTTAAGTATCAAAGACACAGTAAACTGAGGGCAAACAAGCCTAGTTCGGATCACACAAAGTCGAATGCGGCCGCACTAGGTGATTCAGAGAAGGAAAAAATAGGTTTCAGGCAATGCGGCTGTGGTACTTATTTCGCGGTCTGCGGTGAAGGCTCCACGGCCTCGCTACCTTTTTGTGCGGTCTGTGGAAGGAGGTTCAGAGAGTTGGCAAAAATGGGCTTCAGGTAACGCGACCGCGATACACATTTCGCGGTCCGCGGTGAAGGTTCCGCATCCGCGCTACCTTTTTGTGCGGTCCGCGGAAGAGATATTCAGAGAGATGGGAAATACCAATGTGGTCCGCGATCATAGATTTGCGGACCGCAATAGCTGCCTCTGTGGCCGTGGTCCATTCTACGCGGTCCGTGGAGCCCAAGTTCAGAGAGCCCAAAATTGAAGTCCAAGAGCCTAGTGCGGCCGCGGTCCATTTTATGCGGCCGACACTGACCCCACAGGGGTATTTTTGTCCAGTTTTCCAGCCTAGTATAAATAGAACATTTTACCATTTTTAGGTTATTAGATATATCAGAGCTAAGCTGCGCTCGTGGGAACCTCATTTTGTAGCCATTTTTGGCATCTTAGCTTCAAATTAACGATAGATTCTCTGTATTTACATTAGCATTTAATTAATATGCCTTGTTCTTCATCTATTTCTTTATTTTCTTCTTCAAGCATGAGTAGCTAAACCCATTAGCTAGGGTTGTGGCTCAACCCTAGTGTGGGTAATTGATGGGTGTTGCCATCTATTGTTAGATTGACTATGGGTGTTTGTTATTTGGGTCAATTTTATAGTTTAATCTATGAATTGGTGGTTGCAAACACTGGTTTGTGCTAAGTTGACTTGACTCTTCTTGAGAAAGAGAACCTAAGTCTCCAAAATTGACCCAACAAGGAATTGGGATAGACTCAAGAGAATTGATAGTCCCAGTTAACGGGTTAAACCTCGAGAGAGTAATCACCCTACTTGAACCCTAGTTGCTTGATCTAATTTTCCTACCCATTTGGTCTCGAGAGAGTCAATTGGGCAAAATCACTCTCTCTACCGAAAGGTGTGAGAGTGGGTAAAATGTGCAACGGTTATAGCATAAGCCCCAACTATGTCAATCGAACTTTAATAACTTCTACCCGTCAATTAGCCACCTAGGTAATGTCACGACCCTAGTGCCCTTCTTCCCATTAGATTCAACTTAACAATTATCTCGTAGCATAATCTAGTTTCAATTAATAGCTTGGTAATAGTAGTTTATAATCTAAAAACCCAAAAATATATGGAAGTGACATTTGGAACAAATACACACTTCTAGTCTAGATAGATACTCAACTCCATTCCTAGCTCCTTGTGGAAATCGATCTCGACACTCATATCGGGTAAAAGCTATTGCGACCCTCTCTTTCTACTTTTTAGTAGTGTGGAGTTTGAAGCGATCATTCAGCCAGCTCACCTAGGTTATCGTGGGGTATCGTCGGGTCATGGTTCACACAGTTCTCATCAGGGCCAGTCATCACTTAGTGCCCTTCCAGCTCAGAGTTCGTCCCGTGCTCCATCAGTTCAGGGCTCTTCTATGCCGAGTGCATCTGCTAGTCATTCCGGTGCTAGGGGTTCCCTTCAGTCCCCTTCTCCAGCACCTGGGAGTTGCTATGAGTGTGGAGAGATGGGCCATATGTGGAGACAGTGCCCTCGTCGTCTTGTGAGTCTATCTCAGCACATGGGTCAGTCATCGGCTTCGGCGCCAGTTACTTCATCATCACCCACCCAGCCAGCTAGGGGTGGAGGTTAGTCAGCTAGGGGTCGCCCTAGAGGGGAGGTCTATCAGGCGGTCAGGACCGTTTCTATGCACTTCCAGCTAGACCCGATGTTATTGCTTCAGATGCTATTATTATAGGTATTGTTTCAGTCTGCCACAGAGATGCCTCTGTATTATTTGATCTCGGTTCCACCTTTTATAATGTGTCATCATACTTTGCTCGTTATTTGGGTACGCCCCATGAGTCTCTTGCTTTACCTGTTCTTGTATCTACCTTGGTGGGTGATACTGTTATTGTAGACCGTGTGTACCGGTCGTGTGTGGTGACTATTGGGGGTCTGGAGATTCGAGTGTATCTTTTATTATTGTGTATGGTGGTTTTTGATGTCATTTTGGGTATGGATTGGCTATCTCCATGTCGTGCTATTTTGGACTGTCATGCCAAGACAGTCACATTGGCTATACTGGGTATGCCACAGATTGAGTGTCAAGGTTTGACTGATTATGTTCCCAGTAGGATAATCTCATTCTTGAAAGCCCAGGGTATGGTTGGGAAAGGTTGTCTTTCGTGTCTAGCCTTTGTGAGGGATGGCGGTGCAGAGACTCCCCAGTATCGATTCTGTTCTAGTTGTAAGGAATTTTCCCGGTGTGTTTCCTGTAGACCTGCCAGGCATGCCACCGGACATGGATATTGACTTTGGTATTGACTTGGTGCCGGGCACTCAGCCCATTTCTATTTTGCTGTATCGTATGGCACTAGCGGAGTTGAAGGAGTTAAATGAGTAGCTTCAGGAACTCCTTGATAAGGGGTTCATTCAGCCTAGTGTGTCACCTTGGGGTGCACCGGTTCTATTTGTGAAGAAGAAGGATGCCACTATGAGGATGTGCATTGATTATAGGCAATTGAACAAAGTAACAGTTAAGAACAAGTATCCTTTGCCCCGCATTGATGATTTATTCGACCAGCTTTAGGGAGCGAGAGTGTTCTCCAAGATTGATCTCCGTTCAGGTTATCACCAGTTGAAGATCAGGGACTCGAATATTCTTAAGACAACTTTCAGGACCCGATATGGTCATTATGAGTTCTTGGTGATGTCTTTTGGGCTGACTAATGCCCCAGCAGCGTTCATGTATTTGATGAATAGCGTGTTCTGGCCTTATCTTGACTTGTTTGTCATAGTCTTCATTGATGATATTCTAGTGTATTCACGTAGTCAGGAGGAGCACGCGGAGCATTTGAGAATTGTGTTGCAGAGATTGAGGGAGGAGAAGCTTTATGCAAAATTCTCCATGTGTGAGTTTTGGCTTAGTTCAGTGGCTTTCTTGGGGCATGTGGTGTCTAGCAAGGGTATTCAGGTTGATCCGAAGAAGATAGAGACGGTTCAGAGTTGGCTCAGACTGTCCTCATCCACAGAGATCCGCAACTTTCTTGGTTTGGCAGGTTATTATTGCCAGTTTGTTCAGGGATTCTCATATATTGCATCACCCTTGACCAAGTTGACTCAGAAGGGTGCTTCATTTGTATGGTCGGATGAGTGTGAGGAGAGCTTTTAGAAGCTCAAGACAACCTTGACCACAACTCTAGTATTGGTTTTGCCATCAACTTCGGGTTCATATACCGTGTATTGTGATGCTTCGAGGGTTGGTATTGGTTGTGTGTTTATGTAGGAGGGTAGGGTTATTGCTTATTCTTCTTGTCAGTTGAAGCCCCATGAGAAGAACTACCCCGTTCATGATTTGGAGTTGGCTGCAATAGTTCACACGTTGAAGATTTGGAGGCATTACTTGTATGGTGTGTCTTGTGAGGTATTTACTGATCATCGTAGCCTCTAACACTTGTTCAAGAAGAAGGATCTTAATTTGAGGCAGCAGAGATGGTTGGATTTGCTTAAGTATAATGATATCACTATATTATACCATCCGGGAAAGGCCAATGTGGTGGTCGATGCCTTAAGCTGAAAGGTGGTGAGTATGGGGAGTTTGGCATATATTCTAGTTGGGGAGAGACCTCTTGCAGTTGATGTTCAAGACTTGGCCAATCGATTCGTGAGGTTGGATATTTCAGAGCCCAGTTGGGTATTGGCTTGTGTGGATTCTCGGTCTTCCTTATATGATCACATTAGAGAGCACCAGTATGATGATCCGCATTTACTTGTCCTTAAGGACAAAGTTCAGCATGATGATGCTAGAGATGTGAGCATTGGTGATGATAGGGTGTTGAGGATATAGTGTCGGATATGTGTGCCCCATGTGGATGAGCTTCGGGAGCTGATTCTGGAGGAGGCCCATAGCTTGCGGTATTCCATTCATCTGGGTGTCGCGAAGATGTATCAAGATTTGAGGCAGCATTATTGGTGGAGAAGAATGAAGAAAGACATTGTAGGATTTTTAGCTCGATGTCTCAATTGTCAGCAGGTGTAATATGAGCATCAAAGACCGGGTGGCTTGCTTCAGTGGATGAATATTCTAGAGTGGAAGTGGGAGCAGATCACTATGGACTTTGTAGTTGGACTCCCATGGACTTTGAAGAAGTTCGATGCTATTTGGGTGATTGTGGATCGGCTGACCAAGTACGCGCACTTCATTCCTGTGTGTACTACCTATTCTTCAGAGCGCTGGCAGAGATCTATATCCGGGAGATTGTTCGTTTGCATGGTGTCCCAGTTTCCATCATTTCAAATAGGGGCACTCAGTTTACTTCACAGTTTTGGAGGTTTGTGCAGAGAGAATTGGGTAATCAGGTTGAGTTGAGCATGACTTTTCACCTTTAGACGGATGGGCAGTCCGAGCGTACTATTCAGATATTGGAGGACATATTGCGTGCTTGTGTCATTTATTTTGGAGGGTCATGGGATCAGTTTCTACTGCTTGTAGAGTTTGCTTATAACAACAACTACCAGTCGAGTATCCAGATGGCTCCATATGAGGCTTTGTATGGGAGGCGATGTAGATATCCAGTTGGTTGGTTCGAGTCCAGTGAGGCTAGGCTATTGGGGACAGACTTGATGCAGGATGCTTTAGAAAAGGTAAAGGTAATTCAGGAGAGGCTTCGTACTGTGCAGTCAAGACAAAAGAGTTATGCTGAAAGGAAAGTTCGAGATGTGTCCTACATGGTTGGTGAGAAGGTTCTGTTGAAGGTTTTTCCCATGAATGGTGTCATGAGATTTGGGAAGAAAGGTAAATTGAGTCCTCGGTTCATTGGGCCTTTTGAGGTGCTTCGGAGGATTGGGGAGGTGGCTTATGAGCTTGCTTTTCCACCCAGCTTGTCGAGTGTGCATCCGGTATTTCATGTTTCTATGCTCCGGAAGTATATTGGGAATTCGTCTCATGTTCTGGATTTCAGCACTGTTGAATTGGATGGTGATCTGACCTATAATGTACAACCAGCAGCTATTTTGGGTCGTCAGGTTCGAAAGTTGAGGTCAAAGGATATAACTTCAGTGAAAGTGCAGTAGAGAGGTCAGCCCATAGAGGAGGCCCTGGGAGACCGAGCGGGAGATGCGGAGCAGATATCCTCACCTGTTTGAGGCTTCAGGTATGTTTCTTGACCCATTCGAGGACGAATGTTTGTTTAAGTTAGGGAGGATGTGATGACCCAGCCAGTCGTCTCATGAGTTGCCGCTCCATTTCCTCCATTTCTGCTTCTTATTGCTTTGTCTATAGGTTATGTATATGATCGGGTAGGTTGGCTCGGGTTCGGAAAGGATTTGGTAAGTTTTGAGACACTTAGTCTCTTTTGAGGAAGCTTAAGTTGGAAAAGTCAATCGGATGTTGACTTATGTATTAGAGGGCTTGGATGTGAATTGTGATGGTTCGGATAGCTTCGGAAGGTGATTTGGGACTTAGGAGCATGATCAGAATGAGTTTTGGAGGTTCGCAATAGATTTAGGCTTGAATTAGCGAAGTTGATATTTTGGCGATTTCTGGTTGGTAGGTTAGATTTTGATATAGGGGTCAGAATGGAATTTTGAGAGTTGTAGTAGTTTCTTGGTGTAATTTTGGATGTGTGCACAAAATTTCAGGTCATTCGGACGTGGTTTGGTTGGGTTTTTTATCAAAAGCGTAATTCAAAAGATTTTGGAAACTTAGGCTTGAATCCGATGTGTTTTGGTTGAATCGATGTTGTTTGAGGTGTTTTGAAGAGTGTTACAAGTTTGAATAAGGTTTTGGAATATGTTGGTGCATTTGGTTGAGGTCCCAGTGGCCTCAGGGTGATTTCGGATGGTTGAGGGAGAAATTTGAAATTTTGGTGAGCTGCAAATTTTTGCTGCTTCTGGTATTTCCGCACCTACGAATTGGGGACCGCATGTGCGATCTCCCAGGTACGAGGAAGGGAGCCGCAGAAGCGGAAAGAACCTAGGGAGGCAGAAACCGCAGAAGCGGTTAGGAGGACCACACAAGCGAGGGTGCAGGTGCGGATATTGTATCGTAGATGCGGAAAATGGGAACTTAAGTGGTCTTGGCCGCAGAAGCGGAACCACAGTTGCGGAACCGCAGAAGCGGGAAATTGGCCACAGATGCAAAAATGCCTCGGTCAGAATGTATATATTTCTTCCTTCGCGATTTTCAGAGGGTTTCATCATTTTAAAAGCGAATTTCTGGAGTTTTGGGCGATTTTGAAGAAGGATTTCAAGGGAACTTCATTTAGGTAAGGATTTTGGAGAAAAAAACTCGTTTCTATGGTATTATCTCACGGATTAGGCTTGTAATTAATGGAATTTAAGGATCAAAGTTTGGGGAAACTAGGGCTTGGAAACTTAGACCATTGATTGAGGATTTGAAAGACCATTTGAGGTCGGATTTCAGAACTTTTGATATGTATGAACTCGTGGGGGGGGATAAAAAATCTATTGATGAAAAAATTATCGAATTTCGAGACGTGGGCCCGGGGGTCGGGTTTTGGTAATTTCGGGATTTATGTTGTAAATTGAATATTTTCGCTTGGGCTTAGTTCCTTAGCATATTTTGATGCCGTAATTCTGATTTTCGATAGATTCGACGAGAGTGGAGGCCGATTCGATGGGCAAAGGCATCGCGTGCTAGAGATTTGACCAGATTGAGGTGAGTAATGATTGTAAATGATGTTCTGAGGGTATAAAACCCCGGATTGCACATCGTTGTGCTATATTGAGGTGACGCGCACGCTTGAAGACGAGCGTGTGGTCGTGCACTATTGGGGATTATGACTTAGTCCATCCCGAATGACTATTTTACCGCGTATTTGATTGAAATCTATTTGCTATCATCATTATTTGGCTGAATGCCATCTATTTGAACCCTTCGGAGATTTTTATTGATATTTCCTCATTGTTTTGACTTTATACTTGGACTCAGTTATGTTATATTTCACTGTTTTCAAACTCAGCAATGTTTACTATGTTTTTAATACCTAAATGATCTTTTAAATGATAATTGGGCTGAGAATCATATTTTACTACTGCCGAGTGGCTTGTGAGGATTTTTGACTGAGTAAGGCCGAGGGCCTATGTTGTGAGGAAACATTGATCATAATTATGAGGCCGAGGGCCTGAGATATGTACGCCACAAGGTGGCTTGTTGATATGAGGCCGAAGGTCTAGTGATGATGCCACGAGATGACTTGATATTGCGCTTGGGCCGAAAGGGGCCCCTCCAAGAGTCTGCACACCCCCAGTGAGCGCGGGTACCCATTGTGATATGAGATATAGCCCGAGGGGCTAGTATTGTTGATATTGTGCCCGAGGGGAAATCCTTTATGTGCTTATTTGTCTTATCTGTCTGTCATTTACCTATTTAATTGTTGAATAGGCATTTCTTGAAGTTTAAACTAAACTTATATGAGTTTATATATCTATACCGAATCACTGTTCTTACCTGTTTTACTGCTTCATTATAGCCTATAATGTGCCTTAGGTGATTTCATGCTTTCAGTCTTTATTTATGGTTATTACTCACTGAGTTGGAGTACTCACTTTACTCCTTGCACCCTGTATGCAGATTCAGGCGCATCTGGTCCCGCTCTCGAGTGTTGATTTTTCCAGCTCGGGCGGATCCGAGGATTCTCTAGGTAGTTGCCGGCGTTCACAGCCTAGAGCTTCTTCCCTATCTTATTGCTTCTTGTTTAGTTTTGTTTTGAACTCTGTAGACTTTTCCTGATTATTCCGGATTTTAGATGCTCATGACTAGTGACACCCCGATATCGGGCTGTGTGGGGTTGTATTCCGCAAATTATGCTATTATCTGCTACTTTGAGACTCTATTTATTATGCTTTAGACTTATTTCTTATTGTTTAACTGTTAAAAATTGAAATGGGAAGTGTCGGCTGACCTTGTCTTCACGAGAGGCACCATCATGACCGGGTCCGGGTTTAGGGTCATTACAAGTACATGAGGTCGGTTGTATTGATACTGCATTTTGCACTTTATGTGTATATTTTGGAGCTGGTAGTGGCTGATCGAGAGGTCGGTTGCAGACATTTCATCTAGGAGACTCAAGATAGTTCTGCTGCCGTCCGCAGGCCCTGGCGTCCCCTCCTATGTTTCTACATTCCTATTTTCTTTTCTTTCAAAACAAATGCACTTTCTTTCATACCAATGTTTGTAGATATTCATAGTAGGTTCGTTGATTATGACACTAGTTTTTGGGTGGTAATAGTAATGGGATTACTAATAGTATATAGATAATAGGTTAATTACGTACTTTCGTATTTGTTTCATTTTGATTTAGTTTTGTTGATGTTAATCTATGAAATGTAAAGGGAAAAAGTGAATAAAACTCTAACGTTGGCTTGCCTAACGAGTGCGATGTTAGGCGCAATCACGGTCCCGATGGTGGAAATTCCGGGTCGTGACAAGTTGGTATCAGAGCACTAGGTTGCCTAGGTCTCACAATTCACAAACAAGCTAGGTAGAGTCTGAGGGATCGGTATAGAGACGTCTGTGATTTATCCCCAGAGGCTATAGATTTTAGGAAAAATTTCACTTCGATTCATCTCTGTCATGCGATTTGATCTCGCAATGCTAATTGAACTCTCTACTCTTGTTCCTTTGTAGATGGTGAGAGAACGTACCGCTTCTTCAGTTAAGTAGCAGCTAGAGCCCCAGCAGCAGCTCCTACGAGGGGTAGAGGATGAGGCCAAGGCCGTGCTAGAGTTCGATGCAGGGGCAGGGCTCAACCCAGAGCTCGAGCAGCAGCACCAGCGATGGAGCCTCAGGTAGAGTTTGATAAGAAGGCTCCAGCCCAGTCCATTCTAGCAGGGCCAGCTCAAGTTCCAGAGGGGTTCATCTCTACTCCGGTACTTCAGGATGCTTTGGTCTGTGTAGTGGGCCTTATGGAGAGCGTTGCTTAGGCCGACACATTTCTTGTAGCACCAGCCATCTCTCAGGCTGGGGGAGGAGCCCAGACTCCCGCTACTCACACTCCGGAGCAGATGGCTCCCTAGTTTCAGACCCAGCAGCTCAGCCAGTTAGGGTAGTTCCGCCGGGTGTTGTAACACAGGCCGGCAATGGATCAGCTATGTCTTTTGAGGCCTTGTGGAGATTGGATAGGATCACCAAGCTTTTCACCACATAGTATGGAGGTACACCTTCAAAGGATCCCTAGGACTATCTAGATAGTTGTCACGAGGTGTTACGGAACATAGGGATAGTGGAGACCAATGAGGTCGACTTTGCTGCCTTTCGTCTGTCAGGTTCCGCCAAGAAATGTTGGAGGGATTTTTGTTTGGCTAGACCAGCTGGGTCACCTACTTTGACTTGTGATCAGTTCTCTCAGCTATTTATGGAGAATTATCTTTCTATCAATCAGAGAGAGGACTATCAGAGGTAGTTCAAACGCCTTCAATAGGGTTTTATAACTGTTACTCAGTATAAGAGTAGATTTTTTGATTTGGCCCATCATGCTCTTCTTATACTTCCTACCGAGAGAGAGAGAGAGTTAGAAAGAGAAGAGAGAAAGAGAGAGAGAGAGAGAGAGAGGGGGTGAGGAGGTTTATTGAGGGACTTGCTCAGCCTATCAGACTGCAGATGGCTAAGGAGATAGGGAGTGAGATTTCTTTCCAGGATGTAGCCAATGTGGCCAGACGAGTTGAGATGGTTCTAGCTCAGGGACTAGTCAGGGGTCTGACAAGAGGCCTCATCACTCCGGTGGATTCAATGGGGTTTCATCTGGAGGCTAGGGTACTTTTGGTAGTGGCCATCTTCCTAGGCTGTTTCATTCAACACTTCAGACATCCCATGGAGCTTCAAGGAGTCGTGGTCCTTATGTACCTCCTTTTGGGCAGCCATCTTATAGTGCACCACTAGCTCCTATAAGAGCACCTCCTCTTTAGAGTTATTATCGTGGTTAGTTGACCCGTCAGGGTCAGACTCAGTTTCCTCAGCCGCAGTATCAGGATGGATGTTTCGAGTGTGGTGAGTATGGGAATATCCGGAGGACCTGTCCGAGATTAGTGGGTGTTCAGTCACAGCATCAGGGTTCTGGTGCCATGATTTCGGCATCGCTCACACAGCCAGCTAGAGGTAGGGGTCAGGGAGCCAGAGGTAGAGGTCAGGCCATTAGAGGTGGAGGTCAGGCCGTTAGAGGTGGAGGCCAAGCCGCTAGAGGTGGAGGCCATCCTAAGGATATGGCTCAGAGTGATGGGGCCCAGCCACGATGTTATGCTTTCTCAGCCAGGCCTGAGGCTAATTCATCCATTGCTGTTATCACAGGTACTGTTTCAGTTTGCAGTAGAGATGCTTCAGTTCTATTTGATCCAAGGTCTACATACTCCTATGTGTCATCTTATTTTGCTTCATATTTGGTTGTGCCTCATGATTCTTTGAGTGCTCCCGTGTATATGTCCATATCGGTGGGGGATTCTATTATTTTAGATCGTGTATATCATTTGTGTGTGGTTATTATTAGGGGTCTTGAGACTAGCATAGATCTCCTACTTCTCAATATAGTTGATTTCGATGTTATTTTTGGGATGGATTGGTTGTCATCTTATCATGCTATATTGGATTGTCATGCCAATACCATGATCTTTGCGTTGCCGGGGTTGCCTCGATTAGAGTAGAGAGGGACTTATGGTCATTCTACTAGCAGGGTTATCTCTTATATGAAGGCTCGACGTATGGTCGAGAAGGGGTGTTTGGCTTATTTGGTTTATGTTCGTGATTCTAGTGCTGAAGTTCCTTCTATGGATTCTGTACCAGTTGTTTGGGAGTTTCCTGAGGTATTTCCTGTAGACCTGCCGGGGATTCCACCCGACAGGGATATCGACTTTTGTATTGATTTGGTTCCGGGTACTCAGCCCATTTCCATTTTGTCGTACCGCATGGCCCCGCCAATATTGAAAGAATTGAATGAGCAGCTGCAAGATTTGCTGGATAAGGGCTTTATTAGACCTAGTGTCTCGCCTTGGGTGCGCCGGTGTTGTTTGTAAAGAAGGATGGGTCGATGAGGATGTGCATAGACTATCGATAGTTGAACAAAGTCACTATCAAGAACAAGTATCCATTGTCGAGGATTGATGACTTATTTGATCAGCTTCAGGATGCCAAGGTGTTTTCAAAGATCTATTTGAGGTCTGATTACCATCCGTTGAGGATTAGGGCATCCGATGTCCCTAAGATCGCTTTTCGGACTCGGTATAGGCATTATGAGTTTCTAGTGATGTCATTTGGGTTGACAAATACCCCAACAACATTTATGGATTTGATGAACTGGGTGTTCAAGCCCTATTTGGATTCCATTGTGATTGTTTTTATTGATGATATCTTGATTTACTCCCGTAGCATAGAGGAGAATGAGCAGCATTTTTGGATCGTTCTTTAGACTTTGAGAGACATCTAGTTATATGTTAAGTTTTTGAAATGTGAGTTTTGGTTGAGTTCAATTACTTTCTTGGGTCACGTTGTATCAGTAGAGGGTATCCAGGTGGATCCTAAGAAGATTGAGGCCGTTCAGAATTGTCCTAGACCTACTTCAGCCACAAAGATATGTAGTTTCTTGGGATTGGCAGGTTATTACCGGTGGTTTGTGGAGGGGTTTTCATCTATATCAGCCCCGTTGACTAGGTTGACTCAGAAGGGTGCCCCATTCAGATGGTCAGACGAGTGTGAGGTAAGCTTTCAGAATCTCAAGACAGCTTTGACTACATGTCAGTATTGGTGTTTCCCACGGGATCAAGGCCTTATACAATATATTGTGACGCATCTTGTATTGGACTTGGTGCGGTATTGATGCAGGGTGACAAGGTTATTGCATATGTTTCGCGGTAGCTAAAGATTCACGAGAAAAATTATCTAGTTCATGACTTGGAGCTAGCAGCCATTGTTCACGTGCTGAATATCTAGAGGTACTATATATATGGCATGTCGTGTGAGGTGTTCATGGAACATAAGAGTTTGCAGTATTTGTTCAAACAAAGGGAGCTCAATTTGAGGCAGAGAAGGTGGTTGGAGCTATTAAAAGACTATGATATCACCATCTTGTATCATCCCAGGAAGTCCAACATGGTGGCCGATGCTTTGAGTAGGAAGTCAGCCAGTATGGGCAGCCTTGCGTATATTCTAGTCAGTGAGAGACTGCTTGCATTAGATGTTCAGGCCTTGGCCAATCAGTTCGTGAGGTTGGATGTTTCTGAGCCTAGTCGTGTTTTAGCTTGCACAGTTGCTTGGTCTTTCTTATTTGATCGCATAAGATATCGGTAGTATGATGACCCTCATTTGATTGTCCTTAGGGACATAGTGCGGCACAGTGATGCCAAGCAGGTTACAGTTGGAGATGATGGAGTTTTGAGGATGCAGGGTCGTGTTTGTGTGCCTAATGTGGATGGACTTCGTGAGTTGATTCTAGAGGAGGCTTATAGTTCCAGGTATTCTATTCATCCAGGCGCCGCTAAGATGTATCAGGATGTGCGGCAGTATTATTGGTGGAGGAGGATGAAGAAAGGTATAGTTGCACATGTAGCTCAGTATTTAAATTGTCAGCAAGTAAAGTACGAGCATCATAGACCTGGTGGTTTGCTTCAGAAGATAGAGATTTCTGAGTGGAAGTGGGAGCATATCACTATGGATTTCGTTGTTGGACTTCCACAGACTCAGAGGAAGTTCGATGCAGTATAGGTTATTATGGATAGACTGACCAAGTCAGCGCATTTCATCTTCATGATGTTCCCGTGTATATTATTTCTGATTGAGGTACATAGTTCACCTCACATTTTTGGAGGGCATTACATCGTGAGCTGGGTACGCGGGTCGAGTTGAGCACAACATTTCATCCTCAAATGGATGGACAGTCCGAGCGTACTATTCAGATCTTGAAGGATATGCTCCGTGCCTGTGTTATTGACTTTAGAGGTTCTTGGGATCAGTTCTTTCCGTTAGCAGAGTTTGCCTACAACAACAGCTATCACTCGAGCATCTAGATGGCTCCCTATGAGGCGTTGTATGGTAGACAGTGTCGATCGCCGGTTGGATGGTTTGAGTCGTGGGAGGCTCGGTTATTGGGTACAGATTTAGTGCAGGATACCTTGGATAAGGTTAAGATCATTCAGGATAGACTTCGTACAGCTCAGTCCAGACAAAAGATTTATGCCGACCGTAAGGTTCATGACGTGGCATTCATGGTCGGAGAGAGAGTGTTGCTTCAGGTGTTACCTATGAAGGGTGTGATACGGCTTGGGAAGAAGGGCAAGTTAAGCCCTAGGTTCATCGGGCCTTTTGAGATTCTTGATCGTGTGGGAGAGCTGGCCAACAGACTCGCATTGCCACTTGGTTTATTAGCGGTACATCCAATGTTTGATGTGTCCATTCTTCGGAAGTATCACGACAATCCATCCCACGTGTTAGACTTCAGTACTATCCAGTTGGATCAGGATTTGACCTACGACAAGGAGCCGATAGCCATTTTAGACCGGCTGGTTCGTCAGTTGAGATCAAAGAGTTATCCTTCGGTCCAAGTACAGTGGAGAGGTCAGCATGTTAATGCAGCTACCTAGGAGTCCAAGTCCGATATGCGGAGCAGATATCCCCACCTATTCATCGGCTTAGGTACTATTCTATGTCCGTTCGAGGACGAATGGTTGTTTTAGAGATGGAGAATGTGATGACCCAAAGGGTCATCTTATGTTTTAGAACTCGATTCTGTGTTTCGAGGCCTTAAGAACCTCGTTTTATCTCTCCTTGATCTACGTGCGTAGTCCGAGCGCATTTCCAGAAAGCTTCTATGTGGAAAAGTGATGAAATAAAAAATTTTGGCCTAAAAAGTTAGTTTTGTTAACTTCGGTCTACCTTTTGGGTAAATATACCCGGACTCATATTTTGACGGTCCCGGTGGGTCCGTAGTAAAATATGGGACCTGGGCGTATGTCCGAAATTGAAATTTCGAGGTCCCTAGCCCGAGAAATGAATTTTTGATGAAAATTATAAGACTGAAATTTTAAAGGTTTTAAGAATTTGGTTAATATTTGATCTTGTTGGTACCGGGTCCGTATTTTGGTTCCGGAGCTCGGTACAGGTCTGTTATGACATTTATACCTTATATGTGAAATGTGGTGAGAAACAGGACTGATTTGACATGATTCGAACCTTTGGTTGAGAAAATAGAAGTTTTATAAATTTCGTGAAAGTTTCATGCAATTTGGTGCTAAATTCGTAGTTCTAGGTTTGGTGATTTGATCACGCGAGCAAGTCCGTATGATATTTTTAGACTTGTGTGCATGTTTGTTATGGAGCCCTGAGGGCTCGGATGAGTTTCAGATAGGCTTCAGGATGTTTTAGACTTGAAAAATCTAGTGTTTTTGGCTTCAGCTGTCATCTGGTATCTTCTTCTTCGCGTTCGCGAAGGGACTCTCGCGAATGCGAATAGTAAGTTGGCCTGAAGGAGAATTCCTTCTACGCAAATGCGAAGTGTTGGTCGCGAACGCGGAGCATTGGGGGCATTACCCTTCACGAACACGGCCAAGCTATCGCGAACGTGAAACGTTGGGACCTGGGGGAGGGGAAGATTACTCTACACAAACACGACACTTGGCTCGCGAACGCGGAGGCTGGGGGGAGTATGCCATCGCGAACACGTAGGGTAACTCGCGAACGCGTAGGCCATCAGGCCTGTAGCTTCGCGATCGCAACAGGCTTATCGCGAACGCGAAGAAGACCTGTCTAGTGTTTTAAAAACAGACTTCAAAATGGGAATAGTTCAAAATTTCATATCTCTTCCATTAAAACTCAACCTAAGGCGATTCTTGAAGAGGGATTTCAACACCAAATCATAGGTTTGTGTTCTTAAACTCATTTCTTTCAATTTACATCAACACCCATTAGATTTCTAGTCCTAAATCTTGTTTTTAAGGTTAGAAAATAATGGATTTTGTGAGAATTGAGGATTTTACAAATTTGGGAATTTAGACCTCGATTTGGGGTCGGATTCCAGAACAAATTACGTATATGGGCTCGTGGGTGAATGGGTTGTGGTCCTAACCTCGAGTTTTGACCAAGCGGGTTCGGGGTCGATTTTTGACTTTTTGGGGAAAATATTAGGAAACTTATAATTATGTATTGGAGTTGATTTTTTTAGCGATAATTGATGTTATTAAGCTAATGATGACTAGATATGAGTGGTTCGGAGGTGGAAACTAAAGGAAAAGTGATAATTGAGCTTTAAGTTGGCCGTTGGATCGAGGTAAGTGTTTGTCTAACTTTGGCTTGAGGGATTAGGGATCCCCGACTTAATTGCTATGTGCGTGGCGTATAGGTGAGGTGACGAGTACCTATGCGCCACCAAATTATCTGTTTAGCCTGTTTCTTTCCCTGTTCTTAATATATTGTCTTCCTGTCTTAACTGTTATATGCTTATTGATGTTTTCATGTTTAATTGCTTCTTGTTAAATGTTATTTTCTTTATTGAAGGAATTACTTATTCTGTGGTTTTATTGTATTTCATTATTGGTTTAAGTTGGCTTATCGATGTTTCATTAAATATTTTGGTTGGTCTCGCGGTGTAATATTAATTGAGTGAGGTTTCATAATTTGTGTAGCCTTCTGTTTGCTTTGGTTTGAGGCCTAAATATTGTGGAGGGTTTTGAGCCATTTTGTAAAAGTCTGTTCTTATTGTGTGATTGGTACTGGTATGGTGGGATCGGGTTGCACGCCGCAACAGGAGGAATAAGGATGGATTGATCAGGAGTAATAAGGTGAATGTGTATACTGAAACTGATTATATGGTGGGATCGGGATGCGCGCCACATCAGTTTATTGCTTATATGTCCTTCTCTACTGTGAAGTTATTCTGCAGTATTGTATCCTACTTAAGGATTGGTTATAGCTGGTATTGATAAGATATTTGAAGTTTCATATTCATTTTGGTTGCAAGTTACTGTTTCATTTTGTACCACACTTTTTTCTCTCTTTATTATATATTATATGCAGGTTATATTGTAATTGCTCAGTCGTAGCCTCGTCACTACCTCGTCGAGGTTAGGCTCGATACTTACCAGTACAAGGGGTCGGTTGTACTGATACTGCACTCTGCACCTTCTGTGTAGATTTTGGAGTTGGTAGTGGCTGATCGAGAGGTCGATTGCAGACATTCATCTAGGAGACCCAAGTTAGTTCTGCTGGCGTCCGCAAGCCCTAGCATCCCTCCTATGTTTCTACATTCTTATTTTCTTTTCTTTCAAAACAGATGTAATTTCTTTCAGAACAATGTTTGTAGATATTCATAGTAGGTTCGTGGATTGTGACACCAGTTTCTGGGTGGTAACAGTTATGGGATTGCTAATAGTATATATATATAGCAGGTTAATTACGTACTTTTGCATTTATTTCAATTTGATTTAGCTTTGTTGATGTTAATCTATGAAATGTAAAGGGAAAAGGTGAATAAAACTCTAACGTTGGCTTGTCTAGTGAGTGCGATGTTTGGCGCCATCACGGTCCCGATGGTGGGAATTTCGGGTCGTGACAGCTGGACATTGAAGCTCCTGTGTATAAACTTCCAGCATATTATAAAATAATAGCATATTATGTTGGAATCTTATATGTATAAAATTCAAACTCCAGCATATTATGATGGAATTTTCGGATTTTAAAGGGTGTTTTTGTTTAGATTTTATCTTAACATAAAAAAAGTGACTAAATTTTGATTACTTTTAAAATTGTAACTATTTTTCAATTATCAATTATAAATCTAGCTATTTCTGATTTTTTCCCCCGAAAAGAAAAGGGGAAAACTTCAGGACCAAAAAAAAAGGAAGAGGAATTGAACCGACATGTATCAATTCACTTCACTTAAAAGTGTGACACATTTGGCCTCCAACCACACAAATCATTAAACAATCATGTGCAATATCTTAGTACATCATTAATCCACAATATTGCCTGGCCAGCTAAGGTTATTAGAAAAGACAAAGCCTTCCATTTATGCTATTAAGGAGAAATTAATCAAATGCTTTTTGTTTGTTTTTTTAAAACTTATAGTGTATCTTACCTGGATTCTGTTTTTGAGCTTTTGTCCCCCTCCCCCCAATCAATTAATTACTAATCATGCCTAACTAGTGAGAAAATGATTGCTAAAGACCCGTTACAATCTGAACAAAAGAAAATAAACCTGGAAAAATCTTATGTGTTTTATTTATTTTTCATTTGTGTTATATTTACTAATTTTCCATTGAGAGTGCCATATAACTCAAAGAACATTGAGAGAACAACATGTTTATTTACTGATTTTCATTTGTGTTATATATATATATATATATATATATATATATATATATATATATATATATATATATATATATATATATATATATATATATATATATATATATATAACAACATGTTTGTTTCTCTATTATAACTAGGGAGCTGTCACAAAAATTCTAGTAGTGACTTTCTTATGATGCTTTGAAAAATATCAAGTTTACTTGTAATAAAATTATTGGCATAGTTGTCAAACGAATTAAAATGTCTATTATATCTCAAATACTTTCTTTTTCATGATCTTATTTCATAATAAATCATTGATTGAGAAGTAAAATGTGAGTGAAGATTATTGCTGAGAATTAAGTGAACTGGTTTCCTTCTACCTCGCATACCTTTTCAAACCACCTTAGAATATAGAAAACAACCTCATACTAAAGGGCATCTATGGACTAGCGAACAATGAAGTAAGTAAAAATTATAAGGGATTAGGATTCAAGTTCCACTAGAGACAAGAAAATATAAGGTGCTTATTCTTTACCCAAAAATGAGTAATAATTGAATTTATACGCGATTTTAAAGATATGTCATTTAATCTAATTGTCACGACCCCAAATACCCGATCGTGATGACGCCTATCACATTACTAGGCAAGCCTACCCAAACATCGATCATAAACCCTTTTCTTTTAATAAACCATTTTCTAACACGGATTTAATTACCAAATTTTTCATAATAAGTGTTTAAAACAACTAAAATGTGCGGAAATCAATAAAACATAAACCAACACAGCCTAAATGTCTGGTGTCACAAGTCTAGAGCCTCTAAATACATAACCGATTGTCTAATACATCAAAAGTCTAAAAATACGAAAAGGAACAAGATAGGAAGGAGGAAGTAGGGCTGCGGACGCCATGCAGCTACCTTACAATATCCGACAAACTCTGGATCAGCTGAGGGCCCTCACTCTGCCGCTCGGGCACCTGGATCCGCACACAAGGTGCAGGGAGTAATGTGAGTACGCCAACTTAGTAAGTAACTAAAGTAAATAAGGTCTGAAAGTAGTGGCGAGCAGTTAAAAATCATATAAATGAATGAACAACAGGATAACAGATCAACTTCAAAATAAGGTCTGAAAGTAGTGACGAGCAGTTAAAAATCATATAAATGAATGAACAACAGGATAACAGATCAACTTCACAGTTTAAAACCGATTTTGTCATAAAATCTTCAGTTTCAGTTTAAATACATGAGATCATATACTTAACAATTTTTCAACATAGGCTTATTTTAAAAGAAGAGTGAAATCAGTAAGAAATATCATAACTGGGCCCCTCGGGCAAGGTATCACTCAGAATATGGCCTCTCGGGCAGCCTGTCAGTCACTCGTAACTCAACTCTCGTCACTCAATACTCACTCTCAGCACTCAGGCTCATTAATATCTCATAATAATAGAAATCATAGCAACCGCTGTGGCGTACAGCCCGATCCATAATTTATAGTCGACTACGCTCACTGGGGGTGTATAGACTCCGGAAGTGCTCTTACAGCCCAAGCGTCACATCGCTGAGGCGCGCACCCGACCCTCGGGCCTGTGTCTCGGAACTTGATAAATATCACATCAACAGAATCCTTATCCTTCCACGAGTCCATATATACCAAGAACACTGAAATCGGAGTCCAAATGGCCCCTCAAATTCTCATTTTAAAGTCTCTTAATCTCAAGCCCTAATCCCCAATTTTTCTTCCTTAATCTCCACTAATACCAAGATTAAATAATGAAAAAATGATCATAAACCCAAATAATGAAGCTTAGGGAACTTACCCAACTGATATCCCTTGATTTCTCTTGAAATCCACTGCCTTAACCTCTTTCCCATCTTAAAAAATGGAGTTCTTAGCAAAATTTCGCAAAGAAAACAATTTATACCTTCTGGCCCAGGCATTTTTGCATCTACGGCCAATTTACTGCTTCTGCGTTAAAGGCCACCGCATCTGCGGTCCTCACTTAACTTCCCATTTTCCGCATCTGTGATGCCATAACCGCACCTTCGCCTTCGCAGGTGCGGTCCCACAAACGCATCTGCGATTCCTGCCTTCACAGGACTTTTCCGCTTCTGCGACCTCCCTTCTCGCATCTACGGCATCGCACCTGCAGTCCCCAATCCGCAGGTGCGGAAATACCAGACGCAGAAAATCTGCAGCATTCTTCAAAATTCCAAACTCTCCGTCAACAATCCAAAATCACCCCGAGGCTCCCGGGACCTCAACCAAAATCACAAACATATCCCAAAACCTTATTCAAACTTGTACCAATCTTCAAAACACCTCAAACAACATCGAATCACCCAAAACACATCGGATTCAAGCCTAAATTTTCAAAATCTTCCGAATTCCACTTTTGATCAAAAACCTAACCAAACCACGTCCGAATGATCTGAAATTTTACACACACATCCCAAATGACATAACGGAACTACTGCAACTCTCAGAATTCTATTCCGACCCTTATATCAAAATCTCACCTATCAACCGGAAATCGCCAAAAATCCAATTTCACCAATTCAAGCCTAAATCTACTCCAGACCTCCAAACCTCATTCCGATCACGTTCCTAAGTCTCAAATCACCTCCCGAAGCTACCCGAATCATCGGAACTCACATTCGAGCCCTCTAACACATAAGTCAACATCCGGTTGACTCTTCCAACTTAAACTTCCTCAAAAGAGACTAAGTGTCTCAAACCTTACCAATTTCTTTCCGAACCCAAGCCAACCAACCCGATCGCATATAGAACCGATAGACAAAGTAATAAGAAGAAGAAATGGGGGAAACGGAGCGGTAACTTATGAGACGGCTGGCCGAGTCGTCACATCCTCCCCAACTTAAACAAATGTTCGTCCTCGAACGAGTTAAGAAACATACCTGAAGCCTCAAACAGGTGAGGATATATGTTTCGCATTTCCCGCTCGGTCTCCCAAGTAGCCTCCTCCACGGGCCGACCTCTCCACTGCACTTTCACTGAAGCTATATCCTTTGACCTCAACTTTCGAACCTGACGACCCAAAATAGCAACTGGCTCCACATTATAAGTCAAATCATCATCCATTTGAACCGTGCTGAAATCCAAAATATGAGACGGATCCCCAATATACTTCCAGAGCATAGAAACATGAAATACCGAATGCACACTCGACAAGCTGGGTGGCAAAGTAAGCTCATAATCCACCTCTCCAATCCTCCGAAGCACCTCAAAAGGCCCAATGAACAAAGGACTCAATTTACCCTTCTTCCCAAATCTCATAACACCCTTTATGGGCGAAACCTTCAACAGAAACTTCTCGCCAACTGTTAGTTTATATGAGTCCACCAAACTATAGAGTACCTGGTCCTCTATGAAATGATACGTAGAATGCAGTAAAGACTGAATGTAAAGAAGGCAAGAGATTTTCTACATGGAAAAATCCCACACAAGGGGATAAAAAAACCACGACCTACTCTTGTAGGCTTTTAACTCTACTAACTTGTAATCTACCTATTACAAGCCACTTTGCAAACACCCTATTGCAAAGACTTCAAACTAACTTGTGATGCAACCACCACAAGCCACTCTATAACTCTCCTAGTTACAAAGGATTTAAACTTATAACTATCCCTAGTCATAACATAAACTCAGAATTTTACGAATTTGATTTGTTCCTAAGACAACGCTTCTAAGAAAGCAAACTAGGAATTACAATGACGAACAAATAATAAGATTACAACTCAACTATAGATATACATAAACTCATGTAGAAACTAATCCTTAGTGGAGTTGTCTTCTTGTTCTTGACACACCAGTGACTTCAATGCCGGATGAATACTTTTTCTTCTTGAGAGAATATCACTGAATGCAAAAGAATGGTATGTCTTGCACCGGGTTGTTTTATCACAAAAGATAGCACAATGGATAGTGATGTCAACTCTTGGTGTACGCTTCTTCCTAATGAGAAGTGACTGTTGTACTGTATGCACAACCACTTCTGGGCAGTTGTGTTCCAGCTGGATAGTGGACTTTATACTTCTGTTAGGACACACCAACGGACCAGGTCCTAGTTGTGTTCCTCTTCTGTGATAGTTGCCAGATGGTCACTTTCTTCTGCTACGTTCCAGCTGTATACTTGACTTGTACTTTTGTTAGAGAACCCTAAGGGAGCAGGTCCCTATTGTGTTCCTCTTTATATTAATTGCGTACAGTCACTAACTTCTTTGTGTCAGAGAACCCTAAGGGACCAGGTCACTAGGTCCCTATTGTGTTCTTCCATGTGGTCGTTCATCCATTTGCTGATTTTCAAACTTCGACCAGTTCACACAAAATGTATCCTGTGGGCCATTTTCTCTATCTGGTTCTTCACAACAAGTTTGTTAGATCATCAAAACATAATAAGCAAAAGGCTAAGACATTGAAAACCCATCAATTTCCCCCTTTTTGATGATGACAAACTTAGGCATGGATAGTATTTGTTTAGACCAAAAATAACCATAGAGCAGAAATAACTAGATGAGATGCCAATTCCCCCTTAATCTTAGATCTCCCTCTTTGTGATTTTAGTTCCCCCTCAATCTCAGACTTGATTGTTCCCTCACCTTTACACAAGCATATTACCCCCTCAATCTGCGCTTCCCCCTTTTGGCATCATTAAAAAGTACAGGTATGAAGAAGAGCACAAGCAAGTAATAAGCATAAACAAGTCTAACACAGCTAGCCCATGCCACATATATGCACACAACATAATAGAAAAGAGAAGCCAGAGGAACACAATATTTTACAGGCAAAGAAAGGGGAGCTGTTTTATTAATGTTTACATTGGACTGAGCAATTCGGGAGCAGTAATGGTTAAGTTCAACATATCATCACAAAAAAAAAGCAAACAAAATTAAAACAACAGCCACAGGATGTTGGAGCAAAAATAGCTTGATACTAGGAGGATCCTAGGGGACATTAAAGGAAGGAGGCTTGGAGGAAGAGACAACAATGGTTTTGAGAACCAGGTCCAGTCTAGCATTTGCAAACAGTTGTTCTTCAAGTAATTGAGTCTGAAGTCTCTCATTTTCCTTTGTTATCCGGGCAACCTCCTCATGTACAGAATCAGATCCTTTAGCTGCTTGACTGAGCTGAGTTTCCAGTATGGCATTTCGAGCCCTCAACATTCTTATTTCCTCAGATGCTACATTTTGAGCATTGATAAACTGAGAAATAGTCGAGATGCTTCCACCAACTTTTTTTGTATATTCACATTCTTCTAGAGGGGTCTTAGAGAAGGTCTGCTTGCGTGAGCCCACTTTGGGATTTCCCAAGGGGACCTTATAGAATCTGAACACCTGAGTGAGGAGAAAGCCATAAGGTAACCCATGATTTCCACCCTTAAAATTTGCCACCTTCTGCATATGGTCTATCGTGATTGCTGGCAAATTGATTGGGACAAACTTATCAAGTGCTTCCATTAGGACCATATCCGATTTTATAGCAATAAAGCACCTCTCAAAGTGGGGTAAGAGTACTTTATTGACCAGTTCAAAAAGAAGCTGGTACTCAGGAAGCAATACCTTCTTATGGACATGTTCCCCCCATTGAATAGCTTGCTCTTTCATGATAGCTCTCCGAAGTTTTATTCCACAGACATCCTTAACTGAGGACACACCTTCACACGAAATTCTGAGAACCTTTCCCAATGTTGAAGCGTCGAGTACAATGTCCACTCCATTTACAAGCGCACAGATGTGATCCCCCTCAACAGTGAAAAGAGATGCGTAGAAGGTTTTTACTACATCTTCGTACACTAGAGGCATGCTCCCTTCAAACAGGTGTTCCCATTGTTGAAATTCCACAATCTCCAGAATTTGTCTTATGCCTGCCATCTCCGAAATTGCTGGATCAAATGTACAACCCCACAACACTTTTTGAGTTCTTAATCTCTGTATCCACAGGACACCATCACAGGTCATGGACCTTATTGAACCAGGTTCCTTACCAGTTTCCCCTTGTTGTTTGCTAGACCCTTCGGTAGACTTTCCTTTCCAGCTTGCCATCCCCACAGTATTGTCTTCAAACACGGCTAGCTTAGTTGGACTCCGTTTACACTTGCTGCTGCACTTCACGGATGACCCTTTCTGTTCTTCAACAGTTTTCTCAACTGTCATAGATTATTGTACTATGGAACCAGGTTCCCTAGAAGCATCTTTGTATGTCCGGTTTACTGACACACTCTTGATGAAATCCTTTGGATTCATTTTCCTCTTTTTCCTTGTCTTGATACTCCTCTTACTTTTCTGCAATGAGGATTCAAAACTCTCCTGCTGTAGTGACCTGGTGGTGGTTGATTTGGAGGAGGACTCTAAGAGCTTGGAGTGAACAGGAGGTCCATGAGTGAGTTTGCATGGAAGAGAATCAAGTTCATCAAAAGGCTTTTCTAAGAATATCTCATGAGCCAAGGACTCGAGGAGTGTTGTGGTTCTTACATCTCCTAGGAATGGAATTTCTTCCCCCTGGTACTCAGAAAAGAGATATGCTCCTTCATTCATCAGACTCTCAGCAGCTATAGCCATGATGTTATGAGCTGCTTCTTTTTCTAGTGACTCCTTGAGAGTCACTGAGTCCAACATGGAGGAGTTCAAATACTGGTCAGGATCATCCTCAGGGGCTTCTAACACTTGAGGAGTAAAACCTCATGTGTGGTCTTTGATGAGATCGTAGGATTGACTAGACATAGGATTCTCAAAATAGTGGTAAATAGGGTTTATCAGAAATGGAAAATATATAGGGGTGGAGGAGGAACGAGGAGTGGTAAGGTGGTAGAAGGCATGAAATAATGACGCTTTGGGGATGATTTCAAGGATAATGACGAAGTGGGAGCGGTGTTAATGGCAGGAGAATGAGATGATTGTTCGATCGCCATTAGATGAGTACTTGGTAGATGAGTAGAGAGAGAAAGAGAGAGATGGGGAGAAGATCCTAGCTATACAAAGGAGATGAAGGTTCATGACTTGCCGTGAGAGAGAAAGAAAGTTTTATTAGAAGAAGGGCTAATGATGAGCGGAGAGCGAAACAGGTTCTGAATAGTCCTGAAAACAGCAGTAGGTTTGTAGGGAAATGTTACCGTGCAGAGGGGATGAAAGGATTTGAAAGACAAGACATGACACGCAGACGTTGAAAAGTCGGATGCTGTGGCAGCTGAATTACAAAATATTTTTTTGTTTTAGAAAGGGCATGCAGAATTAAGCACATTACTACTAATCTAAGATACATAAACCTTTTGCCAGAGCAATCTTTTGAACAAGGTTTTAGCAGCTCCCCTCTCGCAGTTCATAACAGTACCTTTAGCTTCTATGATCGTCATGCGTGTTTACCTACAACAATATTGATGTGAGTTAGGCTTGGTTAGAAAACACTTTAGCTACCTTTACCTGACGGTATCTTACACAACCAACAGATGGAGGATCAGGTTCTTCACTAGATTCTTTGTGACCCCATCTTCACCTTGATTTATCCGGAATACTCTCTGCTTGAGGCTTTGATGCATATATCTGGAGTTTGGTCTTCTGTTCTGCAATGCTTTCCACCGATCAATCCCTTCTTCATATTGACCCTCAGAAGAAGATCTCACCCTTCAATGTGTTTGATCCTCTTGTTTTTTGAAATTTCTCTCCAGTTGTTAATGAGGCCATTCCATTTTGCTTCCTTGTCTCCCAGAAGATAAGGCATGAACCATGACAGGTGAACCGTTCCAAAAAGCATTTTTCTTTTCCATAGGATAACATTCTTATCTAGATCTAGAGTGAAAGGGAGTGATTGACTTGTTACGCAGATGGGAACCTTTAGTTTTGAGACAGAAGTTGATTGAAAAGGGAGATGTGGAGGTTGATTAGATTTCCCCACGCTTTGTGTTCTATTGCTTGTGCAGTGCCATGAGCTGCATTTTTACTCTTCCTTCAGCTTCAGTGGTAGTAGGTGACGTACCAGGTTCTTTGTGAGATGTGGAGGATAATGCTGCGTTGTCTTTCACCAATCTCCTTCATCTTGCTCACTTTATCATCCTCCCTATTTGAAGCCTCGGATATTTCCCAGAGACAGGATTGGTTCATCATATTGATCCTCACCGTTTCTTTCTTGGCAAGGGAGAGTGTCTTGTTGAATACCCCATGAGCACCTCCTACCATTTAGTGCGCCCTTTGTTGGAGACTTTCTGGCCTTATTTTATGGATTGTACCCCAGAAGGATTCCTTCGCTCGTCTTTTTGCATTGAGCTTCCCAAGCTGATCCTTCCTGTTGTCAAGAACAAGGCATTTTCTTCCATTAGGCAGCTCCTGGTGGGTTTTGATTTAGAAGGGACCTGGTTCAACACTTGTTCTCAAAGTAGAGAGCAGAATTCACTCCTTTTGCCCAGAATTTCTTGGCGATTCCATAGGCGATGAGCACTGTCCATGCAGCACTTTCCAGCTTCGTTCTTTCTTTCAGCTACACCATTTTGTTGTGGAGTCCTTGGTATTGAGAAATTGTGCGTGATCCTTTCTCCCCCTCCTCCATCATTTTGTGAACTCATGTCCAGGTGACACTTGAGTTTGGAAGACCACGGACCAGGTCCACCTGAGTTAATTTATTCAGAGGTGAGAAGTTTGAATATACCAATCCTTCATGCCATGGTTGTGACTTCACTCATCTCATACGGCCAACTTATGGAGATTCATGATTAGTATGAGTGAATTTTCTTGTTTCCTTTGTCCACTGAGACCACTTGGTGAGTTATTAGATTGGTGGCTGCACTTTTTAGGCCATTCACATAGTGCTCGTTCCCACTTGAGTGCAAAAAGAACCTTTCTACCTTTTCATTCACTAAGAATGTACCCTTTACTTCCTTCTCAATGATACATTCCCTTCCTGCAGGGCTTTCAGTGAGAAGAAATTCATGATGTTTTCAGCTGCGTGCTTTAAGCATCCATTGTCCATAGTCCATCGCAGTCTGCTTCCTTTCACTGTTCCCTGCTCATGCACATCAAGGGTTAGATTTAGGAACCCAAACTAGTTTGGGTCCCTTGTTATTATAAAAAGGATGAATGAGGGATTTCCTAGTCTATGCAGGCAACATCCACTTTTTGCGAGTGGTACCTGGTCCTTTGTTAGTAGTCATTCTATCAGTAAACACTTTGTTCTTCTGAGCAGACTGAATCCTGGCTAGTTATCAGGAACAGGGACATACTTGTTGTGCGGGTTGTAGGGAGTTTTCTCCCTTTAGAACCCGATGCCCTACTTGTTCCCACTATTGTTGAGATACATGGCAGTGGCAGCATCTGAGTACCACTCTCAAGATCATTTCTTACTTTCTCCAGCTCAGCTTGGAGTTGCTGATTACTCTCGAGTTCACTGCAGAGACTGGTTTTTACAACAGTTAACTCCTTTTCAAGCATGATGTGCGACTCACTGGCTACTTCCTTCCCTTTCCCAAGACTTACATTCCTATGTTCTCTATTGAGTCCCTCAACGGTTTCCTCTAGATCAGTGCATATTACTAACAAGTCATCTCTTTCCTCTTCAATAGATGCAACTTTTTCTTTTAAAGTGTGCTTCTCATTGGTAAGACCTTCTATTGTTTTTTTTAGATTTACAACTACTACCATCAGATCGTCTCTCTCATTTTCCACACTATTTATTCTTTCATTCAAGGCTTCCTTCTATTATTCAAGATTAGCTATGGTCTAATTTTAGTCCACTACATAGACCACTAGATTATCTCTAGATTGTTCGGCCTCTCCTAGTTCTACGGTCAGGATCTCCTTATCATTTACAAGGATATAATAGGCATCAATTACGACATTAGATAAAGACCTTAGCTTCTTAGAAGAATAAGATTTCAGATTTCTCTGAACATCTCTAAAGTTTACCTCATCGTCTTCATCTTCTTCATCATCTTTATCTGACTGTGCCATCAGCGCGAACAGTGAATCGTACTTTGTTGCTTTAGTTTCCACTGCCATCATGGAACTGTTTTTTGCATCTGATTCTCTTTCGAATTCACTGGAGGAGTCTCCCCAAGCAGCAAGAGCCTGCTTAACAATATTATCTGCAGCACTTTTTCGATTGAACCTTTTATCTGGAACCAGGTTCCTTTTTCATGCTTTGTCAGGATTTTGCTTGTATTGCTCATGGTTCGCGAGTGGGCATTCCTTGATGAAATGCCCTGACTTTCCACATCTGTGACAGAGATCGTTGTTCCTTGTTTTACTTGAACTGCCCCACTTTGGTATAACACCATTTCTTCGAACCATCTTTTGAAATCTCTTAGTAAGATAGGCTATGTCACTATCTTCATCACTTGAATCGTTGCTTTCAGCCTTAAGCACCAAGTTCTTTTCCTTTTTGGGCTCTCTTCTTTCACTGTTTTTCTTTCTTTTCATCTCGTATGTCTTCAAATTGCCAATCAACTCATCCATGGTTAGAGTCTGTAGATCTTTAGCTTCAGTGATGACATTTACCTTACTTTCCCAAGACCCAGGTAGAACACTGAGGATTTTTCTTACAAGCTTGTTTCTGGGAATGACATCTCCAAGTGAGTGAAGCTCATTTACGATGGAGGTGAATCTGGTGTGCATATCTTGTATGGACTCATTATCCTTCATCTTGAAGAGCTCATATTCAGTGGTAAACATATCGATCTTGGATTGTTTGACCTGAGTAGTTCCTTCGTATGCGGTTTGTAAAGCTTCCCATATTTCTTTGGCAGTTTCACAAGTTGATACTCTACTGTACTCATCAGGTCCTATGACACACATCAAGATTTTCTTGGCATGATAGTTCTTTTCTACAACTTTTCTATCAATGTCGTTGTACTCTCTTCTCCCTTTGGGAACCAATGGTCCTGTTTCTTCAAGTTTCTTCATGGGAACATATGGACCATCACAAATAATGTCTCACAGCTCTAAATCTTCTGCCATCATAAAATCATGCATCTGGGTCTTCCACCAGCCATAGTATTGACCATTGAATCTAAGAGGTCTATAGGTTGATTGTCCTTCTTCAAAGTTTGGTGGAGCAACCATTTAGGATCCTTCCTAGGTGTTATCCTGATAGGAGAAACCTGCTCTGATACCAATTGTTAGTTTATATAAGTCCACCAAACTATAGAGTACCCGATCTTCTATGAGATGATACGTAGAATGCAGCTGAATGTAAAGAAGGCAAGAGATTTTCTACGTGGAAAAATCCCACACAAGGAGATCAAAAAAACCACGACCTACTCTTGTAGGCTTTTAACTCTACTAACTTGTAATCTACCTATTACAAGCCACTTTGCAAACACCCTATTGCAAAGACTTCAAACTAACTTTTGATGCAACCACCACAAGCCACTCTATAACTCTCCTAGTTACAAAGGATTTAAACTTATGACTATCCCTAGTCACAACATAAACTCAGAAGTTTACGAATTTGATTTGTTCCTAAGACAACGCTTCTAAGAAAGAAAACTAGGAATTACAATGACGAACAAATAACAAGATTACAACTCAACTATGGATATACATAAACTCATTTAAAAACTGATCCTTAGTGAAGTTGTCTTCTTGTTCTTGACACACCAGTGACTTTAATGCCGGATGAATACTTTTGCTTCTTGAGAGAATATCATTGAATTCACAAAGAATGGTGTGTCTTGCACCAGGTTGTTTTATCACAAAATATAGCACAATGGATAGTGATGTCAACGCTTGGTGTACGCTTCTTCCCAATGAGAAGTGACTGATGTATTGTCTGCACAGCCACTTCTGGGCAGTTGCATTCCAGCTGGATAGTGGACTTTGTACTTCTGTCAGGACACACCAATAGACCAGGTTCTAGTTGTGTTCCTCTTCTGTGACAGTTGCTAGATGGTCACTTTCTTCTGCTACGTTCCAGCTGTGTACCTTACTTGTACTTCTGCCAGAGAACCCTAAGGGAGCAGGTCCCTGTTCTGTTCCTCTTTATATTGATTGTGTGCAGTCACTGACTTGTTTGTGTCAGAGAACCCTAAGGGACCAGGTCACTAGGTCCCTGTTGTGTTCTTCCCTGTGGTCGTTCATCCATTTGCTGATTTTTAGACTTCAACCAGTTCACATGAAATGTATCCTGTGGGCCAGGTTCTCTATCTGGTTCTTCACGACAAGTTTGTTAGATCATCAAAACATAATAAGCATAAGGCTAAGACATTGAAAACCCATCACCAACCATGTAGGACACATCTCGAACCTTCCTGTTAGCATAACTATTCTGCCTTGGCTGCGCTGTACTAAGCCTCTCTTGAATTACCTTCACCTTCTCTAAAGCATCCTGCACCAAGTCTGTCCCCAATAGCCTAGCCTCACCCGGCTCAAACCAACCAACCGGAGATCTACACCGCCTCACATACAAAGCCTCATATGGAGCCATCTGAATACTCGACTGGTAGCTGTTGTTATAAGAAAACTCTGCAAGCGGTAAAAACTGATCCCATGACCCTCCGAAATCAATGACACAAGCACGCAACATGTCCTCCAATATCTGAATAGTGTGCTCGGACTGCCCGTCTGTCTGAGGGTGAAAAGTTATGCTCAACTCAACCTGAGTACCCAAATCGCGCTGCACAGACCTCCAAAACTGTGAAGTAAACTGAGTGCCCCTATCTGAAATGATGGAAACTGGGACACCATGCAAACGAACAATCTCCCGAATATAGATCTCTGCCCACCGCTCTGAAGAATAGGTAGTACACACAGGAGTGAAGTGCGCGGACTTGGTCAGTCAATCCACAATCACCCAAATAGCATCGAACTTCCTCAAAGTCCGTGGAAGTTCAACTACAAAGTCCATAGTGATCCTCTCCCACTTCCACTCTAGGATATCCATCTGCTGAAGCAAGCCATCCGGTCTCTGATGCTCATATTTTACCTGCTGACAATTGAAGCACTGAGCTACAAATCTCACCATGTCTTTCTTCATTCTTCTCCACCAGTAATGCTACCTCAAGTCTTGATACATATTCGCGACACCCGGATGAATGGAATATCGTGAGCTATAGGCCTCCTCCAGAATCAACTCCCGAAGCCCATCTACATTGGGCACGTATATCCGGCCTTGTATCCTTAACACCCCATCATCACCAATAGTCACATCTCTGGCATCATCATGCTAAACTCTGTCCTTAAGGACAAGAAAATCCGGATCATCATACTGGCGTTCTCTGATGCGATTATATAAGGAAGACCGAGAAACCACGCAAGCCAATACCCGACTGGGCTCCAAAACATCTAACCTCACGAACCTATTGGCCAATGCCTGAACATCAACTGCAAGAGGTCTCTCCCCAACTGGAATATATGCCAAACTCCCCATACTCACTGCCTTTCGGCTCAATGCATCAGCCACCACATTGGCCTTCCCCGGATGGTACAGAATAGTAATATCATAATCCTTTAGCAACTCCAACCATCTCTGTTGCCTCAAATTAAGATCATTCTACTTGAACAAGTGCTTGAGGCTACGATGATCAGTAAACACCTCACAAGACACATCATACAAGTAATGCCTCCAAATCTTCAACGTGTGAACTATGACAGCCAACTCTAAATCATGAACGAGGTAGTTCTTCTCATGGGACTTCAACTGATGAGAAGCATAAACAATAACTCTACCCTCCTACATCAACACACAACCAATACCAACTCGCGAAGCATCATAATACACGGTATATGAACTTGAAGCTGATGGCAAAACTAACATTGGAGCTGTGGTCAAGGCTATCCTGAGCTTCTAAAAGCTCTCCTCACACTCATCCGACCACACAAATGGAGCACCCTTCTGAGTCAACTTGGTCAAGGGCGATTTGATAGATGAGAATTCCTGAACAAACCAAGAAATCTACGAATCTCTGTGGCTGAGGACGGTCTGGGCCAACTCTGAACCACCTTTATCTTCTTCGGATCAACCTGAATACCCTCGCTGGACACCACATGCCCCAAGAGAGCCACTGAACTGAGCCAAAATTCACACTTGGAGAATTTTGCATAAAGCTTCTCCTCTCTCAATCTCTGCAACACAACTCTTACATGCTCCGCGTGCTCCTCCTGACTACGCGAATACACCAGAATATTATCAATGAAGACTATGACAAATAAGTCGAGATAAGGCCAGAAAATGATGTTCATCAAATGCATGAACGCTGCTGGGGCATTGGTCAGCCCAAAAGACATCACCAAGAACTCATAATGACCATAACGGGTCCTGAACGCTATCTTAGGAATATCCGAGTCCCTCATCTTCAACTGGTGATAAACAGAACGAAGATCAATCTTGGAGAACTCTCTCGCTCCCTAGAGCTGGTCGAATAAATCATCAATGCGAGGCAAAAGATACTTGTTCTTAATTGTTACTTTGTTCAATTGCCTATAATCAATGCACATCCTCATAGTGCCATCCTTCTTCTTCACAAATAAGACCGGTGCACCCCAATGTGACACACTTGGCCGAATGAACCCCTTATCGAGGAGTTCCTAAAGTTGCTCCTTTAACTCTTTCAACTCCGCTGGTGCCATACGATATGGCAAAATAGAAAAGGGTTGAGTGCCCGGCACTAGGTCAATACCAAAATCAATATCCCTGTCCGGTGGCATGCCTGGCAGGTCTGCAGGAAACACATCGGAAAATCCCTCACAACTGGGACAGAATCAATACTGGAGTCTCTGCACCGACATCCCTCACAAAGGCTAGATACGAAAGACATCCCTTCTCAACCATACGCTGGGCCTTCAAGAATGAGATCACCCTACTGGGAACATAATCAGCCAAACCTCGCCACTCGATCTATGGCACACCCGGTATAACCAATGTGATTGTCTTGGCATGACAGTCCAGAATAGCACGATACGAAGATAGTCAATACATGCCCAAAATGACATCGAAATCCACCATACACAATAATAAAAGATCCACTCAGGTCTCCAGACCCCCAATAGTCACCACACATGACCAGTACACACAGTCTACAATAACAGTATCGCCCACCGGAGTAGATACATGAACAACTGAAACAAGAGACTCACGGGGTATATCCAAAGAATGGGCAAAGTACGATGACACATAAGAAAAGGTGGAATCGAGATCAAATAATATAGAGGCATCTCTGTGGCAGACTAAAACAATACCTGAAATCACGGCATCTGAAGCAACAACATCTGGTCTACCTGGGAGGGTATAGAAATGAGCCTGACCACTACCTGATCGACCTCCCCCTCTAGGGAAACCCCTAGCTGACTGACCTCCACCCCTAGCTGGGTGGGTGGGTGGTAAAGTAACTAGAGCTGAAGTCGAGGGTTGACCCCTATACTGAGACGGACCATCATGAAGACAAGGACACTACTTCCTCATATGCCCAAACTCTCCACACTCTTAACAACTCCCCGGTGCTAGAGATGGGGACTGAAGGGAATCCCTAGCACCGAAATGACCAGTAAAAGGACCTGGCATGGAAGAACCCTGAACCGATGGAGCACGGGACGAACTCTGGGCTGGAAGGGCACTGAGGGATGGATGGACCTGATGAGAACTGTAAGATCCATGACCCGATGATGCCCCACGATAACCTGGGTAAGCTGACTGAGCCTACCTAAATGGACGGCCTCTGCCATGCTGAAACTGACCCCTCGAAGGAGCAATACTAAAGCTACAAGATCCCCGAGGCCTCTTGGCCTCCCTCTCCTCTCGCTCCTTGTGTCAAAACGACTCAATCTCACGGGCGATGCCAACAACCTCCTTAAAAGTAGCACCCATCACCCTCTCCCTAGTCATGAGAATCCGAAGCTAATATGTGAGGCCATCTACAAACCTCCTGATCCTCTCTCGATTTCTAGGAACCAACCAGACCGCATGACGAGCTAACTCAAAGAACCACATCTCATACTACGTCACAGTCATCTCTCCCTGATGCAACTGCTCAAACTGCCTGCGTAGCTCCTCTCGGCGAGATTATGGAACATACTTCTCCAGAAAGAGAACAGAGAACTGCTGGAAGGTAAGGGGCACTGCACCAACAGGCCTACGCCTCTCATATTCCTCCTACCAAGTAAAGGCAGCTCCAGAAAACTGAAAGGTGGTAAATGCTACACCACTGGTCTCTAGAATAGCCGCTGTACAAAGCATCCTCTGGCACTTATCCAAGAAACCCTAGGCATCCTCTCCCTCTGCACCACTGAGAGTCGGAGGCTGGAGTCTACCAAACCTCTCTAATCGACGTTGCTCGTCGTCCGGCATAACTGGTACCACATACTCCTGAGCTGGTGCAACCGCCTAGGCTGGAGGTGCCCCCGGTGTTTGGAATTCCTGTACAACCTGCTCAGGTGTGCGAGCAACGGGAGTCTGGGTGCCTCCCACGGCCTAAGAAGTAGCTGTGGCCGTAGTAACTGAGACCGCCTGAGCCAAACCGGTACACACTGATAAAATCTGAGCTACAGCCTTCTGAAGGCCTGGAATCATAATAGGCACAGCTGGTGCCTGAGCTGGTGCTGCTGTAGCATCCACAACTGGGACCTGATCCTGAATTGGGGCAACTGGTGGATCTACAAGTGCTGCCCTAGCTGTTTTTCCCCTACCACGGCCTCGACCGCGTCCTCGGCCTCTAGTAGCCCTAGCCGGTGGTATTTGTGGTCATCCATCTTGTCATATAGCACGTGTCCTCACCATCTATGAGAGAATGGAGTAATAGAAGTTTAGTACTCGGATCAACAGATTCGCACGACAAGAATTTCAAGAATATGAAGTTTTTCCTAAAAGTTCTGCAGCCTCTCGAGGATAAATACAAATGTCTCCATATCGATCCGCGAAACTCTACTAAACCGGCTCATGACTCGAGAGACCTATGTAACCTAGGCTCTGATACCAACTTGTCACGACCCCAAATACTCGGTTGTGATGTCGCCTATCACATTACTAGGCAAGCCAACCCAAACATCGATCATAACCTTTTCTTTTAGTAAACTATTTTCTAACACGGGTTTAATTACCAAATTTTTCGTAATAAGTGTTTAAAACAACTAAAATGTGCGAAAATCAATAAAACATAAACCAACACAGCCCAAACATCTAGTGTCACAAGTCTAGAGCCTATAAATACATAACTGACTATCTAATACATCAAAAGTCTAAAAATGTGAAAAGGAACAAGATATGAAGGAGGAAGCAGGGCTGCGGATGCCATGCAGCTACCTTGCAATCTCCGGCAAACTCTGGATCAGCTGACGACGCTCACTCTGCCGCTCGGGCACCTTGATCTGCACACAAGGTGCAGAGAGTAATGTGAGTATGCCAACTCAGTAAGTAACTAAAGTAAATAAGGTCTGGAAGTAGTGACGAGTAGTTTAAATTCATATAAATGAATGAACAACAGGATAACAGATCAACTTCATAGTTTAAAACCAGTTTCGTCATAAATTCTTCAGTTTCAATTTAAATACATGAAATCATATACTTAACAATTTTTCAACAGAGGCTTATTTTAAAAGAAGAGTGAAATCAGTAAGAAATATCATAACTGGGGCCCTCGGGCAAGGTATCACTCAGAATATGGCCTCTAGGGCAGCCTCTCAGTCACTCGTGACTCAACTCTCGTCACTCAGTACTCACTCTCAGCACTTAGGCTCATTAATATCTCATAATAATAGAAATCATAGCAACCGTTGCGGCATGCAGCCCGATCCATAATTTATAGTCGACTACGCTCACTGGGGGTGTACAGACTCCGGAGGGGCTCCTACAGCCCAAGCGTCACATCGTTGCGGCGCACAGCTCGATCCAATATATATATCGCTGCGGCGTGCAGCTCAATCCATATGAGTATCGCTGCAGCATGCAGCCCGATCCATATTCTATACATATATAAATATCCTCACCATTAGGTTCTCAACCTCTCTCAGTCATTAACCTCATAGCCTCTCGGGCACAACAATAGAAATTAGGGAACTCAGTCCAAACAGTCTTCACATTTAAGAAGTAGGGTGATAAAACCAGTTTGAAATAATAAACGGGTAAAACATGACTGAGGATATGCTTTCAAACAAGTAGAGTGAGGAACAACAGTAAAAATGCCCCTAAGGGTCTTAACAGGTCGGCACAAGGCCCCAAACATGACATATAGCCCATAATATAGTATAAATAATCTAAAGTACGGAATATCATATGGTTCCAAATCAAATACGCATTTTAATAGTCGCTACGGGACGGACCAAGTCACAATCCCTACCGGTGCACGCCCACACGCTCGTTACCTAGCATGTGTGTCACTGCATTTATCAAAACAAGTCAAATACTAGTATTTTGTACCCTCAGTTCCAGATTTACAATGGTTACTTACCTCAAACCGGTGAAAATACTAGTCCGCGATGTCTTTGCCCCTCGAATCGGCGTCTACTCGCGTCGAATCTATCCAAAATAAGAATCACAACATCAAGAAATGCTAAGGGAACGAAGCCCAAGCGAAAATAATCAATATACGACACAAATCACGAAATTACCAAAACCCAACCCCTAGGCCCACGTCTCGGAACTCGATAAAAATCACATCAACGAAATCATTATCCTTCCACGAGTCCATACATACCAAGAACACTGAAAACAGAGTCCTAATGACCCCTTAAATTCTCATTTTAAAATCTCTTAATCTCAAGCCCTAATCCCCAATTTTTCTTCCTTAATCTCCACTAATACCATGATTAAATAATGGAAAAATGATCATAAACCCAAATAATGAAGCTTAGGGAACTTACCCCACTGATATCCCTTGATTTCTCTTGAAATTCACTGCCTTAGCCTCTTTTCCGTCTTCAAAAATGGAGTTCTTAGCAAAATTTCGCGTAGAAAACAATTTATACCTTCTGGCCCAGGCATTTTTGCATCTACGGCCAATTTACCTCTTCTGTGGTAAAGTCTACTGCATCTGCGGTCCTCACTTAACTTCCCATTTTCCGCATCTGCGATGCCATAACTGCATTTGCGCCTTCGCAGGTGCGGTCCCACAAACGCATCTGCGATTCCTGCCTTCCCATTCCTTTTCCGCTTCTGTGACCTCCCTTCTCGCATCTGCGGTATCGCACCTGCGGTCCCCAATCCACAGGTGCGGAAATACCAGAAGCAGAAAATCTGCAGCATTCTTCAAAATTCCAAACTCTCCGTCAACAGTCCGAAATCACCCCGAGGCCCCCGGGACCTCAACCAAAATCACAAACATATCCCAAAACCTTATTCAAACTTGTACCAATCTTGAAAATACCTCAAACAACATCGAATCACCCAAAACACATCGGATTCAAACCTAAATTTCCAAAATCTTCTGAATTCCGCTTTTGATAAAAAAACCCAACCAAACCACGTCTGAATGACCTGGAATTTTATACACACATCCCAAATGACACAACGGAACTACTGCAACTCCCGGAATTCCATTCCTACCCCTATATCAAAATCTCACCTATCAACCAGAAATCGCCAAAAATCCAATTTTGCCAATTCAAGCCTAAATCTACTCCGGACCTCCCAAACTCTTTTCGATCACGTTCCTAAGTCCCAAATCACCTCCCAAAGCTATCCGAATCATCGGAACTCACATCCGAGCCCTCTAACATATAAGTCAACATCCAGTTGACTTTTTCAACTTAAGCTTCCCCAAAAGAGACTAAGTGTCTCAAACCTTACCAATTCCTTTCCGAACCCGAGCCAACCAACCCGATCGCATATAGAACCGATAGACAAAGCAATAAGAAGCAAAAATGGGGGAACCAGAGCGGTAACTCATGAGACGACTGGCTGGGTAGTCACACTAATACGAACAATTAAGAATATCAAATAAATGAGTTATAGGTGAAATAAATGTTCAAACCAGTTGCAACATTATGATCAAGCATGAATTTAGACTAACTAATGACCTTCTCCTCGGTAGGACCCTCGATTCAAGCCTGGTCGTGAATGGAGGACGAACAAATAAGGAAAACTTTCATAATAGCTAAAAGACAGAAAATAAACTTGTATTGTTTTGATTTGCGTGTTACAATATGTCTTACAAAAGAAAAACTTCCCTTTTATAAAGTAGGAGAGTTTCATCCCTAGTATAAATCTAAAAAAGGTAAAAATCTTCCCTTCTCAGTAACTACTGATCCATAATCGACATCGAGCGAGATATGTGCCGTGATATCCGGTGGGGTGTGAATATCACGGCCATTTATCCGCCATGCATAACCGTTTTACCACGTTTCTCGAGGTTTTTGAACTCATTCTTGGCTAGAGGTGCGTCGCTTTACCGTACCCGTTGACAAGCACATCGTTCGTTCTCTCTCGTTCTCGATATGAAGGTTCTTTAACATCGATCACAATCTCGTGCATCCGTACCCTTCCTTCATTTTCTCATCGGGAAATTGGGGTAGACGTTAACCTCGATGCCACGACCCAAAATCCCTGCGAAGGAGTTGTGATGGCACCTAGTCTCTAAACTAGGTAAGTCCAGCATTAACAAAATTAACATTGATATTCACTAACTTCAAATTAGATAACTCTGAACACTTATAATTTCCAAAACCGGTAGTACAAGTCATAAGCCTTTCTAAGAGTAGTTATACATAATAAATACATAATTGTCCCGGAACAAAAGGAACCCATGGAAATAAGTACAAATGAAGGTGACTCTGAGACCTGCGAATGCAGCATCAGGTTTACCTTGAGTCTCCACCGCGACGATCCGTGCAACTACTATCGATCAAATACCTGGATCTGTACAAAAATGTACAGAAGTGTAGTATGAGCACACTACAGCAGTGCCCAGTAAGTATCAAGACTAACCTCAATGGAGTAGTGACAAGGAACAGTCAAGACACCTATTGGTCAAATAAATTGAACAGGATATGATAATTAACTATCAAGATAAAGATAACAAAATAATATCAACAACAGGGTGAAATCAAGCTGCAAACAGTAGAGACAATAAAGGGAAACACGGATGGAAAAGAAAGATAAACAAGTAAATTAACACCAACATAGCTGGGACACAGACAAGTAAAAATGTGCTCGAATAAAGAAGGCGATGTTAACTCAATCAATCACATCATTTCTGATACACAATTTCGAATCCTCGATGTCTCATATCATAACCTCAATTTCTAAACCTTTAGCACACATGGCACCTTGTGCCCACATATTTCTATTTCACTTTTCACAACAATATCCTCGTGCTACCCAATACATAATCCGTAACAAATACAATTAAGATATTCAAGGAGTCTCATTTATACAACATAAGGTAAATTACAGTTTCTAAACCAATTAGGAAATCAACGAAAAAGATGAAGTTATTTTTAGAAATTGTTTGAGTGAAGAAAATACCCTTTTCAAATAAAAATACAACATCGAATAAATTATCGCCTTTAATATAGGTTTTATTAAATTAAAACTTAATAGAAATTCCATTTTAAATAAAATAGAACCTCAGACGGTTTAAGAAAATTTAATTGAGAAACTAAGTGAAATAAAAACATAACAATTATTAGAGTTTGAAATATTGAAATGTATATATAAATAAGGTGAGTTCAGATTTAAAAGTCATACAAAGTAGCATAATATTATTTCCTTTATTTTAAATCACTAAATTACTAACAATTTAGCAGGACAAGAGGAAATGATTCAACGTAGTAAATTTACTTTGAAAATTAATTCACTAGAGTAATAGTTTCAGGATAAGAACTCAAGGAACAACGGCGAGTCAATAACATAATGTCAATAACCCGATCCTCAAAACTCAGTAGAACCTGAAATACAAATTATCAAAGTCTTGAACAAATGAACTAGGGTCTTATCAGTATCCAGCTATAACCAATCCCTAAGTAAACTGTAAAACTACCGAATAACTTGTACAGTCAAAGAGGAATACATAAGCACATATATTGATGCGCCGCGCATCCCGATCTCACCAATCCTCCTTTATTCCTCCGTAATAATTACAATAAGAGTAGATAGTATATATATATGTTGCGGCGCACAACACGATCCCACCAGTCCTTCCTTATTCCTCCGTAATAATTACGATAAAAGTAAATAATATATATATGTTGCGATGCGCAACCTGATCCCACCAGTCCACCCGTATTGCTCCTCAATATATCACCCTTATTTCTTATGTTGCGACGTGCAACCCGATCCCACCTGTCCACCCTTATTACTCCTGTTGCGGCGTGCAACCCGATCCCACCAGACAATATCAATTCTCCCTTATTCCTCCTCAATATATCACCTTATTCCTCCTGCTGCGGCGTGCAACCCGATCCCACCAGACAAAAGCTTAAATCAACAACAACAACCACAACAATGGATTTCAAAACTCGTTTTGCATGCCAAATGATCTCGAAACTTGCTTTTGATGCCTCCAATGGATTTCTTGTGAATTTTCAGTCAAGTTAGGCTTTTGAATCACTCCATTTGACCTTATAATGAAGGAGATATGTTGGTTTCAATAGTTGGAAATGGTGTAGATTTTTAATTACGAAGTCAGTGGCATTTTCGTAATTAATATGAAAAATCTAGCAGCCCAATTCTTAGCAAAATGAGTACAAAATCCTCATACGATGTCCAAATTTGACGATTCATTTTGCTATGACTCCTTAATTACGATACAGATCTAATGCTTCAATCAAAACAAAAATCGGAGCTCATTTGTTTAATGTGGTACCAATTATGCTTGAAGAAACGACATCGAAACAAAAGAAAAACGAATGCAACACAACTCAAATCTATCCGAAACTCACCCGGGCCCCTTGGGACCCCGTACGAACATACCAACAAGTCCCATAACAAAACACGAACCTACTCAAGGCCTTAAATCAAGCATAACAACATCAAAACGACGAAACACATCTCAAATCAAACTTAATGAACTTTCAAACTTTTGACTTCCGAAAACTCGCGCCGAAACATATTAAATCAACTCGGAATGAACTCAAATTTTGCACACAAGTCCTAATACATCATATAGAGCTACTTGTGCCCCCAAACTATCGAGCGAAGTACAAATTCTCAAAACGACCGGTCTGGTCGTTACATTCTCCTCTACTTAAGCATACGTTCGTCCTCGAACATGCCCGGAGTCATTCCAAAGACATCAACCACAGAATGAGCCCACTATACATACACATGGGGGTGATTCCCCATCACCCAAACCTATGTAAGACTGACAATGCAACTTTACTGAAGGTCTCACCTCATCCTTACTCCATAACCTTAGGACATAACCCAAACATCAACATCTGAAATTCATCATAGGACCCGAATCTCGCATCATTTCACTGTATAAACCTGAACAAGCTGAATCGAGCCATAATTACAACCCAGGGTACAAACACACGATGTTCCACACAACTCAAATGCCCGTAGCAATAACTTCTGACCACCATAGCTGCCCAAATAACATTCTGGACGTCGGCAATACACTTTCACATTGAATAGAACCTTATTCCGGACCTCCACAATGTTGCCCATAATAAAGAAACATTTGGGGACTCATAACCGCCCATGAAATCAACAAATCAAGAAGCTCTCTCGTCTGTCCAGGGCCATTGCCCAAATCTTAATAGAAACAACCTCATACTTCCAAACACTCCTCACCCCCAATACGATAGTGCGAATCCCAGTCCCAAGAACCTCATCTCAGCCAATACAAGCAGCCCAACTAACAACTCATCACGGAACCACACGGATTCTTACGCCACAGCTCGTACACCAACTCAGCAATAACTCAGTTATGCAGTACAAATAGAAGGAAAGCAAGGTATAAGGATTATCTAACAATTACAATATGTGTAACAACAAAAGTACAGTTTCATTAAATCATCCCATAGAGGGAAAACAAAACACCAAATAAACACAAGGAAATGGTATCCCACATAACATCCGTTGCAGTGTGCAGCCCGCTCCCAAATACTCATCAAGCCAAAGTGCTCGAGTTTACTGATCACATGAATACTGGTATCAAACACAGTAGAGTGCACAAGTATAATTGTGGAAAAAATAAATAGAATTAAAAAAACATGGATGAAAGCAAGCACAACTAAGGTGCAATGAACCAATCAACATCACGAGGGCCATTTCGCCACATCGCCATAAAGCCTGAATGGAATTACAACATGCGCGGAGAATAATATACAACCTCACAGCCCGTCCAACATAAGAGAGAATCGCATAATATAGGCCATGGGCACAAATAATATCCATTATGCCTGGTAATATATCTGTGATAATAATTTCACAAGAGCCCACAAACTTGACCTGATATAAAATACATATTCTCGTTGAGCTTTCAAACAACCCCCAACCAAATCCTGATCCTTCCCAATTAGGTAAATATACTTTCAAAAGTCCATAGCAACCTATCGATAATGTATGCTATCAGTTATCCCATTCTCACATACCTTCACAATCCGCAAACAAGAAATATCCCACATATGGGGACATCCAGCACCCCAAACCTCAGGAATACAAAAATTTACATACTCAAACTCAACTAAGCAAATCAAATACCCTTTTCAAATAAAAATACAACATCGAATAAATTATTGCCTTTAATATAGGTTTTTAAATTAAAACTTAATAGAAATTCTGTTTTAAATAAAATACAATCTCAGACGGTTTAAGGAAATTTAATTGAGAAACTAATCGAAATAAAAATATAACAATTATTGGAGTTTGAAATATTGAAAAGTATATATAAATACGGCGAGTTCAAATTTAAAAGTCATACAAAGTAGCGTAATATTAATTCCTTTATTTTAAATCACCATATTACTAACAACTTAGCAGGACACGAGGAAATGATTCAACGAAGTAAATTTACTTTGAAAATTAATTCACCAGAGTAATAGTTTCAGGATAAGAACTCAAGGAACAACGACAAGTCAATAACTCAATGTCAATAACCTGATCCTCAAAACTCAGTTAAACCTGAAATACAAATTATCAAAGTCTTGAACAAATGAACTAGGGTCTTATCAGTATCCAGCTATAACCAATCCTTAAGTGAAATGTAAAACTACTAAATAACTTACACAGTTAGAGAGGAATACATAAGCACATATATTGATGTTGCGCGCATCCCGATCCCACCAATCCTCCTTTATTCCTCCGTAATAATTACAATAAGAGTAGATAGTATATATATATGTTGCGGCGCACAATATATATATATATATGTTGCGGTGTGCAACCCTATCCCACCAGTCCTTCTTTATTCCTCCGTAACAATTACGATTAAAGTAAATAATATATATGTTGCGGTGCGCAACCCTATCCCACCAGTCCACCCTTATTGCTCCTCAATATATCACCCTTATTTCTCCTGTTGCGGTGCAACCCGATCCCACCAGACAATATCAATTCTCCCCTATTCCTCCTCAATATATCACCCTTATTCCTCCTGTTGCAGCGTGCAACCCCATCCCACCAGACAAAAGCTTAAATCAACAACAATAACAACAATAACTCAACAACTCAATTACAAGAATTTCTACTACCAAGAGTATGAGTACACGACAACAAGAGAATCACGTAAAAATCAAAGGAATACAACAACCTTTACAAAAACAACAAGACATGTAAGGCACATGATAACTACACAGGTAATCACAACAATTTAGACAAGTAGCATATATGCACAGAGTCATAGAGGAACTTACAATTAAGAAGTAACAAAATAACAAGAAAGGCAATAACTTCAACTAAGGCAAATAAGGCCAAACAACGAGCAAGAGATAAATAAATGCTAACAACATCATATAGAGCATGTAAGTGTAGTCTAACAACAAGATACCATATATTATGTCAATTTGATCAAAGGCATGAAAAAGGATTAGACAATCTAACCGGTCAACACCACATATAAACTTTGTACTCACTCGTCACCTTGCGTACACAGCTTTCACATATCAAGATAGCACAATTGACTCAATTCCTAAGGGGTGGTTTCCCCCCCCCCCCCCCTCCCCACAAGTTTAGGCAAGATACTTACCTCAATTCGGTCAACTCAATACTCAATTTAGCTTTTCTTTTACCAATTCACCATCAATCGGTCCAATATAGCCAAAGGAGACTTAATACATCAAACAATGCAAGAGAAAATAATTTCAATTAACAAAGCTATAATCCTTATACAATTTACAAAAAGTCAACAAAAGTCAACTCCCTGGGCCCATACCTTAGAACCGATAAAATTTATAAAACCCGAACACCCATTCAATTACGAGTCAAACCATACTAGTTTCACTCAAATCCGACTCCGAATCGATATTCAAAACTCAAAAATTCACTTTATGAAATTTTAGACAACCCCCAAATATCACTTTGAAATCATCAATCAAATGCCTAAAACGAAGATGGATTTATGAAATATAACCAAAATCGAGTATAGAACACTTACTCCAATACATATAGTGAAAATCACCTCCAAAAATTGTCCAAATCCGAGCTCCCAACTCAAAATATGACCAAATGAACAAACTTTTGATATTAAGTTTTTTTGCCCAGTTGTTCTGCCTCGTTTTGCATGCCAAACGATCTCGAAACCGCTTTTAATGCCTCCAATGGATTCCTTGTTAAATTTCAGTCAAGTTAGGCTTTTGAATCACTCTATTTGACCTTATAGTGAAGGAGATATGTTGGTTTTAATATTTGAAAATAGTGCAGATTTTTAATTACGAAGTCAGTGGCAATTCCGTAATTAATTTGAAAAATCTGGCAACTCAATTCTTAGCAAAATGACCATAAAATCCTCATACGATGTCCAAATTTGACGATTCTTTTTGCTATGGCTCCTTAATTACGATACGGATCTAATTCTTCAATCAAAACAAAATCCGAAGCTCATTTGTTTAATGTGGTATCATTTACGCTTGAAGAAACGACATCGAAACATAAGAAAAACGAGTGTAACACAACCCAAACCTATCCGAAACTCACCCGAGCCCCTCGGGACCCCGTACGAACATACCAACAAGTCCTATAACAAAACACGGACCTGGCCTTAAATCACGCATAACAACATCGAAACGACGAAACACATCTCAAATCAAACTTAATGAACTTTTGACTTCCAAAAACTCGCGCCGAAACATATCAAATCAACTCGGAATGAACTCAAATTTTGCACACAGGTCCTAATACATCATACAGAGCTACTTGTGCCCCCAAACTATCAAGCGAAGTGCAAATTTTCAAAACGACTGGTCAGGTCGTTACACCCAATTTTACCTGTACACACTTAGATGAAAAATATAATATACCAATAAAATAGTGAGGATGCATATAAGGAGACCTGTACACCATTATCATAAAAAATAAAAAAAATAAAAAATAAAAAGGTAGCAGAAAACAACAAAATGGTCATTTCTAGTCTGTTCAAGTCATAGTTGTGATTTGTCGACTTAGTGAGAAGTAATCATCAAAACGGCAATATACTTATTAATAGTAAATTAAGTCACAGACATTTCTTTTATTTATTTATTTTTTGACTCTTGTTCTTCTTCTTTTTTTCCTTTTGAACTATGTGAGAGGTCAGGTCACTTCACTAGATGTAAAAGAATGGTGGTGCTTAACCAAGTGGTCTCCTACCACCATTTACAAAATTACAAAATAGAGGGGCCAACTAAAGCACCACTGAAAAAGTCATTACACCCATATAAAAACTAGTGTTCTTAATTTTGTTTACCACTGTACTAAATAGGTCTTCCCTTGATTCAATATTGTACATATAAATGTGATGACGTTCTGAAAAAAGAGAGGTTAAAAATACGATATACTTGCAGTTTAAATTATGAAGCAAAACCAAGGACATATTTATATTTTAAGTACCTAAAATATTCATATCAGCATCCATTTATTTTAACGTAATTTTTTTTTACGGAAGCTCTTCAATATAGAAGTCTCTTAGGGCTAGTTTGGTTTTGAAACAAGTTATACAGAGATTATAATAAAGAGTATAAAAATATGTTAAGTAATGTAGCAATTACAATACAAAATTATTTTATATAGAGAGAGATAGTGTTGATGATGGGTTTGAGAAAAAAAATAATGAAGTGTAATTTTGTCTTTTCATATTTAATTCGTGTATTGTTATTCCATGCAATATTAGGTATATAGTAATACATCAATTGGTATATTAAATTAATAACAAGATTAGTTATGCAAGATTTAGAATACAAACCATATATTGAATAAAGCTATATCAAATTTTATACCATAATTATTTCATCTAATCGCTCGAACCAAATGAGTCCCTATTGTATCTATGACTATGAGTATCATTCAAGGGCCTCCCAATTGTTATTGCAATGTCAAATAATTCCATTACGTATGAAAATGACAATCGTACTAAATGCACAAGTTCACAAGACTCCAACGAAGCAAGTCGTACATAGGCTCCATTCTATAATTTAAGGCATTAGGTGTCCCACATTCATTTAAAAAAAAGGTTATTTTCGTATAATAGAATGATATTGAATTTAATTTTTATATATTGATAGTATAACTATCATGTCATCTATAAAGTAATTAGAGATAATAATCTATAATAGTTGAATTTAGTTATTTAAAAAATAAGATTAATAACCTATTATAACATATTAATTTACTTTAATAATGTAAATTTATCTACATTATGAATGTCTATAAGTTAAATCCATGAATACGAGTTTAAGTTTTATAAACTATAATATATAAAGAATTCTCATGGCTAATGTAAAAAATGTGAGGCTAACACATAAAAATCTACGGATTTAATTACGTACTACAGCAAAAGGCGCAAACGAGAAGCAAAATTCATGTGACAGAACTGAAAAAATTGCAGCTATACATATGAGATTCAACGTAAAGTCATTAAAGTAAAAAGCCACACGTGCAATATGATATTAAGTTTTGTATTAATTTAAGAAAATAAAAAAGTAGTACATAGTAGCATGTAACATAAATGCAGTAATGTGTAAGCGAAAAGAATAGAAGCATCTACTCTATTTTGTATTCCTTGAGATCTGAATTCATTATCACTTAGGATTACTCATTTGTTTTAGTTGTTGGAAGGATTTATGTCCTATTAGGCTAAATAATAATCGTTGTAAATAGTAGCTATATGGGGCCTCATTCTATGTCTTGATTTATTAAGTGACACAACTCACTAGCCAAAATGCATGAAACGTACCTTGTGTTTTTTCCAATAGAGAGTTTCGAGTATATTGACAATTGGAAGCTCTATGGTGGTTCTTGTGTAATCTAGTACTAGTGATCTTGACCAGATAATAACAACTTCGTATGGTAAGAATCCTTTCAATGATAGTAAATAACTTTAATTGTTACAAGACCTCTATACTCTTTTGAGTATTTCTCTTCCCGCATGCAGTACAACTCACTGGCTCATTACACCCAGTGTAGAATTGGGAGAAATTCAAAAATAGTCAGATTTACAAATGGATTCACAAATAGCTAGGTTTCAAAAGTAATCAAAATTTAACTATTTTTCATGTAAAGATAAATCTGAACGAACACACTGTTCAAAATTCGGAAAAATACTTCATTATAATATACTAGAACACCAGTATAATATACTGGAGTTCCAGTATACTTATGCTGGAAATTATACTGGAACTCTAGTATAATATACCGGTCCAGCATAATATAGTGGAGATTGGAGCACCAGTGCTCCATCTCCAGTATATTATACTGGAACTTTCCATGTGTTGGAGTTCCAGCATAATATGCTGGAAGTTCATACACAGGTATACCGATTTTCAGTATATTATGCTAGAACTTTCCATGTTGCAGTAAAATAGTGGCTACTTTTTAATGACCTTGTAAACGCTGACTATTTTTGAATGACCCGTCCGAAAACTGGCTAGCACGTGCTATTTGAACCGTAGAATTCTAGAGTCTAATTAGAACATATGAAACATATAAATCTTGGGATTATCTTAAACTAAGTTATTGTAGAATCAGGTTATGTATTATGCATGCATAAATTCTCTAGTAATTGGCACTTGGTAAAATGAAAATGACTTCCACAAAGCTAAGTGTTCCTACTGGCCACAACAACACATAAAACAAAATTATAGTAATCATTTTCTTTCTTAGTATAGTCTTATCTCGTGAAATTTGTGGCTGTCCTAATCAATATTCATTTTCCAACCCTTCCACGTCCCGCTTCCGTCAATATGCAATAGACCAAGCTAAACCAAATTATTATTATTATTATTATTATTATTATTATTATTATTATTATTATTATTAATATTATTATTATTATTATTATTATTATTATTATTAAAATACACGTCATCGATGTCGAGAAGTTGTATTTCGGTCAGCCTCCAGCTTCCGTCAATATGCAATAGACCAAGCTAAACCAAATTATTATTATTTGTATATGGTCAAAATCATGTGCCCCGATTTTGTAGGCTCGAGGGGTCGCGTCGAGAACAAGTTCAATATGGACCGAACTCGAGCCCGAAGGCAGAATACGAAGCTCGGAGATCAAAGCGCTCGATGAACACCGAGACCGAGTATGATCAACCTCGAAATAATACCGTTATGATTTTATAACAGAAAGAGCGAGATTCCTGCGGTGGCCCTAAGATCACGGCGTAAATTCCGGAACAGATTTGTACTAGGCGGTTAGACAGCTGTATAATAAGATTTCTTACTACAATTAGAATTGTACCTTATTTAGGATTCCCCTACTATATAAAGGGGACCTAAATCATTTTTAAGATCCATCAATCATTGAGAAGAGAATATACATTTTCACTTTCTTGCTTACTGCTCATCAGAATTGTCTCTTAGCTTTATTGTTCTTATTGCCCTACCTCGAGGCCACCTTAGCTTGAGATCGAGACTGGATTGTTCACTGGTTTAATTTAACTTATACGTTTGATTCTTTGATTATCAGTTGGTATTGAACTAGATCACATATCTTTAAAACCACAATATAAGTTTAATTGTTACTCGGATTTTAGGATAAACAGTTTGGCGCCTACCGTGGGGCTAAAGATAATAGTGATTATTTCGGTACTAATTCTGATAAAGCACGTTATTTTCACACGTGTTCTTGTCAAGAATTTTTGCTCTTAGGTTAAAACATGTCAAACTCGCAAAACGCATCCGTACAATGTGATGATGGTCTTGGATTTCATGGGAAAAACAATAATGTAGTTGCTCTGGGAACCGGTGTACCACCGATTAACCCTAGGGAGGTGCCGACTGTAGAACCAGTCGACGTTAGTTCACACATTGCTTTGAATGTGGACTTAGGCGCAGACCCCAGAGGAAGTGTACGCATGGAAGTCTGATCTGGTGGCCAAGGAACACAGGGTATATGAGATGGGGGAGTTAGCCTCCAAGTAATATTCGAGATGCTACAAGCTCAACAAGTTGCTATTGCTCAGCTTCAAAGTCAGCATAAACCTCCAAGTGTGGTCGAACCAGAAATCACTCGTCGTACTGAGCCGGTGCTAGAGAGATCGAACGGTAATGGCTCGAGGACTGATCCCACGATTATGAGGATGCTCGAGGAGCTCACCAAAAGGATAGAGTCAGGGAGAAAAAGATTGAGGATAATGACAAAAAAAAATGGAGATGTATAACTCCTGTGTTCATCAAATACCGGGGGCACCCCCAGTCTTAAAAGGTTTGGATACCAAAAAGTTCGTACAAAAGCCATTCCCTCCGAGTGCGGCTCCGAAGTCCATTCCTAAGAAGTTCCGTATGCCAGATATACCTAAGTACAACTGGACGAGCGATCCTAGTGAACACATCACCGTGTACACATGCGGGATTAAAGGAAACGACTTAAATGATGATGAGATCGAGTCGGTTTTGTTGAAAAAATTTGGGGAAGCTTTGTCAAAAGGAGTGATGATCTGATATCACAACTTGCCACTGAATTCTATCGATTCGTTTGCTATGTTAGCAGATGCCTTCGTCAAGGCACACGCCGGGGCCATAAAGGTTATAACAAGGAAATCAGACTTTTTTAAGATAAGACAAAGGAGTGATGAAATGCTAAGAGAGTTCGTATCCTGATTTCAAATGGAGCGAATGGAATTACCACCGGTTTCGGATAATTGGGGCCGTGCAAGCTTTTACCCAGGGGTTGAACAAGCAGAGTTCAATTGCGTCACGATAGTTAAAGCAAAATCCGATTGAGTATCCAGCTGTAACTTGGGCAGATGTACATAATCGCTACCAATGAAAGATTAGGGTCGAGGACGACTAGTTGGGAGCCCCCTCGGGTTCAGTTCATCCAAATAGATTGGCAGTTAAAGCCTTGAGGGATACCGACAGGGAACTGATATCGAATAGAGAACGGTATTAGCCATATGTCGCAGATCGAAGAAATAACAGTTCGGAGCGCAATCCTCCCCCGAATGATCGAAGAAATGATCGAGGGCAGAATTCTCGAGGACTTATGAGTAATAATGGGTTTGATAAACATACTGATCCCGCAGAAGCACCTCGATTATCAGAGTATAATTTTAGTGTCGATGCATCGAGGATTGTATCGTCCATCAGAAGGATCAAAGACACCAGGTGGCCCAGACCTATACAAATTGATCCTTCTCAAAGAAATCCAAACTTGATGTGTAAGTATCATGGAACACATGGCCATAAGACCGAAGACTGCAGATAGCTGAGGGAGGAGGTAGCTCAATTGTTCAACGAGGGTCATCTTCGAAAGTTTCTCAATGATCGAGCTAAGAATCACTTCAGAGAAAGAGATGCCAACAGAAAGAATGAGCAAGAAGAGACGCATCATGTAATTCATATGATCGTTGGCGGGGTCGATGTTCTACAAGGACCTATATTCAAACGTACCAAGGTGTCGATTACCAGAGAAAATCAACTCAGAGTTATGTGACCGAGGGCATTCTATCGTTCAACGATGAGGAAGCGAAAGCATTTCTCAACCTTACAATGACGGCCTGGTAATTTCTATTTTGTTAAATAAAATTCAAGTTAAACGTGTACTAGTGGATCCAGGTAGCTCAGAAAACATAATCAGATCAAGGGTCGTAGAGCATCTCGGCCTGCAGGACCAAATTGTACTAGCATCTCGAGTCCTAAATGGCTTCAACATGGCAAGTGAAATAACAAAGGGGGAGATAATCCTACTAGTAAACGTGGACGGGACCATCCAAGATACAAAATTCCATGTCATCGAAGGCGACATGAGATATAATGCTATTTGGCCTCCCCAGCCTTGATCGAATCGGAGAAATAGGTAATCGAAGAAGAAGAAGAGGATTTCTTTACTCCTAGGACTTTTGTTGTTCCCGAAGAATCAGATGCAACCAAGTCAACAGTCGAGGAACTGGAACAGGTGATATTGATCGAGTATCTACCCGAACGAAAGGTATACCTAGGAACGGGGTTGACCCCCGAACTCAGGAAAAAACTTATTCAATTTCTTATCGATAATATGGATTTTTTTGCTTGGTCCCATTTAGACATGATAGGGATCCCACCGAAAATAACAACTCACAGGCTAAGCCTCGACCCCAGATTCAAACCGGTGAAGCAAAAGAGAAGTCCCCAGTCCGAGGTGAAACATGCATTCATAAAGGATGGGGTAGCTAAACTTCTTAAAATAGGATCCATTCAGGAGGTAAAATACCCTGAGTGGTTGCAAATGTAGTTGTAGTCCCTAAAAAAGGTAACAAACTTAGAATGTGCGTAGATTACAGGGATTTAAACAAGGCATTCTCTAAAGATTCTTTTCCATTGCCTAACATCGATCACATAATCGATGCCACAGCTGGCCACGAGATCCTTACCTTTCTCGACGCCTACTCCGGGTACAATCAAATTCAGATGAACCTGGAGGACCAGGAGAAGACCTCGTTCATCACTAATTTTGGAACATACTATTACAATGTAATGCCATTCGGGCTAAAAATCGCAGGAGCTACTTACCAACGCCTAGTAAATAAGATGTTCGAAGAACAAATAGGTAAGTCAATGGAAGTTTATAGTGATGACATGCTAGTTAAGTCCTTGCGCACAAAAGGACCATTTGACTCATTTGCAGGAGACATTCGAAATCTTGAGGAAGAACAACATGAAGCTTAACCCGGAAAAATGTGCCTTCGAGGTCGGCTCGGGCAAGTTCCTCGGCTTCATGGTATCAAACCGGGGAATCGAAATCAACCCCGACAAGATCAAGGACATCGGGGACATCATTATCATAGATAGTGTGAAAGTCGTACAAAGGCTAACAAGACAGATAGCCACCTTGGGCTGATTCATTTCGAGGTCATCAGATCGAAGCCACACGTTCTTTTCCATACTCAAAAGAAAAAATGATTTTGCATGGACCCCAAAAGGCCAGCAAGCATTGGAGGAATTGAAGCGATATTTATCAAGCCTACCTCTTCTTCACACTCCGAAGGTAGATGAGAAGATGTATTTATATTTGGCAATGTCCAAAATAGTGGCAAGTGATCTACTAGTTCGAGAAGATCAAGGTACATAGTTCCCTATTTATTACGTAAGTCGGACTTTAGGAGATGCTAAAATTAGATATCCACACTTAGAAAAATTGGCACTTGCATTAATAAGCGCATCTAGAAAGTTAAAGCCAAATTTTCAGTGTCACCCCATATGTGTGTTAACTACTTATCCTCTTCGAAAAGTTTTGCATAAGCCCGGGCTATCAGGACGATTGGCCAATAGGGCCGTCGAACTTGGCGGGTACGATATCGAATATCAACCCCGAACGACCATCAACTCTCAAATCTTAGCTGACTTCGTGGCCGATTTTATGCCAACCCCCATACCCGAAGTAGAGAAGGAACTTCTGCTAAAATCGGGTACATCATCGGGGGTATGTACCCTCTTCACGGACGGTGCCTCGAATGTGAAAGGGTCTGGGATTGGCATCGTTTTGAAGCCACCTATAGGTAACACTATTATACAATCTATCAAAACTTTTAGGTTGACTAATAATGAGGCCGAGTATGAGGCCATGATTGCAGGTCTCGAGCTAGCTAAAAGCTTGGGGGCAGAAGTCGTTGAAGCCAAGTGTGATTCTGTATTGGTAGTGAACCAAGTAAACAAAAGCTTCGAAGTTCGAGAGGATAGGATGCAAAGATACTTGGACAAGCTACAGGTGACCTTGCACCGCTTCAAGGAATGGACTCTAGACCATGTACCTCGAGAGCAAAACAGTGAGGCAGATGCACTTGCAAACTTGGGGTCATCAGTCGAGGAAGATGATATTATCCTGAGGACTATCATCCAATTATCGAGATCTGTGGTTGAGCCGAGATAAATTCTACAAGTTTGACTTGGGATTGGAGAAATAAGTATATCAAATATTTGAAAAATGGAAAGCTCTCATCGGATTATAAAGAGTCGAGGGCTCTACGAACCAAGGTTTCTAGGTTCACATTGAATAAATATGGAACATTATATAGGAGGACATTCGATGGACCATTGGTGGTATGTTTAGGGCCGGGGACAGCGATTATGTTCTACTAGAAATCCACGACGACACTTGTGGCAACCACTCCGGCGTCGAATCTTTGATTGGCAAAATTATTAGAGTAGGGTATTACTGAGATAGCATGGAAAAGGACACTAAGGAGTTTGTTAGAAAATGTGATAAATGTCAAATTTGCACCGATGATTCATCAGCCCGGAGAGCAACTTCACTCAGTGTTGTCCCCATGACCTTTCATGAAATGGGGAATGGACATCGTTGGCCCTCTACCAACGGCCCTATGTAAAGATAAATTCATTTTGTTATGACTGACTACTTTTCTAAATGGGTAGAAGCACAAAACTTCGAGAAAATCAGAGAAAAGAAAGTTATTAACTTCATTTGGGACTACATCGTGTGTGCATTCGGGATACCTACCGAAATTGTATGCGACAACGGAAAGCAATTCATCGGTAATAAGGTAACTGAGTTCCTTGAAGAACACAAAATAAAAAGGATCTTATCAACGCAGTATCACCCAAGTAGAAATGGACATGCCGAATCAACAAACAAGACTATCATTCAAAACTTAAAGAAAAGATTGAACGACGCTAAAGGGTGGAGAGAATTTATACCCGAGGTTCTTTGGGCATATCGAATGACATCGAAGTCCAGCACGGGGGCAATCTCGTTCTCTTTAGTATATGGCTCTGAAGCCTTAATTCCAATTGATATCAGAGAACCCAGCACTAGATTTTGACATGCATCAGAGGAATCAAATCACGAGGCTATGAATACTAGCCTCGAGCTATTATATGAAAAACGGGAAGCTGCACTTGTTCGGATGGCTGCACGGAAGCAAAGAATCGAGAGATACTATAATAGAAGAACCAATCTTCGACACTTCGGAATCGGGGACTTAGTTCTAAGAAAAGTCACCCTCAATACTCGAGACCTGAATGATGAGAAACTAGGACTGAATTGGGAAGGACCATGTTGAGTCATCGAAAAAGGATCTTACAAACTTGGCACAATGAAAGGCGAAGAATTGCCAAACAATTGGAATGTATCAGTGCTCAAATGATATTATCGCTGAGGTATGACCTTCTCCTCTTTTCCATTTGTATTTAAGACTAACACATTGCAAATGTTCGATCGAAGACGTCGAGGGAACCCTTCTACACGAAGACCTTAGGTTTTAAATCACGCGTTGCACTCTTTTTCCCTAGATCAGGTTTTATCCCAAATGGATTTTTTCGACGAGGTTTTTAATGAGGCAACAACTATGTGCTACCTAAGGAGAATTTAACAGTATCCAAGGATTCTTTTCAATCAACCTCGAATACTGGGGGAATCGCCCTCGGAGGTTATATTTTCGAGAAAAATATTTCATGCCAAAGAGGGCCTCTATAGGAAAACTTTGTAATGGGGAAAACGGTCAAATGAACCGTGTCCATATAGAATAGTCGAGCCCCTATGGCAAAACATGTACGCATGTATGAATTATTCAAAGACACATTCTTTCTATATCAAACACTTTGTGTCTCAAAGAAATTTGCTATTATACGAGCTCCATACATGTGATTCTGTGAGAAATGACTCAAGGGCCAAAACGCAATTATACCTTGAATACTTGAGGACTAACATTTCGGATAAGTTCGAAATGTTATCGGGAAACAAGTCCAAGAGACACACCCGAAGGTTACGGCCATGTTAAAGGCTACACCGAAATAACGCGTCTCGAAGACGTCCGAATTCCGCAATAAAAACAGGCCTTCGAATTCTCAGAAAACCGGTTAAATAAAGGCTACCCTCGGAAAAATGATCAAAGGGCTTCGATAAAATCAAACGTCAAAAAACCTTAAGAGGTATCGAATTATTCAAATACAAACTTGTGCTAAGACACTAAAAACTAAGGGTTCCGATCGACGCCAAAAAAACCCAATGGGTAAAAAACGTATGCCAAGACATAAATAAATTTTTACTAAGTTTTCTAAGCCGAAAAGGGGAAATAATAGCCATCTCTTAGAGGCCATAATGGCCCGATCTAAAAGAGCCTAAGGGCCGATACACTTAGGGTTCGAGATCTTGTTCTCACCCGATCCGAATCCAAGGGTTCGATTATCCCAAGCCTAAATAAATAATAACTTGATTATGGCTCGGGGACTCACCATTATCCGGCACGAGCCCATAAGGGTATATGCCCCAAAGTTCGAACCTTATTCGAACTCGACCATGGCAATTTCAAAGAAACCATCTGAGATAAAATCTCGAACACACCGTTCAAAGAATGAAATTATTACAAGAATTTTGTAAGGCATGAAACATCGAGAAAACATTCAAGGAAATTCTTCTTTTATATACTTGGAAAATGATATGTACAAAAGACTGACAAAAGGTCTAGCAAAAAGAAAAATACAAAAAGAGAAGGAAAAATTATTCAATGCCTAGGGCTGGTCTCTCCCTCGGGAGCAGCTTCCTCTTTGGGCCCAACTTCATTATCAGACCCGCCTTGGCTGCCTTCGTCATCATTGTCGTCGTCGGAGGAGACGAGAAACTTGGCATCGGCTTCGAGCGCTTTTTCTTGAGCTATCTCCTCGGTGAGGTCGAAACCTCGAGCATGGATCTCTTCGAGGGTCTCCCTTCGGGATTGGCACTTGGCCAAATCATTGCACCGTTTCTCCCCATCGGAGGCTTCCTTTAGCTCCATTTGAGCAAACTCAACATCCCTTAAGTACACAGCGACGTTTTTATCAGTTGTGGCCTTTCTCTTCTCAACCTGGGCCCTGGCTTCAGCACCTCAGCTCCAGTTGAGGCAAGTTTGACCTCGAGCTCACCGATCATTTTTTCCTGGGCCGAATTTTTCTCTTTAGCACCTCAGAGCTGGGTCTCAGCCGAGGTCAGTTTGGCTAGAGCGGCCTCTTTCTCAGCAGCAAGTCGGTCCATACTTTCCTTTCACCGGATGCAATCTGCCTTAACCTGATCGACCTCCCCTTGAAGCTGCCCGATCATCTCCAATTTTTGCTGTAACTGAGACACTGAAGTGTTAGCCTCCACAGTTGGGTCAAGCAGTCCATACTCTTTCAAAATGACGGTTACCTGCTTATCTAGCTCGACCTCATTTTTACGGGCTTTGGCCAAGTCTTCCTGAAGGTCCTTGAGCTCATCCTCCTTTTAGCTGCAAAGGAGCTTTAGGGCCTTCCCTTCGTTTGAGGACTTCTTAAGCTCGGCCTCACATTGGCTCAGCTCGTCCCTAAACCTGGTAATGGCCTACGCAGAAAAAGAGATACCAGTTAGGGTAAGGGGAGAAGAAGAAATTACAACGATAGGAGTTAATACTTACCCGAGAGAAAAGACGATGGCCTCTTCGAAGAGGGTAGATGCGTCGTTGAGGCCAGCAGCGTCATCGACCCTAGTAAAATAATCCCGGAAAGGATCTTCTTCACCGGGGACTCTGCTCGGGTCAGGCGTTCCAGAGCTTGAGCTTCCCTTGTTGCCTCCTTAGAATAGACTGGTAGAGGATGAGATTGACCTATTGTCATGGCCCCGAGCAAGTCGCTCGGGGCGCTCTGTTCAGTCTCGGGGATCTCGGTACTTGTCCCCTTTGGTGTTCTTGTTGAAGGTGGAGGAACAATCTCGACCTCAGGCGATTCGGGGGCTTTGCCCGCGTCTTTCTTCGGAGCTTCCTCACTACGAGGCAGGGTCTCCGATTCAGAGGGCTTGGTGGCTTCAACTGGCTTCCTAGCTTGGGTCACCAGCACCGATTCTTCGCCCTCGTCTTCTTCTTCTTCTTCATAATTCAGTTGATGGACTGAGTTTATGTCTACGTGAATGAGTTTCCTCTTTTGCCTTTGATTAGGACCCCTCTTATCTTGGGGGTCTTCTGGTTTCAAAACCCTTTTTCTTTTATTATCTTTCACTGATTTTGGAATCGAGGACTCGATCTCTTCCTCGGGTAGGGCTGGCCTCATTTCAGAGGCATCTCCAATACCTACATGAATGAAGATCAGGAATGAGTAAGGTGACATCTTCAGTAAAGGGGAAAGCATAAAAAACTTGGGAGAAGGACTTACCGTGGTGTTTGGCCTCCCATTTGCCCTTCGCCAAGTCACGCCATTTGCGCTCATCATACAAAGAGGTCGCAGCTAATTTGCGGACCCAGTCTTCGAGGTCGGTGACTGCATAGGGCATCCAAGTAACCGCTGCAAAAAAAAAAATAAAGGCATCACACAGTGCGAAAATAGAATATAAGAGGATACTGGGAAAATGACTTCACTTACGATCGGGGTTCCATTTCTCTAGGAACGACATTTTTCCCTCGGGGATGACGTCTGAGGTCCTCACTCGCACGAACCGGCTCATCCAGCTCCGGTCCTTATCGTCGTCATTGCTAGCGAAAAAGGCCTTGCTCGGCATTGGAGCTTGATCAACCCTCAGAAAAGTTGAGGCCGATACAATCGGATAAGGTGGTTGAGGTGAACTCTAGCCCATCGGCCTTGCTGGAGAAATAGCGAAGCATAATCACTATACGCCAGAAAAAAGGATGGATCTAGCCGAGGGTGACCTGATACGTCTTGCAGAAGTCGATCACAATTGGATCGAGGAGACCCAACGTGAAGAGGTAAGTGTAAACACTTAAAAACTCTCCACATGAGTAGCGATACTCTCCTCGGGGGCAAGGATCTGTACCACGACCTTGTCCCCCCAGCCACAGTCCTTCTTCATGGCCTTGAGGGGATTCTCCGTTATCAAGCAAATATACCTCGATACATGCTCGCATCGACCAGGAATCGTGGGGGGATTTTCAACTCTGAAGTCTTTTTTATAATGCAGGGGTCGGGAACGATCTCGTGAAGGGTCGGTGCTTTATCACCGGCCGGCTGGGAAGAGAAGGAGGAAGCTTTTTCTTTTTGAGGAACTGTTTTGGAAGTTTTTGCCATTGATTCGAGTTAGAGGAAGTGGAGATAGGCGGAGTTTGATATTTTCTTGCACTAAAATAATGAGAGTAACGGGTAATGAGAGAGAAGAGATGAAGAGAGGGAGATATAAAAGGAGTTTGGAGATGGTCTGAAGATTGAAGTAAAGTTTTTTCCGAAATTGAACCTTGTATTTATAGGCAAGCGGCAACAATTCAACGACGCTAGTGGTCGACCACCACTGGTGAAGCATTTAATGTTTTGGGAAGCGAACCGACGTGACGTTTCTGTCACGTAGAGCGTCTACGTCACGGGAATGATATCATCATCAAGGACTCCGGAAAAACGAGACTCAAGTTGTTTCTTATCATTTTATTCTAAGAAACGCGGGGACTATCTGTATATGGTCAAAATCATGTGCCCCCGATTTTGTAGGCTCGAGGGGTCGCATCGAGAACAAGTTCAATATGGACCGAACTCGAGCCCGAAGGCAGAATACGAAGCTCGAAGATCAAAGCGCTCGATGAACACCCGGACCGAGTATGATCAACCTCGAGATAATACCATTATGGTTTTATAACAGAAAGAGCGAGACTCCCGCGGTGGCCCTAATATCACGGCATAAATTCCGGAACAGATTTGTACTAGGCGGTTAGACAGCTACATAATAAGATTCCTTACTACAATTAGAATTGTACCTTATTTAGGATTCCCCTACTATATAAAAAGGATCTCAATCATTTGTAAGATCCATCAATCATTGAGAAGAGAATATACATTTTCACTTTCTTGCTTACTGCTCATCAGAATTGTCTCTTAGCTTTATTGTTTTTACTGCCCTACCTCGAGGCCACCTTAGCTCGAGATTGAGACTGGATTGTTCACTGGTTTGGTTTAACTTATTTTTTCTTTAACTTATATGTTTGATTCTTTGGTTATCAGTTGGTATTGAACTAGATCATATATATTTTTAAAACCACAATATAAGTTTAATTGTTACTCAAATTTTAGGGTAAACATTATTATTATTATTATTATTATTATTATTATTATTATTATTATTATTTTAAAAAACACGTCATCGATGTCCAGAAGTTGGTATTTCAATGAGCAGGGAAAGTACCGCAGAAAATTAAAATATCGTCGACATGAAATATTATTGTAACCATAAATTGTTACACCATAAACAAAAAGGAAGGCAACGGACTCTTGTTTGACCAACTATTTAACGATAACAACACATCAAAATAATGACAAACTGACGAGCCGAGCAAAACTATTGAATCAATTGATCGAATTAGCATCCAACTGATAATGACAGCCTTTTAATGAAAATTTCATTGTTTTAGAATAGTTTTTGTACGTTGATTTGGTTTTTAGAAAAGAAAAAAAAAAAAGAATCATGAATTCCTATATTGTATTCCATGATGATTTCAAGTTAAAGGACTCCGATACTAATAATAATTTATTATATGCATACAGTCAGAGATGTACATAGATCGGATTGGTTCGAATTTTTTAATTATCAAACCAAACCAATGATGTCGGATTTTTAAATCTATAAACCAAATCAAACCAACAAAGTCGGATTTTTCAATCTCAATTTTTCTCGGGTTTTTCGGCTCTCTTTGAGTTTTAAGGTTTTTTCCGATAAAGTCTTCATAGCATAAATATGTAATTTGCATATACTCCAAATATTTCTTTAGTCCTAGTAAGATACAACTATATATAATATATTTTTTAAGAAAATAACACAATAATATGAGATGAGTCATAGCATTGTACTAAAATATTCAATAACAAAGATAATCAAATCCCATAAAATAAATATTGCTAATTAATAAGTCATCATAAAAATGAACATGATTTAAAAGTACTATATAAGACTATAAGTCATGCTAAAATAAGTACATCTAATAAGTACTATTAATTACATGACTAAGCAATAAAGAAAAAAATAAGCTAAGTTATGCATTTTCATTATAAACCAATGCAAAACTAAAAATAGATACTCATTACTATTGTCATTTCTAGAGTTAAATTGAATTTATTTTTTTAGCATTAGTATTGGTTTTAACTTTATTTGAGTTCATATATACTACAGTTATGGGCTAAAAAACTTAGTGGATCATTCAAAAATGTTAAGTCCAAACTTTAAATAATATATTAAAAGATAAAACTGTGAAAAACTTTAAGAAATATTTATAAATTACATTACAATAAATATTTATATGTATAAAATATTTATAAAATTTTTATAAATATCTTATCGGGTTGGTTTGGTTTCAGTTTGACTTTGTCTAGTTAAAACAAAACTAAACCAATTATAGTCGGGTTTCTTTTTCCAATACCAAACCAAATTAAACCAAAGCACATCGGTTTTTTCCCCGGCTTGACTCGAATTATCGGTTTGGTGCGGTTTATTGGTTTTCATTGTACACCCCTATAAGTGGCTATGCTATTTTTCATGTACATATATATAGTTAGAACTGAAAGTAATGAATTTAATTGAACAAAGAAAACTCAATCTAGATTGGTATTTATCCATGTTATTATAAGGTTTTGTTAAACAACCATATACTTTTAATTTGCTCTTCCAACTAATATGCCCTATCCTCCCCTACTTCTTTCTTCATCTTTTTTTCGTCTTGCCCTACGTCCTTTAAACATATTTATACGACACGATTTGTCTAATCATGTTAGTTAAGCTAATATCTTTGACTGAATTTGTTAGAAATAAACAAAAGAAATTGAACTATTGCCAATTAGTTAAACAAAGTAAACGTTTTTATTTATACGCATAGAATAAAAAAAATAACAAGAATACAGATCATAGGCTGAGATCGATCACTCACTCCATTTTATTTATATTCTTCCTTTTATTAATATTGAAAATAAAGGTTGAAAACCAAGAAAGGATCAGTTTCAACGACAGAGATACTGAACCAAATAAGAGCATCTTCACTAAGAAGGTCAAACGGCCAATCAAAGGCATGCAACTCAACTGTATAATAAATTAGTAACAAAACTTAATAACTATTTTGTAACTGCAAATTTATAATTACTCTAATGTTGTATTAATAGCCTATAATTAAATAATAAGACTTTAGCTTACGGTCTATTTACTTTATTCTATTTATATCATAAACTCTCATTTAGTTAGTGTATCATCACCAGAGAGTTCATAATTTTAATCAGTTTCTTATATAGTTTTTAATTACATTTGTTAAACAACTTTGCTTCAAAATCAATCAGTTGAGTTTGTAGTTGAATGAAAACTACACTGAATAAGCTATACAGTAAACAAATTAAAGCCGGGGAGTCAAATAACCTTTTGTTAATCAATGCCATATATATTTCCAAATAAATACTTTCAAACTTGAGTGAAATCTGTGTATATTTATATTTATGAAACAGAAGAAAGTATTAGCTTCAACAATTAGACTAGCGTAGATCTGGGAAATAACAAGAAACAAATAGAAATCCTGGTAAAGTATTGATTATAATGTGGACAACAAACTAAAACCAGCTCGAGGATTTTAATATTATTAACGATAAACAAAACAAAGTTAAAACATTAGCTAATATACGATTATATAATTTCTGCAACAGTCTAGGCAAATTCTACATTAACAAAATACGGAGAGATACTGGATGTGTTTTAAAACTATGCGACCCGAAAATAAATAGATAGAAGAATTAACTTAAATAATAGCGAGCGGACATGTAATGTATGTATAATTCATGCATAACATATATATGTAATTTATGTATACTGACTGGCTAGAAAAAATAAATAATGAATTCAACCGATTATTTGCGTAAAATCCTAAGTTTTCACGGTTAGTATTTGAGTCACTTTGCATGCAACATATTGGGCATAGTGAACCCTTATTAGGTGAATCTTATATAGACAAAACATGGGGAAAAAATATTGAATATATATAAGAAAGCAAGCTTAGGCCAGAATCAAAGGGATTACGATGTTGTATAATATCTATTTTTTTAAAAAAATCTCAAATTTTGAATATGGACAAAAAATCCAAGTGTTTTGAAGCTAATTAAATACATATTCTAATGATGAAAATAGCACGGGCTTGCCACTTTTCAGAAAGGTAATTAAAAAATAACCAGCATTTGCAAAGTTATTGCAAAATAATCACTAATTTGCTGCAACACGGAAAGTTCCAACATAATATACTAGAAATTGGTGCACATGTGTATGAATGTCACGACCTGAAATTCTCACCTTCGGGACCGTGATGGCGCCTAACATTTTATTTACTAGGCAAGCCAATGTTAGAGTAATTCTTTTATTATTTTTAAACACTTTGAACAATTTAACCAATCAAACATAAATGAAGCTAAAATGAAGTACAAGTAGCATAAAAACCTAGTCATCTAGTACAACCCGGATCTGGAGTCATAAGTACACGAGCTTCTAGAGATTCTACTAGTAAGGTTTGAAATAAGTACAACTATCTTGAATGAAAGGAACAGTAAATAGGGAAAGAGGAAGGGGCTTCAAGGTCTGCGGACGCCAGCAGATCTACCTCGAGTCTCCAAATCTAATTCGAGTTGATGCACCTCACGTACAGTTGGGACCAGTACCAAAATCTGCACAAGGAATATAACGTGTAGTATACGTACAACTGACCCAATGTACTTTGTAAGTGCCGAGCCTAACCTCGACGAGGTAGTGACGAGGCTATGACAGGACACCCACGTAATTAAACTTGTACAGACGAAAATATACGTACAACATAATAATAAATAAAGATTAAACATGTACTATTGGGAGGGGACATGAGAAAAAGGGGTACAAGATACAGTAACTACAATAGGAAATGACAACATGAAACAGTCAATACACCATCAACCAATGAAAACATATAACATAATGAATAAAGACTGCACGGCATCACTCATCGTGCTTTTACTATCAACCTCACTATAAAACATTAACAACGGCACGTCATCTCCCTTCATGTTTTTACTCTCAGTCTCTCCATAAAATGGTAAATACGGCATGACATCGCTGATGTTTTATACTTCAATGCCGCACAAGAGGGGGGTGATTTATATGGTGTCCAATTTTAGCTTGCACAGATAATAGAAGGACCTGGTTCTTCTATGTGTTCCTTATACTACTGTTGCAGAATAATAAATGCAGAAAGTAAAGACCAAATCTAATTTTATGTGAAAAATATCTGGCTCAAAAAGTGAAAAAGCTATGACCTACTACCTAGTAGGAGTTTCTCCAAATATTTTACTACAACTCTGAGCCAGCAACAAAGGTTACAAACTATTTAAAACCTAAGGATTAACTCTAATCCTTATAGCAACCACCCATAGGCTGTTGCGACTGTTTCAAGTAAACTCAAACTTGAACAATACAACTCGAGTTTACAACCTCTTGCAAACCTAAAGATTAACTCTAACCCTTATAGTAACACGCCGCAGGCTGTTGCGACTACTTCAAGTTAACTCTAACTTGAACAATACAACTCGAGTTTACAATCTCTTGCAAACCTAAAAATTAACTCTAACTCTTATTGCAACACGCCACAAGTTGTTGCGACTACTTCAAGTTAACTCTAACTTGAATGATACAATTCAGGTACCTAGTACAATTTGCTTCTTAGAAAGCCGAAAGGTACAATTTCAAAACACCTACTACAAATGAACTAGAATAAAATACAGATATTTGGAACTGGTTCTTCTATCTTGTTCATGTAGCTTCAGGTTCGCACACTTAAATCACACAAGAATTGCTTGCAAAATGCCTTGCTATTTTTCTCTACTCACGTTTAACTTCAGCTTTTGGGCGTCCCTGTAAAGTGAAAACATCCTATAATATATAGAGTTAGTAGAATAGGAAATAACTAGAGTTCAATGCTATACTCTTCCTTGGTGGAAGAGTTCTATTTAACCTCAACTTTAACTTCTTCCTTATTTTGGATAGTGCTCTCTTTGAGTAAAGTGTCCTTCTCCTTATCAATTATGCAAACTTTTTTATAAGGAAATATCAGATATAACAATTTAATCTAATCTCCCTCACGTGTATCCCTTATGCTTGAATCTGCCCGTATCTGTGTGCACTGTAGATGGATCTGGTTCATGCTTGAGTTCCTTTGTCAATCTTCAAAACAAACTTCACTCGGGCCAACAAATTCCCCTTTCTTATGATGACAAACTCTGTGCTTTTCATAAGCGTAGGCCTTGTTTCAACTCAGCTCACCATCAACACAAAGTTAAAATATTTTACCTTTTTTTAAAGTCACTAATCATCAAGGACCAGGTTCATTAAATTATAAACATCACAGTCCAGAGTAAAAGCACAACCTAATTCCAGTAAAAGCACAACCTAATTCCCCCTTTTGGCATCATTGAAAAGTTGTATAATTATGTGAGGTAACCAGATTTAATAGAAATTACTCATGGCCTCTAGGGCTACTTCAAATTCAATAATGGATCATCATCTATCAATCTAAGGATATTAGTCATCTAAGAAATATCAATAAATAATTAGAGCAAAAGGCAGTGAATTTCATTGATTGATAAAATCCTACCACAAAGCATAAAAAGAAATAAAAACACTGGATCATGAGCAAAAGAAACAAAAAAAATACCGAACTAGGTCACTAGTTGATCTACACTAGGCTAGGAGGTTTAAGGCTCGGAAGGACCAGTTTCTTGGTTTTTGGCTTGGAGCAGTTTCAACATATCCTGAAGAATGCCATCATTCTTCTCTTTCTCTTTTGTCAGCTCAGCTCTGAGAGCATCTCTCTCAGTCTCCACTTCAGCCAACCTTTTCTTCAGCCTATCAATCTCAGCATCCTTAGCCCCACTTTCTTGCACCAAAGCCCGCACTTTGTTGTTCATTGGTACCTTTTTGGATGAACCAGGTTCTTTAGAAGTGGTTTGAACTTCATAGTCACAAGTAGTTAGAGTGTTTGTCCCAAAATGATCCTTGCCTGTACCAACTTCCCATTTCTTGATGGATACATTGAAATGTGCAAGTACAGCCGCGAGAATAAAACCATAGGGTATGTCGTGAGTCTTAGTACAATTTAGAACCCTGTCAAGAAGCTGGATGATAAATCCAGGCCAATTGATTTGCCTCTCACTGTCCAAACATTCCATAAGGACCAGGTCCATGAATGCGGAAATGTGCCTCCTTTTCTACCTTAGTAGCACACATTTGTTAACAAATTCGAACAGCACTTTATGGGGTGGCTTCATCTCACTTTCATAAATAGTTGCTCAAGCTCCTCTTTATTGTCACCAAACTTCCTAATAATGGCAAGGGCAGTAGGGTGATTCTCTTGACTTGGCATTTGAGCTTTTTATAATCATTGTATCCTTCAGCAGGTACACCTAAGATCTCTCCCAGTTCTTTATCATCAAAGTTCACAATTATCCCCTTGACCACACTGGTGACCCTACCATTTTTTATCTCACAATTCGCCATGAACTCCACAATCTCAGTTCTGGCAGCCTTCCATCCATCTGAAGGACTATGTCCTTCCAACCTTGCAACTGTAACTTCTCCAACAGCATTAACATTCTTTCCTCCTCCAAGTCCCTGAGGAGTCTTCCTTTCAAGATGGTTATCTTCTCAAACTTAACCATCTTGTCTTTCTCAACATCAGATTCTTCTTCTTCTTCCTCCAATATTTTCACTTTTCTTGATTTCAATGCAGACCTGGTTCTTTTAGCCAGAGTAGATGGCTCAGCAGACTTTGTTTTTGAAACAAACTTCTTTGTGGAAATCTTGAATTTCTTAGCTTTTGGAGTCACAACCTCCACTTCTTCTGTCTCCTCTTCATCCCGAAGGACTAAGTCCATCTCATCAATTTCAACAGCCTCAATAGGCTCATCCACCTTCTTCTTTCCCTTAGCAGCACTTTTCTTTTACTTTCTTCTAAGGCCTTTTTTCCAGTTTAGCCTCACTCTACTTCTTCTGACTCTTTGTATCTCTTCCTATTGTGGGAGGAGTCTCTATAGGGAAAGAAGAGGCAACCTTTCTCTTCTTGTTTTCCCTAGCAGTGCCAGAGATTTTAGCTCTCGAACTTCCTTTCTTCTTGGGATTGTAACTGTCAGTCACCCTTTTCAGTAGGCCTGCGAGGGTTTCCTTTTAGATGGAACAGGTTCTTCAACATCCTTCCCTAATCGAACCAACCCCTCAGCAGCTTCTCCAGACCCACTTCCCCCTATTTCTCTAACACTTTCTTTTTCTCCATTAGATTCCTCACCCCAAAGTACCATAGCACCTAATTCTTTAGTTAAGCTTGCAGGAGTGGGTGAAGATTCAGCCACTCCTTTTCCCATTCCCCTCATAGCACTTCGAGCACCCTCACTCTCTTTTTATTTTCTCTTTTCATTTTTACCACCAACCTTCCCAGATTCAGTTGTTTTAACACCACCCACTATTCCTACCAGAACAAACCTAGTTTCCAGATTTGTAGCAACCTCAAACATGATTTCAGGAGTAATTTTAGGGACAGATGTTACCTGTTCTGTCTCAGAAGAAACCGTTTCTTCCCCCTCAGTATCAAACTTGAATGATTCATTAGATTTTTTGGGTTCTTCTTCCCTACCCGCTTTCAATTTTTCATTTATTTTATTAATTTTCTCTCCTCCAACAACAAACTTGCGAGTCATCATTTTTACCCTACTTTTCTTAGAGTTTGGTGTGGTTAAAGGGGTGATAAATGGTGTGGATGTGGTTTCCTTGGATGGTGATATAGGATTCTCAGAGATGTTAACCATTTCTGTCCTTGGGTATGGAAGAAAAGGAGTTTGAGTGTGCTTGGAAGATGAGAGAAGATGGAGAGAATTTTGACGGCTTGAAAATTAGGAGTGAAGAAACACTAAGGCCTAATCAATGTAAGAAGGGGGTGTTTAATTGGGTAACGACAGCCTTTCAGAAGTCTAATCAAACTAAATTTCTGTTTGAAAAGACGTTGGAGAGAGTCCCTAGAATCTAGGCACTTAATGCGGTTTTGGACTTCTTTTGAAAAAAATTGGTTTTTTTTGTAATGGATAGGTTCAAAGGGTTTTGGGATTAAATGGGACTCTTCTCTTAATCATAATCTAAATATAATTATTTCAAAGTATGCAGAGTGGAGAATACGTACCAAGTAATCTTGATGAACCAGGTTCTTTATTAAAAAATCTCTTGTGTAAGTCTAAATTTTCTTAGAAAGTAGAGATAATATCATTAGATATTAATGAGTTATTTTAGCACATGGCACAAGAGTATACTTATGAAAGTATTAGACTGAGCAAAATTTAATCTAATTATGTACAAAATTTTACAATTTTCTAGCCAATTTTGAGTTAGAACTGGTTCCTTTTAGGTGATCTTAATCATCACTAATTATAAATGTTCCTTTCAAAGTGATCTCTACTTAGAGCTTTTATGAAGATGTCGGCTATTTTCTTGTTAGTAGCATAAAATTTCTTAGTGATCAAACTCTTCTCATAGTTATCCCTCAAAAAGTGATGCCTAACATCTATGCGCTTAGTTCTCTTATGATGAACTGGGTTCTTGGTCATACTAATGGCACTAGTGTTATCACAAAATATAGGGACACAATCTACATCAATCCCAAAATCCATTAATTGTTGTTTAATTGACAAAAATTGAGCAGAACATGAGGCAACAACAATATACTCAACTTCAATAGTAGATAAGGCCACATAATTTTGCTTTTTGGTAGCCCAAGACACAAGACACGAGCCAAGAAAGTGTGTCATACCTGAGGTGGTCTTTCTATCTACAAGAAAACCTACATAATCAGCATCTGTATATCCCACTAAGTTAAAATTACTACCTTTTGGATACTATATACAAAGGTCAGTGGTGCCTTTCAAGTATCTTAAGATTCTCTTGACAACAGTTAAGTGAGACTCCTTTAGATTTGCCTGAAATCGAGCATAAAGGCCTACACTAAGAATAATGTCAGGTCTGCTGGCAGTGAGATACAACAAAGAACCAATCATTCCCCTATACAACTTCTGATCAACAGATGAACCAGGTTCATCTATATCCAATTTTGTGGTTGTTGCTATAAGAGTATCGATTTCTTTGAAATCTTCCATTTTAAACCTTTTAAGCAACTCTTTCACATACTTCTATTGATGGATCATAGTTCTATTTGAGTTTTGTTTAATTTGTAAGCCTAAAAAGAATTTAAGCTCACCCATCATACTCATTTCAAATTCATTCCCCATTAGTTCAGCAAATTATTTACTTAACTTATCAGTAGTTTCTCCAAAGATTATATCATCAACGTATATCTGAACTACCAAGAGATCTTTACCTTTTTCTTTTAAGAATAAAGTATTGTCAATTTTACCTCTCTTGTAGTCATGCTCAAACAAGAATTTTGATAGTCTTTCATACTATGCTCTTGGATCCTGCTTGAGCCCACAAAGTGTCTTGTCAAGCTTGTACACATGATCAGGACATTCCTTACTTTCAAAGCTCGGAGGTTGATTGAGAAACACTTCTTCCTTTAGATAGTCATTGAGGAAGGTACTCTTGACATCTATCTGATGGAGAGTGAATTCCATGTCAGTAAAGGCTATAAAGAGTCTAATTGCTTCCAATTTTGCAACTAGAAAAAAAGTTTTATCATAGTCTATGCCCTCCTCTTGACTATATCCTTGAACCACCAATCTTGTCTTGTTCCTTGTACATGTTCCCTCTTCATCAAGTTTGTTTCTGAAGACCCATTTAGTGCCAATTATTAATCTATCCTTGGGTCTTGGTACTAGATGCCAAACTTGACTTCTCTCAAATTGGTTGAGTTCATCTTGCATTGCATTTACCCATTCTACATCCTGCAAAGCCTCAGCAACATTTTTAGGTTCAATAAGAGATAAAAAAACAACAAAAGCACAAAGATTCTTCAAGGAAGATCTAGTTTTTATTCCAAAGGTTGGATCAGTAATTATGTTCTCAATAGGATGAGAACTTTGGTACTTGTAATGTTTCACAACCAGCTGGTTTCCCCTAAATGTTCCTTCAATGTTTTGTTAATGAGGAACAAGTTCATGGACAGGTTCCCTCAAGGTTTGAGGATCAGTTCTTCTTTGTTCAGTTCCCCCTGTCAGGTTGTCCTGGGTAGAAGAACTTGTTCCATCACATGTTCCTTCCTTTGGTGCAGCTTCAGTCTGGGCTGTGGTTTCATTTGAATTTCTTACCAGCCCAATTGCTTCATCTTTATGTTTTCGCCTCTCAGAAAGAATGTTAGTTTCATCAAAAACCACATTTACACTTTCTTCTACACACATAGTTCTTTTGTTATAGATATTATAAGCTTTACTATGTGAAGAATATCTCAATACTTCCTCATCACTTCTGGGATCAAACTTACCTAGGGAGTCTTTGTCATCGTTGTGCACAAAGCATTTGCATCCAAATGCCCTACGATGGGATATATTTGGCTTTCTCCCTTTGAGTAATTCATAGGGAGTTTTCTCAATAAAGGGGCTAGTCATGCACCTATTTATTATGTAACATGCATTGTTCACAGCTTCTGCCCAAAACCTATGGGCAGTTTACTCGAAAGAAGCATAGTCCTAGATATTTCTTCCAAAGTCATGTTCTTTCTTTCAACTACTCCATTTTGTTGTTGAGTCCTAGGAGCAAACAAAATTATGATCTATGCCATGTTTATCACAAAATTCAGCAAATTTAGCATTTTCAAATTCAGTACCATGATCAGACCTAATTGATGCAAGTTGATTACCTAGTTGTTTCTGAGTTTTTCTAACAAAAGAAGTGAACATGTCAATTGCTTCTTGGATGCTAGAAACAGTGTCCAAGTAAACCTAGAGTAATTATCAACAAGCACCATAACATATCTCTTACCACCTCTGCTCAATATTCTCATCGGTCCACAAAGATCCATATGGACTAGTTCCATCGTTTTGGTGGTACTTACCATTTTTTTTCTTTTGAAAGAGGATCTTACCTACTTTTCCCTTGCACAAGCTTTACAAAATATATCTTTCTTAAACTTAATGTTAGGCAGTCCTATCACCCGTCCTTGGAGACTAGTTTGTTGAGTTGACTTAAACTGGCATGTCCAAGTCTTTTGTGCCAAAGGAGGGGATCATCATCCAACACACTTAAGTAATTGAGTTCATTATCTTAGAGTGTGGACAGATCCAAAATATATATGTTGTTCACTCTTTTTCCCTGCAAAACTATCGTGTCAGTGATAAGATTAATCACAAAGTATTTTGTAGAGGTGAATACAACCTTGTTACCTCTATCACATAATTGTGATACACATATTAGACTGTACTTCAGTCCATCAATCAGGTATACATTCTCAATTGAGTGAGAGTCACTCTTACCTACCTTGCCAACCCCAATGATCTCACCTTTCTTTCCATTTTCAAAGGAGACATTACCTCCTTTAAGGTGCTCAAGTGAAAGAAACTGGTTTTTGCTTCCTGTCATATGCTTTGAGTAGCTGTTATCGATGTACCATATTTGGTTGCTCCCCTTCACTTGGACCTACAAAAGGAAATCAGGTTTTAGTCTTAGGAATCCAAACTAGTTTGGCTCCCTCTCTTAGCCTAACTTGGCAGCTTATTTTTCCCTTGAACAAATTCTTTGCTCTTTTGACTTGCCTTTTCTTTTGCAGTGCATTCACTTTTATAGTGATCAGTTTTACCACAGTGTGTGCAAATTTTATTCTCAGAAAGTGTGAGGTACTTACTTTTGGGATCCCACTTAGGTGCAGCAGTCCTAAAGCCAAGTCTTCTCTTGTTGCTACTATGGTGTTCATGTAGTCATGAAAGTGCATTAGAGGACCTGTTCCATTTACAGGTTCTGTCTAACTCATGCTTGACCTAGCTTAGATCCTCCTTTAGGATTCTTATCTGCTCATCTATTTTGTACAACTCATCTTATATTTTTCTTACATTTTCTTCTAAAGTGAGTTGTGTGGGATCAGCTATCTTTTTACCTGTTCCTAATATCAATTTTAGATTTTCAAATCTAAGTTCTAGGACAGTTGTGTCAAGTTCATGAACCTGGTTCTTCAACACAACATTTTCACTTTCAGTTTTACTAGCCTTATGTTCCAGGTTTTTGCACTTAACTTTTAAAACTACACACTCTTTTGACAACCATTCCTTTTCATTGTTTACATCCTTAGATTCATCAATTAGCTCTAGGAGCAACTCAGATAACCTTTCCTTAGACAAAAATTTAATCTTGTCTTTGAGATGAGAAATACTTGCCTAATCTTCTTCATCAGATTCTCCAATAGCCATAAGTGCTCGTTCATCATCATCATCATCATCTGAGCTTTCATCTGAGCTATCTCCCCAAGCAGCGACCATAGCCTTTATTGATCCTTTGTTGTTGCTTTTTTTGGGTTGAACCTGTTCCTTCTTCTTGTTCCTTCGTTCAACTCTTTCTTTCTTCCACTCAATTTCCCACAGAGGACAGTTCTTGATGTGGGGATCAGTCTTTCCACACTTGCCACAACCATCATTAGTTTGTTTCTTAGGAGCTTGTGATTTTTTGTAGCTACTACTTATTGAAGAACCATTTCCTCTCCTTAGTTACTTCTTGAAATCTTTGGTGATCATGGTCATTTCATCATCTTTCATATTAGAACCTTCAGTGATTCTGAGAGACAAATTTTTTTCCTTCTTAGGTACATCATGTTCATGGTCTGTCTCCTAAGTTCATAGGCAGTAAGATTTCTAATCAATTTATCAAGTGGGAAAGTGGCAAAATTCTTTGATTCTTAGATGGCGGTGATTTTGCTCTCCCAAGTGATAGGCAAGACTCTAATCAATATCTTTTTGACCCTGTCTTCTTTAGGAATAATTTTTCCAAGAGATTTCAGTTCATTTGTCAGTGTAGTGAACTTTGTGTACATCTCTTGAATGGTTTCTCCTTCCTTCATAGTAAAACTCTTATATTGAGAGTACAGTAGAGTTCCTCTGGATCTCTTCACCTAAGGTGTTCCTTCATGAGCCACTTGCAGTGTGTCCTATATTTGCTTAGCAGTGGTACATCCTTAGATTCTGTTGTACTCATCTGGACCAAGTCCACAAACAAGCCATTTCTTAGCTTTAGAATTCTTCTCCCACTTTCTCAAATGTTCAGTAGTGCAATCAGCTCTTGTCTTTGGCACATCTATTCCTTCATCATTTTTCTTCAAGATAGCCACTGGAACATCGGTGACAATGTCCTACAGCTCGTAGTCCTCTCCTATAATGTGATCTCTTATCTTGTTTTTCCACCATGAATAGTACTTGCTATTAAAGAGTGGTGGCCTAGCAGTGGATTGTCCTTCCCAGATTCCAGGTGGTGCACTCATGTTGATATTTTCCTAAGGTGTAAGCCTATTCAAGGATAACCCGCTCTGATACCAATTGATATTTTATACTTCAATGCCACACAAGAGGGGGTGATTTTTGTGATGTCCAATTTTCGCGTGCACAGATAATAGAAGAACCTAGTTCTTCTATGTGTTCCTTATACTACTGTTGCAGAATAATAAATGCAGACAATAAAGAATACAAGTATTTTTATGTGAAAAACATCTGGCTCAAAAGGTAAAAAAACTACAACCTACTACCCAATAGAAGTTTCTCCAAACACTTCATTACAACTCTGAGCCAACAACAAAGTTTACAAACTCTTGCAAACCTAAGGATTAACTCTAACACTTATAGCAACCAGCCAGAGGCTGTTGTGACTGCTTCAAGTTAACTCTAACTTGAATAATATAACTCAAGTTTACAACTTCTTGAAAACCTAAGGATTAACTCTAACTCTTATAGCAACACGCCACATGTTGTTGCGACTACTTCAAGTTAACTCTAACTTGAACAATACAACTCAAGTATACAACCTCTTGCAAACCTAAGGAGTAACTCTAACCCTTATAGCAACACGCCACAGGCTGTTGCGACTACTTCAAATTAACTCTAACTTGAATAATACAACTCAGGTACCTAGTACAATTTGCTTCGTAGAAAGCTGAAAGGTACAATCTGAAAACACCTACTACAAATGAACTAGAATAAAAGACAGGCACTTGGAACTGGTTCTTCTATTTGGTTCATGTAGCTTCAGGTTCGCACACTTGAATCACACAAGAATTGCTTGCAAAATACCTTGCTATTTTGCTCTCAACTCACATTTAACTTCAGCTTTTGTGTGTTCCTGTAAAGTGAGAACATCCTGTAATATATAGAGTTAGTAGAATAGGAAATAACTAGAGTTTCAATGCTACACTCTTCCTTGGTGGAAGAGTTCTAGTTAACCTAAACTTCTAACTCTTTCCTTATCTTGGAGAGTGTTATCTTTGAGTAAGGAGTCTTTCTCCTTATCAATTATGCAGCATTTTCGGTCAGGAGATATTAGATATAACAAGTTAAGCTTATCTCCCTCACGCGCATCCCTTATGCTTGAATCTGCCTGTGTCTATGTGCACTGTAGATGGACCTGGTTCATACTTGAGTTCCTTTGTCAATCTTCAAAACAAACTTCACTTGGGCCAACAATCACCCTTCGTGCTTTTACTCTCAATTTCATCATGAAACGATAAATACGGCACGCATCATCCTTTGTGCTTTAACTCTCTTCCTCACTGTGTATAAATCAATAAATGAAACAATAATCGGCATGACATCACCATTCGTGCTTTAACACTCTCCATTTTCATGTAGCAATGAATATATAACATTTGGGAGAAAGAATACTCAAGAATAAACCTTACGTAAACAATGGTTCCACAATATTGAACCTCAATTTCAAAGTGCTCAATTATTACAATAGTTCATAAATATGGAAATAATGATTAATTAAGTAATAAACTAGTCTAAGAATGGATATCAAAATCAAGGAAGAAATAGATTACAAGAAACAAGTCTCACCCGCATGCTTTAACCCAACAATGACGCATAAGTACTCATCCCCTCACATATACGTTGTATCCAACATTTAAACATGTAAGAAATAGGCAAACAAGTCCTAATCCCTCAAGTCAATGTTAACCACGACACTTACCTCGCTTCAAAATCGGCACTTTGCCTTTCGAACAAGCCTCCAAACCAACCAAATCTAGCAAATTATCAACCAAACAATTCAAAATAAGCCTTAGGAACTACCCACAAATGAAATAGGTTCAATTTAGGTCATTATTGAAAAAGTTAACAGAAGTCAACTCCTAGGTCCGCTTGGTCCAAACTCGAATTTCGGATCAAAATCCGATTATCAATTCACCCTCGAGCTTAGCTATGTAATTTATTTTGAAATCTGACCTCAATTTGAGGTCTGAATTGTAATTTTACAAAAATTCCTAATTCTACACAAATTCCTAGTTTCTACCATGAAAATCCTAGATTTTAGGTTGAAATCTTATGAAATGTAATGGGTGATTGAAAGAAAGTAGGTTGGAATCACTTACCAACGAATTGGGAAGGAAGAGCTCTTGGAGAAATCGCCTCTAAGGTTTCTAGATTTGAAAATTTGAAAGAATGAGAAAAATCCTGTCTAACTCAGCTTTTACCCAATTGCAGATGTCACAATTGCGATATCTTGTTCGCAATTGCGAAAAAGAGGTAGCAATTGTGAACTCCACTTAGAATCCCAGTAATCGCATGCGATAAATTGGTCGCAAATGCGAACCTCGATGCCCTCGCAAATGAGGACCTATGCTTCGCAAATGCGAAGATCATCAATAATATGCTGAGTCGCAAATGCGACTCTGCCTTTGCAAAAGCGAAAATGGCAAGTTCGCAAATGTGAACTTTGCCACGCAAATGCAAGGACCCCCAGCCATGCCCAAGCTCGCAAACGTGAAGGTTTCTTCGCAAATGTGAGGCTCGCTAATGCGAGACCTGCAGCAGACACCAGAAACTCAATGCATCAGCTATGATTCTAAGTCCAAAATCCTTCCGTAGCCTATCCAAAACTCACCCGAGCCCTCGAGGCTCCAAACCAAATGTGCATACAAGTCCAAAATCTCATACGAACTTGCTCGCGCGATCAAAATTCCAAAATAACACCTAGAATTACAAATTGGACACTAAATCAAATGAAATTTTCAATGAAACTTAAGAATTTTTATTTTAATAATCGGACACCTGAATCACGTCAAACCAACTCCGTTTTTCACCAAATTTAACAAACAAGTCATATATATAATAATGAACATATACCAAGCTTCGGAACCAAAAATCGGACCCGGTAGCAATAAAGTCAAACCTTGGTCAAATTCTTAATCTCTTTAAACCTTTAAACTTCAAATTTCCGACAGAATGTGATAACCCGAGCTAGGGACCTGCAAATTCGGTTATGGGAATACACCCAGGTCCCAAATCATGATACGGACCCACGAGACCGTCAAAATACGAATCTGGATTCGTTTGCCCAAAATGTTGACTGAAGTCAACTCAAATGGACTTTCAAGGCACAAATTCATATTTTTATCAATTTTTTGCATAAAAGCCTTCCGGAAAAAGACACGGACCGTGCACGTAAATTGAGGAAGGCTTAAAGAAGCTATTGGAGGCTTCGAAACACAAAATTAAGGTTTAACTCTAGATGGCCTATGGGGTCATCACAATGAACTTCCAGCATATTATGTTGGAATTCCAGCACACGAAAAGTTCCAGCATAATATACTGGAGATTGGAGCACTTGTGTATGAACTTCCAACATATTATGTTGGAACTCCAGCACCCGGAAAGTTTTAGCATAATATACTGGAGATTGGAGCACCTGTGTATGAACTTCCAACATATTATGTTGGAACTCCAGCACACGAAAAATTCCAGCATAATATACTGGAGATTGGAGCACATGTGTATGAACTTCTAGCATATTATGCTGAAACTTCAGTATATTATGTTGGAACTCCAGTATATTATGCTGGAACTCCACATGTAAAAAATTCGAACTCCAGTATATTATGCAGGAATATTTTTCCGATTTTGAACAGTGTTTTTGTTCAGATTATCTTTACATGAAAAGCGACTAGATTTCGATTACTTTTAAAATTGTGACTATTTTTTAATTATCACTTATAAATCTGGCTATTTTGAATTTCGCATGTACTAATGTCAGTATTACTCACTTCTTGTTTGACCAGTTCGAGCTTAGTTATAATAGGTAATAGAATAAATGACTTCAATTTAAATATTTCTATCCTTGTTTTTTCCCTAATTTGCTTATGTTTTTATTATCCCAGCAATAAAACCGGAAGTTGTGGAAAAGGAAAGTATAGGTAAAACATTATACACTACAACAAGAAGAACCCTATTTCCCAGTTGTGAAAGGAAGATAAGTATCAAATCTATTTAGGCCAAAGGATATGTCATCGACAAAGGAATAAGATATAAATAGGACAAAAAGAGTCGTTTTGAAGTCTAAATAGTTATAAATGACAATGTCTCTGGAAAGTAAATTCTCAAAAAATGAAAAAGGAAACGAAAAGGAATAAAGTTTTAGAATATTAGGTCCTTTGCTGAGGCTCGTATTGTTAAAAACAGCGTAGGCAGCTGAAATTCTAAAAAGATTAGCAACAGTTTTGATTTTATCGTATTATTCGCCATATTCCTTTTTTTTTTCTTTTTTTTTTTAATGTTTAGCAATTGGCTAAACGAAAGGTGAGATGAATTAATGCGAGAAATTCTGTACTAGAAAGTTTATGAAGTGAAAGCAATCATATCAAAAAATTGTATGGTGTCGAATTTATTTCAGACAAATACAGAACTGTAGTATTCATATCTCAATAATTTGGTTTGACTCTGAGTCAACCCTCCACAGCTAGATATATTGCATATATGGTCCCCATTCCCCACCAAATCTACCACCACTAGCAACCCAATAAAATGGACTCTATATATAAACTAGTAGAAGAGGGATAGAAGGAATAGAAAAGAAAAATTAATTTCTATACAAAACTTATTATGAAATACTTTCACAAGTAATGCGACAAAGGTAAGGTTTTTCTCTTGAAGATTTTACTAAATATCATTTTTAATATAACAAGTATTAATTTAGCACTCTGTAAATGGTAAGATAGCCATTCATGATTCAACCCGTTTAAAATAATGCCGACAAAACTTAAATGAGTATTGACAATAGAAAGCATTGGTGCTCTATTTTTCATTCTATCGTTGCTAATTCGACTGCTTCTACGCTTGCAATATAATAGTTGTATTCGTGTGAAAGCAGTCCTAATACTTGTATTAGGACATGCTATCTATATTACACCCTTAGGGGTCGCTTCGCATGAGGTATAAGAAGATATAAGGATGGTATAAAAATTTAATACCGCGTTAATAGAGATTTGGTTAGCAAACAAGGTATAAGTTATTTCGGTATTAATTTTAACACCGGGATAACTTATACCTTATAGAAGGTAGGGTAATTAGCACCGATATAACTTATACCTTCTGCTTAGAAATTATGCAATTGTCATTCTTAATACAACATACCCCTTAGAGTACGATCCCAATATAACTTATACCGGCATAACTTATACCAGTATAAATCGTATTTGTATTAGTAAAATTAGACTCGTCATGTGGGTCTATTAAATGGCGACACGTGTCAGCAAAGTTTGAAGAAAAGTGAAGAATGACATGTAAAGATGATATGTGAAACACCCCCGGGACCGACCATAATCGTACCATGCATGTTAGCCTCGGAACTGATCATCATGAAATAGTCCGGATCATGTGCGGAAAAATATCTCATAATTACAAATGAGGAAAGAATCAATTAATCCCAGATTATATGAGATTTACCATCATTACACCATCAGTTACAAATCAATTATTAATAAATTTAATAAATGATTGTAACAGTCAGAACAAGGCAATCAATTACAAGATTGACTCAACAGGCACGAGATTGACTCAACAGGCACGGGATTGACTCAACAAGTACGAGATTGACTCATTAATTACGGAATTAACTCATCAGTTATGGAATTAACTCATCAATTACGGAATTAACTCATCAGTTACGGAATTCCAGCATTTACACAGTTGTTACAAGTCTTCCAAAAGTAATGGATGGGTTGAGTAAATGCTCATAATGGACCCATAATTCAAGGAGAATGGTTACTTAGATTTGGCCCTATAAATAGACATACTTTTACCACCATTGGGGAAATCTAATTTTCTTCTCTACAATTCTATACATTATAATTTATAGCATATTGCTCTCAAGTTAGCCATAGTTCGGTCCTTCAAGCTCTGTTCGGCTCATTATCCTATCAAGGATCATTCAATAACATTTTTTTCTTCTCTTCTTTATTTTTTATTATATTATCTGTCATTAAATTTATTTCTCACTTCTCTATCACGTTGTATTAACGAAATTTTATATTTTTTGTATTGAATCAGTTGCTTGTGGCCCGTTATATAAAATTATTGCTTTGACCTTAAAAATTATTTTTTGGGTTAAACACTATTCCAACTAAATGATCCCTTAGAGTGCGATCTTTGCATGTATACATGAGATGTCTTGTACAATGAACTGTCCTTTTTAATAGTATATAAGAGTTAAAATTCTCACCAAAATGATAGTAGGTCTTAATCTAAATCAAAGTAGAATATGTGGGTTTTAGAGGTTCTTACAACTTCTTCTCCTTTAGAAAAGCTTCTTTATCCATTTTTTGTCACCTTCTTCTTTGCATAGCTCAGCCTTCACCTTCAGACATTGTTTCTTTCATTAATCAATGCACCCCACCCCCCACCCCCCCACCCCACGCCCCACCCCACACCCACAAACCAAACACCATCACCCCCTGTTTTTTGCCTTATCTCCTCTTCTCTTCTTCCTTCTCCTTATTTTTCTTGTCTTTTTTTGCCTTCCTACTAATAATACCTTTTTCCTCTTACTTACTGGACTTAAACTAACAAACTCTTTTCCTTTCAGAAACTTCTTTTCTCTTTTTCTGTATCTGGTGACACTGCAACTTCCCTTTTGCTTTTGGGGTCTCCATTCAACTTTTGAATTCTTTTGGGTACCGAAGAAAACAAAAAGTTTGAAAAGTCATGATTATGCCTCAATTCTTGTGAGAAAGAAAAACTTTCTGGCTCTGAGATTAAAACTTCAGTTTTGTACAAACCATCATTATTATTTCAGGTAACTTATGTTCCCTTTAAGTCTTGTTCATTTGTTGTTATTAGTCTTAATTTCCATCATTATATATGTTTTTCCTAAGTTTTTGCTCTTCATTATTATGTAATAACTACATAATTGTCCATCAAAGTATTTGTGTACCTGAGATGATTCTTAACAACTAAGATGCATGTTACTTATGATTTTTCTTAATTATTTTTTTTTTCTGGATATCTTTGTTTCTGTTGTGGTACTTATGATTGAATTATGAGCTGTTTGTTTTCTGTCAATCAGTCCATTCCCCTGTTTCTTGTTTGCCTATTTTAGTATGCTAATTTTCTAGGAAAAAAAGTTTCTATGTTACTGCTCATTTAAGAATAAGTTTCTAAAAGGTTGTTATTATTACAGCTATTGAATCCAAGATTTCAATCTTCTTGGTTATATTACTATCCATTTTTGGGGTGTAAATCAGTATCTTTTCTCATAGCCTAGACAGTCTGTAAAAATAAGGTGAAACTATACATTTTGAGTCACTTTAAAGGGAGATAATTTTGTTTTTATATGTGTAATTCACAACTAAATGAGAAATTGACATCTTAACATCAGTTTATTTCCTTCCCACCCCCACCCAACAACAATCAATATGTGTATGTGTATGTGTATATATTTGGTTCTATCTTGTAATTTGAACTTCCTGTATCTGTAAGTTTTCTTTTTCTTGAACTGCAATTTTTATCTTCCTATTGGAAAAAGTATAAAAGTATATGACAAACATTTGGTTAGGTATACACCACTTCTGATAAAAGACAGCTTTTTTTTGAATTGGATATATTATTGTTTTAATCATTTTTTATACCATTTACCTTAATTTTTGGTTTCTGATTTTCCACTGTCCTTCTTTCAGCTACTTCTAGGATGGATACCCATCATGGCAATAATGGAGCTCCTGATTGGATTTGTCTCCCCTCATGAAATGACCCTTTTGCCCTTTCCAATTTCAACAATGGCAAGAATCCAAAGACTCCACTCCCTCCAAATTCTTGCCACTTTCTTACTTTTGGTTTTGTTTTTTCAGCCATCCAAGTCCTTAACTGCTGAAACTCAGGCCCTTTTACATTTCAAAGAGCAGCTCAATGACCCTTTGAGTTACTTGGATTCTTGGAAAGACTCAGAAACTCCTTGTAAATTCAATGGAATTACATGTGATCAAAATACTGGTCTTGTTACTGAAATTTCCCTTGACAACAAGTCCATTTCTGGGGTAATTTCCCCTTCAATATTTTCACTCAAAAGCCTCACTTCTTTGGTGCTACCTTCAAATTCTTTATCAGGGAACCTTCCAAGTGAAATAACCAACTGCACCAATCTCAAAATCTTGAATGTCACTGGAAATGACATGAATGGAACCATACCTGATTTATCTAAGTTGACTAACTTAGAAGTTTTAGACTTGTCTATAAACTACTTTTCAGGAAAGTTCCCATCTTGGGTTGGAAATTTTACTAGTTTGGTTGCACTAGGCCTAGGGGATAATGACTTTGTTGAAGGTAAAATTCCTGAGACTCTTGGGAATTTAAAGAAAGTGTATTGGCTTTACTTGGCAGGCTCAAATTTGATAGGAGAAATCCCAGAATCCATTTTTGAAATGGAGGCACTAGGAACATTGGATATTTCAAGAAATCAGATTTCTGGGAATTTCCCAAAGTATATAAACAAGCTGAAAAATTTATGGAAAATTGAGCTGTTTCAAAATAAGTTGACAGGTGAACTTCCTGTAGAACTTGCAGACCTCTCTCTTTTGCAGGAATTTGATATTTCTAGCAACCAGATGTACGGGAAGCTGCCCCCGGGAATCGGGAACCTGAAGAAGTTAACAGTGTTTCAAATATTCAAGAATAACTTCTCTGGTGAAATTCCTCCTGCTTTTGGAGAAATGCAGCATCTTGATGCCTTTTCTGTGTACAGGAACAGTTTTTCTGGGGCATTTCCAGCAAATCTTGGTCGGTTTTCGCCCCTGAATAGCATAGACATATCTGAAAACAAATTTACTGGTGGATTCCCAAAATACTTGTGCCAAAATGGGAACTTGCAGTTTTTGCTAGCTATTGAGAACAGTTTCTCAGGGGAGTTTCCAAGTACTTATTCCTCTTGTAAGTCTTTACAGAGATTGAGGGTAAGTAATAATCAACTTTCTGGGAAAATATCTGATGGTGTATGGGGACTTCCAAATGTGTTGATGCTGGATTTCAGTGATAATAAGTTCAGTGGAACTATATCTCCTGATATTGGGACTGCTACTAGCTTGAGTCAGTTGGTGTTATCAAATAACAGATTTTCAGGTGAGCTTCCAAAAGAAGTTGGGAAACTCACACAATTGGAAAGGCTGTACTTGGATAACAATGAATTCTCCGGCGCAATACCTTCTGAGCTTGGTAAACTGAAGCAACTTTCATCTTTGCATTTGGAGAAGAACTCATTCTCAGGGACAATCCCATCAGAATTGGGTGAATTTCCTAGGCTTGCAGACCTGAATCTTGCTTCAAATCTTCTTACAGGTAGCATTCCCAATTCTTTATCGACAATGACATCTTTGAACTCTCTGAATCTTTCACACAACAGGCTCACTGGTAAAATACCGACTAGCTTGGACAATCTGAAGCTGTCGTCGTTAGATCTCTCTAACAACCAGCTATCAGGAGAAGTTTTATTGGATCTTTTAACAATGGGAGGAGATAAGGCATTTGCTGATAACAAGGGACTTTGTGTTGACGAAAGCATCAAATTCTCAATGAACTCGGGCTTGGGGGGTTGTGGTGGAAAGGCTGCTCAACACAAGTTAAACAAACTAGTTGTATTTTGCATTGTGTTGCTTTCCTTAGCTGTTCTAATGGGCGGTTTATTGCTTGTCAGTTACCTAAACTACAAGCATAGTCATGAAGGGGATCCTGAAGAACAGCTGGAGGAAGCCAAGGGAACAAATCCAAAATGGAAGCTAGAGAACTTCCACCATGTGGAATTTGATGCAGATGATGTTTGTGGTTTCGACGAAGACAATTTGATTGGAAGTGGAGGTACGGGGAAAGTTTATCGGTTAGACTTGAAGAAAGGTTGTGGAACTGTAGCTGTGAAGCAGCTGTGGAAAGGGAATGGTGTGAAAGTTTTGACAAGGGAAATGGAAATTTTGGGGAAAATCAGGCACAGAAATATAGTAAAGTTGTATGCCAGTCTAATGAAAGAAGGTTCAAATTTCTTGGTTTTCGAGTACATGCCAAATGGTAATCTTTTCGAGGCACTACATCGAGAGATCAAGGCTGGCAAGCCAGAATTAGATTGGTACCAGAGATATAAAATAGCACTCGGAGCTGCAAAGGGAATTGCTTATCTGCACCATGATTGTTGCCCTCCTATTATTCATAGAGATATTAAATCAACGAACATTCTACTTGATGAGGATTATGAAGCAAAAGTTTCAGATTTTGGGGTTGCAAAAGTCTCAGAAATTTCTTCTAGGGGATCCGAGCTCAGTTGTTTTGCAGGCACTCATGGTTACATGGCTCCTGGTAAGATTCAAGAAAACCAGAAGTTCAATGACCATTTTTGCTTTTCTTGTTACTTATCATTTGTGAAATAACCTTCTAACATTAACCCTTTTATTTGTTTGCTTGACAGAAATGGCATATACTCTGAGAGTAACAGAAAAGAGTGACATTTACAGCTTTGGCGTCGTGCTATTGGAACTAGTAACGGGAAGAAAACCAATAGAAGATGCATTTGGAGAAGGCAAAGACTTGGTCTACTGGACGTCAACTCATTTAAATGACAAGGAAAGCATTGTCAAAGTTCTCGATCAGAAGGTGGTTTCTGAACTTGTTCAGGAAGACATGATCAAAGTGCTGAGAATCGCCACACTTTGTACAACTAAGCTTCCTAATTTGCGCCCCAACATGAAAGAAGTTGTCAAGTTGCTTGTTGATGCTGAACCTTGGACATTTAGATCTTCAAGCAAATCTGAGAAAAAGGGGCACAATTTTTCTGAGGTCTAGTTTCCCTATGTGGTTTCTTTTCCCTGTTGATAGTTGCTATGTAGTATAATTCTCAAGTTAGTTTAGGTATCTGATCTGAAATGATATTCCACTTTCTTTGTGTAAAAGTTGAATTCTGTAAAATGAAATGTATCTTTTCTGTTGTGGCTGGAAAGTTGAGAGGTTCTATTGATCTGTACTGTGGAAGTTAAAATGTACATGGTTAAGGAACTTTTATTTTAACTTTGAAAGTGAAGTTTATATAATTCTTAACATTGGTCCATATTGATTATTTTCTTTCTGTTACTTCTATAATCTACTAAAGGATGAGGATAACTTTCCTCCTCTGCCTTAATAGAGAGGGAGGGAGAGGAAACAAAAAACAAAGCATGAATATTGAAAGATCCAAAAGGGGAGCCTTGACGAAACTGGTAAAGTTGCTACCATGTGATCAGAAGCTCACAGGTTCGAGCCGTGAAAACAGCCTCTTGCAGAAATACAGGGTAAGGCTACGTACAATAGACACTTATAGTTCGGCCCTTCCCCGGACCCCACACATAGCGGGAGTTTAGTGTACCGGACAGCCCTTTCTTTCTTTCTTTCTTTTTTAAAAAAAGAAGTTATAATAATGCCATGGTACAGCCTTGCCTCAGCATCATGCAGGTCAAATAGCTTCAATTAAGGAAGGAAAAACAAGGTTATTAAGTCTGTCTTTAACATTGAAGATAAAACACTCCTTGAAAAAGATATATTACAATTTTTATATACATCTCAACAGAATTGTATATGAGGATGGCAATCAATAATACAAAATCTATCCAATTCAAAAAATATCCATTACTATGTCTTATCACTTATGTGATCCAAGTCAGTATTTCTAGTGTTAAATTATACTGACATTTTCTGCTCTCTATGCCACCGCTGTTCCAAAATTTCCTTGCTTTGCTTCAAGAAGTTGTGTTAATGCACCATCAATCTGAGCAAATACCTCCTGCTTGGTTACGCTCCCATCCACCTGAAATTAAAATAACTCGGAACCAGAAGCGGATACAGGATTTAAACATGGCGGATGCAATTTTATGTTTTTACCCATTAATCCATTGTAATTTTTTTAATTATGATTTCAAACTTATTTTTGAAATTTTAGTACGAATCCACATATATATATATATATATCTTATCTACATCCTTCACAGCTCTGGACAGAAAGAAAGAAGGTAGAAGTTAACATTGAGAAAAAATTAAAAGAAAGGACATACATACCCTTGTTCAGTGAAGAAAAAAGATCTCCTTGACCAAGTACATTTGCTTTCACTTTGTTTGGCATGAATGGACACCAAAAAACGATTTGCTCTTCCTTCAGTCCAATTGAGGAGAGATGAGTAATGCTAAGATAAAGAGGATGCCTAGCCCTTTTGCTTACTAATGCTAAAATTACTTCTTATACACTATTTGGTCTGATGTATTAAAATATTACATAATTTTTAAAATTGGTTGTTTACAAAAATATCCTCCACATTCTTTTAACTTTGTACACTATTTTTATTGCAATAGTTTTATTACCCTCCACATTCTTTAAAGCGAACCCTTTTTATAGGGGAGCAAAATTAAAAGAGATAACTAATTGAAATATTAAAGTTAAAAGAGAAGAAAAATTTAATTGCTATGACATATAATACAAAATACCGATTATAAAAAAAATGGTAAACTTTTAACATATATATATATATACTATGAACGAATTCAAAGTCAAATTTAGTGCATTAAATATGATATAATTTTGATTATAATTGCTAAAAGGGGAAAAACTAATTAAAATCACAATATAAAAATATACAAAATATGGCAGAAAGTATTTGGAATAGGTTTTGATGATTTGAAGGGCAATTATGTCTAAAACCATATTTATGCAAGTACAAAAAACCCTTACGTTACTAACACCATGGTTTGCTATGTATTAGTTATATTTGTTTTTTTCAATACCAAAGGATTAGTAATGCACAAAGCTAATACTTACATTATTTTTTCTAATACACCCTATCAAACGACCCTTATTATCATACAACTGCTGAGGACGAATCAGCCTGGATGAACCGGTAAATCAGTAACATTAAACATTTTATAACCTAATTATTACTCTTTGTAAATTAGAAAATGACACTACTTTCTTCTCCAAACTATCTCCAACCAAGTACTCATTCCATTCCACATTGTTTTTATTGAAATGATAACTTAGATTTTCATTTTATCAATGCATTCCGGTAGTAGCTTAAGGTTCATATAATTAAAACGGAAGCCATAAAGCATCAAGCACAAGTGGTAGAATAATACCTTGCCACGGTACAGCCCCGGGTTCGATTCCCAGCTGGTGCATATAGAGAGTGCTGTGATGATAAATGCGCCACAGGTGAGAATTTGGGTCTTCACCATTCGTCTGATATTGTAACTCTCTCCCTTACTCTTTACCTATCGTTTATTCTTGCTCCTTGATTTTTCTTTCAACATGCTCTATATATATGTTTTGCGTTGACCTTCCTAATTAAAAGTGGTTTAGAGCCCGTTTGTATTAGCTGATTTGAAATAGCTGAAAAACATTAGGTGTTGAAAAAAGCACTTTTTAGTGCCGAAACTGATTTAATAATAAGCAGTTACGTATTTGGATACAAGTGCTGAAATTGATAATAAGTTGTTGCAGTATTTGATAAAATAAGTGCTAATAAGCTCTTTTTCTGTTAAAATGACTTAAATAACCTTAGAACTGTTTATACTTATAGGGGCGTAATTTCTTAAAAATTTTAGATTCCAAATCGATCCAAATATAAAATATTTTATTTGTCATTTTATTTCAAATAAAACTGTTCTTAGATAAGATAACTTTTATGATAAATATAAGGGAAAATTTCACATAAGAACAACTGGGCTCCCCACTTTTCGATGTTATAGCCTATATTTCAATTTACAACCAACTAGCCCAAAAATAATAGGTTAAGATTCAACATCCAAATCCAATAGGTTCTCAAAATTACTATTTAATTTTTAAAAAAGACTGCACAAGCTTTTAAGTTAATTTCGAATCAGTAACTGTGACTCAAATATTAGTTCAACAAATCAGATTCATTTGGGTGGTGAAAATTAGATTTTTAACAAGCTTAAATATGTGGGTTTAAATTTCGAATTTGATTTTGTGAGAAGTTTGGAATGGGTGTTATTTAGACTTGTTAGAAATAGTATAAGGAGGTTGTATATAAAATTTGAAGTCATTTAATGGAGATTTGGACTGATTTTGAACAAGAATTGCAACTGAATATATGTTTATTCTTGCTCCTTGATTTTTCTTTCAACATGCTCTATATATATGTTTTGCGTTGACCTTCCTAATTAAAAGTGATTTAGAGCCTGTTTGGATTAGTTGATTTGAAATAGCTGAAAAACATTAGGTGTTGAAAAAAGCACTTTTTAGTGCCGAAACTGATTTAATAATAAGCAGTTACGTGTTTGGATACAAGTGCTGAAATTGATAATAAGTTGTTGCAGTATTTGATAAAAAAGTGCTAATAAGCTCTTTTTCTGTTAAAATGACTTAAATAACCTTAGAACTGTTTATACTTATAGGGGCGTAATTTCTTAAAAATTTTAGATTCCAAATCGATCCAAATATAAAATATTTTATTTGTCATTTTATTTCAAATAAAACTGTTCTTAGATAAGATAACTTTTATGATAAATATAAGGAAAAATTTCACATAAGAACAACTGGGCTCCCTACTTTTCGATATTATAGCCTATTTTCAATTTACAACCAACTAGCCCAAAAATAATAGGCTAAGATTCAACATCCAAATCCAATAGGTTCTCAAAATTACTATTTAATTTTTAAAAAAGACTGCACAAGCTTTTAAATTAATTTCGAATCAGTAACTGTGACTCAAATATTAGTTCAACAAATCAGATCCATTTGGGTGGTGAAAATTAGATTTTTAATAAGCTTAAATATGTGGGTTTAAATTTCGAATTTGATTTTGTGAGAAGTTTGGAGTGGGTGTTATTTAGACTTGTTAGAAATAGTATAAGGAGGTTGTATATAAAATTTGAAGTCATTTAATGGAGATTTGGACTGATTTTGAACAAGAATTGCAACTGAAAATCATGGAAGAAGTTCGTCTACAGACGTTTATATAAAGATGTATAAAAGTGTATAAGATGTGTTTATACACTCATACACACTATTATACAAGATTATACATATATAAAAACCGACTTCGTCTTCTTCATTGCGTCTTTTCTGAAATTTAACTCAAATCTTGCTCAAATCTACTCCAAATCACTTCAAATTTAAACTTTGAACTCCTTTTGATATTTTCAATCAATTGGAACAACACTCAATCCAAACGATTAACAAACTCAAAAAATTTTATTTTCTAAAGCAAAGCTTTGAATGGCCTTCAATGGTGGACTTCTACTCTTTGATTTTTTTACATTGCAACCAGGTGACATAGGGGGAGAATCAGTAATGGCGGACGGCCCCTTGAAGCATATGTAAAAGATGTGAGAAGAACAGAGAGTGAAAGCAATGGTTGTGTGAACACAGATTTAACTCCATAGTTTTTAGAAGCAATGGTTGTAAGAACATAAATTTTGAATTTGCAAGAGCTAGTGTTTTCAAAATGTGTACAGTATGGGCTAGGTGGTGTAAAACTTAAAAATATGGGTCATTTTTTATTATGGTGTGAAGTCATGTGTATTTCTTGTAATTCTTTCTAAATAGAATTTATATTTTGATAAGCACATAATCATAAGTTATAAGTAATAATTAATAAATTAATAAAAGTTTCTCAGTAAAAAATAAACCTAAATAGGACAAAATATTTGAATAGAAACAAACATTGATACACCACAAATTTTATATATCCTCATTTATTACATACAATTAAAATATTAACTTACAATCACATAGATATAAATATGCAAATGAATAGAGAATTTGTTTATTTTAAATAATCAATGAGAATAGCAGACTTGAAGAGGGAGGGGGGGTTAGGTTGAAATAGTACTTAAGGTAGTGAGTATCGATGTAAGAATTTTGTTCTAAAAGAAATATTTTAAGGATAAAATAGTAAAAAATTTAGTCAAATATAAAGTGCTTATTAGCTAAAAATCTATAAGATGGGGATGACCAGCTTATGGCTTATTTTGACTTATAAACACTTGGCTTATAAGCACTTTTAACTTTACCAAACGCGTCGATAAGCCGAAAAGTGCTTATAAGCTAGTCAACTAGCTTATAAGCTTAGCCAAACACCCTTTTAAGCAGCACAAAGAAAATGATCTCTTGTGGCCACTTACAATTTGAATAGAAGAAAATGATCTTTTTAAATCTCTTTTGTGTTAACACTTGCTTCCCGTGAGTCCTGGGTTAAATTTAAGGGTGTCTAACGGGCGGGGTTATCCCGTTTCCGGACCGGCCCAGACCGGTTAAAACCGAAACCGACCCGGATCGGTAGAAAAGGGTCGGGTGGGGCTGGGTTATAGGGGTAGGGGGTTTGGTCCGTTCATATTTTGACCACCGGTTAACCGGACCGGTCAAACCCGGTCAACGAACAACATTGTTCATCCGGTTAACCGGCCCGGACCGGACCGGCCCAAACCGGGTTAATGGTAACAATTTTTTTAAATGTGGGCTCAGATTCTGACCGTTGGCAATGGTCCATTTCACATTATGGTCGTTGCCCAACGGCTTAATTGCATTTTTAGCCCATTTTTGGGTTTTTTTAAAAAAAAATTAACCCCCTTTGAAAAACTAAAAACCCCCCCCCCCCCCCCCTTCCTCATTTCTTCACTCATCTCTTAATTCCCAATCTCAATTCTCAATTCAAGTTAAACTATGCCTCGTACTTCTAGAGTGCGCTCATATGTTTGGGAACACTTTGAGGTGGTAGAAGAAACTGACGAAGTTCAGAAAGTAAAGTGCAATAACTGTGGTCAAGTCTTAAATCTTCGTTCAAAGTCTAGCACATGCAGTTTAAGGAGGCATATAAAGAATTGTCTTGTGCGTCCTCCGGAATTTCGTATTTAAGTTGATTTGAGACAATCTGTGCTATTTTAAAATTATTAGACGTATTTATGCTTAATGTTTTAGTTTGTTAGATTAATTTGAAGTATTATTAATTTATTATGCATGAAAATTTAGTTTTACTATTTTTTTTGTTAATTTACTTATTAAATGCAAACTTCAATTTTGTAATTTTGAAATAAATGTAGCACATACAATTTATAAATGCATTTTTTTCCCATCTTCATTGTATTCTTTATATTTTTACCTTCCTATACCATATATGAAACCTTATTACCCTCAATGTTTAAGATTTGTGTTTATTACATTTCAATACCAAATTACCATTTATATACCATAATTAATTGGCAGTTTCTTACTCCTTAATTAAAGATGTCCATATATCCCACGTTTCTCTCTCCCCTTAATTACTAAGATCTGACCAGCCCGTTTCCCCCTCCCATTTCTTTCTCTTCTCCGTTTCTATTTCTCGTTTCTTTCTTATTCTACTCTGTTTTGCTTGTTAATCCATTTTTATAAACATAAAAAAGTATACTAAATAAGTTGTTGGCTAGGTGATGAATCTCATTTTACCTAGTAATTCATGTAATAATTGCTAAAATTGTTGTAGCTAAATGAAGCTATTTTGCCAGCATAAGTTGACGGAAGCTGTGTTGATTTGATAGCTGTACACAGTACACTTGTGGGTGGTTCTTCAATTACCGGAAAAAAATATCGAAGAGTACATGGTCAGTACCACCGTCGCTGCTCCTTTTTACCATCGCTATTGGAGATTTCAGAAGGTGTGTTGCTTGTGGTAGACTTGTAGGTAGTCGTCTGATTGCCAGAAAAGTTGCCGGAGTCGGAAAAGTTCAATGTACCAATCCAATAAATGGTGACGATTTTTGTAGATGAAGAGCAAATTTTGTTGTCAATATTTTTTTCCACATAAGATTGTAGTTTAATTGTAGTATAAATGTAGTAATTTTGTAGAAATTGTAGATAAATTAGAAAAATTGTAGACTGTTTTTTGCAGAAGATTTTGTAGCTTTAGTCGTTTTGGATTTGTGAAAACAGAAAACAATGCATCTACAATCAGAATACAAATAATCTACAATTTATCTACAAGATATCTACAAACTGGATACATTAAATTTTAATATCCCAATTCCCATTTCAATTGTAGCATAATTGACATTTTCAACATAATTATAGAAGATTTGTAGAAGTTTTAGTCTTCTCAATCTACAATTTATCTACAATTTATCTACAATTGATCTACAATTCTACAATTTATCTACAATTTCTGGAAATATGTCTTCTTCTTCTTCTTCTTCTTCTTCTTCTTCTTCTTCTTCTTCTTCTTCTTCTTCTTCTTCTTCTTCTTCTTCTTCTTCTTCTTCTCTGAAATTCAGTCAAAACCAAGTCTAATCTTCACCAAAACCCCTCAAAATTGAGATATAAACTCCTAAACATATTCCGAATTATTTACAACAACACCCAATCCAAACAAAATGATTTTTGAAAACCCAAATTTAAATTCAAAGCTTTCAATCTTTTTAATGGCTATCAATGGTGGAAAATATATGGAAGAACAGATTTTTTCAACTTTGAGTTGTTGAAACTCGAAAATTTGAATTGTTCGCTCTTTTTTTTTCGAGAATTTGAATTGTATTTCTGGAGAAAAATACGCAGATGAAAAATCTCCTTTCCCTTTTTAAAAATTGAATTTAATGTAGAATCAATTAACACCAAGATTCTCTCCTTAATTTTAGCGCGTTTTAAGGAAATATTCTGCCCTTTTAATGCCTAATAGTCAAATGGTATATAAATTATAGTTAAAGTGTGGACTGGGCGGGTAATTAACAAACTATGCACATTTAGAGTAATAAGGTTTCATATATGATATAGTTAGGAAAAAATCCCTTTACTTTATATTAATATAACTTACAATAGTTATACAATAGTTTTACCCGGATGAATCCGAACTCGTTAAACCAGGTATGCCCCAATCCGTAACTGGCCCGGACCATAATCCGTACGAGTACTAAATTCCCCTACCCAGCCCGGCCCGACCCACTCGTTAAACACCCATAGTTAAAATTAGAGTAGTAGTAATATATTATGTGGAAAGTAGTAATTTTAGTGTAACAATTATACTCTCTTTAGTTTATTTTATATGAAATCGTTAACAATTTCTTTAACTAAGAGCTTTTATGCAACTTCTGAATACCTTTTATTACTAAAAATTACTTTTAAAAATTAAAGAAAATTTACATCTTTGTGAACTTATCTAAACTAAAAATAGTTTTATATATATTTAAAATCAATAATTTATTTATATATTTTAAAATAACCTTAAAAGTATTATAAATCATAATTATTAATAATTTATTTGCAAAAAATGGTTAACAATTTAATTGTATGAAACAAAAAGAGTATAGGCGAGTAACGAAATCAGTTTTATAGTTAGAACTAGAGAATATATCCGCACTTCGCGCGGTCAAAAAAAAAATGAATACACAAAATTATTTTTTCATAATTTTGATTGAAATATAAGAGATTAAAAGAGTTATGTATATGAATACGAAATAAATTTTGTAAATAGACACATTATTTTATAATCATACAAACCAAAAATATAAATCTTTATATTAGAAATGCCTTCTCGAGATTAATTGCTCTTTCTAAAACATTCAAGTGCCAGTTTTCTCTATTTTTCTATACATGTCAAGCACAATAACTTATTATTTATATCAATAAGTGTTACCTAATTTCAATTTAATATTTGCAGCACATAATTGTTTTTCATTACTTGATACTTATGATGTATGGAAAGAAAATGAGGTAATTAAATGAACAATATTTTGCATTGTCATTCATCTAAATCGGACGATATATTATATTTTATGAATAAAATGATTATCACGACTTAAATGATTTTAATTTTTTTTTAAAAGTAATTATAAATAAGTGCTAATTTGGTTCTTGTATATACAATTATAGTAAAGTCGTTACTCAACCTTATTTGTGAAATGAACTTGACTTTGTTTTAAGGAAATTACTTAGAAAACTTGAAGAGCCTAACGGTATGGATTCCTAGAAAGTTATTCTTATTCAAACGATAGAGTTCGCAAATTGAACAAAGAGGGGATGATGTGACGATGAAGCTGTACGACGATATATTCTTCATACCTCTTACTTGTTGGTGTCTCCAAATGAAAATGAAAGTATTAACATCAAACCCCGCGTTCAGCTTAAAGCAATTGTTTCTACCTAGAAAATGAGGTTTTAAATTACAAATAATAAAACGTAGAACTAACATGCTAATAAGCATAAATCTATAGATTTACTGGAAAGAAAAAAAATAAAGAGAAATAAGAACAAATGACATGCTTAAGAAAAAACAGATAAAAACATACAATGGCCTGGAATTATTGCCATATTCTGATCCTCAAACACCGAATTTTATTCTCCATTATTCTTGGAACTATTGCCATATTCAGATCCTTTTCTATATTTGGGTGACATAACATATATGTATTTTATAGCCGAAAAGAAGATTCTAATTAATATATGTAGTCATATGTAGTAATTAATATATGTATAATTAACATCAAGAAAAGAAGATTCTAATTAATATATGTAGTACTAAAAAAAGGAACTAAAGTGAGGAATAGTCATATGTTTAACATTTTAGACTGTTGCTTTCTCATTCATGGTGAAATCCCAAAGCTATAAGATTCTCTTTACTATTATTTTTTTTGGTCATAAATGAGAGTGTTAGGGGTCATTAGTGGGAATATGAATAGAATTCGATCATGAATAGAATCTTGAAATAGGAATTGTAATCTTGAAACGTTTGGAGTAATAATAGGAATTGTATCAGTTGATGAATAGGTGCCTATGAAACGTTTGGAGTAATAATTGATAAACTTGTAATTTTTACAATAGTATAATAAGGAAATATATAAAAAAAAAAAAGATAAATAGGATCCTTCGCCAGCCAAGTCACCTTTTTAATTCTTTCTTTTATATATTAATTTATTTAGATTTTTATCTACTCCATTAAAAGTACAAACACTGAGAAAGGGAAAGAAGAGAGAGAGAGGGGGGCTAGAATCGGAACAATGGCCACACGGACGAGACAAATTGCACCGCCGGCGACCGGAACGGGGACGATAACCCTAACCCAAGAAAACCAATCAGAATCCGCACCCTCGTCATCATCATCATCACAAGTACATCAACAACCAATCGAAACCCTAACATTGAAACTGAAGCCAAAGAAGAGAGTATCATGGAAATCAGGGACAGTGGACAATGAATTCCTCAACAAGAAAAGTTCCAAAAAATGTTGCATTTTCCACAAAGAAAAGCCTTTTGATGAAGACGATAGCGATGATGATGACGAAGAAAATGACCCATCTAAGAAGAGTCATCATCATGATCATGGGGATCATTGCTGTTCTAAACAGGATCATGGAGGAGAAGCAAGTACCAGTTATTCTGAACATCATTGATTTGTTTTGACTTGTAAGTTCTGTTTTTACTTTTTATTAAGAAGGAAAAAAATGTTATTTTTGGGGTAAATTGGTATTATTGGTGATTTTCTGTTCAGATTTGATGTGATTGTAATTTTAGGTTTCAATGGACATGAAATTGAAAAATTGATATTCTGTTATAGTAGTAATTTTTTTGCTTGTTAAGAAGGAAGAAGAATGTTATTTTTTGGGGCGAATTGATTATTTGGTGTGATTGGAGATGTTTTGTGTTCAAAGTTGGAATTTCGAGGGATTTGACTGGGATGTATGTTTCGATGGAAATGAAGCATTTTATATTTCTGCATTATCCTTGAATTTTGCTAAGGTTATACTGGAATAATATTGTTTTCTTTCTTATCCAAGTCAAGCTTTCTGTGTTCTCTGCTAATCGTCTCAAAATAAAAAGATGAGAAAAGGGATTCTTTTCTAAAATGGTTTTAACTTTGTATGAAACACGCATAAAGATGGAGGAGTTGTGGTTTTGATAGCCAGAGGGTTGCAGTAGGTTGATATCTGGTGTAAAGATAGTTTGAATTCGATGACTCATTTGAATACTATTCATTGGGATGTTCCTATCTAAGCATGCAGAAACATATTGAGTGTAACTGATACAATGGATTCATATAGCTGACCCCTACTAATATAGGATTGAGGTTAGCTGATTGATCGATATGTGGGGGGGGGGGGGTAGTGTTCTTTGATAGACGTTTTCTTAAATCGAAAGTAGCAGTCAAGACCAGAAAATATTGTTAGTGAATCTTCCTAATTAGTTTTGATATCTGGACTGGTATGACTTCAGGTGAACCTCTCATTGCCTTTTGCAGTATTAAGCACTACAAAAAAGTTGATGACTCTTTGGAGCTAAAGCACTGTCGTGGAGCTTGATAAGAGAACTATGTGCCCAAGATTTTAAATTTTACCATTCACTATTTAATGCAAAGCGAATCATTGGAGCATTAAAACAAGGTTTTGAAGGATTTTGCATTTTGCTTCCAACTTGTGAGACTAAGATGGTTCGGACATGTGAAGAGGAGAGACACAGGTGCCCAGTGAGGAGGTGTGAGAGGTTGGTCTTGATCGATATAGGTTGGTCAAAGAAAGCGTTCTTTGATAAACATTTTCTTAAATCGAAAGTAGCAGTCAAGACCAGAAAATATTGTTAGTAAATCTTCCTAATTAGTTTTGATATCTGGACTGGTATGACTTCAGGTGAACCTCTCATTGCCTTTTGCAGTATTAAGCACTACAAAAAAGTTGATGACTCTTTGGAGCTAAAGCACTGTCGTGGAGCGAATCACTGGAGCATTAAAACAAGGTTTTGAAGGATTTTGCATTTTCCTTCCAATTTGTGATATTAAGATGGTTCGGACATGTGAAGAGGAGAGACACAGGTGCCCAGTGAGGAGGTGCGAGAGGTTGGTCTTAGAGGGCCAATAAAGAGGTAGAGGCAAGCCGAATAAGTACTGGGGAGAGGTGATTAGGAAAGATATGGCGTTGCTCCAGGTTACTGATGACATGACCATGGATATGAAGGTGTGGTGGTTGAGAATTAGGGTAGAGGGTTAGGTAGTCGACCGTTGTCTTTTTTTTGTAACAGCAGCTTTAGTACACCACTTAGTGTCTTTATGTATTTTCGCCTTTCTGGACTTCTGCTATTACTTGTGGTTGTCTTCGCTTCGGTTTTAATTTTACTAAATAGGGATAGTTGTGTGTTTTCGCTTGATTTTTCGATTGGTTTGTTTGTCATTGGCCCATCCCTTTATCTTCCCTGAGCCGAGGGTCTACCGCAAAAACAACCTCTCTGTTTTTTTAAAGGTAGGGGTAAGGTCTGTGTATACGATACCCTTCTCAGGCACCACTTGTGGGAATACACTGGGTTTGTTTTTGTTGTTATTGCTTCCAGCTTGCGAGAGCTCTTTCAATTTATCCTTAAGGATTGCTGGTGTGAGTATTCATTATAAGTAAAGGGCATCTCGTGTTTTTCGTGTTTTCTTATAGATCAAAATTTTTCCTATGGTTTGTGCAAACATTTATACTCTACTATCTACATGCTGCATAGAAAGATTGTAAAAGTACTTTCTTTCAAACTTTACAGGCATCTCAATGATATGCCAAAGGTATTTGGTTACATGTTCAAGATAAAATTTGGAATTCTGAAAGATGTACACACCTAATTTGATTTTGTCATCTCGTTTCAGATGATATAGGCTTTTTAACTTTATATGTGCGTTCTGTGATCATTTTTGTTACATGAAATGCACGTCCTTGGTGCTTCTGTTGATCAGTAAAAATATTTTTATTTACTAAAGTAAAAGATAAAAGTTAGAATCTCTTCCAATTTTCCAATTTGATTCTTCATTTTAGGAATTGAGATTTTATTATTGGGGTATCCTAATTCAGCAACCGCAATGGAGAAGCTAATTTGATAAAAAGCAGATGGTTTCTGCAAGCTCCCTCAAGAACCTATATAAAGGATCTCTGATGTTGGTGGACCAATCTTGATGAGATAAGATAGTTTCAAACAGCCTTGACCATTTGTCAACAAATGTTTGATCAGATCATTAGCTACAGGGGCGGATTTAGGGGGCGGAAGGGGGTTCACCCGAACCCCCTTCGCCGAAAAATTACACTGTATATATATGACAATCTGTTTTTACCTCTATATATTAAGTTTTGAATCCCTTTAACACAACCCAAAAGTGTAGCTTAGTGGTCAAGGGGGTTTAAAATCTTCCTAAGGTCATAGGTTCAATACCCACTAGCTACAATTTTTTTTTTTTAACCCCCTTTGTGGAGATCCTGCCTTCGCCACTGATTAGCTAATTAGTAAATTTTATATGATTGAGGCTTCTTAGAATATCTAACGAGCATTGGACGATGCTTACTAAGATTAAAAAACAGTTTCGTCTCCTTTAGATAAAAGTTTCCCTTTCCATCCTATAGTTTGGCTTTATGGTAACAGCTTGGGCAATGCTTACCAAGACTAAAGAATTGTTCCCTCTCCTTTAGACAAAATTTTCTGTTTTCATCCTATATTAACAGCAGAAAGTAGATGTGTTGATCAAAACTTTTGGTTATGGCATAGCAGAAGCATACTGCTTCAGTTGTGTTCAATGCTAGAGGTTTTATGGCTGATGGATCAGCTTGATAGTCAAAGTCTCTGAGCAACTGGAACTTCAAATGACCAATGAAAGGGTATACCTTGTTTGTTTGCTCAGGTACATAAAGTATGTTTTAGCTCGCCTTAGTGGATAGAGTTACTCGGTACGTACATGGGGGAATAGCATGAACGTCTGCCTCATCCTATTGATTTCTACATGGGGAAGTACTTGTGCCTGAATCTCCACCCAAGAGGTGAATTGTTTTGCTGCAACTTGTAATGTAGTGTAAGTTAGAGGTGGTTTTTGTCTTTGACAAGAAAGACTTCATCAATATCCCATTGATGAAAATACTACTGTATTTTCCTTGATATCTGGGCACCGTCTCTAAATTCTGAAACTGGTTTTGGGGTTGGCGAAAGTTATAATGCTGCCAAATGAAACACAGATCCTTCCTGTGAAGGTTGTTTTTGCTTTTCTGGAACCAGTACAGAAACATGTGCATTTTACATTGCTTGCCTTGGTGTTAATTTCTCCTGTAAAGATGGGTGTGTCTCTCTTAAAAGATTGTCATTTCTTCTCTTTTTCTCTAATTATTGATTATTGATAAACCTGTGGATAAAATCAAAACATAATCACTTGTATTTTTTTTTTTTTAAAAAAGGTGCATTTGTTGCTATTCCTGATGAGATACTCTTTACACAAAAATGTTGAAGATGCGAATTGAAGCTGCAAAGCTCTTCATAAGTCATAACCATAAGTAGGCGTCTTGGTCTTTAATTGCCTCCAAGTTTTTCTTTCCCGAGCTTGTGATTCGGCAGTAAAGATCAAGAACTTATGCTAGATGGATCTTTTTAGAACCAATGTTAATTTGACCTGAAAAATAGCCCTGCGTCAGAATTTGGAAGCACGCTAAAATTCTGGCAGCGTGCTACAGATTTTGGCAGCTTGCTTTAAATTTCTGGCAGAGGCTATTTTTATAAAATTTCTTTTAACGGCATCTAAATTTAAATGGTGGTGCTAAATGATATTTGTGCTATTCGGCCGTAAAGATAGTACAAAGAGGGCTCTGTGGTAGACGCATGTCAGGAGTTCGAATCTTTGAACCAAATTTGGTATTTAAGCTGGGGAGGGGTAGAGGAATAATTCCGAGTTTGGAAATGGTAAATATTAAATTTTGAATATCTTGATTATACAAAAAAAAAAAAAAAAAGAGAAAGGTAATCGGATTTTTTTTTTTTTAAAACGGCTACAATGGGCGGCTCTGGCATTGTTACTCCCAAGCTGCTTAAAAGCATATCAAGAACAGTGCTCAAAGCACCTTCAGACTCTGGCGTCGTTAGCCAAAAAGCATAACAATAATGAGGAGATCATGTATGATTTTGTGAAAATAAAAAAGGTGTAAATAATCAAAATAGTAATTATGCATTGCTGTTTGGTACACTAGATTAAGGGTCAAATGGGGCTCAAATAGTATATTTGTATTATTTTTTTTATTAAATATATGCAGATATTAAATTTAGAATCCAGCTAATTGCTTTTAAAATTGTCGTTCTAAAATCAAGAATCCATAAAGTTGAAATTCTAGTTCCACCACTGACATAATCGAGTTCGACAATAAGGACATCATAGTGAAAACCTAAAGTCTAACTCGAGACACTCTATTTGAGTATATAGAGTTAATTTTTGTGATGAATCACAATAAGCGAAATTTAGAAGCTAATGCATTTCATGATAAATAAGGTGACATTAACAAGCCAAACTGCTAGCCTTCATAATTGAAATACATGCAGAAACAACAATACTAGGAATGCTCATATTCAATACAATAAAATCTATTTGTAGCAAATCGTATATAACGATCACCATATGGTTGGCTAATTTTTAGTTCCAAGTATGGACCCATAATAACCTTGACCAGAAACAGTACGTTTATGACATTGTTAGAGTTGGCAAATTAGATGTTGGTTAATATTTTGGGCCCAGTAGATTTTTCACTCTTTGTAGCTATAGTTTGGCCTAAATGTACAGATTAAGAGTTAGAAGCCCATTCATTTGTATTTTCTTTATCTTTCCTGGTCACTATAAAAGTGAGGCCCATGTATGTAATAGGACAATTATTCATTTTCAGATATACAGAATAATTGTTGCTCTCAAAGCTTTTGCTCTCAGTAAACATGGCGTAAGGCCTGGTTCTCAATCTTTCTTATTCTTCTGCTTTTTTCTCATGTTAACATGGTATCAGAGCCGAGATCCTTCTAAATCTCATGCTGAGAGTTCGATTGATCCCACACTCATCCTCCATCGTTGGTTTTATGTATACTTCGTCCGATTTTTGATTTTTTGAGATTCGTGGTTTGGTGGTGCTTTTCTGCTCGATTTCTTCTCCAATACCGTGTTCAACCATCTTCTATAGTGCATAGCAGCAGTGAATTTCATTTTCAGACGATTTCAAGGATTTCGATTGAAATTAAGGTTTTGCTTGTATCAGAATTCTATGATGGCGGTTGATATTGAAGTGTTTTTCTGGTTGAAGGTCGTAGCTCTTTCCGGTTGCAAAAGAGATTGGTAACATCAACTTCATCTTTCACTACATCTTTGTATTTCTACTTGCATGACCTAGGTTCTCTATATAATTGATTGTCAATCTGATAACATGGCCAGCGGAACTCCTGATTCTTCTTCAACTCCAGCTATTTCTCGCACTGTCTTCCATGAGGATGATTATACTCATCCATGTCATCCTCTCTATGTATACCCATCAGATGTTTTGGGGACCTCGTTGGTCTCCACTCCGTTTGATGGAACAGGATATGGACGTTGGAGGCGTAATATTCTTATTGCACTTTCAATTAGAAACAAACTAGATTTTATAAATGGAAACTCCCAGAAACCTTCACCTACTTCACTCTTGCCAGACAATGGCAGAGGTGTAATGACCTTGTCATTTCATGGTTAGTAAACTCCTTGTCTAAAGAAATATCTCGCAGTGCGGAGTATTCAGAGTTTGCTAGGCAAATTTGGAATTAGTTAGAAGAGAGATATGGTAAGGCTGATGGTGTTAGAGTTTTTGAACTTAAGAAAGAGTTAGCACATATTTCCCAGGGGTCTCTTGACATAGCCTCATATTTCAATAAAATCAAACAATTATGGGATGAAATAGCTTCCATATCTGCTGGTCAAACTAGGGTGTGTTCTTGTGGGGCTAAGTCTGCTGAAGATGAGGAATAGAGGGCTTATCAGTTCTTAATGGGTTTAAATGATACGTATGTCCAAACCAGAAGCAATATTCTCATGATGAAACCACTTCCTTCAGTTGGAGCTGTGTATAGCATTCTATTGTCTGATGAGAAGCAGAGGAATGTGTCTGCTGCAACTCAGTTTCCTTCTACTTCTGCATCCTTTAATGTTAGAGAGTCCAGGCAGAGTTACCCTTCTAAAGTGAATTTTGAATCATCTAAACCAAATGTCACCTGCAAGTACTGTAAGAAACCTGGACATACTATAGAAAAATTCTACAAACTCCGTGGTTATCCCCCAAGTTTCAAGTTCACTAAAACTCCTAACATTAGAAAAACTGCTGCACATGTTGAGCTCACCAACCATCCTGAATCTAGGACTGGTGACATCCCTACTGAGCATGGTACTCTTCCACAGTCTGAAGATATGTCTGCTATCCCTGGGTTTACCAAGGATCAGTACTCTCAATTGATGATGTTACTTCAACAGTCACACCTGTCTCCTTCTCCATCTACCTCAAGCCTAATGGGGTCAGCCAATTTTGCTGGTGAGTTAATTCCTCCCGGTGTGTCTTATGGTGCATGTATGTTGACCAAAGTGGATCGTATAGTATGGATCATAGACTCTGGAACTTCTGACCATATGACTTCCACAAAAAGTTTACTCTTTAATGTCCAAACCTTACCTGTTCCATACCTTGTCTTTATTCCAAATGGTTATAAAGTCAAGGTTACCAATATTGGGTCATTGGCTCTATTTCCTAATTTGATATTGCACAATGTACTTTATGTTCCTAGTTTTTAGTATAATCTCATTTATGTCTACAAATTACTTTCTCATTCTGATGACATAGTACAGTTTACCAAGGCTGCTTGTACTTTATAGGGCCCTTCAGTGAGGAAGCTAGTGGTACTTGGTAAGCTGGACAATGAACTCTACAAGTTGTTCCAGTCTCTCATTGCTCCTAATCCAGATTTTCCCCCTAATCATTCTGCTCTTTCAAATATTTCAATTTCTAACTCTTCTGTTCATGCTAATGTAATTGATGAATGGTCACCTGTAAATACCATATCAGCTATTGATAATATGAATAAAGCTGAAGTTGTTTGGCATTACAGACTCAGTCATATTCCTTTCTCCAAGCTGAAAACTATATCTGCTTTAAATTGTAAATTTCCTCTTAAACAATCCTTTAACTGTCCTGTTTGTCCATTAGCCAGGCAAACAAGACCGTCTTTCCCTGATAGTAGTATACAGTCCACTCACCCATTTCAGTTAATTCACATAGATACTTGGGGACCTTATCACACACCCACATATAATGATTCCAAATATTTCTTGACCATTATTGATGATTTCTCAAGGGCCACTTGGACCCATCTTATGGGAGCCAAGAGTAATGCTTTTGATTTACTCAAGGCTTTCATTGCCATGGTTGAAACTCAATTCCATACTAAGGTTCAGGCTGTCAGAAGTGATAATGCCTTAGAATTGGGGTCTACTACTTCAGGTTCTATTTTCTTCTCTGAAAAAGGAATTCAACATCAGATTTCCTGTCCACACACTCCTCAACAGAATGGAGTGGTGGAAAGGAAGCACAACCATTTGCTTGAAATTGCCAGAGCCCTGTTGTTTCAATCCCATCTTCCCATTAGATTCTGGGGTGACTGTCTTCTAACTGCAACCTACTTGATCAATAGATTTCCATCCCCTCTCCTGAATCACAAAAGCCCTTATGAGTTGTTATATGGTTCTGTTCCCTCTTACTCTCATCTTAAAGCCTTTGATTGTTTGTGTTACTCTACTGTAACTAAGTTGCACAAGGACAAATTTTCTCCCAGATCTATCCCATGTGTATTTGTGGGTTATAACTTTACTAAGAAAGGTCATAAACTCTATAGCCTCACCTCCAAAACCTGCTTCCACTACAACAAATATGATATTTAGCTACAAAATTTTTAGCTACTATACAAAATTTGTCACTAATTGTTAACTTTTTGTGACGAAAGTTACCTTTTTGTGTCTAAATACACGAGTCACATACTTTTAGTGACGAAGTACAAAATTTTGTAGCAATGTTTTGTCCACTAATGTTTCCCTCCAAAAAATGAGTTGGCGCCATTTACTAAGAAATATTTAGCTACAAAGATAATGCTATTAGTGACGAAACTTTTTTTGCATTGACATCGTATATCATTCGTGACGAAATATCTTTTGTCTTAATAAATGCTTAAATTCAGATACGAAAAAGTTTTGTCACAATTTTGTTTTTGTTAAAATAGCAAAATTTAAAAATTTGTAGCTAAATAATGCGAACTTTAGCTACAAAACATCGTACTTATTGTGACCATAGTTTTTGTCACTAATAAAGTAGATAATTTGTGACGATCATTTTGTTGTCCTTATATAATACTTAATTTAGCCACGATGAGGTTTTGTCTCAAAAAATATAGTATCTAGCTAGCTACAACTAGAAATTCGTCACAACTCACTCAATTTTTTGTGATAAATATTAGATTTCATATTTGGATGTACTAATATAGGGATGATATTCAAATTTTATAACAAACTTTTTCTAATAAGATTTCCTACCAAAAAAATATTAAATACCATTTACGGATTAATATTTACCTACAAAAATGAAATTGCTGATCACACATTATTTTATCGTTGACCTTGTGTACGATTTGTGACGAAAATAAAAATATTTATTTCAAGTTGTTACAATTAAATTCAGAAAGAAGAAAAAAGGTTAGTAACCACCTATTGGTTTTTATATTATGATAATTAGAATTTATAGTCAAATTGTGCATTTTTTGGCCATGAAAAATCTTGTACCTATTCATGGTGATAATTGTTGGTATTATTTATCTAAACGGGGGGAGGGGGGGGGGTTGATTGCATTATTTCACAGAATTTACAAAATTATGTGTCTAATTAACTACAACTAGAATTTCTAACACTATAAAAGCAAAAAAGAAATATATTCAAATATGCCACTGAACTTTGAGAAAGACCCAAATATATTATGTGTCAATAGTTGAGGTCAAATATACTCAATGTTGTTACATAATTTGTTTAAATATACCCTTATTCGAAGATGTCCAACATGTGATTTTTATTTTTATTTTTTGCAAGGGAAAAAGGCTCAGAATTGACTTTAAACTGGCGTACATTACAAACAGTTTGACATATAACTATATATAGTCAAACATCTCTATCATAAGTATACTCTATTATAACGACCCAGTCGGTCGTTTCATGAGTTACCGCTCTGTTTCCCCCAATTCTGCTTTTTATTGCCTTGTTCAGCTGTATTTTGTGTTATCAGGTTGGTTGGCTCGGGTTGGAAGAGGTTTTGGTAAGGTTTGAGGCACTTAGTCTCTTTTGAGTAAGCTTAAGTTGGAAAAGTCAACCGGATGTTGACTTATGTGTCAAAGGGCTCGGATTTAAGTTCCGATAGCTTCGGGAGGTAATTTGGGTTTTAAGAGTGTGATCGGAATGTGTTTTGGAGGTACAAAGTAGATTTAGGCTTGAATTGGCGAAATTAGAATTTTTGCGTTTTCCGGTTGATAGGTAAGATTTTGATATAGGGTTCGGAATGGAATTCCGGAAGTTGCAGTAGGTCCGTTGTGTCATTTGAGATGTGTGTGCAAAATTTCAGATCATTCGGACGTGGTTTGGTAGACTTTTTGATCGAAAGCGGAATCTAGAAGATTTTGGAATTCTTAGGCTTGAATCCGATGCAAATTTGCTGTTTTGATGTTGTTTTGAGTGTTCCAAAGGTTGGAACAAGTTTGAATGATATTATGGGATAGGTTGGAATGTTTGGTTGAGGTCCCGAGGGTCTCGGGTGAGTTTAAGGTGGTTAAACGGACCATTTCATGTTGAAAAAAATTGTAGAAAAATCTGTTGTAGTGTTTCAGACAGCAGTGCCTCGCGTTTGCGAGTGGACCCTCGCATTCGCGAAGGGCTAGAGTGTGAGGCTGAAGGTTTGTCCTTCGCGAAGGAGGTCCCGCATTCGCGAAGGATTGGGGTCGTCAAGCTACGTGTTCGCGAGAGGAGAGCCGCGTTCGCGATGGGCTGGGAAGCTGAGCTCTCGCGTTTGCGAGGGTGGAGACGCGTTCGGGAAAAAGGGATTTTGTTCAACTTAAATTTGAACTTAACGAATGCGAGGCTTTGACCACGTTTGCGATAAAGAAATGTTAAGTGCTGGGCAGAATGTTTAAAAGACCTATTTCCGCGATTTGGGGTCTAAGTTCCTCCATTTTTGGGCGATTTTGAAGCTTTTTGAAGGGGATTGAAGAAGGAATCAAGGGGGAACACCTTGAGGTAAGATTTATGGACTTAACACTCAATCCTAATGTAATTTATACCTAATTAATCATGAAAATTGTTGAATTTAAGCCTAAATATTGAAGAACTATGGCTTGTAATTGAAGACCTAAAATTAGGGATTTGAGGGACCATTTGTGATTGGATTTTGATGATTTTGATATGAATGAACTCGGGGAGTGATAAGGAGTCTATTGATATAATTTTTATCGGGATCCGAGATGTGGGCCTGGGGGTCGGATTTGGCCAATTTTGGGATTTGTGTTGTAATTTGATTTCTTTCGAGTGAGCTTTGTTACCTTAGCATATTTTGATGGGTTTGCACTAATTTTGGTTAGATTTGGAGCATCCAAAGGCCGATTCGAGAGGCAAAGGCATCGCGGGCTAGAGTTTGGACCGGATAGAGGTGAGTAATGATTGTAAATATTGTCCTGAGGGTATGAAACCCAGAATTTTACATCGTTGTGCTCTATTTGGTTGAGATAAAATATTCAATTGTTAAGTTCATAGACTTCCTTTAGAGAAAACTAACGGATACCCTTGCTGAAAGTTGGCAAAAATCTTCGCCACTTGATCAAGCGTTATATTACCAGAAGTGACTGAAATCTAACAATCAAGCTACAATTATAGATTTCTTTCATTAAATTTGAATTTTTTTTGTATCCAATTAGTTTTCCAATATATATGTGTATTAGATAGTTTAATTATTTGTAGGCACAATAAAACTAGTTACCATGGATTTTAATAATACATTAGCTTTTTTTAAAAATTTAATTTGTAAAATATGAATATATTTTGAGATTTTAAATTTAAATATTTTATTTTCTTTTATTACATAAAATGTTTGAAAAAATGACTATTTTTATAATTTTGTATGTAACAGTCAAACAATATCTAAATGTAAAATAATATTACAAGTGTATAATAATCATTTCGCTAAAGGATATACAAACAAACAATATTATTATAGAGAGATTTGACTATAATTAAAAAACTTGGCTGATATATTTTGTTTGTTATTTAATAAAATTTAAAATATAATAAATTGGCAACAATACATTTTTATTGTTGCCAAAACGTTTGGTATTGTTGGTGAAACACTTGATTTTCTCTACAACTAATTACGTATATTTAGGGGCTACTGTGACAATATATATATATATATATAAGATAATTTACTAAAAATTTATAAATATTTAACGATAAATTTAATTATGATCATAAATTTACTTAAGGCAGTTGTAGGAAATCATAAACTTGTATGGAGTATTGAATAAAAAAATTAGGACCTAAATTTTGGCGTAATTTTTTTTGTTTCTTTTCAACTTTCCGCCAAAAAGCAAATGCGACAAAACTTTTTTTTTCCTCATACTTTTCACGTTGGCTCTAGGTTTTCTCCTTTCAATTACACAGTTACAATTGAAATTTTTGTTTGGTATCTCTCTTCATGTTCCCACCTCAAAATCTAGCTTACTTCTGAAGGTTAATTTATCTCCTCTTTTGTTAATGTATTTATATTGAAGAACAATTTTAAGAATTCAAACAATCACTCAAATTCTTTACAATCTTATTTATTTAGGGGATTTTGTTCTTCGTTTTGTGTTTTTGGGAAGATTTTAATCATCCAAAGTCCATCGAAGATATGTACAAAACAATTACGCCTACTTTCTACTCCAAGGTTTGTGTTAGGGTTTCTCTTTTTGCTCCGAATCGTTGTCTTTCCATACAGTAAATAAGTAATTTTAATTTGTGATAGCCATCTTGCTTTTGAGAAAATGAGGAATAGGTAAACATGAATCGACCATTTATGCTAATTTTAAGAATTCCTCTGTTATGCTCTTACGTGAATAGGACAAGTGCTTTGCTTTGCTAGTTTCCAATTTTCACAATTTTCCTATCGTATTGATATGGGTAGTGGGTAAGATCAAGAAATCTTTATTCTTTCTTTAGCTCTTCCTAAATTTCTTTTTGGTATTTCTTTGTTAAGCATATGATTTCCCAAAATGTCAAAATGGGTATTGGGTAGTTGAATATATTTGAAGTATCACTTTAAGTTTTTCATGAAAAATTTTACTTTCAACATTTTCTAACTTTATTTAGTGTATTTTGGTAGTTTATGATGTAACATACAATGTGCATTTAGATTAAAAATATGAGGAAAGATAAATATCATGTGTAACCTATTATAATTGCAGAACTTGTTCATAGTTTTGTTTTATACTTTGCCAATTACTAGGTACTAGTCAGCCATATTAAAAGTTAGAGCTATAATAGTTATACCTGCGGTAACTTTTCTAGTAAACTTGGAATCAGATATCCTAGAAAAACAGAGTAGAATTGTCGTCGGTCTTCCTTTGACAACTCTTTCTATAAGCTTAGTAGTCTAGCTATAGATTACAATTGAAAGTTAACACCAATCACCAATTCATATCAGGATTATCTTTAGAGGGAAAGATAATATTTTGAGAAAATCTCATCTTTGAGATCCTTAGGCACTGTTGGAAGGAGGTTTAGCAGCAGTTGTTATAACACTTTTGCTCGACAAGCTCAACACCACCATTGGATTATCTCTTAATCATCAAGTGCTTTCAGATGAATCTTTTCGGATTGTATCTCTATTTTCTTGAAAAATGCTATTTTTATTCTTCCCTTTTTCTGCTTTTAATTGCCTAATGCATAAAATAGGGTATAAATTCAAAAAATTAATTTGGAAGTGGCTAATTCTTATTAACGTTTTAAGTCCTCTTTTCTGCTAAATTTGTTGTATTTTGCATCATTAGTTACCCTCATTGAAGTAGTTGCTTCCAATTTAGTCTCTTAGGAAGTGAAGGTGAACAAAATATAACAAGTCCAAGAGCCTCTCACAATTTTTGTTTCACTTTAATATTTCTGGATTTATACTCTGGTTATGTGATTTATATGCAGTAATAATTTACAAACAACTGTAGTTACATTTGCAATGAAGAAAAATGAAAGTCACTGTGTATAAGATGCTTGGAAGTAGGGGCAAGTAAGAAAACCATTATCGGCTCCATTTTGGTGCTCAAGTGAAATGTGTAGGTATTATTATCAGCTTCCTACTGTTCTTGATTTTTATATCCTAATCATTCTGTTTTTCTTGTTATTATCAGCTCCAACAAATTTGTTTTCTTGTTCAACATTTCGAGGGTCAACTGCCACCTAATTTTTCCAACTCTTGAATCAATCAGGTAAATTTACTACAAGTTACTATTCTATAGAGTATTATTTTTAATTTGATATACTATTCATGGTTGAAGGATTGATTTGATTTTTTATATATAAAATTACCAATAATTGCTAAACATCCGTAGTTGCTACTATAAGTAGAAGAGGAGGTATGGAAATAGGACTGTTAAATATTTTAAGTGCCTTTAAAACTGAGAATTGGTGTAAGGGATTAACAGAGTACTTATACTTTATCTTTCTTCTAGTTTGGGAAGCTAGATGTGTTCAAGTCTTCTTGACCTTTGGATTTATGGAAATAATTTAGCTATTTTGACATTGAACAAAAAAGGAAAAAACGACGAAACCCAACTAAAACTACGCTTATTGCATTTTTGTGACGATCGAAAGGGGTCATCACCTGTTTCTAATTGAAATCTGTCTCCAAGACCCTGAAAACCTCATTTAAAGCCGCCTCGATTTATGTGCGCAGTCCGGGCGCGTAGCCGAAAAGCTTAAATGTGAAATCTTGTGAAAAATCGCTAAGTTTTGACCTCGAAATGAATAAGTTTGACTCCGGTCAACATTTAGGTAAACGGACCCGAACCCGTGATTTGACGGTCCCGAAGGGTCCATAGGTAAATATGGGACATGGGCATATGCCCGGAATCGAATTCCGAGGTCCCATGCCCGAGTTATGAATTTTTAAGTGAAATTGTTTACTGAAAATATTTAAAGAAAATTGAAATGAAATCTGATTAGAAAGCAATGGTATCGGGTCCGTATTTTGGTTCCGGCGCCCGGTACGAGTTTTATATATGTTTTGAATCACTCCTGTAAAGTTTGGTAAAAAACGGACGTCGTTTGACGTGATCCGGACCCAAATTGGGAAAATTGATGTTTAAAAGAAAATCTAAGAAATTTCATGGATCTTGAGGCTCAATTCGATGTTCACGAGGTTATATTGGTGATGTGATCACACGAATATGTTCGTAGGGTATTTTTGAGGTAGTGTGCATGCTTGGTTTAGAGTTTCGAGGGCTCGGGTGAGTTTCTAGTAGGTTCCGGGATGCCTTAGGCTTTAAAAGATCAGATGTTGCAGGTTCAGAAACTTTGACAAGTCTCTGAACCCTTTTGTGCGGCCGCGAAGGGGCCAGCGCGACTGCGGTCGCCTTTGCGCTGCCCGCGGTGGGTGTTGCACGGCCGCGATCGGCCTTGCGCGGTCCGCGCAGGGCATAGATCCACAGGCCTTCAGGAAGCCTGTGCGGCCGCGGTCCTTCTTGCGCGGTCCGCGGTGGGAACTTCAGAGGGGTATAAATACATGTGAATTTCAGTTATTTTACACTTTTCAAAACCCCAAAACATAAGAGGCGATTTTCCAAACAACGTTTCTTCTCCGAAATGATTGGTAAGTGATTTCTAACTTATTTTCTTCACTTCTTAACACCTTTTAACATGGTTTCAACTTCAAATCAAAGATTTTCATGAGGAAATTGGGTGATGTGGGTAGAACCTAGGTTTTTCTAAATTTAGGGATTTGGACCTCAATTTGAGGTCCGATTTCAAAACAAACCATATATTTAAATTTATGGGGGAATGAGTAATCGGGTTTTGGTTCGAACCTCGGGTTTCGACCACGTGGGCCCAGGGGTGATTTTTAACTTTTGGGTAAAACTTTGGAAAACTCATTTTCATGCATTGGGGTTGACTCATTTAGCATTTATTGATGTAATTAAGCAACTTGTGACTAGATTCGAGCGGATTGGTGGTGGAATCAAGAGGTAAAGCTATAATTGAGACTTGAGTGGTGTTCAAGGCATCGAGGTAAGTGTTTGGTTTAACCCTAGCTTGAGAGATTAGGAGTTGAGTTATATTTGCTACTTGCTTCTTGTTGAGTACGGCGTATATGCATAGTGACGAGTATCTATACGTTGGTGTCAAGCATGACCGTGGATCTTAACTTGAAAGTTGTTGTGTTTTTGAATGACACCTTGTATACTTTGATTAATGGTCCTCTATGATTAAGTATTTCCATTAATTGAACTGAGTACTAGAAAACTGAGATTGGTTATAGCTGATTCTCCTTTGTCGGGATGACTATTTTGATATCCTTGTTCCCTTGCCGGAAAGTTATTATATTACTTATGTTCCCTTGCCGGGATTTTCTTGTGATTGTGAGATATTATGAAATGGGAGCGGGTGGTATGCCTACCACAAGATATTATGAAATGGGAGCGGGTGGTACGCCTACCACAAGATTGATGAAATGGGAGCGAGTGGTACGCCTACCACAAGATATTATGAAATGAGAGCGGGAAGTACGCCTACCACAAGATATTATGAAATGGGAGCGGGTGGTACGTCTACCACAAGATATAATGAAATAGGAGCGGGTGGTACGCCTACCACGAGATATGAGAAATGGGATCGGGTTGCATGCCTGCAACAAGAGGAAACTGAAAGGGAAAGTTGCCTTTAGTTTTCTTCATTTGAGATAGAACTTATAGTTCTAGCTTCCTTATTATTCCCTGTTATTTCTTTTAACTGCTATCCCCGAAGCATGTTCCCCTTCCCCAGCTTTAACTGCTTATTACTTATTTACTTTTCCGCCATATATTATATAAATACCTCGCCGGGGTTAGGCTAGACACTTACCAACACATGGGGTCGGTTGTGCTGATACTACGTGTGAGCACGTGATTTTTGCTTCACGGAAATTACTCCAAAAGAAATCAAAAAAATAAAACAAATCAATCTGTGTACAATTTTTAGAATTTATATGACATTTTGGTAATTATTTGGTCCGTAAATGCTTGCCGTTGTTGTGATTGATATATATATATATATATATATATACATGTTGCATGCGCATTCAAGATTTAATTGTGCATTTTGGAGTCAATTAAACCATGTTTTATTTTAAAAGAAAGAAAATCACAAAAATATGCATTTTTGTTGTGTTTTGTCATTTATGTGTGTCGTGGTGTAATTTTATTTTTAATTAAATATTTGACCTTGTGTGTTAATTGTTGTTAAGGTTTAACATTGTTGTAGGCTAATTTTGGTTTTACAAAATTATTTTAGAATTTTGTTGATTGTTAATTAAAGTAGAAAAAGAAAAGAGTTGAAAATAGTAAAGAATACCCGGATTTGAGCCAAAAATTGAGCTGAAAATCAGGCCCAAATAGCATCAAAAATCGGCCCAAGTCAGTCAGCCCAGAAGACCCGTCTCCCACGCCATCAAACGACGTAGTCTGATACCAGAACTACGTCGCTTCGATGACAGTCGATCCCAGCCGTCCATCTAGCCCTCATCCAACGGATGCAATCAATACCCATATCCAAAAGCCAAACCCGACCCAGAGATTGACCCACCGTCTCGTTAAGTGAACCAATCCAAACCATTGATCCTGATTGATCCAACGGCTAGGATTCGACTTTTGGCCCAGTATATAAATGATCCCAACGAACCCCGCCCCTATCCAAACACCCCCATAGTTTCATCGTCTCTCTCAGAGACGATCCCAAACACCCCCAACAACGCCACCAGTTACCATAGCTACACCACTGAACCTACAAACCACCCTGAACACGAATCCCTGGTCACTTAACTTCGAATCATCTCCAGGGTTCTCGAATCTTCGATCAAAGATTCGAGCCAAAACTCTAAATCATCTAATGAGTCCCAAATTCACACCAGCCACTCCCCTGACATCCCTTATACCTTAATCAACATTGGTTTCGTTCGAATCTAGGTAGAACTCTTCGAACCCCAAATCTGAGCTCAAGAACCCTAAAAATCGAATCCATGGGGGTCCGTCCAAATCAACAACAGATTGGGGTCTAATAGACCTTAATCGAGAACACTTCGATTAAAGTCCATTCGACCTCAAAGAAGTCCAGTCCGGTTCAGGCCTGGGTCATTTTTGATGCTTAAGCTTCCGAGGTAATTTTCTTTTCTTGCCTTCTATTCAGTGTTAAGTGTATGTTATGAGATATCTATTCGCTTCGACTAATGTCGTCAAATAGTTAAGTTTCGTAAGCTCCCTGCTAAATGTCCCGAATATTGAAATAATTTGGTGGCTTGTTTAGTCTATGTTGTTTGCCGATTGTGTGTTACATGTAATAGTTTGTATAGTCGATTTGAGTAACGTCGTCGAATAATTAAGTTTCATAAGTTCCATGTTCTGTCCGAAAACACATGAATCACCTGTGTGTTCTGTTTTAGCCTGCTTTTGTTGTCGACCGATTAGTATACGTTGTAACTCGCAAAGTCGAGTCGATACATATTGTCGTTTGTTTTTTTACAGTCTTGAAAGGCAACAACTTGATTCACACCATCTGATTAGCACCCCTGTTGGATTAAATTCGAGCCATTGGTTAAGCCTAAACTGAGAATTAAACATAGCTGTAATACCCTGAGTATTCAACCAGAAATCAGTCTTAAGGTGCAAGCTTATATAGGCTGTGATTCTAACTTCTGAGTTTAGGGTTAGACAGTAATAACAATGGATTAAAAGGGTAAGTTTGGTGAGTCTAAAAGGGTTTCAACAGGCCCTAGCTCAAGTCTGCCCAGTTGTTAATAATTAACCTTAGTTTAGTTGTTAATGGGGAACCAAACAGTGGAGCATGGGGGCTGACTAATAATACTTTAATCACCCATACCTCTTGAATAAAATAAAAGGACAAGTATGGGGAACAATATAACTGGCATCAAGAAAAGACATTTAGGCATGGGGAATTAAGGGGTATGGGCAGAAAAGACTGAAGGGATCCGGGCAGCTTGACTGGTTGGGATTGGTTTATAAATAGGCTGCTTTAGAACAATTAAGGGGGCTGGAAGATTATTAAGTGTTCAGAGAAAAAAAAAGGAGCAAAAACGAGGCTGCTTTTTTCCAACTTTGAGAGGTCAGTTTAGTTTTGAGAGCATAGACTGGTTTTTCTAATCCTAAGAGACCAAAGAGAGATTGAAAGAAGAAAAATCTGCTTTACTTTTACTGTTGAAATCAGTATTCACCTCTATTACTGTTGCATTGAGAGTTGTGGAAATTTGCTGAAAGTCTGTTGGTCCATCTTCTGTTGCAAACTCAAGGTTTGGTCATATTGTGGTGGTTTATATTGCTGTTGGGGTATTTGGGTTGTATTCTGGGATTTTCTGGTGCATTTGGTGTTGCTGTGTGACATTTTCTGAAGCTATTATTGGGTTTTAATCTACTGTTGGGCTATTTTTGGCTGCTGCTGTGTTGCTGAATTTGCTGTTGTGCCATTGCAACTGCTGCTGACTTCTTTCTCTACTCTGTTTCTGTTCTTCTATCAGGTACACGCCTTTACCATGGCTGTTGTAAGCCGGAAAAATGTGAAGCATGAATGTATGTGAAAAATTGAAGTTGAAATGAAAACCAGAAAAGCAATCTGTTTTGTTTTTGTCGTTATTGTTTTGTTTAGTTACTTAAGGCATTACTGAATCTGTAATTTGTAAAAATTTAGTTTCGTCATTCTAGTTGTTTGTAAGGGACTGTAGAAACTGCTATGCGTTAGATAATGTGTTGGAATAACGTAGTTTAGCTCGTATTCAAACAGAACTTGATCATGTAATGGATGTTTGGGTATAACTTCCGATAATTTGCAAAATGGCACTTGTGGTTTGATCCCTGAAATAGGTAGTAAGTTGTTAACTAATCTCAGATTATAGCATGATTGTTTGAGTTCTTGGTCAACTAGATCGTAACATTAATCTTACCCTCAATTGTTACTCAAAAAAGGTACTGTAACGCTTTAAGGAAAAAGAAGCATAGTTGTAAGTCTGAGATTGCTAGTTAAGGTAGCAAGCAAGGATAGGCACGCGTGAGTTGGTGAGCTAGCAATTTTTGGTGGCTCGAATCATGCCAGGATTCCGACACGTTTTACTTTGTAACGACATTTCGGAACTAATCAAATCTGCAAAAGTTATTAAAGGGCCCAGACTTTTCAAGCATGTGAACTAATTAGGACTTTGTCTTCTTTCATGTTTAGAGTCAAATTTAATAGAAAATCTTAGCCACTTTTAGGATTGCCTTTTAATAATAAGAATGAGATGAGCCTCGCAAAAAAAAAAAATAAAAAAAAAATCAAATTGCGGGGCCCTCAGTAAATATTTGTTTTAAAATTACTTAGACTCCGGGATGGACCGTTTAGCAAAATTTCACGGACCTACCCAAAACAATGGTGCGTTAGTCGCTTTAGGCGCGTATTTAATAATGTTATCTTCTTAAACTCGGGTGCGCATTTCATGCGACCCAAATCCAAATCCCAAAACATTGAATAAAACTGTGTTCCGGATTGCGGGTGCATTTCATGTGACGCAATCCAAAGACATGTTTTTAGACGATGTTCACATTCTTTTTTAAAATATAATAATAAAGGCGGTAAATAGTTAAAACTTGCACAAGAGCGCATAATTGTATAAAATCAGATAAACAAGCCGAACATGACAGTTGAGCGACCGTGCTAGAACCACGGAATTCGAGAATGCCTAACACCTTCTCCCGGGTTAACAGAATTCCTTATCCGGATTTCTGGTTCGCAGACTGTAATATGGAGTCATTCTTTTCCTCGATTCGAGATTAAATTGGTGACTTGGGACACCCTAAACCTCTCAAGTGGCGACTTTGAAATAAATAAACGAATCCTGTTTCGATTGTCCTTTAATTGGAAAAAACTCCTTCACCCCTCGCGGGGGCGGATACTAGAGGTGTGACAGCTCTGGCGACTCTGCTGGGGATTAATACCCAGAACCACTGGTTCAGGATTAGAAATCGAGCTTAGAATAATTTGTTATGTTCAACTTTATCTGATTTTGTTACATGATCTGTGCTTAATGTGCTAACTAATTGCTTTTACCGCTTTGATATTTTGTGAACTATATATAAATTGCGCCGAAACCCATATCCTCTATGAGTCTTCTGAATCATGAAGAAGGGTGTACTTCGTACGACTTCTTTTCTGTATAGTGTCAGATCCCAATTTAGAACGAGGTTCAGACAAGTTGCTAAGCCGGTGAAGCTTCTGTATTCCCGGTACGCTGCCCCTCGGCTCGAGCTGTCCGCTCGGGTAAGCCAGGTCTAGAACAAACACCCAGGTTCTGAACCTAGTATAACAAAGCCACATGCCAGATCCTTAGTAGGAACGCTTATCTGCATCATGTGCATTTTTAACTTAGGGGACTCAACATAGGGGTTGAGTCCGTCTAGGAATAGCAACCTGAAACAGAAAAGACCATCCTGATGCATCTTACTCAACGCTGTGTATTTACTTGTTTTGAATTTGCATGACGACCGGCTCCGAATACATAAAAAAAAAAGAATATTTTTTTTGAGAAATAGCAGTGTATAGGGTTAATCTTCTGTTTGAAAAGAAAATAACAATGTCCCAATAGCGTCGAAACTCTGACAAAATTTTGAGAAAAATATTTTACTTTTAATATAGTTTGTTTTATTCAAAAAAAAAAAGAGCCTATCCTTTTTAGTTTGTCTGGTGTGCAGAAATGAAAAATGAAAAGATAAGTTGTGCTGTTATGAGGAAAGTGTCTTGATTTTTGTTTTAGCTTATTTGCCAACAAAAGCAAAAATAGTTTTTTTATAGTTGTTTAAATTGGGCGAACTACGCCGGTTTGATTCTCACCGGGTGTGAGATACGTAGGCAACCCTCATCGGGTCCAACCTCCCCTTTTTGCTAAAAATGACCAAAACATGTCAAATGTTAATTTCATCAGATCAAGTCAGGCTGTTTTGCCATGCATAGCCGAGTATTCCCGAAAGGGATGCCGGAAGGTTGAATTTGCACAAACGGCCATTTTTTTGACTTTTTAACCGGTATACTCACGTAGCCTTAAAATCTTCGCCCCTGAAGTGCTGAAAGGTCGTATTTGAAAAACCGAGTTCTTCATCTTCAAAATTCAGAAAAAAATCAAATATGGATAGTTCTGTTTTGAGTCTAATAAGAGTTTTTCTTTAATTACCCTAATAAATGTGCAGGATGAACACAAATCAAAATGAATCGTTCTCGGCCCTTAGCGAGGTCCCTCTACAACTCCACATGTGGTGAGATTAAAGAGATAGTAGGAAGAGTATTGGGAGGTTTTGTCAATCTGCTGAGTATCAAGCCAAGGACAGATATCCTTGAAGCTCTAATACCGTTTTGGGACCCAACCCGCAATGTATTCCGTTTTGTTGACTTTGAACTTTCACCTACACTAGAGGAAGTCGCCGGATATGCGGGGTTGAATGGGAAACTAAGAGGGCAGTATTTACTTTCACCAAGGCCAGTATCTCCGCACGCGTTTTTGGATTTGCTAAGCATTAGTCGGAAGGTACAGAATGATGATTTGTCGAGAGGATGTTGTGCTCTCCAATTCTTGAATCAACGGTACAGAACTCCTCAGGGTTTTGAAGAACCAAACCTCGGATTAACTCATGGTGGGAATAGAAACAAGTGGGAAACAAGACGTACTTTGGCATTTATCACAGCATTCCTGGGAATCGTGGTCTGTCCCCGCAAAGATAAGAAAGTAGAGATAGGCCTTGTAGGGATGACCGATGTTGCAATCAAAAGAACCAACAGTACTGTGGTTCCTTTGATTTTGTCCGAAATCTACCGAGCTTTAACTATATGCCGAGAAGGAGGCAAGTTCTTCCAGGGATGCAATCTGTTACTTCAGCTATGGATGCAAGAACACCTCCATCACCGAGCAGGATACATGAACCACGGGTTGACTGAGAGAAATTGTATCAGCGGCTTTGAGAAATGCATGACAGGCGTCAGATTTCCTGAAGTTGTCGAAGCATGGTTTACACGATTAAGGTCAACAACAGCCGACCAAATTGAATGGGCATTCGGGTGGCTGACTGATACTAAGGTAATATACATGGCAGCTGAGGAATGTCATATTCTTTTGATGGGACTTCGCAGCATCCAACCATATGCTCTTCATCGGGTATTGCGCCAGTTAGGAAGGTTTCAAGTAATTCCCACTGATGAAGATCTAAGAAATCACGTCATTGAGCTGAGCCCGGGAGTCGTATTTCCCGAAGGAAAGATTAGAAAGCTGTGGCACGAATGTAGATTCTTGGAACCCAAGACTATGGTTCGAGAACTGGCTAAAGGTGAGGTAGACCCAAAGTACGATGCTTGGTTCGAAAGAAGGTTCCAGATTTGTCAGAGACCTGCTAAAAGAGCTCACGTCCAACAATTCACGGATGATTCGCAGGAGCAGTGGGGCTGGTTAAGGAGGGAGAAAGGTTACCGGGCTGAAATCGGGAAGCTAAAGCGACAAATCGAAAGGCTTACATTTGAGAACAATGTGCAAGTTGCCTCTGAGCAGGGTGAGAAGAACAAATTAGCCAAAGAGAACCAGACACTGAAAGCCCGCATTCGCCAAGTCAGTAAGAGTAACAGCGACCAATAGAAACGTCGCTCCGACGAAAGATTGATAGCAGATTTGAGAAATCAGGTCAGCAAAAGCCGAGAAGAATTAGAGAGATCGGAAGCTTGCATAGCAAGAATAAAGGTCAGATGGGTAAAAGGTACAACGGCCCGGAGGCAGCGTCTGCAACAAGTCATAAGGGATTATGAAATGAGCATCGGGATATTAAGGAAAACGAACTCCACTCTTCAGGAGCGGATCTTCAAACAAGCACGAGATGCCCAAGCTGACAGACGACGCTGTTATGATGCGATGACCAGAATGGAAAGACAAATGGAGAAGTTCCAGGATCGACTCGCCAACAACGCTCAAGCACTGGGATTAAAGAACCGGCGCATAGAGCAATTGTTCGTTGAAAGGGACAACATTCGAGGAAGGATTGATGAGATTGGGCACTATATCTATATGAGATGCCTAGCGTGTGAGCAAATACGTCGGAAAACCCTCCTTGCTTCCATCATGGGCTACGTCCACCGGATCATTAATGAGTTGAAGAGCTTGCAGTGAGGCCTTGCACCAAAGGCTGCGGGAAGGCCGAACGATGCCTCACGAGCCCTTAAGTTGGAAGTTTAGTCCCTAGTTCGAGTCTTGTTTAATTGGCTTTGTTGTCTTCCCATATGTTGTTTTCTTTTCTTTTCGTCGAGTCAGGTTAAGAACTTTGGAATCTGTACTATTGCTGTTCTTGGTTTGAGATAAGTAATTTGTAATAGCAAATTTTGATGATGAATTAAATGATTCCAAAAGAATTTTTGTGTGTCTTTACTTTGTGGCAGAACTACGCCCGGTCTGATTCACGCGGGGACGTAATACATAGGCAATCCACATAAGATTCGACCGCCATTAGAAAGAAAGGAAAAGAAGAAAAAAAAGGAGGAAAAATATAAAATAAAAATAAAATACAGGGGCTCCCAAAGTACTTTAAAGGGGCAAATAAGCAAGCCGGGATGACGCATGCGTTTGAAGCAAAGCATGTTAGAAATGGTTTACTGCCTAGGAGCATTGCATCCCCAATGTGCTATTATCAAATCTGTTAAACTCTAACGCTAACAAGTTTGTTGTTTTCCACAAATATCAGACAGTTAGTTTGTTAAATCGTATTGGTCCCGTACCATTATCAAACAAGATCAAAAGGGCCCATACCAGAAAGCATGACTGGTTCAGACAACAGTGTTGAGTCGGAAAAGACGGCAAATTAGATGGTAAAAGAAGCCATGGAAAAAATGGAAAAGATGAGGCTAGAAATGAATGAAATGCAGATAGCCTTAGCTAGAGCCCAAAAGGGGCAAGAACTACCTGTTACTCCTACTCTCCAACCAGGACACACATCAGAATATCCCTTTCCCGGTCCTTCAACGAGTTTCCCGAGCCATCACTACTATCAGGGAAGAGAGGCCTATGATTCCCAAGCTCCACCACCCAGTCAAAACCCTCCTCCACTAAATGTTCCCGTCTTTGGGGCGCCTCCCCCAGCCCCATTGCACAGATCATCCAGTGAGCCGCTGTTTTAGGCTCATGACACACAATATTACCCCTCTGAACTCACATTCAAAGCACCCAAGCCACATGCCTATAATCCCCATTTTGATGTACCGGTAGAGATTGAAAAGCCGGTTAAGGCCCCGGAACAAGATGAGGTAATGAGGAAGTTCAAAAGCCTGGAGAAATCCTTCAGGAACCTGCACGGATTGGGCAACCAGGTCAGCGTGGCCTACAAGGATCTATGCCCTTTCCCGGACATCCAACTCTCGGCTGGGTTCAAGATGCCTAAGTTTGATTTATATGAAGGGCACGGTGATCCCATGGCACATTTGCGGGGCTTTTGTAGAAAAATGAGGGGAGCAGGGGGAAAAGATGAGCTACTGATAGATTACTTTGGCCAGAGTTTGAGTGGGTCGGCATTGGAGTGGTATACAAGACAAGATCCAAGCAGGTGGTACACCTGGGATGACTTGGCACAGGCTTTCGCAGGACACTTCCAATACAACCTCGAGATAGTCCCAGACCGTCTCACATTGCTAAAGCTTGAGAAGAAACCCGGAGAGAGCTTCAGGGAATTTGGGTTCCGATGGAGAGAACAGGCAGCCCGAGTTGATCCTCCAATGAGAGAGGGAGAAATGGTAGATTACTTTCTACAAACTCTAGAGCCGACTTACTTCGGTCACTTGGTGACGTCAGTTGGAAAATCTTTCAATGAAGTGGTGAAAATGGGAGGTATGATAGAAGAGGGACTTAAGTCCAATAAGATCCTGAGTTACTCAGCGATTAAGGCGACAACTTAGGCCATTCAGAGCGGCACGGGAGGTGCGCTCGGAAAGAAAAGGAGAGAGGAGGTCACGACAATAGAGGCAGGCAATTGGTCCAGATCTAAAGGTCCTTACCCTCATCACCAACCCAGACCCCATCATCTAAACTACCCACACAATCCATACAACCCTCCACAACACTACTACCCACCACAAGAGCAACATTTTTCCATCCATCATGCCCAAACTTACACCCAGCCTCTGACTCGTCCCCAATGGCGTGTACCGGCTCCCCAACACACATATCCACCTCCACAAAACACACACTCCCCTTCACAAAACACATATCCGCCACCGAGGACCTACAGGAATCCTTCAGGACTGAGCTTCCGGAGAAATCAGGCTTTCAGGAATGAAAGGATGCAGAAGCCAAGAACATTCACTCCGTTGGGAGAAGCCTATACTACTCTGTTTCACAAGTTGAAGCAGATAGGCCTACTAAGTCCTGTTGAAACCAAATTGCCAAATCCCCTCCCCGGAAATCTGAACCATTCAGTGAGTTGCGAATATTGTTCGGGTGCTCCCGGGCATGATACTGAGAAATGTTGGAAGTTGAAGACTGCCATACAAGATCTTATTGACACAAATAGGATCGAGGTTCAGGCACCAGGGGCACCCAACATCAATGAAAATCCGTTACCGGTGCACCATGAAGCTCACATGATCGAATTAGTGCACGAGGGAGGGAAACCAAAAATACCCTCACAAACGGTAATGATGATTCACGCCAGTACTAATGAAGAGTCAACCAGTGGAAAGGCAGTGGTACAGTCGGGAGAGGTATATGACAATCCCTTTGTGATAGCAGGGAAAGGGTCATCTATTAGTGCGAAGAGGCCAGAGTCAGTCAGAGCAGTGTTGCAGGGAGTAGCAAACAAACCAAGGTTGGTAGTAAAAGGGGTCCATGTGGGACCAGTTGTTATCAAGCCAGTCATACAGTTGCCGATGACAAGTGAGAAGGCTGTGCTGTGGAACAACAGTCAAGTGATGGTGACGCATAAGGGGAAGGAGGTTGTGGAAGACGTATGCGAAGCACAAGGGTTAACTTGATCGGGAAGGTGTTTTGCTCCCGCAGAGTTGAGAAGGGTCAATCCTGAAACAATAAAGAAACCTGTAACAGAGGAAGAAGCAGAGGAATTTTTGAAGAAGATGAAGGCACATGATTACTCAATTATAGAGCAATTGAGAAAGACCCCAGTCCAGATTTCGTTGCTATCCTTGTTAATCCATTCAAACGATCACTGTCAGGCTTTAATGAAGATTCTGAACGAGGCCTATGTCCCGGACAAGCTCTCAGTAAACCATTTGGAGAAAGTAGCGCACAAGATCTTTGAAGTAAACCGAGTGACATTCTCTGACGATGAGTTACCGGTAGAGGGTACTGAACACAACAGAGCACTCTATCTGACGGTAAAGTGCAAAGAATCGGTGGTCACTCGAGCATTAATTGATAACGGGTCAAGTGCCAATATCTGTCCTTTGGCCACTCTCAACAAGCTAAAGGTTGCTGATGACAGGATCCACCAGAATAGTGTCTGCGTCCGAGGTTTTGATGGGGGAGGCATTAACACAGTAGGTGATATCGTACTGGAACTAACCATTGGCCCAGTCGAGTTCACCATGGAATTTCAAGTAATAGATGTGGCAGTGTCGTACAATCTTTTGTTGGGGCGACCATGGATCCATGCAGCTAAGGCAGTGCCTTCTACGCTGCATCAAGTGGTCAAATTTGAATGGGATAGACAAGAGATTGTGGTACACGGGGATGACGGCACACACGCCGCTAGTGATACTATTGTGCCCTTCATAGAAACCAACAATGATAAGGGCCCATGGGTTTATTAGGTTTTTGATGCAGTCTCGGTGGACAAAATTCCTGAGGGCGAGGGCCTTCCACTTCCCAGAATCACAGCCGCAACCGTCATGATAGCGTCAGAAATGTTGAATAGCGGGTTTGTACCAGGGAAAGGTCTGGGGGTTGATCTGAAGGAAATGATCCAACCAGTTTCTTTGCCCAAGAACCTAGGAACTTTTGGGTTGAGATTCAAGCCCACCGCAGCGGATGTGAAGCGAGCCCGCAAATTGAAGAAAAGAGTTTGGGTCCTTCCTAAACCAGTCCCACGCCTGTCTAGGTCATTTGTCAAAGCAGGGTGCAGAAAGTTGCCAGTCCCGGAAGTTCTTGAACCTCTGATGGGGCCAAACGAAGATTTGAATGAAAGCTTTGGAAGAGTGTTTGCCGACGTCAACATGATAGAAGCTGGAGAGGGTTCTAGTAAGGCAGACATACAGTTTGTGGGTCCCAAGGTCAAGGTCAACAATTGGATGGCTACTCCTCTTCCTACTTGGAGGGAGTCTTGGTAGTTGACTCTGATTTTCCTTTTCTGTTTTCTGGATTATTCCAGGGTTGTAATCTAGATTTCTTTTTATTATGTCGAATATAGTGTGAAACCTTGTTATCCCGTAATTCAATAAAACGAAGAGTTTCTTCTTTATTTCTTATCTTTTTTTTATTATTTATTTTAATTTTGCTTCTTTCATATCTTTCTCTGAATAGTTCTTTTCATACTGATTCTAATGACATGGCATGCACAACGGATCTTCAACCTAGTCTAAAAGATCAATATGATTCTGAGCTAAACATACAAGAGGTCGATTATGATAATGAATCGGAATACAATTAGGATGAAGCATTCGAGGAGATAAACAGGGAGTTGAGCCAGTTTGAAGAAAAATACAAACCCAACTTAAATGACACAGAAACCATCAATTTAGGGGATGCCGGCGATATCAGAGAAACTAAAGTAAGCATCCACATTGCACCAAATATCAGGGAGGAATTGGTCACACTTATCGAGTTCAAAGATGTTTTTGCATGGTCGTATGATGACATGTCGGGGTTAAGCACAAATTTAGTGGTTCACAAATTGCCCACTAACCCGGCATGCCCTCCCGTCAAGAAAAAATTGAGGAAATTCAAAACGGATTTGAGTGTGAAGATTAAAGAAGAAGTAACCAAGCAGCTGCAAGCAAAGGTTATTCGTGTCACTCGATATCCTGATTGGTTGGCTAATGTGGTGCCGGTACCAAAGAAAGATGGAAGGATCAGGGTATGTGTCGATTACCGCAATCTGAATAGGGCAAGCCCTAAAGACAACTTTCCTTTACCCAACATCCATATCTTAATCAACAATTGTGCTGGACGTGAGATCAGATCTTTTGTGGATTGCTATGCTGGATATCATCAGATTCTGATGGATGAGGAAGATACGGAAAAGACAGCCTTCATTATGCTGTGGGGAACTTATTGCTACCGGGTAATGCCATTTGGTTTAAAGAATGCTGGGGCAACGTACATGAGGGCAATGACCACTGTGTTTCATGACATGATACACAAAGAAATTGAAGTGTACGTAGACGATGTAATCATAAAGTCCAAGCGTCGGGAAGACCACGTAGCAGACCTAAGGAAGTTCTTTCAAAGACTTCGAAGGTATGATATTAAGCTCAACCCATCCAAATGCGCATTTGGTGTTCCATCAGGGAAGCTTTTGGGATTCATTGTCAGTCGGCGAGGTATTGAATTGGATCCATCAAAAATCAAATCTATCCAAGAGTTGCCACCGCCGAAGAACAAGACAGAAGTAATGAGTCTGTTGGGAAGGTTGAATTACATCAACAAATTTATTGCTCAACTCACAGCAACCTGTGAACCCATTTTTCAGCTGTTGAAGAAGGATGCTGCAATAGGATGGACAGCGGAATGCCAGGTGGCATTCGACCAAATCAAAGAATATTTATCAAATCCACCTGCATTGGTTCCCCCTAAACCGGGAAGACCGTTAATTCTTTATCTGACGGTCTTGGAGAATTCTTTTGGTTGCGTGTTGGGGCAACACGACATTACAGGAAGAAAAGAGCAAGCCATCTATTATCTCAGCAAGAAGTTTACAGTATATGAGGTTAAGTACACTCAACTCGAGAAGACATGTTGCGCCCTAACCTGGGTGGCCCAGAAGTTGAAACATTATTTATCCTCATATACTACTTATCTCATTTCCCGTTTGGATCCGTTAAAGTATATTTTCCAAAAACCTATGCCCACAGGAAGGTTAGCAAAATGGCAAATATTACTCACGGAGTTCAATATCGTCTATGTGACGAGGACAGCCATGAAGGCCCAAGCGTTGGCAGATCACTTGGCTGAGAATCCTGTTGACGAGGAATACGAGCCGTTGAGGACGTATTTTCCCGACGAGGAAGTAATGCAGATAGATGAGTTGGAGTTACCTGAGGAACCCAGTTGGAAGCTCTTCTTTGATGGAGCCGCAAATGCGAAGGGAGTTGGAATAGGAGCAGTGCTTATTTCCGAAACAGGACATCATTACCCTGTTACAGCTCAACTGTGTTTCTATTGTACCAACAACATGGCTGAGTATGAGGCATGCATTTTGGGTTTGCGATTAGCGGCAGACATGGATATCCAGGACGTCTTGGTCTTGGGAGATTCGGACCTCTTGGTGCATCAAATTCAGGGTGAATGGGAAACACGGGATTTGAAGCTCATACCATATCGACAATGTTTGCACGATCTGAGCAAGCGATTTCGATTAGTAGAGTTCAGACATATCCCGAGAGTTCACAATGAGGTTGTCGATGCATTGGCCACTTTAGCATCAATGTTGCACCACCCAGACAAAATTCATGTTGACCCATTGCACATCCAGGTTCACGATCAACATGCCTATTGCAACACGATAAAAGAAGAAGTGGATGGCGAGCCATGGTTTTATGACGTCAAAGAGTATCTCAGGATGGGGATATACCCAGACCAGGCCACCGGAGACCAAAAAAGAGCCATTCGACGATTGTCTAGTGGTTTCTTCCTCAGTGGAGGAGTGTTATACAAGAGAACCCCAGATTTGGGATTGCTGAGATGTATAGACACCAGTCAAGCCACGACGGTTATGACAGAGGTACATGCTGGAGTTTGTGGTCCCCATATGAGTGGATATGTATTGGCGAAGAAGATTCTTCGAGCAAGGTATTATTGGCTCACCATGGAGCATGATTATATCAAATTCATGCGGAAATGCCATCAGTGTCAGATACACGGCGATCTGATTCATTCTCCACCAATGGAATTGCACACAATGTCAGCACCATGGCCATTTGTGGCATGGGGGATGGACGTCATTGGGCCTATTGAGCCGGCAGCTTCGAACGGTCACAGGTTCATTCTGGTGACCATCAATTATTTTACTAAGTGGGTTGAAGCCAAAACTTTCAAGTCAGTAACCAAGAAGGCAGTGGTGGATTTTGTCCATTCCCATATCATCTGTAGATTTAGGATCCCGAAAGTGATAATCACAGACAATGGTGCTAATCTTAGCAACAGTTTGATGAGAGAAGTATGCGAATAATTTAAGATTACACACCGTAATTCCACACCATATCGTCCCAAGACAAATGGAGCTGTTGAAGCAGCCAACAAGAACATCAAGAAGATACTGAGGAAGATGGTAGAAGGATCCAGACAATAGCATGAAAAATTACCATTTGCATTATTGGGTTATCGCACTACCGTCCGGACTTAAGTAGGTGCAACCCCTTATTTGTTGGTGTATGGAACTGAAGCAGTGATACCGACGGAAGTGGAAATTCCATCCCTTCGGATTGTCGCCAAGGCTGAGATTGATGATGATGAGTGGGTCAAAACCCGTTTGGAGCAGTTGAACTTGATTGATGAAAAGCGATTGGCAGCTGTATGTCATGGCCAGTTATATCAAAGGATAATGGCAAGAGCCTACAACAAGAGGGTGCGCCCCAGAAAATTTGAAGTGGGGCAACAAGTGTTGAAACGAATCCTGCCACACCAAACGGAAGCAAAGGGCAAGTTCGCCCCGAATTGGCAAGGACCATTCATTGTAACCAGAGTATTGTCCAATGGTGCTCTATGTTTAACGGATATCGAAGGAAAATGCGTCGACATGGCTATCAATTCCGATGCAGTTAAGAGATATTATGTGTGATCTCTTTTGATTGTAATTGACGTTTGTTTGTGGATTAGCATTTATCGGAGAATGAAATGATGGAGACAATTCTTTCTTCTATCAAAACACTTTAACCTTTGCTTACCCTTTTGAGCCTCATTTATTCTTTCATATCCCTCTTTTGGAATCAGTAATTAAAATAAAAGATAAAAAGAGAGAAAAACAATGATAAAGACAAAAGAAAAATCACAAAAAAAAAAAACAAAGAAGTGGGGAACTACGTTTGACCTGATTCCTCAAAGAAGGATACGTAGGCGCCTCACAGCTCGGTCATAGTGTAACAAAAATAAGAATCCCCAAGCAAGAAAACTGGGGCAGAAGTTGTGTTTATAATTTTGGGAAAGGAAGTTTGATTCCAAGAGTTGTAATATTTTACCCGTCAAAATTATTTTGAGCCTTTTGATGCCCCTTTTCCCTTTTTTTTAGCCATACACAAAAAACCATATTGATGTCCAAAAAAGACCTCCCGATCAGTATTCGAGAAGTGCCAAGTTCATGCACGTGGAAGTCGGGAACAACACTCTGATCCCCAGAAGAGAAGAGGATCATAAACTGGAAATGAATTGATATCCGAGAGAATCCCCAACAAAGAGCGTCGTATCGACACGCTCCAATCCCCAGCTAAAAAATAAAATAAAATGAGAGAGTCTTATTGGTGAAAACCTTCACAGGCACCATGATGCGACAAGAGTTGAGAGAAATGAGAGAGTCTTATTAGTGAAAACCCCTCGAAGGGCGCTATGAGACGACAAGGCGAGATTGGCGGAAAGGGCCCGCCTTTGGCAAAAGTCGAATATTCATTTATCCCCAGCGAGATGAGGCCATCTGAAAGATTGATCGATACAAATAGACTGGGTTGATTGATCCGGAATGCACGACATAATCGTTGGGATTAGTTATATCATTCAGATAAGTTCTTTTCTTTTCTTTTTCCCCAGCGTTTGTTCAGAAAGGCTTCTTTTTCTATCTGTAAAATTATCACTCTTTCATTTCTTGGTTTAAAAGATTTTATTTCCCCCCAACTTCATTTTTGAAAAGGATTTTCAGAATTTACTACCAATTGCCAAAATGGTGCAAGGCGAAATACGAAAGGGACAAGCCAAAGATAAGGCGACAAAACGAAAAGAAGTTTGTCGCAAGACCAAATAATGAATGGGTCTAGATCCTAAGAGGCCCAAATTTTCAAGGGAAGTTATGGATCAAATTCGAAGAAGATCCGCAGCCATCTGATACATTCTCGATTAAGCTCCACAATGGTCGGACGACACGGAGTGGGGAAGGAAGAGAAACGATAACCATCCCCAACGGGAATATCAGCCCCAACAATCAATATTCTCCCCAGCAAGTTTTATAGCAATGCAAGGAAAAAAAAGAGGGAAAAACCATCCTCAGCAGAAGTGGCACGACCACTCGCCCCATGTTAAACTAACAAATTTTTCTTTGATTTGAAACAGGGAAAAGAAATAATATTGACCGCAGGAAGACAGAGTCACAAAGCAGATTATCAAACTGGGGAAGAAAATTTTCTCTCATTACGAAAATTTTCTCTGAATAAGAAGTTGTTGAAGTCAGGAGCCCGCCTGGAGAATGGAGGCTGATTTATTTTTAGGAAAGTTGTCAAAGTCAGGAGCCCGCCTGGAGAATGGAGGTGATAAATTTTTGGAAAAAAAAAAGTTGTTGAAGTCAGGAGCCCGCCTGGAGAATGGAGGCTGATTTATTTTTAGGAGCAAGTTGTCGAAGTCAGGAGCCAGCCTGGAGAATGGAGGTGATAAAATTTAAGAAGTTGAAGAAGTCAGGAGCCTGCCTGGAGAATGGAGGTGATAGAATTTAAGAAGTTGAAGAAGTCAGGAGCCCGCCTGGAGAATGGAGGTGATAGAATTTAGGAAAGTTGTAGAAGTCAGGAGCCCGCCTGGAGAATGGAGGCTGATTTATTTTAAAAAGTTGTTGAAGTCAGGAGCCCGCCTGGAGAATGGAGGCTGAATTAAATTTTAAGAAGTTGTTGAAGTCAGGAGCCCGCCTGGAGAATGGAGGCTGAATTAAATTTTGAGAAAGATGAAGAAGTCAGGAGCCCGCCTGTAGAACGGAGGTTGTTGTATGTCGAAGATGAAGAAGTCAGGAGCCCGCCTGTAGAACAGAGGTTGTTATAAATTCAAGATGAAGAAGTCAGGAGCCCGCCTGTAGAACGGAGGTTGTTATAAATTCAAGATGATGAAGTCAAGAGCCCGCCTGAAGAACGAAGGTTGCTATATGTTGAAGATGATGAAGTCAGGAGCCCGCCTGTAGAACGAAGGTTGCTATATGTTGAAAATGATGAAGTCAGGAGCCCGCTTGTAGAACGGAGGTTGCTATATGTTGAAAAATGAAGAAGTCAGGATCCCGCCTGTAGAACGGAGGTTGTTGTATGTCGAAGATGAAGAAGTCAGGAGCCCGCCTGTAGAACAGAGGTTGTTATAAATTCAAGATGAAAAAGTCAGGAGCCCGCCTGTAGAATGGAGGTTGTTATAAATTCAAAATGAAGAAGTCAGGAGCCCGCCTGTAGAATAGAGGTTGTTATATGTTGAAGATTGATGAAGTCAGGAGCCCGCCTGTAGAACGGAGGTTGTTAAATTCAAGATGATGAAGTCAGGAGCCCGCCTGTAGAACGGAGGTTGCTATATGTTGAAAATGATGAAGTCAGGAGCCCGCCAGTAGAACGGAGGTTGCTATATGTTGAAAAATGATGAAGTCAGGAGCCCGCCTGTAGAACGGAGGTTGCTATATGTTGAAAAATGATGAAGTCAGGAGCCCGCCTGTAGAACGGAGGTTGTTGTATGTTGAAAAATGAAGAAGTCAGGAGCCCGCCTGTAGAACGGAGGTTGTTATATGTTCAAGATGATGAAGTCAGGAGCCCGCCTATAGAATGGAGGTTGTCATATGTTGAAGTTGAAGAAGTCAAGAGCCCGCCTGTAGAACAGAGGAATATCTTTCAAGATCAAGCAGTAACCCACCGGAAGGCAGAAGGTTACAACAAAAATCCCCAGCAGAATGAAGAAAGCCGCATCCTCAGCGGACAGAACAAAATGATGAATACTGGTATTCGGAAAAACAAAAGGCGAGTGTCATCACCAGCAATCGTCAGAAAAAAGAAGCACCGGAAGAAACACCAGCCGACAAGAAAGCAAGACAGCAAGAATAAGTTTGAAGATAGATAAGATCTTGTGATCCGTAGTCTAGTCTAGTATCTTGTTTTCTTTTTAGCACGGTGTAACAAGGAGACCGGTAGAGCAGTAGTAACAACATACAACAGCAGTAACATCAAACATTACAGTCACATGGTATTCCCAACTACCAAAACTTCCCGAACTACATTAACCTGATTCTCTTTTAGCCAGGGATATGTAGGAGACCTTTGAAGCAAAAGTTCGGTTAAATCTTTTTTCAAAAAATGCTTCACACGGAGTACTCCAACAGGGCAAAAATAACTCGTATCCGCTCACTTTATCTTTGCGCAAAAGCTCTTTGTGCTTTCGGACAAAGAGGGGCAGCTGTGAGCACGTGATTTTTACTTCATGGAAATTACTCCAAAAGAAATCAAAAAAATAAAACAAATCCATCTGTGTACAATTTTTAGAATTTACGTGACATTTTAGTAATTATTTGGTCCGTAAATGCTTGCCGTTGTTGTGATTAATATAAATTTATATATATATATATATATATAAATACATGTTGCATGCGCATTCAAGATTTAATTGTGCATTTTGGAGTCAATTAAACCATGTTTTATTTTAAAAGAAAGAAAATCACAAAAATATGCATTTTTGTTGTGTTTTGTCATTTATGGGTGTCGTGGTGTAATTTTATTTTTAATTAAATATTTGACCTTGTGTGTTAATTGTTGTTAAGGTTTAACATTGTTGTAGGCTAATTTTGGTTTTACAAAATTATTTTAGAATTTGTTGATTGTTAATTAAATTAGAAAAAGAAAAGAGTTGAAAATAGTAAAGAATACCCGGATTTGAGCCAAAAATTGAGCTGAAAATTAGGCCCAAATAGCACCAAAAATCGGCCCAAGTCAGTCAGCCCAGAAGACCCGTCTCCCACGCCATCAAACGACGTAGTCTGATACCAGAACTACGTCGCTTCAATGACAGTCGATCCCAGCCGTCCATCTAGCCCTCATCCAACAGATGCAATCAGTACCCATATCCAAAAGCCAAACCCGACCCAGAGATTGACCCACCGTCTCGTTAAGTGAACTAATCCGAACCATTGATCCTGATTGATCAAACGACTAGGATTCGACTTTTGGCCCGGTATATAAATGATCCCAACGAACCCCGCCCCCTATCCAAACACCCCCCCTGGTTTCATCGTCTCTCTCAGAGACGATCCCAAACACCCCCAACAACACCACCAGTCACCATAGCTACACCACTGAACCTACAAACCACCCTGAACACGAATCCCTGGTCACTTAACTTCAAATCATCTCTAGGGTTCTCGAATCTTCGATCAAAGATTCGAGCCAAAATCCTAAATCACCTAATGAGTCCCAAATTCACACAAGCCACTCCCCTGACATCCCTTATACCCTAATCAACGTTGGTTTCGTTCGAATCTAGGTAGAACACTTCGAACCCCAAATCTGAGCTCAAGAACCCTAAAAATCAAATCCATGGGGGTCCGTCCAAATCAAAAACAGATTGGGGTCTAATAGACCTTAATCGAGGTGTTCTCAGTCGGGAACACTTCGATTAAAGTCCATTCGACCTCAAAGAAGTCCAGTCCGGTTCAGGCCTGGGTCGTTTTTGATGCTTAAGCTTCTGAGGTAATTTTCTTTTCTTTCCTTCTATTCAGTGTCAAGTGTATGTTATGAGATATCTATTCGCTTCGACTAATGTCGTCGAATAGTTTAGTTTCGTAAGCTCCCTGCTAAATGTCCCGAATATTGAAATAATTTGGTGGCCTGTTTAGTCTATGTTGTTTGTCGATTGTTTGTTACATGTAATAGTTTGTATAGTCGATTTGAGTAACGTCGTCGAATAATTAAGTTTCATAAGTTCCATGTTCTGTCCGAAAACACATGAATCACCTGTGTGTTCTATTTTAGCCTGCTTTTGTTGTCGACTGATTAGTATACGTTGTAACTCGCAAAGTCGACTCGATACATATTGTCGTTTGTTTTTTTTTACAGTCTTGAAAGGCAACAACTTGATTCACACCATCTGATTAGCACCCCTGTTGGATTAAATTCGAGCCATTGGTTAAGCCTAAACTGAGAATTAAACATAGCTGTAATACCCTGAGTATTCAACCAGAAATCAGTCTTAAGGTGCAAGCTTATATAGGTTGTGATTTTAACTTCTGAGTTTAGGGTTAGACAGTAATAACAGTGGATTAAAAGGGTAAGTTTGGTAAGTCTAAAAGGGTTTCAACAGGCCCTAGCTCAAGTCTGCCCAGTTGTTAATAATTAACCTTAGTTTAGTTGTTAATGGGGAACCAAACAGTGGAGCATGGGGGCTGACTAATAATACTTTAATCACCCATACCTCTTGAATAAAATAAAAGGACAAGCATGGGGAACAATATAACTGGCATCGAGAAAAGACATTTAGGCATGAGGAATTAAGGGGTATGGGCAGAAAAGACTGAAGGGATCCGGGCAGCTTGACTGGTTGGGATTGGTTTATAAATAGGCTGCTTTAGAACAACTAAGGGGGCTGGAAGATTATTAAGTGTTCAGAGAAAAAAAAGAGCAAAAACGAAGCTGGTTTTTTCCAACTTTGAGAGATCAGTTTAGTTTTGAGAGCATAGGCTGGTTTTTCTAATCCTAAGAGACCAGAGAGAGATTGAAAGAAGAAAAATTTGCTTTACTTTTACTGTTGAAATCAGTATTCACCTCTGTTACTGTTGCATTGAGAGTTGTGGAAATTTGCTGAAAGTCTGTTGGTCCATCTTCTGTTGCAAACTCAAGTTTTGGTCATATTGTGGTGATTTATATTGTTGTTGGGGTATTTGGGTTGTATTCTGGGATTTTCTGGTGCATTTGGTGTTGCTGCGTGGCATTTTCTGAAGCTATTATTGGGTTTTAATCTACTGTTGGGCTATTTTTGGCTGCTGCTGTGTTGCTGAATTTGCTGTTGTGCCATTGCAACTGCTGCTGACTTCTTTCTCTACTCTGTTTCTGTTCTTCTATCAGGTACACGCCTTTACCATGGCTGTTGTAAGCCGGAAAAATGTGAAGCATGAATGCTTGTGAAAAATTGAAGTTGAAATGAAAACCAGAAAAACAATCTGTTTTGTTTTTGTCGTTACTGTTTTGTTTAGTTACTTAAGGCATTACTGAATCTGTAATTTGTGAAAATATAGTTTCGTCATTCTAGTTGTTTGTAAGGGACTGTAGAAACTGCTATGCGTTAGATAGTGTGTTGGAATAACGTAGTTTAGCTCGTATTCAAACAGAACTTGATCATGTAATGGATGTTTGGGTATAACTTCCGATAATTTGCAAAATGGCACTTGTGGTTTGATCCCTGAAATAGGTAGTAAGTTGTTAACTAATCTCAGATTATAGCATGATTGTTTGAGTTCTTGGTCAACTAGATCGTAGCATTAATCTTACCCTCAATTGTTACTCAAAAAAGGTACTGTAACGCTTTAAGGAAAAAGAAGCATAGTTGTAAGTCTGAGATTGCTAGTTAAGGTAGCAAGCAAGGATAGGCACGCGTGAGTTGGTGAGCTAACAATTTCTGGTGGCTCGAATCATGCCAGGATTCCGGCACGTTTTACTCTGTAACGACATTTCGGAACTAATCAAATCTGCAAAAGTTATTAAAGGGCCCGGACTTTTCAAGCATGTGAACTAATTAGGACTTTGTCTTCTTTCATGTTTAGAGAAAAATTTAATAGAAAACCTTAGCCACTTTTAGGATTGCCTTTTAATAATAAGAATGAGATGAGCCTCGCAAAAAAAAAAAAAAATCAAATTGCGGGGCCCTCAATAAATATTTGTTTTAAAATTACTTAGACTCCGGGATGGACCGTTTAGCAAAATTTCACGGACCTACCCAAAACAATGGTGCGTTAGTCGCTTTAGGCGCGTATTTAATAATGTTATCTTCTTAAACTCGGGTGCGCATTTCATGCGACCCAAATCCAAATCCCAAAACATTGAATAAAACTGTGTTCCGGATTGCGGGTGCATTTCATGTGACGCAATCCAAAGACATGTTTTTAGACGATGTTCACATTCTTTTTTAAAATATAATAATAAAGGCGGTAAAGAGTTAAAACTTGCACAAGAGCGCATAATTGTATAAAATCAGATAAACAAGCCGAACATGACAGTTGAGCGACCGTGCTAGAACCACGGAATTCTGGAATGCCTAACACCTTCTTCCGGGTTAACAGAATTCCTTATCCGGATTTCTGGTTCGCAGACTGTAATATGGAGTCATTCTTTTCCTCGATTCGGGATTAAATTGGTGACTTGGGACACCTTAAACCTCTCAAGTGGCGACTCTGAAATAAATAAACGAATCCCGTTTCGATTGTCCTTTAATTGGAAAAAAATCCTTCACCCCTCGCGGGGGCGGATACAAGAGGTGTGACACTACGCTCTGTGCTCTTTTGCACAGATCTAGGTTTTGGACATCAGCAGTAGCGCGGGATCCAGCCTTCAGTCCAGTGAGACACTGAGGTAGCCTTGCAGGCGTTCGCAGGCCTGACGTCTCCTCTATCTTTTATTTACGTCTGTTATCTCATGTATTCTAGATAAACAGTTTATATTTTCTTTCAAACAATTGTATTTATCACTCTTAGAAGTTCGTGAGTAATGTGACACCAGTTCTTGGGTAAAGGCATATGTTGATTCTCGCATTATTGTTCAGTTTCTTTAAACTTAAGTCTTCCGCTTATTTATTTAATCTCGTTGCTTTCATGCTATCGCTGATAATTGTTAAAAGAAGTAATTGTTAATGAAGTAAGCAGTTAAGGATTGGCTTTCCTAGCTCTCATTATTAGGCGCCATCACGACTCCCGAGGGTGGGAAATCCGGGTCGTGACAAGTTGGTATCAGAGCTCTAGGTTACATAGGTCTCACAACTCACGGACAAGCTCAGTAGGGTCTGAGGGATCGGTATGGAGATGTTTGTATTTTTCCCCCAGAGGCTACCGAGTTAGGAAAACTTCACTTTTGTTCTTTCTTGTCGTGCAGATTTGTTCCTCAAATGCTAATTGAACTTCTACTCTGTTCTTCGCAGATGGCGAGAACATGCGCTTCCTCATCTACTACTCAGTAGCCCGAGCCCCCTACAACATTTCCCACTAGGGGTAGAGGATGAGGCCGTGCTAGAGGCCGAGGTAGAGGCAGAGCGCAGCCCCGAGCAGTGGCACCAATGGCGGAGCCTTAGGTTGATTTTGAGGAGGAGGTTCCAGTCCCAATAGTTCTGGTGGTCCCAGCTCAGCTCCTAAAGGGGTTTATCGCTACCCCAGTTCTTCAGGACGCTCTGGTTCGATTGGTGGGCCTTATGGAGAGTGTCACCCTAGCAGGTTTGCTTCCTGTAGCACCAGCCACTTCTCAGGCTGGAGGAGGGGCTCAGACTCTTGCTACACGCACTCCGGAGCAGGTAGCTCCCTAGATTCAGGTTCCAGCGGTTCAGCCAACGGTGGTAGTTTAGCCGGGTGTAGTGGCTTAGACCGACAATGGAGCGGCTATGTCCGCCGATGCTTTGTGGAGACTGGACAGATTCACCAAGCTCTTCACTACTACTTTCAGCGGAGCTCCTTCTGAGGATCCCCAGGATTTCTTATACAGCTGCCACGAGGTTCTCAGGAACATGGGCATTGTTGAGACCAATGGGGTCGATTTTACTGCATTTCGCTTATATGGATCCGCCAAGACTTGGTGGAGGGATTATTGCTTAGCGAGACTAGCCGGATCACCATCTTTGACATGAGAGCAGTTTTCAGTGTTGTTTCTGGAGAAGTTTCTCCCCGTGACGCAGAGAGAAGCCTATCGAAGGCAGTTTGAGCGCTTTCAGCAGGGTTCCATGACAGTCACTCAGTATGAGACCAGGTTCATCGATCTAGCTCGCCATGCTCTTGTCATACTTCCCACCGAGAGAGAGAGAGGGTGAGGAGGTTTATTGATGGTCTTATTCAGTCGATTCGTCTTCAGATGTCCAAGGAGGCCGGGAGTGAGATTACATTTGAGGAGGCAGACAATATGGCCCGTAGAGTTGAGATGGTTCTGTCACAGGGAGGTGGTCATGGGTCGGATAAGCGGCCCCGTCATTCAGGTAGATTCAGTGGTACCTCGTTTGGAGGTAGAGATTCATATGGTAGAGGCCATCCTCCTAGGCCCTTTCAGTCAGCTCTTCAGGTCTCCCATGGTACTTCAGGTGGTCGTGATTCTCAGACGCACTATTCTGATTAGCAGCCTTACAGTGCACCATCAACACCTATCAGTGCACTGCCGCTTCAGAGTTTCCAGGATTATCAGCCCCAGCAACCGAGGGCTTATTTTACTTGTGGCGACACGAGGCACATTGCTAGGTATTGCCCTCGAGCTTCGAGCAGTTCTCCGCATCAGGGTTCTCGTGCTATGTACAGGCACCAGATGTCCCACAGCCTGCCCAACCAGCTAGAGGCGAGGGTAGAGGTGTTAAAGGTAGAGGTAGAGGTCCTAGAAGTGGAGCTCAAGCCGCCAGAGGTGGAGGCCAACCAGCAGCAGGCCGTCCCAGAGAGGCAGTTCAGGGTGGTGGGCCCAGCCCCGATGTTATGCACTTCCAGCCAGGCCCGAGGCTGAGTCTTCAGATGCAGTCATTACAGGTACTATACTGGTTTGTGATAGAGATGCTTCAGTGTTATTTGATCCAGGGTCTACGTATTCGTACGTGTCATCTTATTATGCCCCGTACCTTGTCATGCCTAGTGATTCATTGAGTATTCCTATTTATGTGTCTACACCGGTGGGTGATTCTATTGTGGTCGACCGAGTTCATCGTTCTTGTATTGTAGTGTTTGGGGGTCTTGAGACCCGTGTTGATTTGTTGCTTTTAGACATGGTCGACTTCGATGTTATATTGGGAATGGATTGGTTATCCCCGTACCATGCTATCTTGGATTGCAATGCCAAGACCGTGACCTTAGCCTTACCGGGTTTTCCCCGTTTAGAGTGGAGAGGGACTCCTAGTCATTCTACCCGAAGTGGTATTTCATATGTGAAGGCTCGACGTATGGTCGAGAAGGGGTGTTTGGAATATTTGGCTTATGTTCATGACTCCAGTGCTGAGGTTCCCTATATTGATTCTGTGCCCGTGGTTCATGAGTTTCCTGAGGTTTTCCCTTTAGACCTGCCGGGGATGCCACCTGACCGGTACATTGATTTTTGCATTGATCTGGCTCCGGGCACTCAGCCTATTTCTATTCCACCATATCGTATGGCCATGCCGGAGTTGAAAGAGTTAAAGGAACAGTTGCAAGATTTGCTTGAGAAGGGTTTCATTAGACCCAGCGTTTCGCCTTGGGGTGCACCGGTTTTGTTTGTAAAGAAAAAGGATGGTTCGATGAGAATGTGAATTGATTACCGGCAATTGAACAAGGTTACGATCAAGAATAAGTATCCACTATCGAGGATTGATGATTTGTTCGATCAGCTTCAGGGTGCCAAGGTATTTTCAAAGATTTGCTTGAGATCTGGCTACCACCAATTGAGAATTAGGGCATCCAATGTCCCTAAAGCAGCTTTCCGCACTTGGTATGGGCATTATGAGTTCTTGGTTATGTCATTCGGGTTGACCAATGCCCTAGCAACATTTATGGAGTTGATGAACCGAGTGTTGAAGCCTTATTTAGACACATTCGTGATAGTTTTTATTGATGATATTCTGATATATTCCCGCATCCAGGAGGAGCACGAGCAGCACCTCAGAGTGGTTCTTCAGACTCTGAAGGATAGTCAGTTATACGCTAAGTTCTCGAAGCGTCAGTTCTGGTTGAGTTTAGTGACATTCCTGGGTCATGTTGCATCAGCAGAAGGTATTCAGGTTGATCCAAAGAAGATTGAGGCAGTCAAGAACTGGCCTAGACCAGCATCAGCTACAGAGATTCGGAGTTTCTTGGGATTGGCAGGCTACTATCGTCGGTTCGTAGAGGGGTTCTCATCTATTGCAGCCTCGATGACCAGGTTGACCCAGAAGGGTGCTCAGTTCAGATGGTCAGACGAGTGTGAGGCAAGCTTTTAGAAGCTCAAGACAGCTTTGACTACGGCACCGGTATTGGTTTTGCCCACAGGTTCAGGGCCTTACACAGTCTATTGTGATGCTTCCCGTATTAAGGTTGGTGCAGTGTTGATGCAGGATGGCAAGGTCATTGCCTATGCTTCAAGGCAATTGAAGATTCACGAGAAGAACTATCCGATTCATGATTTAGAGTTGGCAGCCATTGTTCACGCATTGAAGATTTGGAGGCATTACCTGTATGGTGTGGCATGTGAGGTGTTCACGGATCACAAGAGTCTTCAGTATTTGTTCAAGCAAAAGTAGTTGAATTTGAGGCAGAGGAGGTTGTTAGAGTTGTTGAAAAATTATGACATCACTATCTTATATCATCCGAGGAAGGCCAATGTGGTGGCCGATGCTTTGAGTAGAAAGTCAGCCAGTATGGCCAGTCTTGCTTATAATCCAGTTGGTGAGAGGCCTCTTGCTTTGGATGTTCAGGCTTTGGCCAATCGATTTGTAAGGTTGGATATTTCTGAGCCTAGTCAAGTATTAGCTTGCACGGTCGCTCGTTCTTCGTTATTGGAGCATATCCGTGATTGGTAGTTTGATGATCCCCATTTGTGTGTCCTTAGAGAGATGGTGCAGTGTGGGGATGCCAAGCAGGTTACCTTAGGTGATGATGGAGTTCTGAGATTGCAGGGTGGAGTTTATGTGCCTAATGTGGATGGGCTTCGAGAATTGATTCTAGAGGAGGCCCATAGTTCCTGGTACTCTATCCATCTGGGCGCCGCGAAGATGTATCAGGATTTGCGGCAGCATTATTGGTGGCGTAGAATGAAGAAGGATATCATTGCCTATGTGGCTCGGTGTTTGAATTGTCAGCAGGTTAAGTATGAGCATCATAGGCCTGGTGGATTATTTTAGAGGATTGAGTTTCCCGAGTGGAAGTGGGAGAGAATTACTATGGACTTCGGTACTGGACTTCCGTTGACCCGGAAGAAGTTCGATGCAGTTTGGGTCATTGTTGATAGGCTGACCAAGTCAGCGCATTTCATTCCTGTGGCAGTCTCCTATTCGTCCGAGAGGTTAGCTGAGATCTATATCCGGGAGATTGTTCGTCTTCATGGTGTGCCGATATCTATCATTTCGGACCGAGGTACGCAATTCACCTCGCGTTTCTGGAGAGCAGTTCAGCGAGGGTTAGGCACCCAGGTTGAGTTGAGTACAACATTTCATCCTCAGATGGATGGACAGTCCGAGCGGACTATTCAGATATTGGAGGATATGCTCCGAGCTTGTGTTATAGACTTTGGAGGTTCGTGGGATCAGTTTTTGCCTTTAGCAGAGTTTGCCTACAACAACAGCTACCAGTCGAGTATCCAGATGGCTCCTTATGAGGCTTTATATGGTAGGCAGTGTCGATCTCTGGTTGGATGGTTTGAGCCGGGAGAGGCTCGGTTGTTGGATACAGATTTGGTTCAGGAGGCCTTGGACAAGGTCAGGATCATTCAGGATAGGCTTCGTACAGCTCAGTCCAGGCAAAAGAGCTATGCAGATCGTAAGGTTCGAGATGTGGCTTTTATGGTTGGTGAGCGGGTATTGCTCCGAGTGTCGCCTATGAAGGGCATTATGAGATTCGGGAAGAAGGGCAAGCTTAGCCCTAGGTTCATTGGTCCATTTGAGATCCTTGATCGAGTGGGAGAGTTGGCTTATAGACTTGCATTGCCGCCTAGCTTATCAGCCGTGCATCCAGTGTTTCATGTGTCCATGCTTCGGAAATATCACGGTGATCCATCCCACGTGTTAGATTTCAGCACTGTCCAATTGGACAAGGATTTTTCATATGAGGAAAAGCCGGTGGCTATTCTAGACCGACAGGTTTGCCAGCTGAGGTCGAAGAGTTTTCCTTCGGTTCATGGTGGAGAGGTCAGCCTCCTGAGGTATCGACCTGGGAGTCCGAGTCCGATATGCAGGACCGTTATCCTCATTTTTTCCTGACTCAGGTACTTCCTTCTTCTGTCCGTTTGAGGACGAACGATTGTTTTAGAGGTGGAGAATGTGATGACCCAAAGGGGTCAACACCTGTTTCTAATTGAAATCTGTCTCCGAGGCCCTGAAAACCTCATTTAGAGTCGCCTCGATTTGTGTGCGCAATCCGGGCGCGTAGCCGGAAAACTTAAATGTGAAATCTTGTGAAAAATCGCAAAGTTTTGACCTCGAAATGAATAAGTTTGACTCCGGTCAATATTTTGGGTAAACAGACTCGGGCCTGTGATTTGACGATCCCGGAGGGTCCATAGGAAAATATGGGACATGGGCGCATGCCCGGAATCGAATTCCGAGGTCCCATGCCTGAGTTATGAATTTTTAAGTGAAATTGTTTACTGAAAATGTTTAAAGAAAATTGAAAAGAAATCTGATTAGAAAGCAATGGTATCGGGCCCGTATTTTGGTTCCGATGCTTGTTACGAGTCTTATATATGTTTTGAATCACTCCTGTAAAGTTTGGTAAAAAACGGACGTTGTTTGACGTGATCCAAACCCAAATTGGGAAAATTGATGTTTAAAAGGAAATCTGAGAAATTTCATGGATCTTGAGGCTCAATTCGATGTTCATGATGTTATATTGGTGATGTGATCACACGAATATGTTCGTAGGGTGTTTTTGAGGTAGTGTGCATGCTTGGTTTAGAGTTTCGAGGGCTCGGGTGAGTTTCTAGTAGGTTTCGGGATGCCTTAGGCTTTAAAAGATCAGATGTTGCAGGTTCAGGAATTTTGACAGGTCTCTGAACCCTTTTGTGCGGCCCGCGAGGAAACACGTGCGGCCGCGATCGCCTTTGCGCGGTCCGCGGTGGGTGCTGTGCGGCCACGGTCGGCCTTGCACGGTCCGCACAGGGCATAGACCGCAGGCCTTCAGGAAGCCTGTGCGACCGCGATCCTTCTTGCGCGGTCCGCGATGGGAACTTCAGAGGGGTATAAATACGCGTGAATTTCAGTTATCTTACACTTTTCAAAACCCCAAAACATAAGAGGCGATTTTCCAAACAACCTTTCTTCTCCGAAACGATTGGTAAATGATTTCTAACTTATTTGTTTTCACTTCTTAACACCTTTTAACATGATTTCAACTTCAAATCAAAGATTTTCATGAGGAAATTGGGTGATGTGGGTAGAACCTAGGTTTTTCTAAAATTAAGGATTTGGACCTCAATTTGAGGTCCGATTTCAAAACAAACAATATATTTAAATTTGTGGGGGCATGGATAATCGGATTTTGGTCCGAACCTCGGGTTTCGACCACGTGGGCCCGGGGGTGATTTTTGACTTTTGGGTAAAAATTTGGAAAACTCATTTTCATGCATTGGGGTTGACTCATTTAGCATTTATTGATGTAATTAAGCAACTTGTGACTAGATTCGAGCGGATTGGTGGTGGAATCAAGAGGTAAAACTATAATTGAGACTTGAGTGGTGTTCAAGGCATCGAGGTAAGTGTTTGGTTTAATCCTAGCTTGAGGGTTTAAGAGTTGAGTTATATTTGCTACTTGCTTCTTGTTGAGTACGCCGTATAGGCATGGTGACGAGTGTCTATACGTTGGTATCAAGCATGACCGTGGATCTTAACTTGAAAGTTGTTGTGTTTTTGAATGACACCTTGTATACTTTGATTAATGATCCTCTATGATTAAGTATTTCCATTAATTGAACTGAGTACTAGAAAACTGAGATTGGTTATAGCTGATTCTCCCTTGCCGGGATGACTATTTTGATATCCTTGTTCCCTTGCCGAAAAGTTATTATATTACTTATGTTCCCTTGCCAGGATTTTCTTGTGATTGTGAGATATTATGAAATGGGAACGGGTGGTACGCCTACTACAAGATATTATGAAATGGGAGCGGGTGGTACGCCTACCACAAGATTGATGAAATGGGAGTGGGTGGTACGTCTACCATAAGATATAATGAAATGAGAGCGGGTGATACGCCTACCACAAGATAGAATGAAATGGGAGCGGGTGGTACGCCTACCACGAGATATGAGAAATGGGATCGGGTTGCACGCCTGCAACAAGAGGAAATTGAAAGTGAAAGTTGCCTTTATTTTTCTTCATTTGTGATAGAAGTTATAGTGCTAGCTTCCTTATTATTTCCTGTTATTTCTTTTAACTGCTATCCCCGAAGCATGTTCCCCTTCCCCAGCTTTAACTGCTTATTACTTGTTTACTTTTCTGCCATATATTATATAACTGTACAGGTTCATCTGGAGTCTGGTCCTAGCCTCGTCACTACCTTGCCGGGGTTAGGCCGGACACTTACCAGCACATGGGGTCGGTTGTGCTGATACTACGATCTGTGATCTTTTGCACATATCCAGGTTTTGGACATCAGCAGTAGCGCGGGAGCCAGCCTTCAGTCCAGTGAGACACTGAGGTAGCCTTGCAGGCGTTCGTAGGCCCGACGTCTCCTCTATCTTTTATTTCCGTCTGTTATCTCATATATTCGAGACAAACAATTTATATTTTCTTTCAGACGGTTGTATTTAGCACTCTTAGAAGTTCGTGAGTAATGTGACACCAGTTCTTGGGTAGAGGCATATGTTGATTCTCGCATTATTGTTCAGTTTCTTTAAACTTAAGTCTTCCGCTTATTTATTTAATTCTGTTGCTTTCATGCTATCGCTGATAATTGTTAAAAGATGTAATTGTTAATGAAGTAAGCAGTTAAGGATTGACTTGCCTAGCTCTCATTAGTAAGCGCCATCACGACTCCCGAGGGTGAGAAATCTGGGTCGTGATAATTTTTTTATAAGAACTATACTTATTGCATCTTAATTGATAGGTTCTTTGTGGTTTGCTTATTTGATATTTGGATACAATGAATAGAGTTGGTAAAAATACTGAAACTATAATGACAGTGAATCCTTGGGATAGTGAATGTGAATTATAATGTTGGGTATTAATATTGCAGACAACATCATCCATCAACGAGCATAACATTTTAATAGTGAATGTGTATATGAGTAAGTAAAGAAGACTTGGATTTTCAGAAGCTATTTGCCTACTAGCTTCTTGATAAAAAGGACCTTCAAGCTACTTAATCTGTGTTATTTCCTAATCACAGTTGTTTGTTATACAAGTGGATGCCTTGTTTTATGATATTTTAAAGGATTGCTTGGATTTTATTTTTTGAAACTGAGTATCTTTTTTTTCTTGTCAGTGAATGAATGAATGAGGATATAAACAATAACTACATGTAATTTCTCGTCCAATTTACGGTAGGTTTGATTCTAATGTGAGAAAGCTTATATAGTTTACCTTACATTTTGATAGTTAGTAGTTATGTATATATAAACAAAGTTTATGCTGTCACATAGATTAGTTTGTGGATGTAAACTTTGTGTTGATATATTAGGAATCAGTGAACTTTCACTTATGTTAAAGCTGTAATGATAAAGTTGAGTTGTAATTTAGAAATTACTACTAATATATTTGCTCCATATTTTTTTTTTGCATTTTAATATCTATATATTAATATATATGTTAAATAGTATTTTGAATTGACTTTTTTTTTTTTAATAAATAGGTGCAGATTCACCTGGAATCAAAGAAGGTTGTGGACAAGCTAGAATAAGGGTATTGAAAAATAAAGAACTCTTTTGGAGAAAAGATGATATTAGAGATTCTAGTTGGTAAATGGAGGCCAATCAAGGCAATTCCATCAGCAGATCTGTCAAATGAGTGGGGAATAACTGCTCAAAATTTTCGTTCGCTTCCAAACAAGTGGAAAGAGCTCACAAGAAAGGAAAAAGATGCAACACCGATTAGATTACATTGTATTTTTTTGAGACAATCATATTTTTATTGTAGGACATTAGTTTGTCATAAATGTGACAAAAAAATAGACTTTGTCCTAGAATTTCCTTATCAATAATATATAATATTTTCTTTGACAATGAATTATCTTTGTATTTTTGACTATTGTAATTGTCACTAATCATGATGATTTATAGTAACGTTTTTGTTTTGTCAGTAAAATTAATATTTTTAGTGACGAAATGATAATTTAACTACGTATTGTAAACCTTATTTATAAGAGGAGAGTTTTCACTAATTTATACAATTAGGGGCAAAGTATATTTTTGTATATAAAAGGCATTCTTTAGTGACGATATTGCAACGGTTCAACTACGAAATACATATAATCTTATAGACAATTTATGTCGTCACTAATTAGACTAAATAGTTAGTGACAAAGTAGTTTTGTCGGCATTAATGACTTTTTCAGTGACGAAAATGCACTATCAACTACGAGTTTTTTATACTTTTTTTGACGAACAAGTTCGTCATAAATTCTATTAATTTAGGGACAAAAAATAATTTCGTAGTTAATAGAACTTTTTTTTAGTGATTGAAGCACAAAGTTGTCTTTGTTTACTATTGGTGACGGTGTTTTAAGGATGAAAGATTGATAAAATAATTTTTGTCACCAAAGACCTTTTGTGACAAAATATGAATTTTAGGTGACAAAATAATTCATCACTAATAATCAAATTTGTGGTAGTGTTCATCTCTAGAGATGTCATTTTCTTAGAACACATCTTTCCATTCTTCAAAGCTTCTGATCAGCCTTCTCACATTCTTTCTTCTCCTCTTTCTACTTATTTTGATACTGACTGTTCTGTTCCTCCTCCTACTTCCTCTTCTACTCCACCTCATTCTTCCTCATTTGTTGATCCTCCATCTCTTGTTTTACATCCTGCTCCTAGTCCCACTTCAACTCCCATTACTTCACCTCTTGTTTCCCATGCTTCTTCCCCTCCTGTTCCTTCACCTATTGATCATTATGTTCCTCTTTCTTATTCTCCATTACCTACTTTGAGAAGATCCTCTAGACCACATAATCCACCTAGTTACCTCAATAGCTATGTTTGTCGGTCCTCATCCTCCAACTCCATTTTAGTCCCCTCCATTGGTCAGTTACATATCCCAGAGCCAAATTCATATTCCCAGGTAGCCACTATTCTTGAGTGGCAAGATGCTACGAGGAAGGAATTTGAGGCTTTGGAAGCCAATGCCACTTGAAAAATTGTGGAGCTGCCACATGGCAAGAAGCCTATTGGGTGCAAATGGGTTTATAAAGTGAAATATAAGGCTGATGGTAGTATAGAAAAGTACAAGGCTAGGTTGGTGGTCAAGGGTGGCACCCAAGTGGAAGGGGTTGACTTTCATGAAACATTCTCTCCTATTGTGAAAATGTTCACTATTAAGACCTTAATTGCTGTGGCTATCAATCAATAATGGTCTTTGTTCCAGCTTGATGTCAATAATGCCTTCTTGCATGGTGATCTTGATGAAGTGGTTTTTATGAAGCTTCCTCCTGGACTATCTGTTCCTGCTTCCACTTCTTTGGTCTGCAAGCTCCAGAAATCCCTTTATGGTTTGAAGCAAGCTTCCAGACAATGGTATGCTAAGCTGTCTTAAGCTCCCTCTTTTAGAGGCTACATGCATTCTCTCAATGATTATTCTGTCTTCACTAAGCGATCTGGGGCTTCTTTGGTTATATTGGCTGTTTATGTAGATGACATTATCCTAATTGGTACTGATTTGTCTGAAATTTTTGCCCTGAAGAGTTTTCTTCATGATCAGTTCAAGATCAAGGATTTAGGTCTCCTTAACTATTTTCTTGGTATTAAAGTTCTCTATGTTCTTTTGGGGTTTTGCTGCATCAAAGGAAATTTATTCATGACCTTTTAGATGAGTTTCACTCTCTTGAATGTACCCTTATCACATGTCTCCTTGAATTGAATGTGAAGTTGAAGGCCAAGAAAGGTGAACTTTTGCCTAAACCTGAAGAGTATAGAAGTCTCTTAGGCAAGCTGATTTTTTTGACCCATATAAGACCTGACCTCAGTTTTGCAGTCCAACATTTGAGTCAATTTATGCAGCAGCCTTGCATACCACACATGAAGGCTGCTCTTCATCTTCTCAGATATCTTAAGGGTTCAGCTGATTCTGGGATCTTTTACAACAATGATCCTGCTATGTCCTTACAGGTGTTCTGTGATAATGATTGGGCCTCCTACCCTGACAGTAGGAGATCAGTCACTGGGTTCTGCATCTTCCTTGGAGGCAGTTTGGTGGGTTGGAAATCCAAGAAGCAACACGTGGTTTCTCTTTCCTCAGCAGAGGCCGAGTACAGAGCTATGAGTAAGGCAGTGACTGAAGTTACTTGGCTATCCAGGTTGTTGTCTGATTTTGGTGTACTTCTTTCCTCTTATGTGCCTGTATTTTGTGATAGCCAAGTTGCTCTTCATTGCAAAAAATCCTGTCTTTCATGAGAGGACGAAGCACATAGAACAAGATTGTCATTTTGTGCGTGCCAAACTTGGAGATGGGCTGATCTCTCTGGTTCACACTCATAGTGCCTCTCAAGCTGCTGATCTACTTACCAAGGTTCTACCTGGTCCTGCTCATCACTTACACAGTCGCAAGTTGGGGGTTTTGTCACCCTCCAACTTGAGGGGGGTTGTTAGGGTTGGCAAATTAGATGCTGGTTAATATTTTGGACCTTGTAGATTTTTCATTCTTTGTATTTATAGTTTGGCCCAAATGTACAGATTAGGAGTTAGAAGCCCATTCATTTGTATTTTCTTCATCTTTCCGGGTCACTATAAAAGTGAAGTCCATGTATGTAATAGGATAATTATTCATTTTCAGATATAGAGAATAATTGTTGCTCTCGAAGCTTCTGCTCTCAGTAAACATGGCGTAAGGCCTGGTTCTCAATTTTTCTTATTTCTTCTGCTTTCTTCTCATGTTAGTCGACATCGCGCATTCCAATATCCCGAATACTTAGAAGGGACACAATCTGTACAAAGCCAACTATCACTCCAATCACTATCAGTAGAACAACGGGTTAAACAAGTTATTAAGTGCAAGTTTATTGAAATCAAATTTCTTTTGACCACTGCAATCTCCTGGGGTACTTCTCGTAACGCCATCACTTGTAACCAAGTGAAATTAACTGCACATAGTAAACATAACAAATATTAGAATTATACACATGCATACAAGTATTTAATTTTTAAAAAACGAGAGAAAAATATATAGTAATACTATGAACCATTAGTTGTAACAAAGAGCGCAATTAAGAAAAAAGTGAGGCTGAGTGGTGGACGTCCTCCTGCTGCCATGTTCACACAAATTAAACTTGGTTTAGAGATAATCGAAGAGTAGAATATTTAAGAGTGTGTTAATGGTGCTTTTCACTCTTAATGAAATACCTGAATTTATAGACCTGTATTATTAAGGTACTCATCCTTAAATTATTTAAATTATCAATAAGTAAATACACTAATTATTATTTTTTAAAAATTGAAAGAAGAAAGAGCAGCACCAAAGTCGGCGAAAGCTCCTGCAACGGCGTAGCATTTGGCATGTTCGCACTTTCTTTCTGCTTTTATCACATGCCACTAATGTTTTTTTTTTTTCTCCCTCCCTATCACGTTTTATATTTGATGATGTGAAAAATTATTTATAAAATCCCCCCATTAAGAAAGTATTGATAAATAATGTTCCATGATAAATATTGATTTTGAGAAAAGGTAGTAAGTGATAGAGCAAAAAATGGTTAGAAGATTGGTTTATATATACTTAATTTAACGCTGAAAACGTTATTAAAATTTTTTCTGAGATACTTGACGACCTCCAATTATGCAAGTGTTACCAATCAAGTTTACTTCCTCTATTTTAATTTATGTGGCGGTGTCTAGCATCACATGAGTTTTTCATTAATCAGAATTTTTATATGCCTTTTAAATATTTTAAATTGTTAGTTATTATGACTTAAAGTAGTTTTTATGTAGTTTTCAAATACGTAAATTTTATTTCGAAAAACTTCAAGATTTTACGTCCAAATTCACGGTTAAAAGTAAGAAGCTTCACACTCAAAACCCGAATTGTGATACATAAATTGGCCGCGAAGGGAGTATTAAATTATTTTTTACTTTTCACAAAGAATAAATTGGTAAATTATTGCGATTTCTCTTTATGTTTTTCTCTCCTCATTTTTACTTCTCCAACTAATAAAAACCAAGTACACAAACTATATTTTTTCACCTTTCTCCTTACCCTTCTATTCTCCCCTTGTTTTTCTTTTCGGAAAAGGGCTATATATGCTAGTAAACTATGCGAAATAGGACAGATATGCTCGTCGTTGATAGTTTGGCACATATATGCCTAATCCGTCCAATACTTGATCATTTTTGCCTTAGTTTAACGGAACCACTATTTTGTCTTTTTTAAATAATTAATAACCAGATCCAACTAAAATCTGCTGACCCAATCCGTTAAGACCCGAGCCACCCTTATTTCAAAGATATTTTTTGATATATTATTTTTGTTTGATTGAAAAATTGTGTGATAATCATATTTATTTATTTGAGTAATTTGAATATTGATTTTTTTGTTATACATTATTTCGGGAAGTAATCCTACTAAAATATTGGAATTAGTTTGTGCTTTCTTCAATCATTTTACCATCTATTTTTATTTTTCACCAATTCGTTTTTATTAATTAGTTAATTTTATAAATAAAAATACACCGTTTAAAGCTGTTGACGTTAAACCAGAGAGTAAGAACTTACAGATATGTCATGCTTTCGAGCTTCTGAAAGGCAGGTGGAATCGTTCCATTCAATTTGTTTTCGTGAACGTTGCTGCAATCAAACCAGTGGATGAATAAATTCTCCTACATGATTGGCTAGTCATAATTGAGACGCAATAGACATGAAATAAACACTTACAGTTTGTTCTGATTGATACAGGATTGGCTGTGTATTTTTATTTATGAATTAATTAACTAATAAAAATGGATTGGAGAAAAATATTAATAAATTGTGAGAAAAATAAAAATAGATGGTAAAATGATTGAAGAAAGCCCACAAAATTCGAATATTATATTATTAAAATAATAAATAAATATCAATTACTACTTTTAGTAGGATTACTTCCCGAAATGATGTATAACAAAAAAAAGTCGATTATCAAATTATTCAAATAAAAAAATATGATTATCACACAATTTCTCAATCAACAAAAATAATATATCAAAAAATATCTTTGAAATAAGGGTGGGTCGGGTCTTAACGGATCGGGTCAACATATTTTAGTTGGATCCGGTTATTAATTATTTAAGAAAGACAAAATAGTGGTTCTGTTAAACTAAGGGCATGAATGACCAAGTATTGGACGGATTAGGCATATATATGCCAAACTATTAACGACAGACATATCTGTCCTAATTCGCATAGTTCACGGGTACATATGGCCCTTTTCAGTTTTCTTTTCCCTTCCTTCACCAAACAATAAAGCTCCATATATTCTTAATCTCTTTTTGATCCTTTTTAACATCGATAAAAGCAATAATAAATGCGTCGGGATCTATTAAAAGAACATTCACAAAAATACTGATTGAAGTATATCACATTACGAAGAAATTCCCCATTAACAAACACGTGACCTTGCTGTCCTAATTATAAGCAAGTAATATTAGTAAAAACTTATCCGTACACATGTTTATAATAATCGAATAAATACGTCATATGTTTTTATATACACTGTTATTATTGAACTCTGATGGTAAGCAACCTCTACTTTCACCAAGAGGTTGTGAGTTCGAGTCACCCCAAGAGCAAAGTGCGGAATTCTTGGAGGGAAAGATGTCGAGAGTTTATTTGGAAACAACCTCTCTGCCCATGGTAGAGGTAAGGTCTGCGTACACACTACCCTCCCTAGATCCCACTAGTAGAATTATACTGGATGATTATTATTGTTGTTTTGTTATTGTTGTTGTTGTTATTATTAAACTATATTAATTAATACACATTCTCATTTTAATTTATAATTTAACCACATGATAAATTATTATGATTCGTATCGGATGCGAGTAAGTATAGCAGATGGTTGTCACATGCTGACTACTATACAAATCTCTCCTTCTCATTTTTATAATTTATTCCCTTGATTTTCGTACATGTAACCATCAAATATGACATTTGGCAGAGATCCATGATCAATGGAGTATAAAGATATACAGTGGATACCGTAGGCATATAAATTTTATTAAAATTATAAAATAATTTGAATTATATTTTAAACTCAAGATATATTGGTTCAAATAAATATTATGGGATAATATAATTGAATTAATTATATAAGTCCAATATATATGGATTAAATAAATAAGTCTTAATCCGTTAGGCTAGCCCATTTAATTGGGCTAAAGTGATGAGTCCATTTCATTAAGCCCAAAATATCATTTTCCTAGAGGCCCAATTTGGTACCACGTGTCACATGACGTGGCACGCCAAGTCAAACGAAAGATCCAATCAGATCGTGCTACGTGTCAAAAAGACAAGGCCCAAGCCAAATTAAAAAGGCCAATGAAACCGCACCACGTGTGCAAGTGACGTTATCTGGTCAATCAAATGCGGCATTGTCATACTTCAATTTGATTGGCCGGACAAAGTTTTTTTTATTATAACTCTTCCCTTCCACAACTATAAATAGGAGTCTTCATAACCCAAAAAAGACACCAGAAGTAATAACAAGAAGCAAGAGAGAGCTCGTGGATCAAACGTTGCTGATTTCTCTAAAAGCTACAAGCATTCAAGTGTTTTAAGGATTCAAAGATCAAGACGAAGATTCAAGAACAAGCTGCAAGCCCTTGGATTAAAAATATGTCAAGATCAAGATCAGACCTCAAGCACTTGGATTAAAGTAAAATAAAATTCAAGATTAAGCTCAAAGACTCTTTTATTTAATGTTGGAAAGAAAAATCAGAGGATTCATAAAGATTGTACACTCATATTGTTTGAAATAAAATACTATAATTATTTTAATATTTTTCGGTCTTGATTTTATTTCCTCGACGCAATTTATTGTTACAAATTCTGGCACGGTCAGTGGACAATCTCTACCTCTCATCTCAACTTTTCAATCACCAAAGCTTAAAGAAAATCGAAATGGCTTTAAAGAAAATCAACTCCAGATCAACATCCACTAAGACTGCTAATTTCAAGTTTTATACTGATGTAGAAAACATTCTCGATATTTCCTTTGAAAGCTTTGGGCTAGTTATAAAAAGCAAAGCAAACTCTTTAGGACAACAAACACTCCAAGTGTCATCCGCATCAACCCCTATTTTCAGATCTTCATCCTCAAAAGGATCAAGATCCTCTACAAGCGCGACCCAAAAAGGGAACGATGTTGCCGAAAGGATCAAAGAGGTTCTTGCTCAACTTAGTTTATCAAAGTCCAAGAAACCTTTCGTGCAAGCCGATGATGATGACTTGTGTGTTGGATCTCCTCTACTCTCCATTAATGCGATCTTTAAGCTCTATCCCAACAATGATCTATATTATTCTTCATCCTGTACGGCGATCATGCAAGCAACAGTTATTGAAGCTTCTACTGTAGAAGAACAACTTACAAATTTGACGAAAATAATTGAAAGCTTATCAAAGCGCGTTCAAGATCAAGATGCTAAACTTTCCAAGTTAACAACTACATTGGATAACATAGTAGAGGGAGAATTCACACAAACACCTTTAAATATTCAAGGATCAAAAGAGAAAGAAGACTCCTTCAAAGAGCAAACAACAAAAACGAAGGAGATCTAAGTCTCCGCTGAAGGTCTGATTCCCGTTGAGAAATTAAAGGACTTCATAAAAAAGGCTATCAAAGATAATCTTGAGTCATTGTCCAAAATATCTCTCACATATTCAAAGTCGTATACACAAAGAATTGATAACTTGAAGATGCATGTTGGTTATCAATCTCCTAAGTTGCAACAATTCAACGGAAGGGGAAATCCGAAACAACATGTAGCACACTTTGTTGAAACTTGCAACAATGCTGGAACATACGGTGATTATCTTGTCAAACAATTTGTTCGATCTCTCAAAGGTAATGCATTCGACTGGTATACAGATCTCGAATCTTGTGCAATGGATAGTTGGGAGCAGTTAGAGCATGAGTTTCTCAATCGTTTCTATAGCACAAGACGCATAATAAGCATGATCGAACTTACAAATGCTCATCAATGGAAGGATGAGCCAGTTATTGACTTCATCAACCACCGGAGGAGCTTAAGCCTCAACTGCAAAGATCGCCTTAGCGAAACTTCTGGCATCGAAATGTGCATTGAAGGCATGCATCGGGGTCTTTGCTACATAAGGCATAAAGCCTAAAATATTTGAAGAACTAGTAAATCATGCTCATGATATGGAACTAAGTATGACCCCAAGTGGAGACCAAGAGCTACCTATCTTTGAGCCTTACGATGAAGAAGAAGAATAAGAAGGCGAGGATGGAGCAAAGAGCCATAGGTGCGATCAGGCTGGGAATCACCATTGAAGATATGCAATCAAGTGTATGGCTGCATGTGATCGATGCAAAGACTTCATACAACGTCTTGCTTGGAAGGCCTTGGATACATGAGAATAAAGTGATTCCATCTACCTACCATCATTGTTTGAAATACTATGAGAGTGAAATCGAGAAGAAGATAGTTGCCAATGATGAGCCATTCACCGGCTGAGTCACACTTCACCGATGTAAAGTTCTACTTGAAGAACTACATTGTGAATGAGCTAAAAGCCAATGTTGTCATGAATGACAAGAATGACGAGTTCACGACTAAGAGAACTGAGGTGGTTGTTGGCAACCAAAGCTGTTGCTGAGGAGGTACACCCCAACCCAAATAAGTCTCATAAAGGAAACATTGTATTTCACGGCAAGAAAGTAACTTCTGCACTCCAATATTTCCCTAGAAAGAAAAAAGATATAGGTGAATCATCTAATCTCCAAACAAATATGCTAAAGGGATTAACTCTTCCGATCAAAAGGATTGAGGCGATAAAGTTGTCCTCGAAGTTACTTAGAAAGTTTGTGTCTCAGAATTCACCACAAGATATAACACTTCCTACGAAGCGTATGGATGAAGGTTTTGATCCTAATGCTTACAAGTTATTTGCAAAGGCTGGATATAATCCCAATGAGCCATCAATGTTAGGTAAGCTCCCATCAGAAGCTGCTATGAGGCAACCACATGAAGATTTGGGATATAAACAACCCTTACCAGTGCGCATCTCCATAAGCAGGGCAATCAATAATCATATCATTGTAGAATATGAATCTACCGCTTCTAACATGCCTTCTGTATTTGATCGACTTGGAAACTCAACTGCGAGGACTTGCGTATTTAAGAGATTTGGGCCATTAAAGAAGGGGAACAAGTTCCAGAGAAATTACCAAAGCATAAGAACACTCGCTTCGCCCAGAATCTAGAAGATCTCTAAGAATTTCCAAAGTTTGGTTCCTTCAGAATGAGGCGACAAATAAAACTTGTGGTTTCATGTAAAGAAATACTGAAGGTAAAGCCATATATTATGTTCTACAATAAGGAACGTGATGAAGATGAAGAAAGTGTGGGTTCTTCGTATCATGTTACTACAAAAGGGGAGAATGCTGCTTTATCTCTAATGGAGGATGATGGGAAATTGGAGGATGTTTCACCGTGTTATCACATATCCTTCAGTGATGGGGATCCTCAAGAAGATGAAGATGCGAAAGATACTCCACCTAAACTTGAAGAAAGGGTGAAGACAACAGTTGATGAAGAGTCGAGGCCCACTTATCTAAGTGCTTTACTAGCAGTTGATAGAGAAAGAACTTATATGGAGTTACTCAAGGAGTTTAAGGATGTCTTTGCTTGGAGTTACAAAGAGATGTCTGGCTTGGACCCTAAAGTAGCAGTCCATCACCTTGCAGTCAAGAATGACACTGTCCTGTTAGGCAAGCTCAAAGGCGCTTTAGGCCGGAATTGGTTCCCTTGATTGAAAGTGAAGTTAACAAATTCATTGAAGCTATCTTTATTAGTGAAGTTAAATATCCAACATGGGTCTTAAGTATTGTCCTTGTAAGGAAGAAGAATGGCCAGATTCGGGTGTGCATTGACTTAAGGGATCTCAACAGTGTGTGTCCCAAAGATGAACTCCCGCTTCCTATTCCAGAGCTCAACATGGGTCTCAAGTATTGTCCTTGATCTATTGGTGTACTTTGACCCTCTTTTGCATTATCCATGTATCAAATGACATGGCACACCAAGTCAAACAAAAGATCCAATAGGATCATGCCACATGTCAAAATGACAAAGCATGCCAAACCAAATTAAAAAGGCCAATAAAACTGCGACACGTGTGCAAGTGACATGTTCTGGCCAATCAAATGCGGCCTTGTCACATTTCAATTTGATTGGTCGGAACAAAGTTTATTCTTTTCATAACTCTTCCCTCCCACAACTATAAATAGGGGTCTTCATAACCCAGAATAGACACCAGAAGTTATAACAAGAAGCAAGACAGAGTTCGTGGATCAAACACTGTAGATTTCTTTAAAAGCTACAATCATTCAAGTTTTCTAAGGATTAAAAGATCAAGACGAAGATTCAAGAACAAGCTGCAAGCCCTTGGATTAAAAATACGTCAAGATCAAGATCAGACCTCAAGCACTTGGATTAAAGTAAAATAAAATTCAAGATTAAGCTCGAAGGCTCTTTTATTTACTGTTGGAAAGAAGAATCAGAGGATTCATAGAGATTGTACACTCATATCGTTTGAAACAAAATACTACGATTGTTGCAATATTTTTTGGTCTTGATTTTATTTCCTCGATGCAATTTATTGTCTATAGATACTTTGTAGGAAAATCAATTTCAGTTAAGTTCTTGCATTTCTCCACTGCTCTAGGTGCTTTCTAAATTTGAATAACTTACGCTGATGAAAAGCTCGGCAATATGAAGTCACATTTATCTCAACCAGTTAGTGAATAACTTTGTATTCAACGTCTATTTTCTGCAGCTTGCTTAATTAAGTAATTATCTAGGCAAAATTATATTTTCGAAACCTATTTATTAGGGATCATGCGTTATCTGTCCTGCTTTTTTTTTTTTTTTTTTTTTTAAAAGTTGTGTATAGTGGAACTTCATCCCAACGGTTTTGTTTTTTAGACTGAAAAAAATAAAAGGAATCTTCTTGCACATCAGTGGTGTGGCCTATGAGTGCACGAAGGTGAAAATGACCAAGACAAGGGACGAATTAATCAGAGGAAAAAAAATATTTGATGATTTTGTATCTCAACATAGCAGACATGCAAACTAGCTTAGACATCACTATTATAGAAAAGAAGATAGTTATCTTGTATATGTCCCATTTTTTAGTTTTTTAAAGGCTCAAAGTGTTGTAAAACCTATAGTTAATATGGATGTAGGCCACTACTCCCACTATTTTCACATATGATGTAAATAACCTCCCACTACTCATCACTAATATGATTGTAACTCCCACACCTCCATAACCCCTCCCCATGATCTCAATTGTTAATGATATTAAGACAATCCTTTTGTAACCTTCATATGTAATAGTATAAATAGAGACATGAAATATAAGATGGAATACACTTGAACACTTATGAAAGAAGAAAGTTATCTCTTCTTCTCTTATTCTATTACATATTTTAATACAAAGTCTATTTTCACTTTTTTATCCTTTAATTTTCATGTATAGAACCCGATAATTTCAACCTTTTGTATCCATGAAATCAAATATTAAGTGGCCTACTTGCAATTCTTAAATTGTAGGTTGTTGGGGACGTTGCTATTTGTCAATGAAGGCCTTTTATGGCTAGGGTTTATGAAGACAGATTTTTTTTTTTTCATCTTCTAAAGGATATCTAGGTTGTGGAAACTAAAGGACTAATTAATTGTCAACTAATTCATTTTTGTGATATTTCCTACGGTCATTAATTCAAGTCGTGTTTGCAAAGGATACGTTAGCGCATAGAAAAATCTATAAATCTCCTAAGCTAGTTTTTACATTGATTCCTTCAGTTAAAGTTAAGTAATAGGCGCCATTTAAGTTTGAAAAATGTATATTTTTAGCCGCTTTCAAAAATATTAGCCGGTAAAATGTATATTCTTTGGATATATGTATATTGTATACATATAATATACATATTTAATATACTTTGTGGCTAGCGAATGTAACTAGTATCGCTCGGCTGGTAAAAGTATTTTACCCAAGTTTGTGATGTATATTTTTAGCCGCTTCCAACCCCTTTTCATATTTCTGATCCACTGAATCTTAGGAAGTATTTTGCCTATGTATGAATTGGTGGTATGATCATCCAAAGGGAATAAATGAGCTTCAAATTTTGTTTGATGCACAAGAACGTCATCGAGATAGATAGCAAAGTTACGGCATCACGGTGAAAATTAATGTGAAATCTCTCGACAAATTAGGATTTCTTAGATTAAGAATTCTAGTATCATAATGAGATTATGATAATGATGCACTCCTAAAATCTTGTACTGTTGCATAGGAATATGAAAAAGGAAAAACAAAAAGAAAGATAATAGTATAAAATAAACAAAAAAAAAAAAAGCTGCATAAATTTTTGTGATAGGTTAAATGGTTTTGCAGTCTTTACAAGTATGATTTAGAAGCTAATGCATTTGATCATAACGAATTACGAGACAGGTGGCAGTCACAAGCCAAACTGCTAGCTTTATTTCAGAATTGTGATCAATCATATATAACATAGTAGTTTTGTCTTTTCTTCTAGAGAACTGATTGGTCACTTTTTGGCCTTTTATTATACAAACTTGAAAAACAAGTACGGAGTAGTAGTAGAAAGAAAAAGAACAACATATATATATATATATATATATATATATATATATATATATATATATATATATATATATATATATAAGGATTGCTAGCTTAAAGGACAGAAATATATACATGCATTTGACAGGTATTTAATCTATGGTTGGCTAATTTTTAGCTTTTATTACCCAGTACGTACGTCGCATTTATGAGTACCAGTTGCTCCTGAAAATTGAGGAACACATTCTGTACAAAGCAACCATCACTGCAATCACTATCACTTGTGCAAGATGATATATTAAGCGCCAGTTTGGTGAAACCAATTTTCTTTTAGCCACTGTAATCTCCTCTGATAATTCTCGTAATGCCAACACTTGAATTTTTGGGAACCAAGTGAGATTAACTGCTGATCATAAATGTTTGACTCAAAAGATGTTAAAATCTTTTTGAACAAATCAATCAAAGATGAAGGGGTAAATCTTAGCCAAATATAATTAATTTCAGATCGAAACGTTACTAAAATGATAACATGTGAGACGAAAGAGGTATGATTGATCTTATTAAGATTCAACTTTGTCTTTTTTATCAATCGATGAGAAAGTAAAGTTACATGTATTCTTCGAGGTCATTTCCCCGTTTTCTAAGATACAAGAAAGGAGTTTTTTGTTTTTCCCTTTTTTTCCCCAGAAAATGGAGAAGCCCCCTATAGCTACTGCTATGTATGAAAAAGATAAAAAAGAACAGAAAGATAAGAGAATAAAAAGTTGTTTGTCATTCAGCATAAAAATAGGAAATGAGAATACAAGGTACTAAATAGGACTCCTCTGCTAACAAACTAGGACACTTGGCAGCCAACTGCATAGGCCACATTTAGGGACTTAAACATAAATGACTAGGGACTAAAGTAATATAAACTAAACAAAGACTCCACAACAGAAATAAGAAAACTAGCCTTAATAGCCCAAACTACCCTTCTTCTTACTCCTAGCTCGTAACAATCCCATCCTCCATTAAAGAACCTTGATGACAGTCAAGGTTGAAATGTAGGGAACTGAGAACGAAGGAAATTAATTGTTGCGGAAGCCAAATGTATATAGTGTGAATAAGTCACAACTACTATACCAAAAATTATGACAGCCACCAAATAATAAATAAGACAATAAAACAACAATAAAGGGAACACCAGAATTTACGAGGTTCGGCTAATTTTGCCTACTCCTCGGACACAACCAATATTTTATTTCACTCCAAAAATACAAGTGAAATAATACTAAAGAGAGAAGATACAAATGCCTTAAACAGATGAGAAGGCAAATGAGAGGTGTGTTTAAATCCTAAACATTAGGCCTTCTTTTATAGGGGGAAATCCCCCCAAAACTCAAGAGCCCACCGATGTGGGACAAAAATTTGCCAAACTTCAACAAATCTCCACCTTGGCAAAATTCCACATCTTCAATTTTCTCTCAATAACAAATTTTGATTGTGTTTTCATCTTTAATCTTCAGTTTTCAACAATGTTGATCAAATCCAAACAATGTTGAAACTTGACCGCAGTCACCACCTTTGTCAGCATATCAGCAGGATTCTCTGTAGTATGAATTTTCTTCACCGTGACTCCACCTTCTTCTATGATTTCTCGTACGAAATGATACCGAACATCAATGTGCTTCGTCCTTGCATGATAAACTTGGTTCTTCGCTAATTGAATAGCACTTTGACTATCACAAAAAATTGTGATACCTTTTTGTTCAACACCAAGCTCCTTTAGCAATCCTTGAAGCCAAATTGCCTCTTTCACAGCCTCTGTAATAGCCATGTACTCTGCCTCTGTTGTAGACAAAGCAACTGTTGACTGCAAAGTAGACTTCCAACTAACTGGTGCCTTTGCAAAAGTAAACACATAACCAGTAGTTGATCTTCGTTTGTCCAGATCACCCGCAAAATCTGAGTCACAATATCCAACTACAGACTGATTGTCTTCCTGCTCAAAAACTAACCCGACATCTACAGTATTATGAATATACCGTAGAATCCACTTCACAGCTTGCCAATGCTCCTTCCCTGGATTGTGCATATATCTGCTAATAACTCCAACAACTTGTGAAATGTCAGGCCTTGTGCAAACCATTGCATACATCAAGCTACCAACAACATTTGCGTATGGTACCTTTGACATATACTCTCGTTCAGCTTCATCCATTGGCGACATAGTAGTACTTAGCTTAAAATGGGGAGCAAGTGGAGTACTAACTGGCTTAGTCTTGTCATCTATGCCAAAACGTTGTAGTACTCTCTTCAAATATTCTTTCTGAGATAAACAGAGTTTCTTTGAACGTCTATCTCTAATTATCTCCATGCCAAGAATTTTCTTTGCCTCACCCAGATCCTTCATCTCGAACTCCTTCTTCAGTTGAATCTTCAACTTATCAATTTCTTCAGAATTCTTGGAAGCTATCAACATATCATCAACATATAGGAGAAGATATACAAAGGAACCATCTTTAAGCTTGTGCAAATACACACAATGATCGTATTTGCTTCTCTTGTACCCTTGCCGCAACATAAACTCGTCAAATCGCTTGTACCATTGTCTAGAAGATTGTTTCAATCCGTACAACGATTTTTCAAGTTTGCACACCATATTTTCTTTTCCAGCAACTTTGAATCCTTCTGGCTGAGTCATGTAGATTTCCTCCTTCCAAGTTTCCATGTAAAAATGCAGTTTTTACATCCATCTGAACTAGTTCCAAATCCAATTGTGCTACCAAAGCCAACATAATTCTAATGGAGGAATGTTTTACAACTGGAGAAAACACTTCATTGTAATCAATTCCCTCCTTTTGAGCATATCCTTTGGCCACCAATCTTGCTTTGTAGCGAACATCTACTTGGTTAGGAAATCCTTCTTTCTTTGCAAATACCCATTTGCACCCAATTGCTTTCTTTCCCTTCGGGAGATTGGCCAATCTCCATGTATGATTCTGATGAAGGGACTGTATTTCATCATTCATGGCAATCCTCCACTTATCTTCTTCTGAACTTTGGACAACATCTTTATAAGTGGTAGGAACATCATCAGCTACAATTGAGGTTGCACAAGCAACCGTCTCTATGAGACGAACAAGTTTCGTTATTGTTCTTTTTGGCCTGCTGGTTGCTATTGATTCAAGTTGTTGTTGAGGTTCCTGAGTTGGAATCTCCTCTACTGGCTCTTCTTCCAGAGGGTAATCTTCATTTGTTTCCTCCTCTGCTTCTTGTGTAGGAAAAATAAATTTTTCCTCAAACTCCACCTGCTTAGAAGCACCTTCATTTTGTTTGGTATCTTCTGTTACCTTATTTATCATAGCAGATTCATCAAAGGTAACATCCCTGCTGAATATTACTTTCTTTGTCATAGGACACCATAAGCGATATCCTTTGACTCCAGAAGTAATTCCCATAAAAATAGTCTTCTTTGCCCTTGGATCCAATTTTGACTCCGTCACATGATAATATGCAGTTGAGCCAAACACGTGCAAAGAGTTATAATCTACAACAGGTTTTCCATAACATTTTTCAAATGGTGTCTTGCCATCAATAGCAGCAGATGGTAGACGATTAATGAGGTGGCATGCATATGTAATTGCCTCAGCCCAAAATTCTTTGCCCAAGCCAGCATTGGACAACATACACCGTACCTTCTCCAGCAAGGTCCGGTTCATACGTTCTGCCACTCCATTCTGTTGTGGTGTATGTCTAACAGTGAAGTGTCGGACGATGCCATCATTTTCACAGACCTTATTGAAATGATCATTTTTGTATTCACCTCCATTGTCTGTGCGAATACACTTGATCCTCCTGCCTGTTTGATTCTCCACCATCGTCTTCCATTTGAGAAAAATTCCCAGCACTTCATCTTTGTTTTTCATTGTATACACCCACACTCTTCGAGAAAAATCATCAACAAAGGTTACAAAATAGTGCTTCCCACCCAATGAAGGTGTTTTGGAAGGACCCCAAACATCAGAGTGTACATAATCCAAAATGCCTTTAGTATTATGGATCGCTGTACCAAATTTAACCCTTGTCTGTTTCCCTTTAACACAATGCTCACAAAACTCCAAGTTGCAAGCCTTTACTCCTTTTAACAATCCTTGATCTGATAGAGTTTTCAAGGATTTTCCTCCAGCATGTCCCAAGCGCATGTGCCATAGCTTGGTTGCTTCTGCTTCTTTGTCATCACTGGATGTCACTGTCGCTGTCCCAATAACTGTACTGCCACGATAGCGGTACATATTATTATTCTTCCGATTAGCCTTCATTACCACTAGTGCACCGGAGCATACTCTCATCACTCCATTTTCTGCAATGATTTTGAACCCTTTTGATTCTAGGGCTCCCACAGAGATGAGATTCTTCTTCAAATCCGGTACATATCGAACATCTGTCAATGTTCTGATCATTACATCATGGTTCCTTAATCGTATTGAACCAATGCCATATGAGGTAAGAGGGCTGTTATCCGCTGTGTGAACGACTCCATATTCTCCTTCTTGAAATTCCACGAACCAGTCCTTATTGGGACACATATGATAGCTACAAGCCGAGTCCATCAACCATATGTCTGATGATGTTGATGACTCTGTTGTAACTAATGAGAAGTCTGAATCATCACAATCAGCTACATTTGAATCCATAATGGCCTTTCCATTGTTATGTTTGGCCTTATTCTTCAACTTCGGACAGTCTTTCTTCCAGTGCCCCTTTTCTCGACAAAAGGCACATTCATCTTTGCTGGGTCTGGATCTTGACTTGGATCTTCCCTTCTTTGTCCTCGTTTGATTTTGAGGACGACCCCTCACAAATAGTGCTTCTCCTTCTCCGCCCTTCTGTTTTTCTCGCTTTCTTTGTTCATAGCTTGTACAAAGCCGAACAAACTTCTCTGAGAGAAACTTCGTCATTTCCATGGAGTAGAGTAGTTTCAAGGTGCTCGTACTCATCAGGAAGTGACGCCAACAACATTAAGGCCAAGTCACCATCATCATAAGTTGTATCCATATTTTGCAAATCTGTGACCAACTTATTGAAACTGGTGATATGTTCATTCATCGTGGTACCAGGAACATAGGTGAAGTGAAACAGTCTCTTCTTCATGTACAATTTATTTTGACTGTTTTTCTTCAAAAATTTATCCTCCAGTGCTTTCCATAATTTACTTGCAGAAGTTTCCTTTGTGTATGGATATTTCTGCTCTCTAGCAAGGTAGGATCGAATAGTACCGCAAGCAACACGGTTGATAATTCTCCAATCTTCTTCTCCAATAACATCTGGTTTCTTTTCTTCAATGGCCAGATCTAGCCCTTGTTGAAAAAGGACATCTAGAACCTCGCCTTGCCACATCCCAAAATGTCCGGACCCGTCAAAAATTTCTACCGCAAATTTCGCATTTGACACAATTCTTGTCATAAGCGAAGATGCCAATGATGACGTATTGTTGACACTTGATGTAGATTCTTCTTGTTTATTGTCTCCCATATTTGACACAAATATTATTTAATAGCTGACGACACAAATCAAGATTATTTCCTTTCTGATGTAGAAGATCAGACTAAGCTGCAACTACAGAGCATACTCAGACAGAACCTTGACTCAGTTACCAAGATAAATCTTTTCTGATGTGGAAGATCAGACTATGCTGCAACCACAGAGCATACTTAGACAGTACCTTGGCTCTGATACCAATTGTTGCGGAAGCCAAATGTATATAGTGTGAATAAGTCACAACTACTATACCAAAAATTATGACAGCCACCAAATAATAAATAAGACAATAAAACAACAATAAAGGGAACACCAGAATTTACGAGGTTCGGCTAATTTTGCCTACTCCTCGGACACAACCAATATTTTATTTCACTCCAAAAATACAAGTGAAATAATACTAAAGAGAGAAGATACAAATGCCTTAAACAGATGAGAAGGCAAATGAGAGGTGTGTTTAAATCCTAAACATTAGGCCTTCTTTTATAGGGGAAAAATCCCCCCAAAACTCAAGAGCCCACCGATGTGGGACAAAAATTTGCCAAACTTCAACATTAATATCCTCCCAGGTTGCTTCTTCAGGAGATAAGTTCGCCCACTACACCAATACCTCAGTTGCCTTCTTCTTCTTCTTCTTCTTCTTCTTCTTCTTCTTCTTCTTCTTCTTCTTCTTCTTCTTCTTCTTCTTCTTCTTCTTCTTCTTCTTCTTCTTCTTCTTCTTCTTGTTCTTCTTCTTCTTCTTCTTCTTCTTCTTCTTCTTCTTCTTCTTCTTCTTCTTCTTCTTCTTCTTCTTCTTCTTCTTCTTCTTCTTCTTCTTCTTCTTCTTCTTCTTCTTCTTCTTCTTCTTCTTCTTCTTCTTCTTCTTCACCATGCGTCGATCTAAGATTGCCACTGGTTCCACCAAAATTTGGCCTTCATTGTTACAGATTGGGGGATCAATCAATGCTACAGTTTGATTTCCAACCTTCCTCTTAAGTTGTGACACATGAAGCACAGGGTGAATCTTCGACCCGGCGGGTAGTCGAAGCTCATAAGCCACTTGGCCAATTCGTCGCATAATCTGATATGGGCCACATAATTTCGAAGCTAACTTTAAATTCTTACGAACATCTATCGACGTCTGTCGATAAGGTTGCAGTTTGAGATATACCCAGTACCCTTCTTCAAAAACTCTCTCTGTTCTTTTTGAATCTGCGTAAAGCTTCATTCTTTCCTGAGTCTTCTTTAAATTCTCTTGCAAAACTTTGCTCATGATTTGCCTCTATTTCAACATTTCATCCACGGAGTTCACTTTGGACTGAGCTACCAGCTCAAATGTAGGTAAAGGAGGATCATAACCATACAAAGCCTTCAAAGGAGACATTTGAATTGCAGAGTGATAGGTCGAGTTATACTAAAATTCTGCTAAGCTCAACCATTTACTCCAATTTGCCGGTTTATGTTCCATCATACAGCGAAGGTAACCTTCCAAACACCTATTAAGCCTTTCCGTTTGTCCGTCTGTCTGTGGATGATCGGCGGAACTTAACTTAATTTGCACTCCTATGCCCTTAAAAAGCTCCTTCCAGAATAAGCTAACAAATACAGTGTCCCTATCAGAGACAATTGACACTGGGTTCGCATGTAACTTAGGAATGTTGTCAAGAAAAACTTGAGCTATTTGAGATGCTGTATAAGGGTGGGATAAGGCTACAAAATATGCATACTTGGTGAAACGATCCACTACCACAAAGATTACCTATTTCCCTCCTGATTTAGGAAGCCCTTCGATAAAATCCATAGTAATATGTTCCAATGCTCTAGAAGGAATAGGCAAAGGTTGAAGGAGACCTGGGTATGCAACATTCTCCCCTTTGTTTCTTTAGCAATTGTCACATTCAGACACAAACTTTTTAACATCTGACAAAAGACCAGGCCAATAGAACAATGCTCTCAGCCTTTGCTGAGTGTCAAGGACCCCTGAATGTCCTCCCCATGCTGTGAGGTGCATAGCTTCAATCAATTTCTGCCTGTAATGTCCACCATTGCCAATCCAGATTTGCCCTTTGTGCCTTAAAATTCCTTGTTGTAGCAACACATCCGGTATAGAATTTGCATCAAGCAACAAACTCGACAACACCTTGGAGACTTCAGAGTCTCCTTCATAACTGTTGAGGACTTCTTGCACCCAAGCTGGTTGCACCAATGTCATTGCTTGACAATCAACTTCCTTTTCAAATCTGCGAGACAAGGCATCAACTGCAACATTTTCACTTCCTTTTCTATAACGAATCTCATAACTAAGCCCAAGTAGCTTAGTCAAGCCCTTGTGTTGCAATGAAGTAGTCACTCTCTGATCCTTTAGATATTTTAGACTGAAATGATCAGTTTTAATAACAAAATGAGCTGGTTGAAGGTAATGTCGCCATTTCTCAATAGCTAACAGTAATGCAATCAACTCCTTCTCATAAGTCAACAACCCAAGATGTTTTTGCCCCAAAGCTTGACCTAGAAAAGCTATAGGACGTCCTTGTTGCATTAAAACTGCACCCACTCCAGTTCCACAAGCATCAACTTCCACAACAAAATACTTAATGAAATCAGGAAGGGCCAAAACATGTGCTTGTATCATAGCCTTCTTTAAGGCTTCAAAATCTTGTGTTGCCTCTTCATTCCAGTTGAAAGCACCCTTCTTTAGTAAGTTAGAAAAAGGCCTACTTATGGTAGCAAAATGTCGAATGAACCTCCGATAGTATCCTATAAGCCCAAGGAAACCACGAAGGGCTTTGATGCTGTTGGGCCTGGCCCAATTCACCATGGCCTCGATCTTAGAGTTGTCAGTGCTAACCCCCTTCCCAGATATAATGTGTCCCAAATATTCAATTTGGGCCTGACCAAAACTACATTTGCATAATTTTGCGAACAACTGATTAGTTCGAAAAACTTCAAACACAATTTTCAGGTGAGCCTCATGGTCCCCTAGTGTAGTACTATAAACAAGAATATCATCAAAGACAACCAAAACAAATTTTCTAAGATGAGGGCTGAATACCTTATGCATTAGTGCCTGAAAAGTTGTCGGGGCATTAGTGAGCCCAAAAGGCATTACCCGAAATTGCCAAAGGCCATGATGGGTGCGGAATGCTGTCTTGAATTCATCCTCTTCGCGTATGCGAATTTGATGATATCCAGAATGTAAATCCAACTTTGAAAAGAAATTAGCTCCATGCAACTCATCCAAGAGATCTTCTACCACCGGAATGGGATACTTATTCTTAATCGTGATGTCATTCAATTTGCGGTAATCTACACACATTCTCCAGGATGCATTTTTTTCTTCACCAAGATGACAGGTGAAGCAAAAGGGGACGAGCTAGGAACCACCGTGCTGGCTTGTAACATTTCCTGCACAAGCTTTTCAATCACATTCTTTTGCTCGTAGGAGTAGCGATATGGCCTTTGGTTCACAGCTTTTGCTCCATGGACAAGCTCAATAATGTGATCACAGCTCTGTTTAGGAGGTAACCCTTTGGGTTCTTGGAATACATCTACATAATAAGTTAGCATTTTATTAAATTGGACTGGAACTGGGTTGACATCAGTACTCTCCATAGAGTTCATTTGGGCTTGGGCCACAAAACAGCAAAAACTCCCCTTTAGTAATTTGGTCATAGACTTGAGGCTAGTAGGAGATATCTGAGAACTTTCCTTGCTGCCAAAAAGAGTCACCACATCCCCATCTTTAATGAAGGAAACCCTGTGAGGATTGGTATTTAACAAGATGGGAGTAACTGAATCGATCCAATCGATTCCTAACACAATATCACAACCTTTAACTCGCATCCAACATAAATCAAAGACGTATTGATTGTTATCCCCCATTTACCATTTGAACCCTGGGTTGAACTGATAACAAGGTATTTTATGGCCATTGGCCACTGAAACTTGCATTACACCTTTAATGGGCTCACCCATCAAGCCCAATTTCTTTGGAACAATTGGGTCAATGAAACTGTGGGTCGACCCATTATCTATTAAAATGACTAGTGGAATTTTATTGACCTTGCCCAAAATCTTAATTGCCGTGCGTGAGTTTCCCAGGCCCATAAGCACATTAATTGACACATTCCCTTGCTCCTCATTTTCAAGTTGAACCTCCAGTAGGGCCTCTTGGGCCTTCTCCCCATCGTGAGTTGTTCCTGAGCCTTCCCCAACTTCCTACTCACCAGAAAGGAAGTGCAACAACTTAGGCTTACATTGATGCCCTGGAAAATAATGATCATGGCACTTGAAACACAAATTCTTTTCACGGAGCTCATTCAATGATATGTTCTTTGGCACCAGTTGTTTGTTTGGTCCATTGGTCAGTACTTTAGGGGGTATGGAAGAAGGTAAGGTTGGAATGGTTCTTGTGGTGGGTGTGGGTAAAGGAGATCTGGGGTGAGTGATTGTGTAACGAGGTTGTAAGTTTTTGTAGATGGCCTTCAAGGTTTGTTCATGCAATTTAGCAATTTCAATAGCATCCAACAAGGTTTGAGGGTTAGAAGCCCTCACCATAGGTTGTAAATCAGGTTTAAGCCCACCTACAAAACAAGAAACAAAATATGGTTCATTTAGAGTAGGATTAACCAACAACACGTAAAACCTTAATTCTTCAAAACGGGCCTGATATCTTTCCACATCAGCCCATTGGTCCAATCTGTTGAACTCAGTAATAATGTACATGGGCCTCAAATTGCCATAGCGATGATAGACATCCAAGTAGAACATTTCCCATGAAACTTGACCCCCATGGTCCATCATATATACATCAAACCACGTATCAAACGTGTCTTTAATATGAATTGCTACATAATGCATTCTGAGCTCTGGAGGAATTTGATATAACTCAAAAAACCTCTCACAACGCCTAATCTAGCCCCTTGGATTATTGGTGTCAAACTCTGGAAAAGATAGTTTAGCTTTAGGGGCATTGAAGATAGTCGTGGTGTTATTCTGAGATTGAGCTGAGGTGATATTGTTTGGTGGTAAGATGGTCGGAACTGGGTAAGATTGAAGATTGGTTGGTTGGTGAGATAGAAGGGAGGTGGGAAGAAATGTTGAAGTGGTCAAGGGAAGAAGAGTTGTAGAAGGTGTATTTGTTTGAGGGTTAACTGTATGTGGGAAACTAGCAAAGGAGGAAGCAGGGTTGGTGATGCTAGGGTAGAGAACATGTGCTGGTGGCAAAGAAATTGATGGGCGTGGATTGAAGGGAGCTGGGGACAAAGTCATACCCCTTCTAACTTGAGCAAAGGTAGGGCTAAATGATGCAGGGGTGAAACAAGAAACAGAAGAAACTGATGCTGGGGTAAAAGGATAAACTGCCGAGCGCAAGTTACCGCCCACTGACTCACCTCGGTCCAGCGATAACCCCCTTGCATATGCGACATAGATTCCGATCGCTTATTCGAACTCAGCTGACCCATTAGCCTTTCCATACGCATGTTGTTCATGTCGTGACATTGAAGAGCTTTAGCATCCTTATGAGCTTGAATTTCTTCCATTCGCTCAAGCTTTTTCTGAGTTTCAAGCACAAAAGGCATCATCTGAGTTTCAAACTTTTTCCTATTATCGGCATCTTTCGCTGCTTTCCCTGATTGAGAGTTAACCATCGTCGGAGAAACCATGACGGAACGTCACTGGTCTGATACCAATATGTAGCTACTTCTATGTATGTAAAAGATAAAAAAGGATAGAAATATAAGAGAATAAAATGCATAAAAATAGGAATTGAGAATACAAGGTACTGAATAGGACTCCTCTGCTAACAGACTAGGACACTTGGCAGCCAACTACATAGGCCACATTTAGGGACTTAAACATAAATAACTAGGGACTAAAGTAATATAAACTAAACAAAGACTCCACAACAGAAATAAGAAAACTAGCCTTAATAGCCCAAACTACCCTTCTTCTTACTCCCAGCTCGTAACACCCCACCCCCCAATTGCGAGATTTCTTTGGCTATATATAGTCGAGGCCCTTTTACCCTTTTCTTGATTCGACGCTTTCTTGTCATTAATATGTCCTGGTCATAATTTTAGGCGTTACTCCTTTCGATTCGTCGATTGACACAAAGGATAAATGGAGTGGGATCTATTGACTTTTACTGCCCGGTTACTGAAGCTGGGTGTCTGGCAAGCTGGTCGTGGTGGTCAGATTTTGACTAATACAGTTAGTCCCTCCATCTGTCGGAGTCATCCCATGTCGGACTTCGGCAGATGGATCATGTTCATTACGAAGTCGAGAGAAATCTGGCCTACAACTTTCCATTCCTTTGTCACATTTTATGGGTTTTTAGCGGAGTGGTGGTGTCCTTTTGATACTCGTGGACCGTTGCGGCGGTTTCAGAATTGAAATGCCGGTTGGCACTGAAGCGTTGGTTCATGGTTATCACCATTATGACACATTTCTAAGACACTGAAACGTTTCGTGACTTATCAGATTCTTATGACGACTCTTGGTTTTCGTTCTCGGGGAATTTATGTCCCTTATAAATGAGGAATCTTGTCACTTGAATGATTCACTTCATTTTTGCTTGAGAGAGTTCTTCAGATATAGCTTTTTCTGATACCTCAAATTTCTTCTTACCTTCTTGTCTACTGAAATCTTTTGTCTCTTCTTCTCATTACTTCTTTGGCGCGTTTTCTGCTAAAAAATGACTGGTGAATCTTCTCGCGACCATCTTCCTGCTGCTAATCCGGTGTCGGAGAGCTCTGTTCAGGCCACCTGGGGGGCGGATGCGGCGGAGGATGAGGAGATTCCCTCAGTGGTTGAGATCTTGCCTCGCCCAGGGAGAGAGGCGACTGACTTCAATTTTGGCGGCGGAGCGGAGCCGAAACCTGTCCCCTTCGTCGTTAGGGAAAGGAGAATTGTAGAGTTGAAAAAAAGGTGGGGAATCCCCAATAATGTTGATATGCAGCCGGTAGAGGGAGACAACATAGTTCACTTTGACCGTCGCGGGTACTGCGTGTTCTACGCCTACCCCTTTATCGTAGGGTACACACTCCCTCTTCCCATGTTGGTGGTGGATTTTTTCCATTTCTATGAAGTGTGCCCTGCCTAGCTTTCGCCTTATTTGTACAAGTTATTCCTTATGCTGCTCAAATATGCGGAACTTGCCGGTTGTGAGGTCACTTTAAGCCATATGCTCAGCATTTTTGCTCCTTAACTGATCCGTGGTTCGATGATTCACATACGTCCTCGGGGGTCGAGGAGTCTGGTGGTGAAGATGGACGACAGGACTAACCGCCGTTTCTATGAGAACTACTTTTATGTGCAGATCGAACACATTGTGGCGGACCCAACGGGATTCCCTGAGAGATGGAACTTTGCACGTAAGTTTGTATCTTTAGTTAGTAAAATGTTCGACCGTTTTCTGTGAGTAAACAACTGTCTCGTCTTTGCAGGTGAGAGATTTCCCCCGCTGCCTGTCAAAGGGATTCGTGAATGGGTAGAGGCCATTCTTCACCACACAGTGGGAGTTCGCACATGGTCGACCTTTCATGAGAGGTTTAGACGCAGGCCCCTTACGGGTGAGATAACTCTTTTATCTGTTGTTCACTATTCTTCTCTTTTTTGTTTTGCCTCTTATGTATCGTTCGTCGTTGCTAGGGAGGGTGCGGAGAGTAAAGGAACCTCAGCTAGCCTTTCGCCAGTTGGACGCATCTTCTTGCCCTATCGCAGTATCTACTGTACGACCTTCATCGAGGGCTGCTTCGGTTGAATCTGTGGACTTGGTTACTCCAGCGAGGGCCGCTTCCCAGGACAAGGTCCCGACCAATGTTGTTTGCCCAATGGACGAGCCACCATCTACTGGAGAGGTAGAGGGGCATTCGAAGAGACGGAGAGTAGAGGTTGAGACGGTGCCACCAATAATAATTCATCTGGACAACTCTCCCCCGACGAGCTCCGGAGAGGGTGTTATTGTGGCTCCCCCTATTAGGGCGGAACAGAACATTGGAGTTGTTGGTGCCCGCGATCAGCAATCAGAAGCTCCTACCGCTGTTTTGGCTCAATCATAAGTCCCTGCCGTTATTGATGATCAACACCTTGTCGCGGTAGAGAACTAGATCTCTGGGGCCGCTGTTGTGACTTTATACGTGCCCTCATCCTTTGTAGTGGGTCGTGCTTCTCTTCAGTAGCAGAAAGGGGAAAAAGCATAGTGGTTGATGACTATGAGTCTGAGTCGGACCTGGACCCCGACAATGTTAGGATGTTTGAGAAGGGTCTCACTCATTTGGTGATTAATGTGAGGGGCTCAACCCGTATCCTCCAGATCCCTTTCAGCGTTAATCTCTTGGCAGAGGGGGAAGATCTGGTACTGCAGTTCAGCCTGTTGTGCTCCGAAGCTGAGAACGAGTCCCTTTGGGATGTTCCCGATGCTGAATTGCGGGACGAGGTGGCCGTCATGTGCTTGAGGGTACGTTATATTTTGTTTTCGCTTTATGCTTTCGCCCTTTTCGAAAGTACTAGTTTAACCCCGTCTTTCTGTTTTCTAGACATACATGGTGGAAGTGGAAAGCATTTGCAGGGCCAACATCCGGGCAAGGATTTTCTTGAAGATGTTGGAGAAATACCGTCGCTACCGTGACAGATGTCGCGAGATTCACGAACGGCTGAGGACGGATCCCTGTAATCGGGCTCTTGGTGGGGAGTTGGAGAAAAGGGACCAGGAATTGATGCAAACCATGCGCAACAAGAGCAATCTCAAGGAGCAACTTCGCATTAAGAATGAGGAGCTCGAGTTGGGTAGGGGGTCAAGGCGGAGTGCGAGCATTTACAAGGTAGGTTGAGGTCGATGCAGTCGGAGATGGACTAGAACTTGGTCAAGGTCAAGGCAATAAGCATGGAGTGGACGAGGAAACTGACTACAATAGAGAGCAAAGTCGTTGTCTTGGAGAACATTGAGAGATCCTAGTCTGAGGCTTTGGCGAGGGAGACAGCTCTGGGGAACACCATTCGCATACTCCAGTCTAAACAGGAGTCGGAGAGAGCGACAACTACTCTGACGAAGGCGAGGCTCGAGAACCGCTTTGACGTGATTGATCAGGAGGCGTCGGTTCTGGGACATTGGGTCGCGGTCCTGAAGGCGAAAAATGAACAATTACGGGCTCAGGTTGAGTCATTTTCCGCTGTCATTCCTCGCCAAACGCATAAGCTTTGGGTTTATGCTGAAGCCCAGCGGGACATATATAAGAGTTTGTGGGAGGCGGGCACTGTGGCCGAGGCTGATTACGAAGAAGCACGGGCGAAAGCTCGTGAGGCTCGCATTAACTACGGATATGATGCGGCAATGCCCGAAGCTAATGGGGATGCTGATGATGGTAATGGAGAACCTCTTGGAGACGGTGATGACAGTGGTGATGATGACAACGGTGATGACTTGGAATGAATAATGTTGTCTTTTGCTTTTATTTTTGTTTGGTTTGTCGACTGTTGTTTGTTCGTTTTTTTGGTTGGCCTGGGCCATAAGTAACTGGCGGTAGTCCGCACTGTGACCTTGCATAAATAAAAATTCTTTTCTTCACTATTTGCCTTGAACTTCACTTTTATTTCAACCGTTCACGGCTTTGGTGCGAGATGGAGGCTCGTCCGACGAGTCCCGATTTTTCTTTTCTTCCGGTGGTGGTTGACCTTTAGGGACGTCATTTCAAATTTATCGAAATGTCAGCTTGTTGTTGTTCGATCGAGGTCGAACTCTTCTTTTCTTTTGGCGAAGGCTCTTAGCTTTAAAGGGTATTATTTCGAACTTATCGAAATAACAGCCCATCGTCGTTCGAGCGAGGTCGAACTCTTCTTCTCTTTTGGAAAAGGCTCTTTGCCTTAAAGGGTGTTATTTCAAACTTATCGAAATAACAACCCGTCGTCGTTCGAGTGAGGTCGAACTTTTCTTCTCTTTTGGCGAAGGCTCTTAGCCTTAAAGGGTGTTATTTCGAGCTTGTCAAAATAACAGCTCGTTGTCGTTCGAGCGAGGTCGAACCCTTCTTCTCTTTCAGCGAAGGCTCTTAGCCTTAAAGGGTGTTATTTCGAACTTATCGAAATAACAGCCCGTCGTCGTTCGAGCGAGGTCGAACTCTTATTCTCTTTTGGCGAAGGCTCTTAGCCTTAAAGGGTGTTATTTCGAACTTATCAAAATAACAGCCCGTCGTCGTTCGACCGAGGTCGAACTCTTCTTTTCATTTGGCGAAGGCCCTTAGCCTTAAAGGGTGTTATTTCGAACTTATCGAAATAACAACCTGTCGTAGTTCAAGCGAGGTCGAACTCTTCTTTTCGTTTGGCGAAGGCCCTTAGCCTTAAAGGGTGTTATTTCGAACTTATCAAAATAACAGCCCGTCGTCGTTCGAACGAGGTCGAACTCTTCTTTTCGTTTGGCGAAGGCCCTTAGCCTAAGGGTGTTATTTCGAACTTATTGAAATAACAACCCATCGTCGTTCGAGCGAAGTCGAACTCTTCTTTTCATTTGGCGAAGGCCCTTAGCCTTAAAGGGTGTTATTCCGAGTTTATCGAAATAACAACCTGTCATCGTTCGATCGAGGTCGAACTCTTCTTCTCTTTTGGTGAAGGCTCTTAGCCTTAAAGGGTGTTATTTCGAACTTATCGAAATAATAGCCCGTCGCCATTCGAGCGAGGTCGAACTCTTCTTTTCATTTCGTGAAGGCCCTTAGCCTTAAATGGTTTTATTCGGAACTTATCAAATAATAGCCCGTCGTCGTTCGATCGAGGTCGAACTCTTCTTCTCTTTTGGTGAAGGCTCTTAGCCTTAAAGGGTGTTATTTCGAACTTATCGAAATAACAACCTGTCATCATTCGAGCGAAGTCGAACTCTTCTTTTCTTTTGGCGAAGGCCCTTATACTTAAAGGTGTTATATTGAACTTATCAAAATAATAGCCTGTTATTGTTCGATCGAGATTGAACTTTTCTTTTCATTTGGCAAAGGCCCTTAGCCTTAAAAGGTGTTATTCCGAACTTATTGAAATAACATCCCGTCGTCGTTTGAGTGAGGTCGAACTCTTCTTTTCTTTTGGCGAAGGCTCTTAGCCTTAAAGGGTGTTATTCCGAACTTATCGAAATAACAGCCCATCGTCGTTCGAGCGAGGTCGAACTCTTCGTTTCTTTTGGCAAAGGCTGTTAGCCTTAAATGGTGTTATTTCGCAATCAGAAAAAGAAAGGTTCGACCTCGCTCGAACTACAATGGGCTGTTATTTCGATAAGTTCGAAATAACACCCTTTAAGGCCAAGGGCCTTAGCCATTAGAAAAAGGAAGGTTCGACCTCGATCGAATGACGACGGGTTATTATTTTGATATGTTCGAATTAACACCTTTTAAGGCCAGGGGCCTTCGCCATCAGAGAAAAATAAAGGTTCGACCTCGCTCGAACTACGACGGGCTGTTATTTTGATTAGTTCAAAATAACACCCTTTAAGGCCAAGGGCCTTCGCCATCAGAAAAAGGAAGGTTCGACCTTGATCGAACAACTACGGGTTGTTATTTTGATAAGTTCGAAATAACACCCTTTAAGGCCAAGGGCCTTCTCCATCAGAGAAAAAGAAAGGTTCGACCTCGCTCGAACTACGACGGGCTGTTATTTCAATAAGTTCAAAATAACACCCTTTAAGGCCAAGGGCCTTCGCCATCAGAAAAAGAAAGGTTCGACCTCGCTCGAACTATGACGGGCTGTTATTTCGATAAGTATAAAATAACACCCTTTAAGGCCAAGGGCCTTCGCCATCAGAAAAAGAAAGGTTTGACCTCGCTCGAACTACGACGGGTTGTTATTTTGATAAGTTCGAAATAACACCCTTTAAGGCCAAGGGCCTTCGCCATCAGAAAAAGGAAGGTTCAACCTCGATCGAACGATGATAGGTTGTTATTTTGATAAGTTCGAAATAACACCCTTTAAGGCCAAGGCCTTTGCTATCAGAAAAAGAAAGGTTCGACCTCGCTCATAAGTTCGAAATAACACCCTTTAAGGCCAAGGGCCTTCGCCATCAGAAAAAGAAAGGCTCAACCTCGCTCGAACTACAACGGGCCGTAATTTCGATAAGTTCGAAATAACACCCTTAAAGGCCAAAGGCCTTCGCCATCAGAAAAAGAAAGGTTCGACCTCGCTCGAACTACGACGGGCCTTAATTTCAATAAGTTCGAAATAACACCCTTTAAGTCCAAGGGCCTTCGCCATCAGAAAAAGAAAGGTTTGACATCGATCGAACAACGATGAGCTGTTATTTCGATAAGTTTGAAATAACACCCTTTAAGGCCAAGGGCCTTCACCATCAAAGAAATGAGAAAGGTTTGACTTCATTCGAACTACGACGGGCTGTTATTTCGATAAGTTCGAAATAATACCCTTTAAGGCCAAGGGCCTTCACCATCAAAGAAAAAAGAGAAAGGTCTGACCTCGCTCGAACTACGACGGGCTGTTATTCCGATAAGTTTGAAATAATCACCTTTAAGGCCAAGGGCGTTCGCCGTCAAATAAAAACAAGAAAGGTTCGACCTCGCTCGAACTACGATGGATTGTTATTTCGATAAGTTCGAAAAAATACCCTCTACGGCCAATGGCCTTCGCCATCATAGAGAAAAAGAAAGGTTCAACATCGCTCGAACTATGACGGGGTGTTATTTCGATAAGTTCGAAATAACACCCTTTAAGGCTAGAGGCCTTCGCCATCAAAGAGAAAGAGAAGTTCGACCTCGCTCGAACCACGACGGGCTGTAATTTCGATAAACTCAAATTACACCCCTTTAAGACCAATCACCTTCACCGAAAAGGAAAGAGTCCGACAACCACCGAAGGAAAAGAAAAATCGAGACTCATCGGGGGAGCCCCTGTCTTGCACCACGGTCACAAACAGTTAGAATAAAAATTTAAGTACAAGGCAAATAGCGAAGAAGAAAACTTTTATTTATGCAATGTCATAATGCGGGCCATCGCCGCTTACATATGGCCCATGCCAACCAATAAAAAAAAGAGAAGAAGAAAGAAAAAACGAAATGAACAGACGCCAATCAACAAACGAAATAAAAATAAAAACAAAAGACAACATTCTTCATTCCGCGTCATCACCGCCGTCATCATCACCACTGTCATCACCATCTCCACGAGGTTCATCATCATCACCATCCACACCCCCATTAGCTTCAGGAGTCGTCGCGTCGTATCCACAGTTGATGCGAGCCTCGCGAGCTTCCGCTCGTGCTTCTTTATAAGAAGCCTTAGCGCGGTGCATGCTTCCCACAAACCCTTGTATATGTCCCGCTGGGCTTCGGCATAAACCCAGAGCTCATGCACTTGACGGGGAATGGCAGCGGGAGACGATTCAACCTGAGCCTTTAGTCGCTCATTCTTTGTGTCCAAGGCCGCGACCCGCTCCCCAAGAACTGAAACTTCCTGATCAATCGTGCTAATCCGATCCTCGAGCCTCGCCTCCATAAGAATAGGTGTCGCTCTCTCCAACTCCGGTTCAGATTGGAGAACGTGGATAGTGTCCTCCAGGGTCGCCTCCCTCGCCAAAGCCTCAGACCAGGCTCTCTCAATATTCTCCAAATCAGCAACCTTGCTCTCCATCGCGGTCAACTTCTCTCTCCACTCTGTGCTCATCGCCTCGGCTCGGCCCAAGTTCTGGTCCATCTCCGACTGCATAGACCTCAACTTGCCCTGCAAATGCTCACACTCTGCAGCAATCCCCTTACCCAATTCAAGCTCCTCGTCCTTGATGTGGAGTTGCTCCTCAAGTTCTCTCTTGCTACAAATCGTCTGCATCAATTATTGATCCCTTTTCTACAACTCCTCACCAAGAGCCCGGTTGTGGGGATCCGTCCTCAACCACTCGTGCATCTTGCGACATCTGTCATAGTAGTGATGGTACTTCTCCAGCATCTTCAAGAAGATCCTTGCCCGGACGTTGGCCCTACGAATGCTTTCCATTTCCACCATGTATGTCTGAAAATCATAAAGACGGGGTTGATCTAATACTTTCAAACAAGGGAAAAGATTAAAGCGAGAACCAAAGGCAACGTACCCTCAAGCCCATGACAGCCACCTCATCCCTCAACTCGGCATCAGGGGTATCCCAAAGGGACTCATTCTCAGCTTCTGAACATAACAGGATGAATAGCGGCATCAGATCCTCCCCTTCCGCCAAGAGGTTAACGCCTGAAGGGATCTGAAGAATACGGGCCGAGCCCCCTGCATGAACCACCGAATAAGTGAGGTGCTCCTCGAACATCCTAACATCATTAGGATCCAGGTCTGACTCGGACTCATACTCGTCAATCGCCATGCCTTTTCCCTTTTCCGCTATCGAAAGAGGAGCACGACCCGCTGCAGAAGCGAAGGGCATGTTTGAAGTCACTACAGTGGCACCCTCTGCCACGACAAGGCATTGATCGCCAGTAACAATAGGAACTTCCGGCTGAGCCGTGACGGTGGCCGGGGTTTTCGATCGCCGACTGCTGGCGCCAACTTCAACAATTTGCTCCGCTTCTATGGGAGACACCGTAACAACACCTTCTCCCGAGCTCGTCGGGGGAGAATCATCCAAGTGAATCACTTTCGGAGGTGCCATGTCAAACTCTACTCTCCATCTCTTTGACGACCCTTCTTCCTCTCCAGTTGACGGTGACTCGTTCGTAGGACGGACGACATTGGTCGGGACCTCGTCCTGAGAAGCGGCCCTCGCTGGAGTAACCAAGGCCACAGATTCAACTGAAGCAGTCCTCGATGAAGGGCGTACAATGGGTACAACGACAAGATGAGCGGATGCAGCCGGCTGGCGAAAGGCTAGCTGAGGGGTCCTTACTCTCCGCACCCTCCCTGAAAACGATGAACGATGCATAAGAGGCCGAACAAAAAAAGAGAAACGACTGTAGATAGGGACGTCATCTCACCTGTAAGAGGCCTGCATCCAAAACTCTCGTGATAAGTTGACCAGGTGCGAACTCCTACTGTGTGGGGGAAGAATGGCCTCCACCCATTCACGAATCCCTTCGATAGGTGGAGGGGCAATCTCTCAGCTATAGAAAAACAGAGCAGTTTAGCATTCACAGAAAATGGTCAAGCATTTCATTAATTAAAGATGCAAACTTACGGGCAAAATTCCATCTCTCGGTGAATCCCGTCGGATCTGCCACAATATGCTTGGTCCGCACATAAAAATTATTTTCATAGAAACGACAGTTGGTTCTGTCATCCATCTTCACCACTAGGCCCCTCGATCCTCGAGGATGCGCATGAATCATCGTACCTCGAATCAGTTGTGGAGCAAAAATGCTAAGCATATGGCCGAAAGTGACCTCACGACTGGCAAGTTCTGCATACTTAAGCAGCATAAGAAATAACTTGTACAAATAAGGCGAAAGCTGAGCAGGGCACACCTCATAGTGACGGCAAAAATCTACCACCAACATGGGAAAAGGAAGTGTGTACCGTACAATAAAGAGGTAGGTGTAGAACACACAATATCCGGGGCAGTCGAAGTGAACTCTGTCATCCCCCTCCGCCGGCCGCATCTTGACGAAATCGGGGATTCCCCACCGTTCCCTCAATTCTACAATTCCCCTTTCTCTCACAATGGAAGTGACAGGTTCCGGCTCCGCTCCACCGCCGAAACTGAAGTCAGTCGCATCCCTCCCGGGGCGAGGCAAAATTTCATCTACTAAGGGAAGCTCCTCACCCTCCACCGCATCAACTTCTCCGGCGATCTGAACAGAACTCTCTAGCACCGGATTAGCGGTAGGGAGATTATCATGAGAAGAATTGCCAGCCATTTGTAGCAAGAAAACTCTCCAAGAGATGCGATACGAAGAAAAAACGAAAGGTTTCTGTGAGAAAGAAGGTAAGCAAGAATTTGAGGTATCAGAGAAAGCGATATTTTAAGAATTCTCTCAAATGAATGTTGAAGTGTATCAACACTACTACAAAAAGGGGCTTTAGCGACAATTATTTAATGACGATAAGCTAATTTCCGCTAATTTACTCCTCTACACATAATATTACCGGCATTTGGAATTTTGCCAAGAAAGGACGTTCTTGTAGTGGCAATTCAGTGTAATTGACGGTGAAAGTTACTACTTAAATTTTAAATTCAATGTAGTGGACAATTAAAGTGAGTAATCAAAATTTAAGTGCGAATTTTTACAAATTTTATCCTCCCTCTAATAGTTTTCATCCTGTAAAATATTCCCTCCCTCTATCACACACACACACAATTACAGTCAATTTGCATAAGGGTTCTCTTTACCATAGTAAGCCGCAGAATCACTAGGGTTTCTTGACTTATCTCTCTCATAGTCGTCGGCCCCCAGGTCATCTCTCGAACAATCACCAAGTAATCTCTTTGTTCTTTCTATCTATCTTTTCTCCTTTTGGTTGTAATTTAAACTTGTGGGGAAGAAATTTTCGATTTTTTTTGCTTGTTTCGTGGAATGTTCATTGAACAAATTATTCGTGTTCTTTGTATTAAATAGATAGCCATCATATTATTAATTAGTCTACTTTGACTCCAATTATACTTGACTAAGTAATTAGATTACTAGTTCCATTTTACTTGTAAGTTGCCTCTTCATTTCTGAATCATTGTTTGTAAGGCTTAATATTTTTTGTCGTTAAGCATGATATAGGACCTAAAGGATAAATGCTTTATTAAAAATCTTAGTATTGAAATTAGAATGATGGAGATGAAACTTTTTGGTAAGGTGTGGGTGGAGATACAGAGAATGGAATCTTTGGTGAGGAACAAAAAATTCAGTTTTGATCGGAGTATTTACAGAAAGTTTGATGACCTTACAGAGATAGGGTAGTTTTCCCATCTTCTCTGCCAAATTAACCTTATTCCTGCCTTTTAAATCCCTTCAATTTTTTTCTTCTGCCGAAAGGACTAAAATAAGGGTTCTCCTTGTCTCTTAATAATTATTTAATTTATTTAAGTTATTTGTTTTACTTATTAGAGACAATTAATTTTAATTACATTTTATATGATTTGATAACATTAAAAGGAAGTTTATAATATTAGTGTATAGAAATTAAACTCTACATTATTATGTCTAACATTACACACTAATAGCTAAATATTTATTTTTTTCTTTAAATAATCAATAAGAAGTAAGAAAAACATAACTGAGCAGCGATAATTATTTTCATTGAACATATATATCGTTATAATTTAAATTGTAGTCTTTTAATTATTAAATTATTTTAATGGTTAAACTATTGCTAAAATATTCAAATGCTATGGCCTATCCCTACTTGAATTTTATACATAATTGATCCCAATGCTTTTCATTATATAGAGCTAATTGTAGAGGCAGTTAACTTCTGTAATTTATTTTATTATCGGCTTATTTCTAGAATTTATTAGTTGTGTCTTAGATTATGTGCTCAAATTTGGACTTTCGCTGGTCTATTTTACCAAGAGAACATTTTGATTAGCTTCTTCATGCTTTGTTTCCTTTTCAACTATATAGTCATTGAAAAGGAACTTGGCCTTTGAGATTTTATGGTACTGGTTGTTATTTGTGTCTAAGTCTGTTATGAACAATCATCAGAGAGTCTCAAACTTGCGAGCTAAAAGTTTGTAGTATCACATCCACTTGATGATGTTTGTTCCGGAATGTCTACCAGACAGACATCTAGTGCCATTTTGTTCCGGAGCTAAAAGTTCCGGAATGTCTAAAAGTTTATCTTTGTACTATCTCAAACAGTGAAAAAAAAAATGGGATTGAACCAAACTAAATCTAGTGCCATTTTATACAAATAGTTCTTTCTCCACTTGCAATATCTATTACTTTTTAGGAAGTCTTAGAGTAACTGGGTAAAGTTGTTGCCGTGAAAATAACCTCTCGTAGAAATGCAAGATAAGGATGCGTACAATAGGCTTTTGTTGTCTAGCCTTTTTTCGGATCCCGCATAAAACAAGAACTTAGTGTACTGGACTGCCCTTTCTAATGCCTATTACTTTTTAGGCCAAAATTCATAAGATAATTTTATCTACCCTTTAAAATAGTGAAGATATTAATGTCTTGTTTGATTTTACTTTTATTTGATTATTTTTGGTGCTTTATAATGCTGAATCTTGGCACTTAATGAGTTATATAGGTATATTTTCCAATTAAAACATAAAAGAGATCAAGTAATTGTCTTTATGTGTAGTAGTTTAGATCATAAAAGATGTGTCAAGTGTCATTCCTTAAGTTTGACAGTTAAAGTTGTGCTGACATGCAGTTTAGTTAACTTTTACAATGAATGCACCGGAATCCGAATACATTTATATATATATATATATATATATATATATATATATATATATATATATATATATATATATATATATATATATATATATATATATATACACACTAATCAAAACCCACCTTAAGGCGGGGTGTAAATTAAATTTGCACAAATATGCTTGTTAATGTTTTCTTTGTGTTGAAAATGGACTTTCATTAACTTTTCTTTCTTTAGATTTCTTTAAGGTTAATTATTTGCTGCTCCCTTTTTCCAAATCTAGTTGTCGCTTTCTCTGTTGGAAAGTTCTAATATTCCAACTACTTTCTAAATGGGAATTATTTTTGTATACAGTAGTTTATACTATTTTTTATTTCATATAAAATGAGAGTAAAGCTTATATTCATTAAAGGTCGAGTTCTGCATTATTTTACCACTGTAAAACTTAAGCCTTGCTTTGACATTTTGTCTAGCAAAATAAGAAAACGTAATGCGTGAGTACTTAGTTAAATACAGTTTGACAGTTTAGAGTTTGGTGCATTATACTACTCTTCATTTTGATATGGTTTATGACTCAGTATAAATGGACACAGTTTCAACCTTAGCTATGAACTTTGATGTACACAATTTATCAACTAGTTCTAGATCCTTTGCTTATGGAACCTGAGGGAAAAATCTCATATATATATATATATAACAGTCTATTGAATTCTATGTAACTCCGTCTCTCCCACGATTATTAGTTTGTTGAGTTAACTTGATACTTTTATATACTTCTGCTCCTTAAATACATAGTCTATGTGACAATTATTAGTTGAGTACATCTCCTAATTATTTTTAGATATTCCTTCGTTCTATGTGCCATATTTTGTGAATATTCTTCTTAACCCGTAATATTCACTTTTTTAATTCTACAAGATTATGAGTCTGCCACAGTGCTGGATGCTTGTCACTTCTGTTTATTTGTACGAATGTGCTAAGGTTAATCACTGGTAACTATAGTTGAATAATTTAAAGGAAATCTTAGCTCATTCACAATATTGATTAATTAAGCTTAGATGATTTTACACTAAAGTAGAACTCTTACTTGTGAACTTCACCACCTCTTTTGCAAGAGTGGTTAGCTTCATGTTAGAAAATGTAACCCTAGGCTCATCGGAAAAGTCATACCACTCAAAACATTGCTCCATAGCTGATAGAGGGGTCTGTTGAGAAAAGGTCTACTCGATGGTGGTTGAGGCAACAACATAGATATTCTTGAGCAAGAAAATATAAAGACTCAATAAAAGTATTCGACAACTAAAAGAAAGTAATATGAAAGAATAAGATTTCTTGTTACTGAATGCTTCTTGCTTGAAATATCAGATTATCCACACTACTTGGGATGTTTTTATACATTAAATTTCATATTTTGAAACATTTATTTATTATTTCAGGTCATACATTCTGATGTTCGAAAATTTCGCATGTGAAAGATTTCAATATGATGAAGAGTTGCGGAAATTATTGGATGTCATTATCGATAAGATTGGTTATATTAGTACGAACAATATAAGTTTTTCTTTTAAGTTGTGACATTAATATTTTGGTTTACTTCTTTCTTTTGTTTGTTTTAGATTTAGTAAGTTATTTTATGAATTAATAGTAATATATTTTTAGTGTCAAACTTCTTTTCCACCAAGAGGCTCTCTTTACTAATAATTTCATTGGATTTACTAGTAATATTTTCTGGACGAATGTAGTAGTCATTGTTAATAATGGATAAACAATTGTTGTTAAAGCTTGTGACTTTTAGCGATAATTTAATTGAATTTTCTAGCCATAAAAATGGTCACTAAATGATAAATTAAGACATTTTCACAATAGATATTGTAGCCATTTTAATTGCCACAAATAATTATTGTTAAAACTACTGACTTTTAGTGGCATTTTATTCAAATATACCGACCATAAGAATGAACGCTAAAAGGTCATAGTTAACTGTTATGTATTGGATTCAGCAACTAAAACAATTACTGCAAATAATTACCATTAAAACTAATGGTTTTTAGCGGCCATAAACCATACCCTTTACCAGCTTTTGTTAGAACGACCGCAAAGGCTTTGCCGACCCCCGCATTGCCGGATAAAGATTAATGGCCGGTAAAGCTTGTAGCAGCGATTATTATTGCCGCTAAAGATATTTTTAATTGCCATTAAAGCCTCTTTTTGTAGTAGTGCAATCAAATGACAAGTTCCCCTATTTATAAGAGACATAAATTCTCCAATTACAAAACCCAAAAGTTGCCATTTGAATCTGATGGGGTATGAAACGTTTCAGTTTTTAGGAACGTGTGTCATAATGGTGGCATACACGAACCAATGCTTCATTTACCAAACCGGCGTTTCGATTTCGAAACCATCGCAACGGTCCACGAGTGCCGAAATAACACCTCTACTCCGCCAAAAAATCCATAGAACGCGACTAAGGAACCAAAAATTAGGGGTGAGATTCCTCTCGACTATGCTGCAAACATGATCCGTCCGTCGAGCCCGACAAAGGACGACCCCGACGGACGGAGGGACTAACTGTATTGGTCAATATCTGACCGCCATGACGAGGTTACCCACAGCCCCTTTTAGCAATCGGGTAGTGGAAGTCAATAGGGTCTACTTCATTTCTCCTCCAAGATATCCGACATATCGAAAAGAGCAATGACTAGAGTCATGACCGGAACGCACCATTGACCCAAGCGCACCAAATCACGGTGGGGATCAAGAGGTTTCGACTATATATACAGCCCAGGAAGGCTTTCAAGAGGGGGAGGGGGGGGGCTTCTCCAGGGTTATCTAGAAAAAATAGAGCTAAGAGCTCCATTCTTGTATTCAAAGAAAAAGCAATTGTAGCTCTCTCTCCTCAGAAACTGAGGAGGAATGCAATATTGAATCTTAATGAGATTGGCAATGTCTTGTTCATCTCCCATATATTCATCATTACGAAGTTGCTCGGTCTGAAATCAACTAAGTTTGACTATGATATACCCCTTCATCTTTGATTGATTTGTTCAAAAAGGTTTTAATATCTTTTGAGTCAAACAAGAGTGATCTGAGCGGGTTTGGCCGAACTCAGTAGCTTTTGTTCGAACTCTATATTTGTCTTAAAAGGTTTATTGAATATTACAAATTATTAATTTAGAATCCAATAACTTAAAACGCTTAGAATTCTGAACACATAAATTTGAAATTCTGATTACGCCTGTGTAAACAAGGATACGTGAAGAAGAAAAGTAAAAACAAGCATGCATGCATGCATGTGGCTGTCATAGGCTGACAACTATGCAAATCTCTCCTTCTCATATATATATATATGGTCAAATTTTTTCTTGATTTTCCTGTATGTAAACCGTCAAATACAACATGTGCAAAAAGAAAAAAAATACAATATGTGCGAAAGTTCCACGATCATTATAAAACTTGGCCTTTGCAACAAAAATATATACAATACGTGGAATATACTTAATAGGAAGATCAGTTTCAGCAAATGCCACTGCTCAGCTTGGTGCTTTTTAAATCTGAATGATTTATGCTGAGGAAAATATCGGAGCAGAAGATCACATTGATCTTCAACTAGTTTGAAGCTATCACTTAGACGAAAGAATAACTTTGTATTCAACATCTATTTTTCTGCAGCCTGCAATAGTAACTATATCTAGGTAAACTTACATTCTTGATACCTAGTTTTAGCAACTCTGCCCTGCTAATAGTAACCCCATCCTACTCCTAGTTGTCTTGTCTTTTGGATGGGAAAAAAGAGTCCGTCTTGTGATGTGACCTATAGTGCAGCGGCAGATTCAGAATTTTCATCGAGGGGTGTTAAAATATAAATAATTAGATACATCAAAAAGTCAAGCTAAGGGAGTCAACATATAGTAAATATACATAAAATAAAATAAAAATTTTCTAGAAAAATAGTATAATTTTCCGGCGAAGGAGTGTCGCTTGACATCCTTTAATTTGCTTCAATGTGGCTCCGCCACTGCTATATTGAACGAAGTTGAAATTGATGATCATTCGAGACAAAAGAGGATCTAAGATTTCAAGAACATAAGTTCACCTTGGAAAAAAAATATTAGTGGAAATTGATCACCGTTCATTTAGGTAAATAACTCAATATTCAACCAAGTGCATCATTCAACCTTTTCGGAGCATATGAGCCAACAGATAATATTAGACCAATTTTAGAAAATATAGTATATATACATAAAACACCTAGTTTGGCAGAGAGATCACGAGTTCACGTGCCCCATAATTTGGCTAGTAAATCCTGTTAGGACCGAAAAAGTTAGGTGTCATGCGAAATCTAGTAAAACAACAATTGAATGACAATAAATCCAACAACAAAGAGATACAAACATTTTAACGTGGTTCAGCCAATATATTGACCTACATCCACAGCGGAGATAAGTAATCCACTATATAAAAGAGAGTACAAAATATCGAGAGAACAACCTCACGAAGAGGCAAATACAAGTGACACACTAACACTTGTCCCGTAAAGTTCTCCCCATAAACACGACTCTCAAACCCAGATGGCTACATTGTGGATGCTACTGAATGAGAATGAAGAATCCTCAATTTATAGAAATCCAAACCTTTACCTCCAAGAAAAGGGACTAGCCAAATATAAGAGATTTATAATTTCCTTCTACAAGAAGGAAAACCTAATTAAGGTAAATATGTTGCATGTTCCTTCGTGAGATAGAAAAATCAATTATGGTAATATAATATGGACAAACACCTAACAAATCCGTCCTTGATGCGAGATCTAGGTCTAAATCTTTATTAATATAATTGCCTATACATCTAAACATTGATAGATAGAATTACCTAAAACTCAAGGTAACGGGCATCCGATGAATTAGTCGAGCGCCCACAAACTAACCCGGACATCAATATTGTAAAAAGAAGCTAAGACATGTCTCTCGTACGCGATCTCATTCATTAGTTTTTTAAAGGGTCAAAGTCTATTTTCAATTTTTTATCTTTTAATCTTTGTATAAAACCCACCAATTAATCCCATCTATGATATGCATATAAATCCTCTCTATATGGTATCATACGATATTTGACAACACTTTTCAGTAAAATTTATATCTTTTTGTATTTCTAAATATGTCAAAATTAAATTCTATCCACTTAATTAAATATTAACTTTTAAATGTTCAAGAAGCTAAAAGAATCTCATTTTTGCTATTTAAGACAAAATGTATCATAATTATTAAATAAAAATGAAAAAAATTTAAACAGTCAGAAGAACAAGTCCTCTTTGCAAGAAAATGGAGAACCACATAGTAATCTATAATTACATTGGATCAAACAGTTAAAGTAGTATTCTCTTCGGCAGAATTTCAGACGTCAAGAGACTTTAGGCCTCCTTCTTTTTTTTTTTTTTTTTTTTTTTTTTTACTATTAAGATGTTTGAATTTGAATACACATTTAAATATCAAGCTATGTATTAAAATTAAGACCTTTGAATCTAAATACATATTTGAATATTAAAATGTGTATCAAGGTCAGAATACTAAATGATTAGGATTGTTTGTTTTTTAACATCTGAATGTATCAAATTTATCTTTATTTGAAAATTAATAAATACAAAATTTAAATAAAATACTAATTAATCTAATGTTCTATCAATAAAATATATATTTCTTGTGAATGCCTACTAGAGGCGGTGGTTGGTGGTGGTGGTTCTAGGTAATAGCTAGTGGTGATTGGTAGTGATAGCAATTATGGTTAAAGATGGTGGTGGTGGGTGGTATAGTGACAGTTGATAATAGTAAGCGGTGGGGATAATTACTAATGAATGTGGATGCATAATAGTATCTTGATGAAATTAAGTCTTTGTTATAGATCTTAATCATACAGATCTATTCAGACCCACTAAGTGGTTGTAACGTAAAAAAATAAACACGTTTAATGATTAAGATTTAGACTTTAAAAACGAACGCACTTAATATCTGATATCTGAATAATTAGATTCAGACCTCCATTAAAGATAAACAAATGAAGACTTGTTGATATCAGCTTGTTTTCCGCTTTAGTCAGATGGGGAATTTGTAATTGAAAAAATATATGGGGATTCCGAAATCTACTTAGACTTTTTGAGATTTCATCTAATTAATCGAAACTCTAACTAGATCGAGTCATACCGATTCATGATTTACCATTAAGAAAAGTGCAAGCGATAGTCGTGGTACATTTTGTTACGACCCAAAATCCGATCCATCGTGATGGCGTCTATCGTGAAACTAGGCCAACCTCAACTCAACAATCAACACGATAATAATAAGTTTAAAAATATTTACGGAAGCTTTTAACAGTCAAAGAACTATTTGAAACATAAGAAATTCCAAAAATAAATACAATCCAGCTCAAAATCGGGGTATCACTGAGTGCATGAGCGTCTAAGAAAAATACGTAGTCTAATATAATGTCTAGGGAAACAACTGAAATACAACTTGAAAGTAAGGGTGAGAGCCAAGGCTTGCGAACAACGTGCCGATACCTCAATAATCTCCTACGTCAGAAGCCGCGATCAGCCACTGCTACTGGATCCAAAGTGCCTGAATCTGCACACGAGGTGCATGGGGTAACGTGAGTACACTAACTCAGTAAGTAACAAGTCCAACCTTTGTACTGATAGGTAGTGACGAACTCAACCTCATCAAAGGAAACAAAAATAATGTATAGAAACGTAGGCATGCTTTCAGTTAAATAAACAGCTCGAACAGTAAAACAGAGCAGGTAAATAGAGGATAAGAAAGTATAACTCTGCTATGTCTACATGCCAATGCACATGCTATATGAAATGCACCATGTTGCGTGCCTCATGTGCCCACAATCTCAAATGCTCGTCCACTCAGTACTGTATATGGCTCATACGGTCCAGGGAAGATCCATCTCGGAATATATACATCTCTGACAGCAGTCATTCAGTACTGAGGAACACCATTCTAGCCTATGAAGAAGATCCATCTCCAGATAATAACAATAACAACCTCACAACCACTCGGTACTGTATATGGATCACAAGGCCTAGGGAAGATCCATCCTGGAATATATACACATCACTGGCAACAATCATCCAGTACCGAGGAAGGCCATTCCAGCCTATGGAGAAGATCCATCTCCAAATATGAATACTTCAGACAAGATCCATGTCCAGAAAAGATCCATCCCTCAATAATATCAACTGCGCTCACTGGAGGTGTAAAGACTCCGGAGGGGCTCCTTTCAGCCCAAGCGCTGTACAGGCCAACGAAGGCATAATCAATATCCCGTTGCGATGTGCAGCCTGATCCCATACTGTCACTCAATATCAGGCTCTCGGCCTCACTCAATCATCACTCTCCAGTCTCACACACACGAGATCAAAATTCCATGATACTAGCCCTAAATAATGATAAGATATGCCGAATAACAATAATCGAGACCGAGACATGATATAATATGCATGAACAGGATTGAGTACAGAATATCAATGAAGCTAATGATGTGACAGCAAGAAACGACATCTCGGGTCTCAACAATATCGGCGTTATTGATACCCAATTTTTCCTATGTTATTTTTTAAAATGCATATATATCTTCAAAACTATGCATTAACATCAATTGATATTTTTTCATAATTTCTACATTTTTAAATTAGTTAATCCCAGTATTTTATTTATATAAATACTTACAAAATTGCATCACAAATGATCTTACAACATTTCATGATCCAATTTTGCTATTTATAGTCATATTAAGTTCAAATTATTTCACAAATGGTCAGATTTACACTTTTTGGTTACAATTGCAATAACTTTGCAATTATAGCCCATGTGTACATATTGTATTATTTTACCAGAAAATGGCTCATTGTATTTTTAAAATATTTAGAAATTATTTTAAAACATTTCTAAGCACGAAAATTATTTTTTATAATCAGTTAATTATTTTATAAAATACTTTATATAAATTGTTTGAGCATTTAACAAATAGCCCCTTTTATTTCAGACCTGACCTCTTTAAAACCAGCCCAAAACCCTTTTTAAAATTAGCCCAAACCCCTTTTGGCCCAATCTACCTACCCCTGACCCACCAGCCTGTTCAATCGTGGCCGTTGATCATTTTGATCAACAATCCACGATTATCCTTACCTTAATTAACCCTCCTAAACTACCCAAACCCTTCTCATTCTTTCCCTCACCCGCCGTCATCATCTCCCTTGTCTCAAACTCCCTCTCAACCTAACCCTAACCCTAAAACGCCGTCACCGACGTGAATCCCTCCTATGGTGCTTCTATGTCTTCTCCGACCAGACCTGGTCTTCTACACGCCATGGCTCTTCGATGTCTTGGGTCCTTGAGAAGATCTTAGGGGAACCCCAACTGGTTTTGGTTTAAACTTTGTTTATCAGCCTGTCTCGGGCCATTTTTCATCTGTGAGTAAGAACTTCTTCTTGTTTTATTACGGATCTTTGGGTTCTTGACCTATTCTCTCATCTCTACTACTTTTCTGAAAACCCTAGCTCGATACTGTCGATTCTTCTCAGATCTTTACAGATCTAAGATGATTCGAATGTTATTAATTGATTTCCCTCAAAACAATCTTTGTGTTAATTGATTATTCCGATTTTTAATTACTCTTCCTAAACTAGGGTTCATCCCAAGTTGTTTTTCAAAGGTTTTTCTGACTTCTAAGTGTTTGATTAATTATTCTTTCGTCTTCGTGACTGATTTGTGCAAGAATATGTAAACCCTAGTTGATTCTATGTGGTTCCTTCAATCTTTGCTTCGATTTTGAGTAGTTTTGTGATAGCAGTCGTGTTAGTTTGCTCTATCTTTTGGACTTAAACATTTTCCTTGTTAAATCCAGCATTTTTGTGGTTTTGCCCTAATTAATCTTTGTTAGGGTTCGAACCTGCTTTTTCGGCTAAGTTCTATATTTTTTGTGAGGTCTTACTTAGTTTAATCTCTATTTATGGAATTCGAGTAATTCTTTCCAGAAATCAGTATTCTTTTGAAGGTTTTGTTGATTACTTTACTCTATTAAGATTTGGGTGCATATGTTTTATTTATTTCCTTGTTTATGACTTTAATTGGTCATCTCTGCCTTAATTGATTGCCCGTATAATTTTAGAATTCTTACTGATTCGTTATTTGGTATGGTTTGAACTCCTTGCCTTAATTAAACCCCTATTTTTACCGTTAATCAATTACCCCTAATTAAGGGGTCTATTCTGAACCCCTTTATGTGATTTGATTCTGTAATTCTGTGATTGTCCCTAATTGACTAGCTTCTGATTCTTTTATCTTAATTGTTCTACTCCTAAAGTGCTATATATACACTCTTATTTTACCTCTCAACACACAAACAACAGTTCATAAGCACACTCACACACAAATTCTGCTCTTATCTCTCTACCACTTATGTTCATCTGTTTGTCTAGTCGGCTGAAAGCCAGGACTAGACTGTTGAATCCTGCTACTTTACTTTCTGCTTCTGCTGCTCTAATCTAACTGGTAGGCTCCCACTTTACTATCATGGAAACCTCTGTGTGAATTTAATTTGTGTACTTCCTATTCCCAGCATGTCTCTTTTATGTTACTAAACCAGTAGGATCTTCTAGATAAACCTGTCTATCTTTAACTAAACCTATGTGTTTCATGTTTCTTGTTCTTAGTCAGTATATGTATGGCCATTCAATTATATTGCATGCTTCCAATTATTCTACTTAACTTGTCCGATTCCTTATAACTAGCATGCCCTTTCTTCTGTCTTGATCGAACCTATATGTCTACTGCCATCACATGTTCGCTTCTATGTTGGCTACAATAACCTTCCTACCTCTGTCTGGTTGAATCTATGTGCGTCCTGCTCTCAATCTGTTTGTTTCTAACTTAGTTAGACTTCTGTGTATCGCTATGAACTAGACTCATGCTTATTTATCATGATCAATATGACTCCCCAACCCCTGCTTCCCTCTCTGTGTGGTTGTTTGTTCTCAACATGCTATGTGCCACCTAGTGTTAACTAATGAATTAAGCTATATCTGGGCAGTGGGAATCTTTGCTTTGAAACTCTGTGACTATGTTTTCTGCTTGCTGTTTGATGGCTGAAACATTTGCTTCAGAGTGCTATAATGACTTTATCTACTTCTAAACTATTTTCTTAAAACTACTTCTATTTCCAAACACTACTCCTATTCTTAGAACACCTATGGTCTTGCCCCTCTAGTGTAAGCATTGCTTAAGGGTCCTTGAGGCTCCTCTGAACTTTGACAGACTGGAGTTGGCTTTTCAAACTTGCTCACAAAGGGTTACTTTGAGGTTTTCCTAGTGTGAGCATTGCCCGGGGTCCCTGAGGCCCTTGGGAACTTTGACACACCAGGATCCTGTTGGTTGAACTATGAGATCTTGGCATTTGTGGACTGGTTGAAGGCCTGGTTTGCCAGGTGTATCTTTTGGGCCTATATTCAGGCTCCCTATAGTTATAGTAATTCTAGTTTTGTAATTCATTATTAGCGTTGGTTTGTAATAATAATTTCTTGTAAATAGATATTGGGGAAATTAGTAAAAGGGAGGGACTTTTATATATCTTTTGTGGGAATTGGGTAGATATCCTGCCTATAAGATTTAAAACAATATTTACATTCCTAGAAACCATGCCTATTGGACATTGCAATGATCATCACTTGTGTACATTATAGAAATCATGTCTATAGGGTTCAAACTAAGTTTCTGTAATTAGAAATCATCGTGCTATTTGATTATTTTCTTGCAATCTAGATACCATGCCTATAAATGTTTGTTCATTTAGACATCACGCCAATAGATATAAAAAAAATCGATCCGCATTCTGATAACATGTCTGTGGTTTTGCTGCGATGTTTGCTTAGATATTATGCCTATAGGAATTTAAAATTGTGATGACCCAAAAGTCATCACTTGTTTTAGAAATGAATTATGCATTCCTATGTCTTAGAAACCTCTTTCAGCATTACCTCGGTTTACGTGAGCAGTCCAGGCGCATAGCCGGATAGACATTATGTGAAAATTTGTGAAAAAAATGATGAATTTTGATTGTAAAATGAATTAAGTTGACTTTGGTCAACATTTTGGGTAAACTGATCCGGACCCGTAATTTGACGGTCCTGAGGGTCCGTAGGAAAATATGGGACTTGGGCGTATGCCCAGAATCGAATTCCGAGGTCCCAAGCCCGAGAAATGAATTTTAGAGAAAAATTATTTTCTGAATTTATTTATGAGATTTGGAAATGAATTGTGATTTAAACTTGATGGCATCGGGCTCGTATTTTGGTTCCGGAACCCGATACATGTCTTATATGTGATTTAAGATAAGTCTGTGAAGTTTGGTAAAAAACGGACTTGAAACGACGTGAATCGGATCATTTTTGAGAAAATTGGAAATTTGAAGTTCTTAAGGAAATTTCATGATTTTCATGCTATTTTCCTAGTTGATGATGTTATTTAGTGATTTGAATGCATGAACGAGTCCGTATGATGTTTTTAGGTTGATGTACATGTTTGGTTTGGAGCCCCGAGGGCTCGGGTGAGTTTTGGATAGGCTATGGGGTGGATTTTGGACTTGATGAATTGCAGGTTTTATAGCTGGTGTGTTCAGGCCTGCAGGCTTCGCATTTGCGAAGCTTGGCTTGCAAATGCAATATCACAAATGCGAGGGCCTTGTTGCAATTGCGAAAGCATCCCAGGCCAGCTCCATCTCACAAATGCGAGATTTCCTTCGCAAATGCGATGCACCTCTTTTGGGCCTGCTATCGTAAATGCGATCCCTTGTTCGCATTTACCAAATCGCAATTGTGAGAACTCCCTTTGCAAATGCGAACATAACAGGGGTCAGGGTTTGCAATTCCCATACCTGCAACCTACAACATTCTATACTTAGCCGAAAATCAACCATTTTTCACATCTTTTCAAAACACAAACTCCCTAGGGCGATTTTTCAAGAACAACTCTTCTTCCAAATCGATTGTAAGTCAATTTTAACTCGTTTCCTTCAATCATTAACATCTTTTAACATAATTTCAACTCAAAACCAATGATTTTCATGGGGGAAATTGGGTGTTTTGGGTAGAACCTAGGTTTTTCAAAAATTGAGGATTTGGATCTCGACTTGAAGTCCAATTAACAAATTATATTTTTGGGTTCGTGGGGGAATGGGTAATTGAGTTTTGGTTTGAACCTCAGGTTTTGACCATGTGGGCCGGGGGGCAATTTTTGAATTTTTGGGTAAAACTTTGGAAAACTCATTTTCATGCATTAGGGTTGATTCATTTAGCGTTTATTGATGTAATTAAGTAACTTGTGGCTAGATATGAGCGAATCGGTGGTGGAATCAAGAGGTAAAGCGATAGTAGAGGCTTGAATTGTGTTTGTGGCATCGAGGTAAGTGTTTGGTCTAACCTTAGCTTGAGCAATTAGGAGTCGTGTCTTATTTGCTACGTGCTAATTGTGGAGTACGACGTATAGGCATGGTGACAAGTATCTATACGTTGGTGTCAAGCACGCCCGTGAGTCTTGTATTGTAATTATTATGACTCCGTTGTGGTTTATTGCACTTCACATGTTATTATCATTACTGTTCCTTTGCCGGGATGTTATTATCATTACTGTTTCCTTGCCAGGATATTATTATCATTATTGTTCCCTTGCTGGGATGTTATTGTCATATTATTGTTCCCTTACCGGGATATTTGTTTTGATATTATTGTTCCCTTGCCGGGACCCTTTTTATTATTGGTGTTGATAAAAGAAATGCGAGCGGGTTGCATGCCTACAACAAGATATCTGAAATGGGAGCGGGTTGCACGCCTACAACGAGATATATGAAATGAAATGGGATCGGGTTGCACGCCTGCAATGAGATACATGAAATGGGATTGGGTTGCACGCCTACAACGAGATATGTGAAATGGGAGCGGGTTGCATGCCTGCAACGAGATACATGAAATGGGATCGGGTTGTACGCCTACAACGAGATATGTGAAATGGGAGTGGGTTGCACGCCTGCAACAAGATATGTGAAATGGGAGCGGGTTGCATGCCTACAACGAGATATATGAAATGGGATCGGGTTGCACGTCTGCAATGAGATACATGAAATGGGATCAGGTTGCATGCCTGCAACGAAATTTGAAACGAAGGTGAACTCTGCATTTGTTTTCCCTATCCGTGTTAGTAATTGGATTTTGGTTTCTTTATATTCTCCTGCTATTCTGTTGTTATCTGTTATTCCTCTAAAGCATGTTTCCCCTGCCTAATTTTAATTGCAATTATCTGCTTCTATTTCTGCTGTTTATGATATAACTGCACAAGTTTACTTGGTAGTCTGGTCCTAACCTCGTTACTACTTTGCCAAGGTTAGGTTAGACACTTACCAACACATGGGGTCGGTTGTGCTGATACTACTCTATGCACTCTTTTGTGCAGATCCTAGTGTTGTAGACTTCAGACTGTAGTGAGGTTGCTGCCTTCAGTCCAATAGGAGACCCGAGGTAGTCCTACAGGCATCCGCGGGCCTTGGCGTCACTTTCGACTTTTCCTTTATCCTGTTTCCTTTACTCATTTTAGAAACAGTGTATATTTCATCTTTCAGACTTTGTATGTAGTGTTCTTAGACCATTTGTGAAACTGTGATACCAAATTCTGGGTAGAGTTGTATTTAGACTTCCACAGTTTGTATTAAGATTAATTTATCAGATTTTGCCTTCCGCTTAATTATTTTCGTGATTTGCATGATATCTTCTCATCACTGATAATGGTTTAAAATTGGAAAAGGTTAAGTAATTAAAATAATTTGGCTTGCCTAGCTTTCATGAGTAGGCGCTATCACGACTCTTGAGGGTGGGAAATTCGGGTCGTGACAAGTTGGTATCAGAGCTCTAGGTTACATGAGTCTCATAGTTCACAGACAAGCTTAGTAGAGTCTGAGGGATCAGTACGGAGACGTCTGTATTTATCACCCAGAGGCTATAGAGTTAGGAAAAACTTCACATTTATTCCTTCCTGTCGTGCGGTTTGGTTTCTCAATGCTGATTGAATTTCTACTTTGTTCTTTCGCAGATGACGAGAGCATGCGCTTCCTCATCCACTGACCAGTAGCCCGAGCCCCCAGCAGTAGCTCCCACGAGGGGTAGAGGGCGAGGCTGAGGCCATGCTAGAGGCTGAGGTAGGGTCAGAGCTCAGCCTAGAGCAGCAGCACCAGCGGCAGAGCCTCAGGTTGACTTTGATGATGAGGTTCCGGCCCAGATAGTTTAGGTGGGCCCAGCTCAGGTCCGAGAGGGGTTTATTGCTACCCATGTACTCCAAGATGCTCTGGTCCATCTAGTGGGCCTTATGGAGAGTGCCACTCGGGCAGGCTTGCTTCTTGTAGCCCCAGTCGTCTCTTAGGCTAGAGGAGGAGCTCAGATTCCTGCTACTCGCACTCCGGAGTAGGTAGCTCCCCAGTTTCAGACTCCAGCAGCTCATCCAGTTGGAGCAGTTCAGTCGAGTGTGGTAGCTCAGACCGGTGATGAAGCAGTTATGTCTGCCGATGCTTTGTGGAGGTTGGACAGGTTCACCAAGCTCTTCACCACGACTTTCAGCGGTGCATCTTCTGAGGATCCCCATGATTATCTAGACAATTGTCATGATGTTCTCAGGAACATGGGGATAGTGGAGACCAATGGGGTCGATTTTGCTACTTTTCGCTTGTCTGGATCTTCCAAGACTTGGTAGAGAGATTATTCCTTGGCTAGACCAGCTGGATCACCAGCTTTACTCAGTTTACTCAGCTATTTCTGGAGAAGTTTCTCCCTATTACTCAGAGAGAGGCCTATCGGGGGCAGTTTAAGCGTTTCTAGCAGGGTTCTATGACTGTTACTTAGTATGAGATCAGATTCATTGACTTGACTCGTCATGCTTTTATCATACTTCCCACTGAGAGAGAGAGAGAGGGTGATGAGGTTCATTGAGGGACTTATCCAGCCTATTCGACTTCAGATGGCCAAGGAGACTGGAGTAAGATTTCTTTCTAGGAGGCGCCAATGTGGCCAGGAGAGTTGAGATGGTTCCATCGCAGGGAGATGGTCAGGGGTGTGACAAGAGGCCTCGTCATTCAGGCCGATTCAGTAATACCTCGTGTGGAGGCAGAGATTCGTATGGTAGTGGCCATCCTCCTAGTCCTTTTCAGTCAACACTTCAGGTTTTTCACAGTGCTTCAGGTGGCTGTGGTTCTCATATGCAGTATTCTGATCAACAGACCTATAGTGCACCATCAGCTCCTATCAGTACATCGCCGCTTAGGAGTTTCCAAGGTCGTCAGCCCCAACAACCGAGGGCTTGTTTTCCTTGTGGCGACACGAGGCACATTGCTAGATATTTCCCTCGAGCACCGAGTAGTTCTTAGCAACAGGGTTACCGTGCCATGGTTTAGGCACCGAGTGTTCCACAACCTACCCAGCCAACTAGAGGTGAGGGTAGAGGTGTTAGAGGTGTAGGTAGAGGTGTAGGTAGAGGTATTAGAGGTGGAGCTCAGGCCGCTAGAGGTGGAGGCTGGCCAGCAGTAGGCCGTCCTAGAGATGTAGTTCAGGGTAGTGGGGCCCAACCTCGATGTTATGCTCTTCTAGCCAGGCACGAGGCTGAGACTTCCGATGCAGTTATCACTTGTACTATTCTGGTTTGTAGCAGAGATGCTTCAATTTTATTTGATCTAGGATCTATGTACTCCTATGTGTCATCTTATTTTGCACCGTATCTGGTCATACCTAGTAATTCTTTGAGTTCTCCTGTTTATGTGTCTACACGGGTGGGTGATTCTATTATGGGAGATCGAGTCCATCGTTCTTGTATAGTTGTGATTGGGGTTCTTGAGACTCGTGTAGATTTTCTTCTTCTGGACATGGTTGATTTCGATGTCATATTAGGGATGGACTGGTTATCACCTTATCGCGCTATCTTGGACTGTGATGCCAAGACTTTGACCTTAGCCTTGCCGGGTTTACCTCGTTTAGAGTGGAGAGGTACTCCTGGTCATTCTACCCATAGTGTTATCTCTTATATGAAGGCTCGACGTATGGTCGAGAAGGGGTGTTTGGCCTATTTGGCCTATGTTCGTGATTCTAGTGCTGAGGTCCCTTCTATTGATTCTGTGCCCATTGTTTGTGAGTTTCCTAAGGTATTCTCGTCAGACCTGCCGGGTATGCCACCCGATAGGGATATTGACTTTTGCATTGATTTGGCTCTGGGCACCCAGTCCATTTATATTCCGCCGTATCGTATGACCCCGCCCGAGTTGAAAGAGTTGAAGGAGTAGTTGAAAGACTTGCTTGAGAAAGGTTTCATTAGACTTAGTGTTTTGCCTTGGGGTGCGCCAGTGTTGTTTGTTAATAAGAAGGACTGATCGATGAGAATGTGTATTGATTACCGACAGTTGAACAAGGTTACAATCAATAGTAAGTATCCATTGCCGAGGATTGATGATTTGTTTGATCAACTTTTGGATGCTAAGATATTTTTGAAGATTGACTTGGGATATGGATACCATCAGTTGAGGATTAGGGCATTTGATGTTTCTAAGACAACTTTTCGCACTCGGTACGGGCATTATGAATTCCTAGTGATGTCATTTAGGTTGACAAATGCCCCAGCAACATTTATGGATTTGATGAACCGAGTGTTCAGGCCTTATTTGGATTCATTCGTGATAGTATTCATTGATGATATTTTGATCTATTCCCGCAGTCGGGAGGAGCACGAGCAGCATCTTAGAGTGGTTCTTCAAACCTTGAGGGATAATCATTTGTATGTTAAGTTTTCTAAGTGTGAGTTCTGGTTGAGTTCAGTTGCATTCCTGGGTCATTTTGTATCAGTAGAGGGTATTCAGGTTGATCCGAAGAAGATTGAGCCAGTCAAGAACTGGCCTAGACCAGCATCAGCTACGGATATTCGGAGTTTCTTGAGATTGGCAGGCTACTACCATCAGCTCGTAGAGGGGTTTTCATCTATCGCAGCCCCGATGACCAGGTTGACCCAGAAGGGTGCCCAGTTTAGATGGTCGGATGAGTGTGATGCGAGCTTTCAGAAACTCAAAATAGCTCTGACTACGGCACCGGTGTTGGTTTTGCCCATAGATTCAGGGCCTTATACAGTTTATTATAATGCATCTCGTATTGGACTTGGTGCACTGTTGATGTAGGATGGCAAGTTCATTGCCTATGCTTCGCGGCAGTTGAATATTCATGAGAAAAACTATCTGGTTTAGGATTTGGAGTTGGCAGCCATTGTTCGCGCGTTGAAGATTTGGAGGCATTATCTATATGGTGTGTCATGTGAGGTGTTCACGGATCACAAGAGTCTGTAGTATGTGTTCAAGCAAAATGAGTTGAATTTGAGGCAGAGAAGGTGGTTAGAGCTATTAAAGGACTATGATATCACTATCTTATATCATTCGGGAAAGGCCAATGTTGTCGCCGATGCTTTGAGTAGAAAGTCAGCCAATATGGGTAGTCTTGCTTATATTCTGGTCGGTGAGAGACCGCTTGCTTTAGATGTTCAGGCTTTGGCCAATTAGTTCGTGAGGTTTGATGTTTCTGATCCCAGTCGTGTGTTAGCTTGCACAATCGCTTGTTCTTCTTTATTGGATCGTATCCGAGATCAGCAATATGATGATCCCCATTTGTGTGTCCTTAAAGACACGGTGCAGCACAGAGGTGCCAAGAAGGTTACCTTAGGTGATGATGGAGTTTTGAGATTGCAGGGTCGAGTTTGTGTACCTAATGTAGATAGACTGCAAGAGTTGATTTTAGAGGAGGCCCATAGCTCTCGGTACTCTATTTATCCGGGCGCCTTAAGGATGTATCAGGATTTGTGGCAGTATTATTGGGGGCAGAGAATGAAGAAGGATATCGTTGCATATGTGGCTCGGTGTTTGAATTGTCAGTAGGTTAAGTACGAGCATCAGAGACCTGGTGGTTTGTTCCAGAAGATTGAGATTCCTGAGTGGAAGTGGGAGCGTATCACTATGGACTTCGTTGTTGGACTCCCACGGACTCAGAGGAAGTACGATGTAGTGTGGTTTATTGTTGATAGGCTGATCAAGTCAGCAGATTTCATTCCTGTGGTAGTCTTCTATTTTTCTGAGAGGTTAGCTAAGATCTATATCCGGGAGATAGTTCGTTTTCATGGTGTGCCCGTGTCTATCATTTCGGACCGTGGCACGTAGTTTATCTCCCATTTCTGGAGAGCAGTTCAGTGAGAGTTGGGCATACGAGTTTAGTTGAGCACATCGTGTTCATCCTCAGACGAACGGCCAGTCTGAGCGGACCATTCAAATTTTGGAGGATATGCTCCGAGCTTGTGTCATTGAATTTGGAGGCTCGTGGGATCAGTTTTTGCCTTTACCAGAGTTTGCCTACGACAATAGCTACCAGTCAAGCATTCAGATGGCTCTTTATGAGGCTTTATATAGTAGGCACTGTCAGTCTTCGGTTGGATAGTTTGAGCCGGGAGAGGCTCGGTTGTTGGGTACAGATCTGGTTTAGGATGCCTTGGACAAGGTCAGGATTATTCAGGATAGGCTTCGTACAGCTCAGTCCATGCAAAAGATTTATGCCGACCGTAAGTTTCGAGATTTGGCATTCATGGTCGTTGGGCGACTATTGCTTCGGGTGTCGCCTATGAAGGGCGTGATGAGATTTGGGAAAAAAGGCAAACTTAGCCCTAGGTTTATTGGCCCGTTTGAGATTCTTGATCGAGTGGGAGAGGTGGCTTACAGACTTTGTTGCTACCGAGCTTATCAACTGTGCATCCAGTATTTCATGTGTCCATGTTTCGAAAATATCACGGTGATCCATCCCACGTGTTAGATTTCAGCACTGTCTAGTTGGACAAGGACTTGTTTTATGAGGAAAAGCCTGTAGCTATTCTAGACCAGCAGGTTCGTCAGTTGAGATTGAAGAGTTTTCCTTCTGTTCGTGTTCAGTGGAGAGGTCAGCCTACTGAGACATCGACCTAGGAGTCCGAGTCCGATATGCGAAGCCGTTATCCCCATCTTTTCCGCGACTCAGGTACTTCCTTCTTACGTCCGTTTGAGGACGAACAATTGTTTTAGAGGTGAAGAATGTGATGACCCAAAAGGTCATCACTTATTTTAGAAATGAATTATGTATTCCGAGGTCTTAGAAACCTCTTTCAGCATCTCGATTTGCGCGTAGCCGGATAGACATTATGTGAAAATTTGTGAAAACAATGATGAATTTCAATTGTAAAATGAATTAAGTTGACTTCGGTCAACATTTTGAGTAAACAGACCTGGACCCGTAATTTGACAGTCCGAAAGGTCCGTAGGAAAATATGAGACTTGGGCGTATGCCCGGAATCGAATTCCGAGGTCCTAAGCTCGATAAATGAATTTTTAGAGAAATATTGTTTTCTGAAATTATTTATGAGATTTGGAAATGAATTGTGATTAAAACTTAATGGTATTGGGCCCGTATTTTGGTTCTGGCACGTGGTACAGGTCTTATATGTGATTTAAGATAAGTATGTGAAGTTTGGTAAGAAACGGACTTGAAACGACGTGAATCGGATCATTTTTGAGAAAATTGGAAATTTGAAGTTCTTAAGGAAATTTCATGATTTTGATACTAAATTCCTAGTTGTTGATGTTATTTTCGTGATTTGAATGCATGAACGAGTCCGTATGATATTTTTAGGTTGGTGTGCATGTTTGGTTTGGAGCCCCGAGGGCTCGGGTGAGTTTTGGATAGGCCACGGGGTGGACTTTGGATTTGATGAATTACAGGTTTTATAGTTGGTGTGTTCAGGCCTGCAGGCTTTGCATTTGCGAAGCCTGGCATACAAATAAGATATTGCAAATGCGAGGGCCTTGTGCAATTGCGGAAGCAGTCCAAGCTAGATCCATCTCGCAAATGCGAGATTTCCTTCGCAAATGCGATGCACCCCTTTTGGGTCTGCTATCGCAAATGCCATCCTTTGTTCATATTTCCCAAATCTCAATTGTGAGAACCCCCTTCGCAAATGCGGACATAACAGGGATCAGGGTTCGCAATTTCCATACCTGCAACCTGCAACTTTTTATACTTAGCCGAAATTTTTTCACATCTTTTCAAAACACAAACTCCCTAGGGCGATTTTTCAAGAACAACTCTTCTTCCAAATCGATTGTAAGTCAATTTTAACTCGTTTCCTTCAATCATTAATATATCTTTTATCATGATTTCAACTCAAAACCATTGATTTTCATGGGGAAAATTGGGTGTTTTGGGTAGAACCTAGGGTTTTCAAAACTTGAGGATTTGGACCTTGATTTGAGGTCCGATTTCAAAACAAATTATATATTTGGGTTTGTAGGGGAATGAGTAATCGGGTTTTGGTTCGAACCTCGGGTTTTGACCATGTGGGCCCGAGGATGATTTTTGACTTTTTGGGTAAAACTTTGGAAAACTCATTTTCATGCATTGAGGTTGATTCATTTAGCGTTTATTGATGTAATTAAGTAACTTGTGGCTAGATACGAGCGAATTGGTGGTGGAATCAAGAGGTAAAGCGATAGTAGAGGCTTAAATTATGTTCGTGGCATCGAGGTAAGTGTTTGGTCTAACCTTAGCTTGAGGGATTATGAGTCGTGTCTTATTTGCTACTTGTTAATTGTGGAGTACGACGTATATGCATGGTGACGAGTATCTATACGTTGGTGTCAAGCACGCCCGTGAGTCTTGCATTGTAATCATTATGACTCCGTTGTGGTTTATTGTGCTTCACATGGTATTATCATTACTATTCCCTTGCCGGGATGTTATTATCATTACTGTTCCCTTGCCGGGATATTATTATCATTATTGTTCCCTTGCCGGGATGTTATTGTCATATAATTGTTCCCTTGCCGGGATGTTTGTTTTGATATTATTGTTCCCTTACCGGGACTCTTTTTGTGATTGGTGTTGATAAAAGAAATGGGATCAGGTTGCACGCCTGCAACAAGATATGTGAAATGGGAGCGGGTTGCACTCCTGCAACAGATACATGAAATGGGATCGGGTTGCACGCCTACAACAAGATATGTGAAGTGGGAGCGGGTTGCATGCCTGTAACGAGATATATGAAATGGGATCGGGTTGCACGCCTGCAACGAGATACATGAAATGGGATCGGGTTGCACGCCTACAACGAGATATGTGAAATGGGAGCGGGTTGCATGCCTGCAACAAGATATATGAAATGGGATTGAGTTGCACGCCTACAACGAGATATGTGAAACGGGAATGGGTTGCACGCATTGCAACGAGATATGTGAGATGGAAGCGGGTTGCATGCCTGCAACGAGATATATGAAATGGGATCAGGTTGCACGCCTACAACGAGATACATGAAATGGGTTCGGGTTGCACGCCTGCAACGAGATGTGAAACGAAAGTGAACTCTACATTTGTTTTCCCTATCCATGTTAGTAATTGGATTTTGGTTTATTTATATTCTCCTGCTATTCTGTTGTTATCTATTATTCCCCCAAAGCATGTTTCCCCTGCCCAATTTTAATTGCAATTATCTGCTTCTATTTCTATTGGTTATGATATAACTGCACAAGTTTACTTGGTAGTCTGGTCCTAGCCTCGTCACTACTTCCCCGAGGTTAGGCTAGACACTTACCAGCACGTGGAGTTGGTTGTGCTAATACTACACTCTACACTCTTTTGTGCAGATCTCAGTGTTGTAGACTTCAGACCGTAGTGAGGTTGCTGCCTTCAGTCCAACAGGAGACCCTAGGTAGTCCTGCATGCGTCCGCAGGCCTTGGCGTCACCTCCTACTTTTCCTTTATCCTATTTCAGAAACAATGTATATTTCATCTTTCAGACTTTGTATGTAGTGTTCTTAGATCGTTAGTGAAACTGTGACACCAAATTTTGGGTAGAGTTGTATTTAGACTTCCGCAGTTTGTATTAAGATTAATTTATCAGATTTTTCCATCCACTTAATTATTTTCGCTATTTGCATGATATCTTCTTATTACTGATAATGGTTTAAAACTGGAAAAGGTTAACTAATTAAAATAATTTGGCTTACCTAGCTTTCATGAATAGGCGTCATCACGGCTCTCGAGGGTGGAAAATCCGGGTTGTGATAAAAATTAAGCAGTTTTGCTTGAAAAGATCAGTTTCTGCATGCTAACATTGCTTAAATCAGTCTTCAGCATGTTTTGAAAAATAATCACTGCATTTAGACGCCATGCTTATAGGACTTAATAAACTCAATTGTTTTAAAATGGTTCTCAAAATTCTGATTGCATTTAGATAACATGTGTATAGGGTATTATGGATTCACCCCTAGGCAAGCCTATAGATATTCAAGGTTTAATAAAAATTGTGAAACCGCTTTGTTTATAGTTGCCCAGATTTAACAGGTTCTAAAATTCAGTAGGCAACTGAAATAGGTCTTTAACACTTTTGCCTTAATATTGCATATTCTCTGCTTGTCATGCTCGCCTAGATATCCTGTCATTAGGACTCTCTTCAAATTTCTAAAACACTGTGGTCTGAGATGTGCATTTGTTTGTTCTATTTGTGGAGGTGAAATGTGAGCCCCCTTAATTGTTCTTTACTTGACAGTCTTAATTGTTTTGTTTGTCGCCTAGAATTTTCTCCTTTTAATTACTGTAGGAAAGTCTCGATCCACTATAACTAGAAGTCCTAAAATACCTCCGGGACTATATAAGTAAAGGGACGGGTAGTGCACGCATAGGAAACATCTCAAGGTTGCTAGAGTGCTTTAGGCTATGACCAAGGGGAGGGAATTGGGTAGTAAAGGATATGATGACCTGTGCGCCAATACCACGCGTAACCCCTCTAATAGAGGAAGGCTTACCGGGTACTATACAGATGTGATCCTATAGGCCAACAAACCTAGGACTCCGCTCACCTTATTTACATATATGCTTAGACTACCTATCTATTAAATTTCCTTTATTTACATATGTGTGCTTAGACTGCCTAAACTTTCTTTATTTACATATGTGTACTTAGACTGCCTAAACTTCCTTTATTTACAAATGTGTGCTTAGACTACTTATCTGTTAAATGACTAATTCACATAAATCAAGTTCGGTCGGGATCCACCGTTGTGGACCGCGAGGGGTGCCTAACACCTTTCCGTCAAGGTTATTTCGAGCCCTTACCCTAATCTCTGGTAATGCAAACTAGCCATATGAGTTAATTGCTCTAGGTGCCCTAAAGCACCTTAATTCGTTAGGTGGTGACTCTTCAAATTCAAATACCTAATTCCCAAAAGGAAATGAGTTGTTTCCCATGAATGTCGAAAACCGAATTCCGCGAGGAAAAAGGGGGAGCGATAGGCGTGAAGCCTTAACATGATAATTAGCATGATTTACAGTTCATTTACTTAATCACATAACCATAACATAGATATCAGCAAGAAAGAGTCATTAAGTGGTGCCACAGAATGATCCATGCCGCGATTCTCATGGTGCACGGCCACACGCCCATCACTTAGCATTTGCGTCACCTCAATAGTAATCATAGAGCACATAGTTCGGGGTTTCGAACACTCAGAACCAAGTTTGGAAGTGTCACTTACCTCAAGCCAAGCTAAACTCTAGCCTGCGACGCCCTTGCCTCTCGATTTGGCCTCCAAATGCCCCAAATCTAACCAAAATCAGTATATTATCATCAATATACTCTAAGGAATGAAACTCGTACGAAAATTATCAAATTAACTCAAAAATCCCAAAATTGGCCAGACTCGACCCCCGGGTGAAAGTACAAGAGGGATTGGGGGTGAATTGTCTATTTTTAAACTTAATAGCTATCAGTTGACCAGTTTTACGATTAGTCGACTAGATATAAGAACTTGATGCAGGTAAAAACAGAAGATAAAATGCAGAAATTAAATGCAGGAATTAAAGACACCAGAGCATGTATACTGGTTCAAATTCAATGTGAATCCTAGTCTAGTCCCCTTGTGTTGCAAGGGAGTTCCTTTTCAGTGAATGAGTTTCTTTGAGAATACAGAGAATGGTGTGATCTACACCGATCACTTAGTTCCTATTTCACTTGTTTCTTTTGATACAATGCCTCACCAATGTTGTTCTCTCTTTGTTCTCTAACTTGTTACACATCAGATCTGGTAGAGCTACAATGTTTGTTTGTAGTAGAATAAAGAGAGGGTATTGGATTCGTTTAAAGTATATCGTTCTAGGGTACATATACAAGTTTAAATACTTTGAGAGAGGCTTGGTTTCTGGAGAGATTTGCCAACCCAAGAGATTTGATTGGAGAGATTGATTCTTTCCAAGACTAAGGTCATACACCAACGGCTATGATTACGAGATCCTTGATTGATTTTCCATATATGCTTCCCAGGATCTTGCGCCTTCCGGATTTGGATACACTCAACTTGTTTGATTCCTTAAGTTTAGGCTTGATTGATTCCGTCTTGGCTTTGATTGATTTCTCTAATCCTGGATTGTTTTTCTTGATTCCTTCCATCTCGTAGCTGTCCTTTGATTTTGTGATCTTTGCTAATCTTGTTAAGTTCCCTGATTGATTGCTTCCATCTCGTAGTTACTCCATGATTCCTTGATCTTCTCTAATTGATTCCTTCAATCTTTGAATTGTTGTCCATGAGTTACTGCACAGATATATTATTTGCATTATTAAAATCAGATCTAACCATTTCCCCCTTTTTGACGATGACAAAATAATATATATGTATAAACAATAGTTGACTTCCCTGTATTTTAATCCCCCTCAATGTATGCAGTTGACTGGTCTATGGTACTCCCCATCAATTCATGCAGTTGACTGGTCCATGGTTATAAATGTTGTAGTCGACTCCTGTTGCAGAGGATGCTAAAGTGCACTTACCCTTCAATCGACTAACTTTGTAGATACATACATATATCTTTCTCCCCCTTTTTGGAATCAACAGAGAGGGAATAGGCAGAGCAAACCACGAACTAAAACAAGGTATATAGCATTATATATAACAGAGTTATAGTCCAAAAAGCAAACAGAACAAAAACAAAAATTGTCCAATAACTGATTTAACAATCCAAAAATAGCACAACAAAAAAATTGTCTTAAACAACCACATTAACGACTCAAAAAGTAGGTGAGAGTATTACAGATGGCCTCCTTCAGTCGGTCAAAGCTGGCATTGGCTGAGATGCCCATTCCATCAAACCTGTCATGAATCTCCTTGAATGCCTTGACAGCGTTCTCCCTTACTCTAAGAACATCAACTCTTATCTTGGACTCACCAGACCCTGTTTCTTTGGAGATGGCATGAATGTCACCAACAGTTGACTGCGTGGCTGTGAGGAGATCTTTAATTTTAGAGAGTTGATTGTCAATGGCACGAAGCTTCTCAGCAAGATCAGGATCACTAGGACTAGGATGAAAGGCAGAAGTTTTGGGTTTGGGATCTATTGGAGCATGCTTGACTTCGCCTTCGTGCTTCTTACCCCATGAGCCTTTCACACTCACATACCCCATACTTGCAAAGGCTATGGAATTATAAGATTTTGAAACAGTGATAAAGGGATAAGCAGATAGGGAAATTTGGTGAGCTTCCAGGATGTGAGTGATAGCCATACCATAGGGTAGACTAGTGGGATCTTCTGCACTTTCAATCATAAAGTTAATGACCCAAAAGGATAACTTGACTTTGAGTTTGGTCACAAGACAATACACCAAGAAGGAGTCTCTTTGAGAGAAGGTGGATAAGGAACCAATGCGATGAAGCAGAGTAGTTGCTACGATATGAGCTATAACTCGAGTTTCAAAACTAACATCACTGGGGCCTAACTGGTTGGGGAGGGATTCAGAAGAACACTCAGCAATACACCGTTTAGCTTGATCAAAGGAGATTTCAAAATCATCGGGCCAGGTATTTTTGAAAAGCATGGGGAAACCAGAACATTTACACTGAAAGAGTGAATCAAACATGGCACAATCAAGAACAATGCGCTTACCTAACACTAAGGATTCCAACTTATCAGGTTTACTAGAACGAAGATTAGCATAAAACATCTTTACTAGGGGTTCATAGACTTTAGGTGGAGGAATAGAGAGAAACTTTGACCAACATTGATGAAAAAAAAGATTTTTTACCTTACAATTCAGGGCTTCCATATCGTCAAGGTCGACTACCCTTCCATGATCGATGGGCTTGTCTTTCAAAGCGATGAAAAGATCCCTGTTTGGAGAATCCCAGAAATTCAGGTCAGATTTTAGAGAGCCAGAAAGATCTATTTTGGATTTCTTTAGAGTGGAGGAAACATGGGGGGTCTTTCATAGGCCGTTTTCCAAAAGCTTTTTCTCCTAAGATTTGAGAATGATCAGACAAATTGCCCTGTGCAGAAGCGAAACCCTTAGAATGGTCGGAACCTAGGTCTACTTGTTGTGGGGGCATAGAAGGGGTTTTTTCTTTTGAGCGGGTACTTTTTCTGGTGGAGGCAGATGGGTTCATGGAGTGTTTAGCCATTGAAGGATAGTGGTTTGAGCAGAGCTTTGGAGAAGGATTTTCTAGATGATAGAGATGAAAGTGATTGAAAAGAGATCTCCGCCTTAAAAAGAGGGATTCTGAACCTTCTGACGGTTGAGTACAGAAAAGGAAAAGGCGTCAGTTAAACAGACGCGATGATTGGCTTTCCATCTTTGAATGTCGCAACTGATGTGAAAGAAGAGGAAAAGAGAGGGAAAACGGAGGAGTAAATAATGAAAAAGTAAGAGACAAATATTAAACCTACAAAACTAACCGGATTACACATAGATCCTATAAATTATTATTAATGCAAGTAATGCCAAGTAATTTTCTCAAAGCACAAAACCTATCCTCTAATAAAGGCTTAGTAAAAATATCTGCTAATTGATCAGTTGTTCCAACAAAAGATATTTCTATGTTTCCCTTAAGAACATGATCCCTAATAAAATGATGCTTGATGTCTATATGCTTTGCTATAGAATGATGCACATGATTCTTTGAAAGACATATAACACTAGAATTATCACAGAAGATTTGAATAGGCTTAAAAAATAATTCATAGTCACCAAGTTGATGAGACATCCACAGTAGTTGTGCACAACATTGTCCAATAACAATGAATTCAGCTTCAGTCGTAGATAGTACAACTGATCCTTATTTTTTACTATTCCAAGATATCAAAGCTTTGCCAAGCAATTGACATGTCCCACTCGTGATTTTTCTGTCTTCCTTATCACCTGCAAGATCAGCATCTGAAAAACCTTCTAATTTAAAAGTGTTAGAATGAAGATACCATAATCCATAAGAGACAGTTCCAATGAGATATCGAATAATTCTTTTTACTGCAGTCAGGTGAGACTCCTTAGGAGCTGACTGAAACCTGACACATTTACAAACGTTAAATAATATCTGGTCGACTAGCAGTTAGATAAAGAAGAGAACCAATCATTCCACGATACTTAGTTTCATCAACAGATTTTCCCTGTTCATCTTTGTCAAGACTTGTTGAAGGACTCATTGGTGTGCCAATAGCTTTGGCACTGCTCATGCCGGATTTTTGGATCAGGTCCTTTGCGTATTTAGTCTGACATATGAATGTTCCTTCTTCAGATTGTTGAATTTGGAGTCTAAGAAAGAACTTCAGTTCCCCCATCATATTCATTTCAAACTCACTTTGCATAAGATTTGAAAATTCGTTGCACATAAAAGGATTAGTACTACCAAATATAATATCATCAATATAAATTTGAATAATAAGATTAACTTCTAATGATCTTTTAATAAACAGAGTAGTATCTACTTTACCTCTTGTAAACCCATGATCAATAAGAAAAGAGCTTAATCTTTCATACCATGCTTGTGGAGCTTGTTTCAGCCCGTACAGTGCTTTAGTTAGCTTATACACATGATATAGAAACGTTGAGTCTACAAACCCAGGGGGTTGCTTCACATATACTTCCTCTTCGATGAAATCATTTAAAAAGGCACTTTTAACATCCATCTGAAATAACTTAAATCCTTTAAAGGATGCATATGCCAACAAAATGCGTATAGATTCTAGTCGAGCTACTGGGGCAAAGGTTTCATCATAGTCGACTCCTTCTTGTTGTGAATATCCTTGAGCAACTAATCTGGCTTTATTTCTTACGATTTTTGCATCCTCATTGAGCTTATTTCTGAAGACCCACTTTGTCCCTATCACAGAAACATTTTCAGGCTTGGGTATCAGTTTCCATACTTGATTTCGAATTGATCTAACTTATCTTGCATCGCTTGCATCCAACATGAATCTTTAAGAGCTTCCTCTATTTTCTTTGGCTCAATCTGAGAGATTAGTGCTATGTTTTCTTTCTTCTTGAGAGGTTCCTAGTTTTCATTCCTTCATTTGGATCTCCTATGATGAATTTTTGAGGATATTCATGTTCACTTCTCCATTCGTTTGGGTGAACTGTATGAGTAGTCGACTCCTTCGGTAGTTCTGGTGGATTGTTGCTGGTTTCATTAGTTGACTCTATCACAACGTTAGATCCATCAATCGACTTTTGCAATTTTCTTGTCTCCTGATTTTCTTGAATTTGATCTTCATCACCTGCAATAATACCTTTCTCGACTGAGGAGTTATTTTCATCAAATATAATATGCACAGATTCTTCCACACACATCATGCATTTGTTGTATACCCTAAAGGATCTACTATTTAATGAATTACCCAGAAAAATACCTTCATCACTTCTTGGATCAAAATTTTCAAGATTGTCCTTACCATTATTGTGAATGAAACACTTACTTCCAAAGGGATGAAAGTAACTAATATTAGGACGTTTACCTTTCCACAATTCATAAGGGGTTTTCTTTAGAATTGGCCTTATGAGACATCGGTTGAGAATGTGACATGCTGTACTTACTCCTTCTGCCCAAAAATGGTTTGGTAGAGAATGATCCTGTAGCATCTTTCTTGCCATTTCTTGTAGTGTTCTATTTTTCTGTTCCACAACGCCATTCCGTTGGGGTGATCTTGGTGCAGAGAAATTATGAGTATATCCTTGATCATTACAGAAGTCTTCGAATGCTCTACTTTCAAATTCTCCTCCATGATCACTTTGTATTGTTGTAATCAGATACCCTTTTTCTCTTTCAACCTTCTTAGATAAAACCTCAAAGTTTCTTAATATTTGTTAAGAACAATGTGATGGAGACTTGTGAAGGTCCTAGTATTGTTGATGCAGAAGTCAGTGGCTAAGATGTTGAGTTTGATGATTGGAAAGACGCTCTTTTCTTGGTTAGCCAGGGAGGAGTTTTGGTGGTTTATTTTGTTGTCATTTCTGCTATTCGGGTTATTTCAGGGTTGTATTCCGGATATTGTCTTGTAACTCAAACCCTTCTATCCTTTTATTTTGCTTAGTTTGTTTAGTCATAATAGCCCGTTTAGTGTTGTCTAGGTTTGTTCTTGGTTTGTAACCCTAGTTTGGTTTGTTTGTTTTGTTGTCCAAACCCTTTCACCATTTGTCTAATGCAATTTTCTGTTTTCTATGATTTCTAGTCATTTTTGTTTAGTTCTCTTTTCTATTTATAGTTCTTTTCCTGTTGACTCTAGTGACATGACATGCATACGTAACTCTTAGCCTGGTTTTAAAAGTCAGTTTAATCATGAAGCAATGAAACAATGTTGAAGATGTAAGGACATTTGAGGGAAATAAGTAAAGGCATTTTGAGATCACTTCAAGCCCGAATTGTGCGAAACTGGGGCAGGTAGAACATAAAAATACACTATTGAAATGCATCATGCTGCATCAGGTGAAGATAATGGTAAGTTTGCCCCAAATTTGTAGGGGGTCGTTCGTGGTAATGAGAGTGAGGGTGTTGTTCAATGGGGCTTGGTAACTAACAGATGTAGAAGGCGAATGCGTGGAAATGATTATCAAGTCTAGTACAATCAAAAAATGTTACAAATGTTTTCCTTGGTTTGTTTAATTGTGTAGTTTACACTTGGCATGTTTTGGAGATTGAAACTGCTATCTAAACACTTTATCCTTCGTTACCCCTTTGAGCCTTATCTATTTTCTTTCATACCGCTCTTTCAGAATCAGTAGCAAAGACTAGAAACGCAACCGTGAAAGATGAGTAAAGGAAAAAGAGAAAAGAAAAAGAATGAAAAGAGAGAGAAGAAAAAGAAGAAGAAAGAGAAAAGGAAAAAAGAAAACAAAAAAAGAAGAAGAAAAACAACAACAAAAAAGAAAAAGAAGGAGAGAAGAGAAAAGAAAAAGAAAAGAAAAATCACAACAAACAAAGTAATTCTTATAACATGAACTACGTTCGACCTGATTCCTTTTAAGGATACGTAGGCAGCCTTACGGTTCAGTCCCATCAAAACAAAAATCCAAAAGTCCCCAAGCAAGAAAATGGGGCAGAAGTTGTAGTTGTTGTAAGAAATCTTATTCTGAAAGTTGTAATTTTGAACCCATGTGAATTGTTTTGAGCCTTTGATATCCTTTCTTTTTAACCCTATCCAAAAGCTCACGTTACGGTCCAAAGAAAGACCATCACATCAGTCTTCGAGAGATGCCAAGTCAAGCAAGGAGAGGTAATTCATATCAGGGGCAACACTCTGGTCCAAGCGAAAAAATAATGAAAACGAGAGAGTCTCATTGGTGAAAACCCTCACAGGCACCGTAAGGAGACGGGAGCTGAGAGAAATAAAAAATAAGAGAGTCTTATTGGTGAAAACCCTCGCAGACACCGTAAGACGACAGTAAGTTGAGAAAGGCGACAGTAACTGTTTTGCATTCATTGTGTAACTGTTGAGAAAGTCATTTCCAAAAGAGGTTTAAACTAAGCTAAGATATTTCTAAAGATTTCACAGCTTCACTATTTTTCTCATAGGGTTTTACACTGCTTCTATATAGCATGTTGGTTGCTTTACGTGATTTATTACTACTCAGTTGTTATTTACCTTTATTACTCACTGTGTTGGAGTACACACTTTACTCCCTGCACCTTGTGTGTAGATGCAAGTATTTATACACCCGGTAGTGGGTTTTAGTTGATCAGAGGCAGAGTTATCGCATCGGAAGCGAGGTGGCTGCCGGCGTTCGCAGCACCACATTTCTCCCTTTTGTTAATTATTCATGTTTTGTATAATTTAGACCTTGTAGTTGTATTTACACCCTAATAGATGCTCGTGACTTGTGACACCCCAGTTTGGGCTGTGTCAGGATGGTTTCTTCTATTGTCATCGTTATTTTCCGCAAATTATGGCTATTATATCATGTTTAGAACTGTTTATGATATTTAACTGTTTAACAGAAGTGTTCTATTTTGGTCTGGCTGGACTTGTCTTCACGAGAGGCGCAATCATAACCGGGTTCGGGAACTGGGTCGTGACAAATCCAGAGTGCAATCAATATTCACAAAAGAATCAAAATATTGAGAGTCAATCACCTCAAGAGGAGAATATAAACTTGAAAAAAGATGTGCATAATTTCATTGAAAATACCGATGAAAAATATGCACAGAATAATATAGCCATTACGGATCTAACAATAAAAGTAAATCAATTAGTAAGTATGGCAATCTCCTTGATTTTTTGTGGCGGGCTTTTAAATGAAATTGCAACTTGTGAGGATGGACCAACTAATAAAAATTATTGTAAGAAAGAATCTACCACTCATGGCGAACATCCCGATCCAATCGAGAAGACTGGCAATAAAGGTTTGGTTGAATATAATTCAATAGGTGATGAGTGCTTATTCCAATTTTCTTATTCACATAAATTGATTAATTTTGAAGAAAATGAGAACGAAGAGGTCGTTATACAAAAAAACGAAATTTTCATGGACCATCATTCTTCAATTTTTTTGATTATTATGATTTTTTGGATTTTGTAATTTGAGACTTTCAAGAAAATTCATGGAATGATCCTTGTGAAAAATGCAGAATGGAGTTAAGGATCACCATGTACTAGTATTTGCCCGCTCGAGACAAGGCCGAGAAAGATCGGGATGTAAGAAAAAGAAAATATTTTGTGATGTTCTTGGCCCAATGTGCTCTAAGATGAACCCCAAGGAGCAAAAAAGAAAGTGATTCAGAATTGGGGTTGGAGTTCACAAGCTCCAGAAAAAAGAAAAAAAATAATGCAAGGGAGCCCCTTTACCTCCTCTTGCTTTTTTATTATATGTCATCGGGACATGACAATATATAATTATGGGGGTAGAGGAATATATATATGTGTATGTTTATATTTTTTAGTATAACTTCTTTTATACATCTCCATGGATTTCTTTATTCAGTTCTTTGCCATGGCCGTAATATTTTGAACTGAACATTTTCTAGAATTTTTAGTACATAAGTCGGCTAATAAAATAATTTTTCTGAGAATGAGATTTTGAAAAAAGGGATTTAATTGAGTGTCATCCATGTGTTAAATAAATATCTTTTCAAGCTCATATTTGTTTATTGGTGATTAAAATTATAATGTTTGTTGATCCCAAGTGTATTGTGTTGTCAGGTTATGTTGCCAAGTTCTCCTACTTATCTTAAAATCTAGAACTTGTCTTGAATGTGGTTTGATGCGAAATTCTAGGTAGATTTTTGAGTTGAGAAATGAAAGTAGATCTTCCATGTTGAACTATTAACTAAATTAACCTGCATTAATTATATTTATCCCTTGTAAACCCCTTTGAGCCTAAATAAATTATCCTTTTTTAAGCCAAACTTTAATCCTTGGCCACTTTTTATTATCACATCTATTTGTTCACCCTATTTCCTTACTGGCACTTTGAAAATTCAAAACACTAAGTGTGAGGGTGTTGTAGTAGAATGAATAGATGAAAGGATGATTGTTGGGTTTACTAATCTTTTAGGAATATTGTTGTGTGACTTTAAAAGAAGTAAATTGTTGCTTGTAAAAAAAATGAAAGAAAAAAGTTATAGCAACAAAGAGAATTTTGACAATTGCAAAAAAAGGGCAAACAAGAAACACAATGAAAGAGTTTAGAAAGGGAAGACAATGAAAAAGGGGAGGTTAAATTATTTTAGAAAGAAGGAAGACAATTGTGCTTAATTGTTAAAAGTATTGTGGCGCTTGTAAGCAGAGGCGGATCCACGTGGAGGGGCATGGGGCACGTGCACCCATGCTCCCTCCTTCGGCTATGTATCGCAGGGATGTTTTTCGGATAAAGTACTTAATTTTTCGCGTGGAAACTGATAGTCAAAAGAGCATTTGGTGTAGTGGTAGCTTTGTGCATCATTGACCCCTATGTCCAGTGTTCGAATCCCCATTCTATATATTCCATCTCTTATCTATTTTTCTATTTCTCTTTTTCATTCTTTTCTTTTCTGTTCTGTTCAAATCTCATGCCCTATCTTTCTTTTCTTTTCTTTTTTTTTCCCATGCATTCTTATGTTTTTTGGGTTCACCCTTTAATATATCCTTGAATTAAATTTTTATTTTTAATGGATTCTTTACTGTGTTTTCTTCATTCTATTTTTAGTTCAATCATTGAGTTTCAAAAAGTATAAAAAATAAAATTTAAATCATTTTAAATTTTTTCAATTTCAAGTTTCCTCTTTTTTCATTTACCACTCTCTTCTTGATTAGTTATTTAATTTTAATATATTGAGCTTATTATTTGTAACTATAAATAATGATGCTATTATTGATAGTTCTCCAAGGTAAGTTTTAGAGAACCAAATCAAACGATGGTCGGATAGTGGTGTACCCATCCTCCTGAAATCCTGAATCCGCCTTTGCTTGTAAGAGACTTGAGTCACTTTATCCATATGTATCATACCTGTCCTTATACCAACATTACAACCTTATTAAAGCCCTACATGATTGCAACTCAAAAACTCCTACATTAGTGGACAACTACATGATAGTCAAGCTTATGGAATTTTTCAATAGCTTGAGATACTTTTTTGTTGAGAGTGACCGAATTTTTTAATGTCCTTCTTTGTTTTGTATTGATATGTTGTGAGTTATGGGCATCTCTCTGCATTTGGTGAGACACACTTGGGATTAAAAGATATTATAATTTTGGTTCTTAATAAGTGAACATGAGTACGATTAAAGATTATTTGAACTCGTGGCTTGATCTTGGTTATATTCTTGTTTGCAGAAAGTTCTCACAATAATATTTTAAAAAATTTAGCCGCGATTTTATTTTGTGTATTTTGCTCGGGGACGAGCAAACGTTCAAGTATGTCGGTATTTGATAAGCATATATTATATATGTTTTTAAGTATATATTATATTAAATAAACAAATACTTTATTTATGTATATGACTTTTTGTTCAATATTTGTATAAATTATTAATATATGTTGTAGGAAAAGAGAACAAAGAAAAAGAGAAGAAAGAAGAGTGTTCAAGCAAATACAGCAAAAAGGCCAAGGATGACATCCCCAATCTAAGGATATCATCTTCAATTCAAAGGATGCCATCTATAAAAAGAAGCACGTAGAAGAAATTGATTCAAGAGCTAGGGATGTTATCCCCAATCCAAGGATGACATCCCTTAGAAGTTTATGGACGTAATTTCCTATAAATAGGCATGACTTTTCGGTGGAAGGAGAACCATTCCTGTCCATAGAACACCAACTCTAATATTGTCTTGTCTTAGTTCTAAAAGTTATTTCTTTTATTGTAGGATAATATTTTTTTTCTTTATCTTTTCTCCATAGTGGAGTAATTTCTTTGGTTGGGATACTAGATGAAGCTATAAAAGTATTTTAATAATTATCTTAATTTTATTATCATCTTATGTTGATATTTTCTCTTTATCATCTTTATAAACCAAGGTATTTAATATTGATTATATCGATATAATTATATTCACTTACCAAAATCTTTATCTTATTATTTTTTTAAGAGAGATTTAAACAAGTTTATTGATTTAACAAAGGCTAATCGAAAGAGGCTTTTTCTCACTAGGTGTACTCAACTAAGATAATCTTGTTTGAAGCCATTACTTTAATTGGTTAACTACACTAATCAAAAGAGGTGTTGTTAGTCAATTATTATTTAATATCACTAACTATCAATAAATTGATAACACTAAGCGCGAGCGGTGCTATTTATGTATTATTGTTATATGGAGTGATTGCCTTAGAAATAAGTGGTCATTCTTTAAACAAGGTCTCTGTTTAACTATTAATCAATTAACTGCACTAATCAAAAGAGGTATTATTAATCGGATACTTGTATGTGATTTGGTTGAATTAGAAATAAACGATCATTTCATTAAACAGCGAAATAAATAATAAAATTTTGACTTTATTATAATGCTTTTATTTTGCTGATTCAAAGTTTTCCAACCTCTATTTTTATTTACAGAAAAACCAAAAATATTTATTGCTTTTATTTTACATTTTTAAGAGTAGCCCCTTTTATCAATTTGATTCTCTTAAATAGTGACAAAGGCAATACAAATCTGTAGCATAGGTGGTTCCAATCTCTGTGGAACGATATCTTAAACTTTACTATTATTTGATAGAGTACGAGTAAAAAAATCATATACACCCAAAGCTCGTCACTGCTCGTCTGGAAAGGTTTCCAGAATATCCTCTGCCTCAACTAAGTTTTCAACTCCTTCAAGCCCCGATAGATGATCAACGACCTAGTTTTCTGTACTCTTACGGTCACGAATCTCCAGGTCGAACTTTTGCAGTAGCAGCACCCAACAAATCAGGCACGGTTTGGACTGCTTCTTTTCAATCAAGTACCTGAGAGCAGCGTGATCAGTATATACAATTACCTTAGAGCCAATCAGTTATGATTTGAACTTGTCGAATGCGAACACCACCGTCAGCATCTCCTTTTCAGTCACAATGTTGTTCAGCTAGGCTCCACTTAACGTTCTAATGTCATAGTAAATTGGGTGCATTATATTGTCTTTCTGCTGTCCTAGCACTGACCCCACTGCATAGTCACTGGTGTCACACATGAGTTCGAATGGTTGCTCCCAGTCGGGGGAAACAATGATGGGTGCTGTGATTAGCCTTTTTTTTCAACTCCTCGAATGCTACCATGCAATCATCAGAAAACACAAAAGGGTGATATTTATCTAACAACTTACACAGTGGGTTTGCAATTTTTGAGAAGTCTTTTGATGAATCTCCGGTAGAAACCGGCATGCCCGAGAAAGCTCCTGATTGCCTTGACTTATGTGGGGGTGGCAGCTTTGCTATCACATCAACTTTAGCACGATCCACCTCGATTACCTTGCTTGATACCAGGTGTCCCAATACTATACCCTCTTGTACCATGAAATGACACTTTTCCCAATTAAGTACAAGGTTAGTCTCGATACACCATTTCAACACTTGGGTTAGGTTTGTAAGGCACTCATCGAATGAGTTTCCTACCCTGAGAAATCATCCATGAACACCTCCATTATGTCTTCAACCATGTCGGTGAATATGTCCATCATGCACCTTTGGTATGTGGCGGGTGCATTGCATAGGCCAAAAGGCATCATCCAGAATGCATAAATCCCATATGGACATGTGAACAAGGTCTTCTCTCTGTTCTCTGGTGCAATAGAGATTTGGTTGTACCCTGTTACCCATCCAGAAAATAGAAGTGGGACCTCCCTGCTAGTCTGTCAAGCATCTGATCAATGAAGGGAAGTGGGAAGTTGTCTTTCCGGGTGGCCAGATTCAATTTCCTATAGTCCATACAAATTCTCCAGCCTGTGACGGTTCTTGTAGATATCAGCTCATTGTTATCATTTTTTACCACTGTCATGCCACCCTTCTTAGGAACACATTGCACTGGGCTAACCCAGTTGCTGTAAGAGATAGGGAAAATGATTCCCACATCTAACCACTTAATGATCTCCTTTTTTACCACTTCCTTTATGTTGGGGTTCAGCCTTCTTTGGTGCTCCTTGGAAGGTTTGTGCCCCTCTTCTAACAGAATTTTATGTATACAATATGGCGGGCTGATCCCCTTAATGTCTGCCATGGTCCACCCAATGACAGTCTTGCACTCCGTGAGTACCTGTAAAACTTGTTGTGCCTGCATATCTAACAAACTAGATGAGATAATAACAGGTAATATGGAGTTAGGTCCTAGAAATGCATACCTGAGATGGTGGGAAGGGGCTTCAACTCCAGCTTTGGTAGTTCTTCTATGGATGGCTTGGCTGGAGGAGTTTCTCTTTTATCTAAGTGCAAGGTCTCAAATTCAAGTGTTCTCTCCCAAAAGCCTTTGCCCTCAAGAGCCAACACCCATTCTGCCAATTCTTCCCCATTCACCTCATCTAAATTCATAAGACATGCAGCAAGAGGATCCTCAATAGTCAATGTCTCGTCATCCTCTTCCACGATTACATCCACGGCATCAATAAGAGAACAATTGGCGAATTCACTTGGCCGCCTCATAGATTTCTGCACGTTGAATGTTATCTTCTCATATTTCAACCTCATCTTGAGTTCCCCAGTTTCAAAATCAATGAGGGCTTGCCCTATGCCCAAGAACGACCTTCCTAAAATTATGGAAATTTCTTCATCTACTCTACAATCTAGAATCACAAAATCTGCAAGGAACATAATTTTCCCTACCTGTATCAACACGTCATCCAAAATACCTTAGGGTCTGTTCATAGTTCTGTCAGCCAACTGCAACAACATAGACGTGGGTCTAGCTCTTCCAATCCCCAACCTCTTATAGATCACCATGGACATAAGATTTATGCTAGCCCCCAAATCACAGAGTGCTTTGGCGAAAGCAAAGTTACCAATAGTGCAGGGAATTGTGAAACTCCCTGGATCAGACAACTTTTCAGCAACTGGTCTAGTCACCACAACAATGTAGGTCTGAGTTAGAGTCACTGTGGCCAAGTCTTGGAAGTCGAATTTTTTGGACATCAAGTCCTTCATCATTTTTGCATAACCAGGCATCTTCTTCATTCAATGGAATATTTACCTGAATTTGTTTCAACATCTCCAAGAATTTCTTGTATAGTTCATCTTTCTGGTATTTGGCTTCATTCAGCATGGTTATTATGGAGGACATGCCGATGTCTATAAGCCCTATGGTTAAAATTTAGACTATTACGATGTGAACAACCTCTGTGGGAATGGTGCTAGAGGTCTCTTCTTTCCAGTGATTTGGGTTTTCTTTTTGTCAGACACCACCTCAACTACCGGTTGCTGGGCTGTCTCAGCTTCTTTCTCAGCCTTAATCTATGTGTTAGTTTCTTCATGGGCAGGCTTTACTATCACCTCTATCAGTTTTGTTGAATCATCTAGCTCAATGGCCACTAGTACAAGTGTCTCAGCCTGTCTGGTTTCTCGAGCCCTCTATTGCTCCAAGACTAGGTCTCTGCCATTACGTAGACTCACTGCTATCAGCTGATTTGGGCCTTGATCTTTGGATTTACCTGAGTGTATGTAGCTTACCTTATCGTTAATGATGAAAATACCCTCTTAAAGCTCTCCAAAATCATCCATACCAAATGAAAAATGGGAGAAAAATGACTATCTCCCGATTTTTAAAAGAACTCACTGCCTCCAGCGCTTCCCCATCGGTGGTCAGGGGGCCGCATCTGCGAGAAGATGACCACATCTGCGAAATGGGGAGAGAAGGTTGAGACCGCTTCTGCGGTCTAGGGGCTGCATTTGCGGAGCCACATCTGCAGCTTGGGAGCCGCTTCTGCGGTTCTTGGCCTGACTTGCTTGGGCTGCTTCTGCGATGCAAGGACTGCTTCTGCGGTGTCGCACCTGCGGTCCAGGTGTTGTTATGACAGAAGCAGCAACCTTTATCCCTTCTCAAAATCCCATTTTCGATCCGTTAACCACCCGGAATCCACCCGAGGCCCTTGGGACCCCAACCAATCATACCAACCAGTCCCAAAACATATTACGGACTTGCTCGAGGCTGCAAATCATATCAAACAACACTAAAATCTCGAATCGAACTCCAATCCAAACTTTATGAACTTTAGAACTTCCAACTTCTACTTTCAATGTTTAAACCTAGAAAATCACGTCATATTGACTTAAAATTTTGCACACTAGTCATATTTGATGTTACGAACCTACTCCAACTTTTGGAATCAGATTCGGACTCCGATATCAAAAATTCCACTTCCGGTCAAACTTCTCAAAAACCTTCAAATTCTATCTTTAGCCAAATGACTTCACAATGGCCTACGGACCTCCGATTTCACTTCCGATCGCGCTCCCAACTCCAGAATCACCTTACGGAGCTATTCCTAGACTCGGAATCCCAAACTAACATCGATAACACTGAAATTCACTTCAACCCAAACTTATGAAATTTCTTCCAAAGTGCTAGCTTGTACAACAAGCGCCCAAACACTCCCGTGTCATCCAAAACCCGATCCGGGCATACGCCTAAGTCCGAAATCATCATACGATCCTACTGGAACCTTCAGATCCCGATTCCGAGGTCGTTTCCTCAAAATCCAATCTTGGAGAATTCTTTCAACTCAAGGCTTCCGAAATGAGAATTCTCTCTCCAAATCAACTTTGAACTTCCCGAAATTCAATTCCGACCACGCGTACAAGTCATAATACCTGAAATGAAGCTGCTCATGGCCTCAGACTATTGAACGACGTGCTAGAGCTTAAAACGTCCTATCGAGTTGTTATATTAGCTCCCACTTAAACATACGTTCGTCCTCGAACATGCTAAGAACTACACTGGGGTTGTCCGAAATTACTGTTTAACACCTCGAGCACCTACCCGTGCCATCACCACTCAGCTGGGCATTTTAGATTGATCAACTTGTGAATATCCTTTTTCACTTAAGTAAATAAGCCTTAGAGCCCAATTCTAACATCCGAAATTCTCTGCTAGGCCGGTTTCCAACACACGAACACCGTATCAATTACCACACGATGCACCAGAACATGACTGCATACCTTAGTTGAATTCACACTTGCACCACTTTACCCACAGGGCCATAATAACATTCTCTGATCAATTTAGTCGAAATTCCATGACTCTGATGCTCCCATTGCACCTCATGACATACATAGGTCTTGCTCTAACTCTCACAATACTGCCACGATGAAAGAGATGTGCAGAGATTCATAACCAACTGCTAAATCAATAAATCATTAGGTCTATACTCCTAACAAGAACCATCACCTCATTCTGCACCAAATAATGGTCTTAGCTCCTTAATATGCTTCATATAGTCAGATTGTACTGATCCTAAATCCAATGATCTCGTCTCACCCAGTATGAACTGCTCAGGCAATAAGCTACCCCAGACATGATCAAAACCCTCAAATGATGTCGCAAGATGCCGATAGGCTACTAATTCGAACGTGATATAAAGGAAAACGAACTCTAGAAGGTACCACCTAACTCATGCACTAATTCGGACTTTCCTCAGAAAATAAGAAGCAAGGCATATACAAAAATAGCATATAGAAAACTATACTCTACATCACACTGGTGCGGCGTGCAACCCGATCCAAATAACATACTCATGGTGGCGTGCCATCCGATCCACATATAGAATTCACATAAGGAGATATGCATCGAGCTAAATTTCTCATTACAATAATATACCGAATATCAGTCACAAGCACGCAAAGTGCATAATACCATCTCTGGGGGAACATATAGTGCCATAGGCTACAAAACTCATGCACAACTGATGTGTGATATACGATCTGAATCTTGAGGGTCATCCTGCTCATATAACATCATCTCTACGCGGAACCTCAACACATAAGAAAATCATCTAGTTGTTCACAACTCACATGGCACAATATAGCATTACACGAAATAGCCGATGATGAAACAATATCCACATCTGAATACTCCTCCATACGTAGCACTATACTGAAATGAACTCATCCGGCCTGATATAAGGCCTATATTCATGCTTAAATCCATTCACCGACCTCAAGCCAATTCTGATCGTGCCGAACTAGGCTAATAACCTTTCAGAAGTCCATACTAACTTCCCTTTTTCATAACACACAAGAACAACCATCACAACCGGAGTGATCCCCCACAATCCACAACACAATAAACTGAGTGCCCTTCAAGCATCAAATTCTCAATTTAATAACATTACTACAATCTTCATACTCGGTTTAATTTCTTCAATAAATCAAGTGACTACATGCCACACTTCTACAACCTTCCCGTGGGGCACACTCCCACAACCCTTTGTAACAATAACAGGTCCGTGCATCCAGAGCACCGGCTGAACTACTGCTGAAAGCTATCTAGCATCCTTAACTAGGACGCAAGGCCTTTTTCACAAAACCCGATCTCTGGTGACGCTGATGACAATACCAACTTACTTTAAACATCGAAACTCCTTCCCTACTCATACGAGCTCGTGACATCCTTGACAACACCGAACTGCAACCTTGATCTTCACTTCAAATTCCATACCACTCACTGCACCCAACATGCCAGTATACGATAGTACACGCTTTTCATCATAGCTTCGGAACCACTATTTGATTAACACTTCATCATATAATTTTTTTCACTTAACTCACTTCAGGAGGACCCTAGAAATACAGGTGAGTTCTCATAATCGTAGGATATGCAAATCTCTAAGTAGAGGTCTAAGCCACCATAGCCCTTCTGGGATCCGCCTCCACATAACAGACCGTAACAGTAGAATACTTCTGAATCGCATCAATTATGGTGGCCGACAAGCCTCATACATACCGCCACAAATCACTTGCATATCTTGACCACGTCGAAAGAACTGATCACTACCACTAATATGCCAACCTAACTATGGCTAACCGATTTATCTTTTTCTAATTTATCCTTGTTTGCCTTAGAAATAATAATAGCACCATTCAGCACATAGTACACTCCATACGTACTCATCCCGAGTGACCCTGAATCACGAGACAATGATGTCTCAAATCCCACGAACTGTTTCATATTTCCCAACAGCTGCAAATTCGCATCCTCAACTGGTATGCCCATTCTGATAATCTCACTATGAATATGAAGTCTTTTCTCATTTTCCTCCCAAATGCTGCACTACAAGTCAAAACATCATAGAACATTCTGGGCCTCTTATCAAAAGCTGCTACAAAGCTTGAATCTTAACCGTACCTATAGGCTCGAAATCATTAGGCTCCACACTTTACCCCTTTGAATCTACTAGGACCATTGCTGAGAGCCACCCGCTCTAACTTGGCCCTAAATATAATCAACTACATGAATCTTCTAGCACATGAACACCCTCTCGACAAAACACCTAGCAGAATCACTTCCCTTGGAACCCGCATCTATACAAAGCACAAATCCTGAATCCTTCCCCCAAGTTTGAACATGAGCCAACAAGGCCAACCATAGCACACCTTTAACAATTTCCTGCTCAAATTACCACTTATGGTCTTTTCCCGTAGATGTAATAACCTATCAACATGCTAATAATCGGGAACCTCGCAAGTAGTTAACCATGTAACCCAATCATAGGCGGTGGGACTCTCCCACTTTGTTCGAAGCCACAATTACACAACTCTGGAATTCACCAGGTTTCTTAAACTCTTATTGACATAACCTTGCGCAATCAACCGCCAAAATTCTCAGAATCTTTCTATAAAATCCCTTTTTATACTCTGAATCATCAACCACATTCGCACGACCGTTCTCTTCGCTGAACAACCAATAGAATTCTTCGCAGAAGCCTCGCCAACCACACGACTGCTAACCTACTCACAGGGAATAACCCACCTATGCAAATCACTTCCCAATATCTTCCAACGCTGCTGCACGGGGTACAATCACTACGACATCAATAACCCATCTTGAGTCCGAGCTCACCCTTTGGCTGCACAAGTCCATTCATCTCTCTTGGACATCAATTAAATGTGCGGCAACATCCTTCCAATTCAAAGTTATGTTGTATCCTTCTTCATTTCAAGCAGCTCCTTCCCGTTATATCAAATCTTTCGCCGCATAATGGCCCATGCTTAAAATTAAATCCGTAGGCCCCAGTCACTAATCTCTAAAGTTCCCAAGTCATTCCAAACTCTTCTTAAGGTTCGTAGTCATCCTTCCACAATTCCCATATGCACCTCCGCCACTCTCCCACTTTGGCGGAACTCATCCCATTAATCAACTACTCGACCTTTGCTTCTTATACTTAGCCTTCTAGAAGTCTTCGCCACTGCCTGACACTTCCCACATATCTTTCCTCATCCTTTGCTGCTCCGTTGTTGCCTTAAATAAAATCTATCTTCATAGCACTTGAACCCACAATTGCTACCAACTTTAAACCTTTCTGAAAATCATATTTCTTGAGCCGTCAACATTAGAAACACCGGTTCGATCTGAACCACCGTATCCCACGATATCTAACAGTCATTTCCCCCATATCATTTCATAATATCTTACCCCAAAGGCGAATCACAGAAGACCATAACACCGACGAACTTAACTCATACAATCGAGGATGACGACACTACATCACAGATGAAAATTCCACCACGCTCGAAAATATCAAGTCTCGTTACTCCACTACTCCAAATATGGACATTCATAGGCCAATTGTATTTCCCATACTGGGAATAAAATACCGAACCTCTACATCATGCACTGAGTAAACCTCCCTTCAAGTCATTCACTACCCTGACAAATAGACAAACATTCTACCATTATGTCAATACTGCGGAACAATTGTTCATAAGCATCATGGCAACTTGTGCCTAGCCTCAAAGCTCTCAGAAGCATCGCTACTTGACTGAAATAGTAGAATATCCTTCCATAAGACGACAATATTAGCTCAAACAATCCTGTAGTGATAAACACCTCGCACCACATTCGTAGCACTATTACTATCCTTAAATTCTTGATTTGACCAGTAGTTTGCGTCACGTAAGATTAAGTAGGAAGGAAACAAGAGCATAAGCCTCAAAGAATCAAATCGCACGTGAGGAATCAAGAAGGGAAGTACTCCTAATAGCCCTGTAGCCTCCCAAAGATAAGTACAGAAGTCTTCATAATGATCCGCGAGACTCTACTATACTTGCTCATGACTCGTGAGACCTAAGGGAACCTATTTCTCCGATACCATGTTGTCACGACCCAAAATACACTAAGGGTCATGATGGCGCCGGACACTTCTGTCAGGCAAGCCAACCAAATTACTTGATTAAGTTCTCATTTAAACAATTTTGAAAACTAAGATTTTTCTTCAATTTTACTAGTAAAAGACAATCTTTACAATGTAAATAAAAGAATGTTTGGAAGTAAATACAAGATATCCAATAATCATCCCAGAACCCGGTGTCACAAGTGCATGAGCATCTACTAAGAAGGAAATAAAATGCAACAACCGTCCGGAATGCAATATTGGACAGAAAATAAAAACAGATAACTGAAAGAGACTCTGCTGGCTGCGGGTCACCTCGAGAAGTGCAACTCACCTAAGTCTCCGTATCAACCATGCTTCTATGCCCAGTAGGCCACTAGAGATATATATGCATGTGCAACAAAAATGCAAAGAGGTGTAGTATGAGTACGAAAACAACGTGTACTCAATTAGTATCCCGTCTAATCTCAAAGAAGTAGAGACGAGAGGTCGACTTTGACACTTACTAGTGCTCCAATAACAATATAGTGACAATGTAAGGAAATCATGGATTTTTTTAAAATAATTATAAACTCATAAAACCAGATAGCAGGTAAACAACATCTCAAATAAGTACAAATTTCCAAAGTTTACTTTTCATTATGCTTATCAACTATATCTGGCCAGGGAAGGCAAATATTATCGCATAACATTCTCAGGCAAGCAATACAAGCATGCGCATATCATGCCGAGGTCGTACAATCCGATCCAAGAGAAATGTAAAATGTGCACTACCGAGGGTCAAACATCACAAACTATAGATGCATCTATTACCTCGCTCGCGTATCATACATGCGACGCGGTCAACATAAATAAACAAATACCCCGCTCGCGAATCATACATGCGACGCAGGCACACATAGATACACACAGTCAAATAGCCAATTAAGAGTTTATTTCAATAAAAGCCAATTCTCTTTTAATGATTTAAGAAAATTAAGTTTAATACTTTTAGAAATTCATTTACCAATTCAATGAGATTTAAGCAATTCAATCTATCAATAAGTTTACAAATAATCCAAGTACAACATGCTTTTGGGTCCTAGACTACCCGGACAATAGCATAATAGTAGCTACGCACGGACTATCGTCACCTTGTGCGTACGTAGCCCCCACAAATAGAAGCACATAACAAATTAACTCACCTACTGGGACAATTACCTCTTACAAGGTTAGAAAGGAGACTCACCGTTCCGAAGATCCATAACCGGCATTTCACGCCCTTCCAAAGACTTAAATTGATGCACAACGCCCCAAACCTAGCCAATAATTATGAAAAATCCATTAATATATGTTCAAGTACTCACAATCCAATTTATAGCAATTCCTAACCCAATCGAAAAGTTGACAAAATTGCCTTCGGGCCCACGTGCCCGGATATCGAAGATAAACTTTACCCAATAACTCACGAACTCAAATATATGATTTTCTCTTAATACCAAAAATCGTGGTCAAATTCCAAGAATATAATTTTCTAGGTCTTCCTCAAACCCCCCAAATTTCTACCCTTTTGCATGCTAAAATCCATAAAAAATCAATATATTTAACTCAATATAGGTGGGGTTAGCTTACCTTATCGTTGATGATGAAAATCCCCTCTTGAAGCTCTCCAAAATCGTCCATACCAAATGAAAAATGGGAGAAAAATGACCATCTCCCGATTTTTAAAAGAACTCACAGCCTCCGGCACTTCCGCATCTGCGGTCAGGGGACCGTATTTGCGAGAAGATGACTACATCTCCGAAATGGGGAGAGAAGGCTGGGACTGCTTCTACGGTCTGGGGGCCACATTTGCGGAGCGCATCTGCGGCTTGGGATACGCTTCTGCGGTTCCTGGCCTGGCTTGCTTGGGCCGCTTCTGCGATGCAAGGACTGCTTCTGCAGTCTCGCACCTACGGTCCATGTGCGGTTATGAAAGAAGCAGCAACCTTCATTCCTTCTCAAAATCCCATTTTCGATCCGTTAACCACCCGAAATCCATTCGAGGCCCTCGGGAGCCCAACCAATCATACCAACCAGTCCCAAAACACCTTACGGACTTGCTCGAGGCCTCAAATCATATCAAACAATGCTAAAATCTCGAATCGACCTCCAATCCAAGCTTTATGAACTTTAGAACTTCCAACTTTTACTTTCGATGTTTAAACCTAGCAAATCACGTCCGATTGACTTAAAATTTTGCACACAAGTCATATTTGATGTTACGGACCTACTCCAACTTTCGAAATCGGATTCCAACCCCGATATCAAAAAGTCCACTTCCGATCAAACTTCTCAAAAACCTTCAAATTCTATCTTTAGCCAAATGACTTCACAATGACCTGCAGACCTCCGAATTCACGTCCGATCACGCTCCCAACTCCAGAATCACCATACGGAGCTATTCCCAAACTCGGAATCCCAAACGGACATCGATAAGACTAAAATGCACTTCAACCCAAACTTATGAAATTTATTCCAAAGTGCTAGCTTCTATAACAGGCGCCCAAACACTCCCGGGTCATCCAAAACCCGATCCGTGCATACGCCCAAGTCCGAAATCATCATACGATCCTACTGGAACCTTCAGATCCCGATTCCGAGGTCGTTTACTTAAAAATCCAATCTTGGTGAATTCTTTCAACTCAAGGCTTCCGAAATGAGAATTCTCTCTCCGAATCAACTTTGAACTTCGCGAAATTCAATTCCGACAACACGTACAAGTCATAATACCTGAAATTAAGCTGCTCATGGCCTTAGACTATTGAACGATGAGCTAGATCTCAAAATGACCGGTTTGGTCATTACAACTAGGGAGAAATACCATACAAAAAAAAAAATTTTAAAAAAGAGGATCCTGAAGGTCAACTCGTTGCACGTTCTTTCAAATGAATTTCGATCAACCAAGTAAACTGTTTGTTGAGTTGGTAGAAAAATACTGTCAAAAGGCCATCGAGTGTGACTATTGTGGAGGAAACCACCAATACTTTGAATGCCAAACAAGTAACACATTCTCCTATGCCGATACTAGGAGAATGAATGACCTTGAACAATTAATTAATAGAATCAGTCAAAGGTCCATTACTTGTGAATATTATGGTGGAAGTCACCTTACTCATGAATGCCAACTCGATAATTCCTATTCTTTTGGTTTATCGAATAAACAAGCTAATGTTGTTTCTAGTTCTTGCAGGCTTATTGATTCTAGTGAATATGACTGCAATCCGGAGTGCAATCAATATTCACAAAAGAATTAAAATATTGAGAGTCAATCACCTCAAGAGGAGAATAGAAACTTGAAAAAAACTGTGCATAATTTCATTGAAAATACCGATTAAAAATATGCACAGAATAATAAAGCCATTATGGATCTAACAATAAAAGTAAATCAATTAGTAAGTATGACAATCTCCTTAAATTTTTGTGGCGGGCTTTTAAATGAAACTGCATCTTGTAAGGATGGACCAATTAATAAAAATTGAGCTTTGTGAGAAAGAATCTATCACTCATGGTGAACATCATGATCCAATCGAGAAGGCTGACAATAAAGGTTTGGTTGAATATAATTCAATAGGTGATGAGTTCTTACTCCAATTTTCTTATTCACATAAATTGATTAATTTGGAAGAAAATGAGAATGAAGAGGTCGTTATACACAAAAATAAAATTTTCGTGGACCATCATTCTTCAACTTTATTTGATTATTATGATTTTGTGGATTTTGTTATTGGAGACTTTTAGGAAAATTCATGGAATGATCCTCGGGAAAAATGCAGAATGAAGTTAAGGATCACCATGTACTATTATTTGCCCGCTCGAGACAAGGTCGAGAAAGAGCGGGATGTAAGAAAAAAGAAAATATTTTGTGATGCTCTTGGCCAAATGTGCTCTAAGATGAACCCAAAGGAGCGAAAAATAAAGAGTGATTCAGAATTGTGGTTGGAGTTCACAAGCTCCAGAAAAAAGAAAAAAAAATTCAACGGAGCCCCTTTACCTCCTCTTACTTTTATATTATATGTCATCGGGATATGACAATATTTAAGTATGGGGGTATAGGAATATATATTTGTGTATGTTTATATTATTTTAGTATAACTTCTTTTATACATCTCCATGGGTTTTTTTGTTCAGTTCTTTGCCATGGTCGTAATATTTTGAACTGAACATTTTCTAGAATTTTTAGTACATAAGTCGGCTAATAAATTAATTTTTCTGAGAATGAGATTTTGAAAAAAAGGGATTTAATTGAGTGTCATCCATGTGTTAAATAAATAACTTTTCAAGCTCATATTTGTTTATTGGTGATTAAAATTATAATGTTTGTTTTTTCCAAGTGTATTTTGTTGTCAAGTTATGTTGCCAAGTACTCCTACTTATATTAAAATCTAGAACTTGTCTTGAATGTGGTTTGATGCGAAATTCTAGGTAAATTTTTGAGTTGAGAAATGAAAGTAGGCCTTCCTTGTTGAACTATTAACTAAATTAACCTGCTTTAATTATATTTATCCCTTGTCAACCCCTTTGATCCTAAATAAATTATCCTTTTTAAGCCAAACTTTAACCCTTGGCCTCTTTTTTTTTATCACATCTATTTGTTCACCCTATTTCCTTGCTGGCACTTTGAAAATTCAAAACACTAAGTGTGAGGGCGTTATAGTAGAACGAAAAGATGAAAGGATGATTGTTGGGTTTACTAATCTTTTGAGAACATTGTCGTGTGACTTTAAAAGAAGTAAATTGTTTCTTGTAAAAAAAAAGAAGGAAAAAAGTTATAGCAACAAAGAGTATTTTGACAACTGCGAAAAAAAAAGGGCAAACAAGAAAAACAATGAAAGAGTTTAGAAAGGGAAGACAATGAAAAAGGGGAGGTTAAATTATTTTAGAAAGAAGGAAGACAATTGTACTTAACTGTTAAAAGTATTGTGGTGATTTTAAGCAGAGGCAGATCCACGTGGAGGGGTATGGGGCACGTGCACCCATGCTCCCCTCCTTCGGCTGTGTATCGCAGGGATGTTTTTCGGATAAAGTACTTAATTTTTCGTGTGGGAACCGATGGTCAAAAGAGCATCTGATGTAGTGGTAGCTTTGTGCACCATTGACCCCTAGGTCCAGTGTTCGAATCCCAATTCTATATCTTCCATCTCTTATCCATTTGTCTATTTCTCTTTTTCATTCTTTTCTTTTCTATTCTGTTCAAATCTCATGCCCTATCTTTCTTTTCTTTTCTTTTTTTTTCCCATGCATTCTTATGTTTTTGGGTTCACCCTTTAATATATCCTTGAATTAAATTTTTATTTTTATTGGATTCTTTTCTGTGTTTTCTTCATTCTATTTTTTAATTCAATCATTGAGTTTCAAAAACTATAAAAAATAAAATTTAAAGCATTTTGAATCTTTTCAATTTCAAGTTTCCTCTTTTTTCATTTAACACTCTCTTTTTGATTAGTTATTTAATTTTAATATATTGAGCTTAGTATTTGTAACTATAAATAATGATGCTATTATTGATAGTTCTCTAAGGTAAGGTTTAGAGAACCAAATCAAACGGTGGTCGGATAGTGGTGTACCCATCCTCCTGAAATTCTAGATCCGCCTCTGCTTGTAAGCGACTTGAGTCACTTTATCCATATGTATCTTACCTGTACTTATACCAACATTACAACCTTTTTAAAGGCCTATATGATCGCAACTCAAAAACTCTTACATTAGTGGAGAACCACATGATAGTCAAGCTTATGGATTTTTTCAATAGCTTGAGATACTTTTTTGTTCAGAGTGAGCAAATTTTTTAATGTCCTTCTTTGTTTTGTATTGATATGTTGTGAGTTATGGGCATCTCTCTTCATTTGGTGAGACACACTTGGGAATTAAAAGTATTATAATTTTGGTTCTTAATAAGTGAACATGAGTACGATTAAAGATTATTTGAACTTGTGGCTTGATCTTGGTTATATTCTTGTTTGCAGAAAGTTCTCATAATAATATTTTAAAAAATTTAGCCGCTATTTTATTTTGTGTATTTTGCTCGGTGACGAGCAAACATTCAAGTATGTGGGTATTTGATAAGTATATATTATATATATTTTTAGGTATATATTATATTAAATAAACAAATACTTTATTTATATATATATATACAAATACTTTATTTATAAATATGACTTTTTGTTCAATATTTGTATAAATTATTAATATATGTTGCAGGAAAAGAAAAGAAAAGAAAAAGAGAACAAAGAAGAGTTCTCAAGCAGATGCAGCAAAAAGGCCAAGGATGGCATCCCCAATCCAAGAATATCATCCTCAATTCTAAGGATGTCATTTGTAGAAAGACGCAAGTAGAAGAAATTGATTCAAGTGCTAGGGATTCCATCCCCAATCCAAGGATAACATCCCTTAGAAGTTTATGGACGTAATTTCCTATAAATAGGCATGACTTTTCGGTGGAAGGAGAACCATTCTTGTTCAGTGAACACCAACTCTAATATTGTCTTGTCTTAGTTCTAAAAGTTATATCTTTTATTGTAGCATAGTATTTTTCTTCTTCATCTTTTCTCCATAGTGGAGCAATTTTCTTTGGTTGAGATACCAGATGAAGCTATAAAAGTGTTATAATAATTATCTTAATTTTATTATCATCTTATGTTGAGATTTTCTCTTTATCATCTTTATACACCAAGGTATTTGATATTGATTATATCGATATAATTATATTCACTTACCAAATTCTTTATCTTGTTATTTTATTTTTTATTCGGGAGAAAAGAAAGATTTAAACAAGTTTATTGATTTAACAAAGGCTAATCAAAAGAGGCTTTTTCTCACTTGGTGTACTCAACTAAGCGCGAGCGGTGCTATTTATGCATTATTGTTATGTGGAGTGATTGCCTTAGAAATAAGTGGTCATTCTTTAAACAAAGCCTCTGTTTAACTGTTAATCAATTAACTACACTAATCGAAAGAGTTATTATTAATTGGATACTTGTATGTGATTTGGTTGAATTAGAAATAAGCGATCATTTCATTAAACAAAGAAATAAATAATAAAATTTTGACTTTATTATAATGCTTTTATTTTGATGATTCAAAGTATTCCAACCTCTATTTTTATTTTCAGAAAAACCAAAAATATTTATTTCTTTTATTTTACATTTTTAATAGTAGCCCCTTTCATCAATTTTATTCTCTCAAATAGTGACAAAGGCAATACAAATCTGTATCCTGGGTGGTTCCAATCTCTATGGGACGATATCTTAAACTTTACTATAATCTGATAGAGTACGAGTAAAAAAGTCATATACGCCCAAAGCTCATCACTGCTCGTCTGGAAAGGTTTCAGGAATATCCTCTGCCTCAACTATGTTTTCAACTCCTTCAAGTCGCGATAGATGATCAGCAACCTAGTTTTCCGTGCTCTTACGGTCACGAATCTCCAGGTCGAACTTTTGTAGTAGCAGCACCCAACAAATCAGACATGATTTGGTCTCCTTTCTTTTCAATCAAGTACCTGAGAGCAGCGTGATCAGTATATACAATCACTTTAGAGCTAATCAGGTATAATGTGAACTTGTCGAATGCGAACACCACAACCAGCATCTCCTTTTCAGTCACAGTGTTGTTCAGCTGGGCTCCACTTAATGTTCTACTAGCGTAGTAAATTGGGTGCATTATCTCGTCTTTCCACTATCCTAGCATTGTCCCCACTGCATAGTCACTGGCGTCACACATGAATTCGAATGGTTGCTCCCAGTCGGGGGCAACAATGATGGGTGTTGTGACTAGCCTTTTTTTCAACTCCTCGAATGCTACCCTGCAATCATCTGAAAAGACGAAAGGGTAAACTTTATCTAACAACTTACATAGAGGGTTTGTAATTTTTGAGAAGTCTTTGATGAATCTCCGGTAGAAACTGGCATGCCCGAGGAAGCTCATGATTGCCTTGACTTATGTGGGGGTGACAGCTTTGCTATCATATCAAATTTAGCACGATCCACCTCTATTCCCTTGCTTTATACTAGGTGTCCCAAGACTATACCCGCTTGTACCATGAAATGACACTTTTCCCAATTAAGTACAAGGTTAGTCTCGATACACCATTTCAACACTCAGGTTAGGTTTGTAAGGCACTCATCGAATGAGTTTCCTACCACTGAGAAATCATCCATGAACAACTCCATTATGTCTTCAACCATGTTGGTGAATATGTCCATCATGCACCTTTGGAATGTGGCGGGTGCATTGGATAGGCCAAAAGGCATCCTCCGGAAGGCATAAATCCCATATGGACATGTGAACGAGGTCTTCTCTCTATCCTCTGGAGCAATGGAGATTTGGTTGTACCCTGAATACCTATCCAGAAAATAGAAGTGGGACCTCTCTGCAAGTCTGTCAAGCATCTGATTAATGAAGGGAAGTGGGAAGTGGTCTTTCCGGGTGGCCAGATTCAATTTCCTATAGTCCATACAAATTCTCCAACCTGTGATGGTTCTTGTAGAGATCAACCTTATTGTTATCATTTTTTACAGCCGTCATACCACCCTTCTTAGGAACACATTGCACTGGGCTAACCCAGTTGCTATCAGAGATAGGGAAAATGATTCTCGCATCTAACCACTTAATGATATCCTTCTTCACCACTTCCTTCATGTTGGGGTTCAGCCTTCTTTGGTGCTCCTTGGAATGTTTGTGCCCCTCTTCCAGCAGAATTTTATGTATACAATATGGCGGGTTGATCCCCTTAATGTCTGCCATGGTCCACCCAATGGCAGTCTTGCACTCCGTGAGTACCTGCAAAAGTTGTTGTGCTTGCACATCTAATAAACTAGATGAGATAATAACTGGTAATATGGAGTTAGGTACTAGGAACGCATACCTGAGATGGTGGGAAGGGGCTTCAACTCCAGCTTTAGTGGTTCTTCTATGAATGGATTGGCTGGAGGAGTTTTTTTTTTCTCTAAGTGCAAGGGCTCAAATTCAAGTGTTCTCTCCCAAAAGCCTTTGCCCTCAAGAGCCAGCACCCATTCTGCCAATTCATCCCCATTCACCTCATCTAAATTCATAAGACATGCAGCAAGAGGATCCTCAATAGTCAATGTCTCATCATCCTCTTCCACGATTACATCCACGGCATCAATAAGAGAACAATTGGCAAATTCACTTGGTCGTCTCATAGATTTCTGCACGTTGAATGTTATCTCCTCATCTTTCAACCTCATCTTGAGATCCCCAGTTTCAAAAATCAATGAGGGCTTGACCTGTGGCCAAGAATGGCCTTCCCAAAATTATGGGAATTTCTTCATCCACTGTACAATCTAGAATCACAAAATCTGCAAGGAACACAATTTTCCCTACCTGTATCAACACGTCATCCAAAATACCTTAGGGTCTTTTAACAGTTCTTTCAGCCAGCTGCAACAACATAGACGTAGGTCTAGCTCTTCTAATTCCCAACCTCTTATAGATCACTAGGGGCATAACATTTATGCTAGCCCCTAAATCACAGAGTGCCTTGGCGAAGGCAAAGTTACCAATGGTGCAGGGAATTGTGAAACTCCCTGGATCAGACAACTTTTCAGCAACTGGTCTAGTCACCACAGCAATGCAGGTCTGAGTTAGAGTCAATGTGGCCAAGTCTTGGATGTCAAATTTTCTGGACATCGCGTCCTTCATCATTTTTGCATAACCAGACATCTCCTTCAAAGCATCAATCAATGGAATATTTACCTGAATTTATTTTAACATTTTCAAGAATTTTTTGTATTGTTCATATTTCTGGTATTTTGCCATCCTCTGTGGGAATGGTGCTAGAGGTCTCTTCTTTCTAGTGATTTGGATTCTCTTTTGTCAGACACCACCTCAACTACCGGTTCCTGGGCTGTCTCGGCTTCTTTCTCAGCCTCAATCTGTGTGTTGGTTTCTTCCTGGGCAGGCTGTACTGTCACTTCTATCGGTTTTGTTGCATCATCTAGCTCAATGGGCACTAGTACAAGTGTCTCAGCCTGTTTGCTTTCTCGAGCCCTCTCTTGCTCTAAGTCTAGGTCTCTGTCATTACATAGACTCACTACCATCAGCTGCTTTGGGCCTTGAACTTTGGATTTACCTGAGTGTATGTAGGCAATGTCCCGTGACGACGATTATTCAAAGACATCAAGATCTGACCCATTTGCACTTCAATATTCTTTATGGCTAACTCATATGCATCTACTCATTTACTCATTTTCGCATTTGACCCAATAACCTACTGCATCATTGCCTCGAGTCTGGAAAACCCATCTTCCTGTCTCCCACCATGTTGCTGCTGAGGAGGATGATAACCCTGCTATTGATTTTGGTTGTTGTAACCATGTGGCCTTTGGTAGGGCGCCACATTACTGTGAGGTCGCATGGCTCCCATATTTCTATTGTTGTGTTGCAACTAGACTGGCCTGTATGGATGATTCTGTTGGCCACAATTCTGACCACCCTATCTCTGGTCCCCATAATTAGACACATAATTTATCTCCTCAGGGTAATAATGATGATCACTTTCCGCATTCCACTGGCTACCAATTGGCTGACTAATGAAAGATGTGCATAAGCCCCCATTGGTTGCATCTACAATATGCACCTACTGCTTCTTCCCTGACTCTTCCACATTTTTGGTGAGTATGCTCATTTGTGTCATTAAGGTGGCCATATTTTCAGTAAGAGTGTTGGCTGGATCTAAGGGCACTGAGTGAACTACTAGAGTGTTAGGTGCATTTCTGGTTGTCCACCCCGAATTTTGTGCCATCTTGTCAAGCAGGATATGACTTTCTCTCCATGATTTACTTAAGAATGCTCCACCAGCTAAAACATCAACATTAGCCTTCACGCTATCTGTCAGACCCATGTAAAATTGCTGCCCCAACATCTGCTCTAGAATACCGTGGTGCGTACATATAACCAACAACTCTTTGAATCGTTCCCATGTTTCTTGCAATGTTTCCATTGGTTTCTGTCTAAAGCTCCAAATTTCATCAATTTGCTGAGAAATCTTGTTGGGTGGATGAAACTTATTCACAAATTTCTTGACTAACTCCTCCCAAGTCGTGATGGAATTAATAGAGAGTGAATTTAGCCAAGTCTTGGCAGCTCCTGTCACTGAGAATGGAAACAACAACAACTTTATTGCTTCTTGAGTTACTTTGGTCTGCCTTTGAGTTTTGCAGATTGACAGAAAATTCTTCAAGTGTTGTTGAGGATCTTCAATGTATGACCGCGAAAATAGTCCATTGTTTTGCAACAAGTGCAACATGTTGTTTATGATTTGATAAGATTCAGCCTGTATCCGTGGGACTAATATTTTTGTGGCCAAATTCTTTGTTGTGGGTTATGCCCAGTCATATAGAAGAGCCTCTGGCACAAGAGGCTCCACTACCTGCGCAGCTGGGTCTACTACGTTATCCCTCATGTCTAGTTCAGGTTGTTTAGTTACTTGTTGTTGTTTGTTTTTCCGGTTGGACCGATTTAAGGCCTTGAAAACTTTCTCGGAATCTGATAATACTTTAAACAATTCACCAGTTCTCGATGAGTTTCTAGGCATGCGCTTGTACAACCAAGTTAACAAACGTTAAAATTTCAATGTATGGATTGAAAATAAAAAAAATAACTACACTAAGAATTTTTGTATTTATTTCAGCTGTAATTAATAACACCATTAATTCCCCGGCAACGGTGCCAAACTTTGATCACACCCAACTATGCCTTATAAAAAGGACTAAGCAGTCGTTGCAAATATAATCCGGATATTTAGCCCAGAGTCAAATACCACAAGGAATTAACCTACCAATTACTTTTGTTAGACTCACTGAATTCTCCGTAATCAACTTCCTAGATATTTGAATAACACTTGGTGATAATTTTACTAACTATAACTGAGTTGTAAACAAATAAGAGAAGGATCTAAGGTTGTGATTTTCTCTATTAATGGAATCCCTTCCTATTATGTTTCATATAGATTTGCCTAATCGTCTTTATCGATTGTCGCGCCCCCCTTTTCCCCTCGTGAGGAAGTCTGGGTTTCAACGTTCATGGGGGAATAACTTGTTTCCTTTTGGGAATTGGGTATTTGAAAGTCTCCATCTAACGGATTATGGTGCGTCAGGGCACCTAGAGTAATTAACTCATGTAACTAGTTTGCATTACCAGAGATTAGGGTAAGGGCTCGAAATAACCTAGAAGGGAAGGCGTTAGGCACCCCTCGGGGTCCACAACGGTGGGTCCCGACTGAACATAAACTATGTGAATTATTCATTTTAACAAATAAACGGTTTCAACACATAATTGCAAATAAAGGCTTTTTTTGACATTTTAAGTACATGTATGATTCAAATAATGAAAACAAGGGAAAAGGTTTGAACAATTTGCACATATGTAAAGAAAAGTAAATTCATTTAAACAACGGGAGTTGGAAAAAGGGGTCCTAGGTTGGTTAGCCTACAAAATCATACCCACACAATGCCCGGTAATCACTCCTCGGTGAGGGGCTACACGTGACATTAGCGCATAGTCATCATATCCTTACTACGCAATTCCCTTCACTTGGTCATATCCTAAAGCGTTCTAGAAACCTTAAAATATATCCTATGCATGCACTACCCGTCCCTTCCTTGTGGCCCTAGAGGTATTTATGACCTTTAGTTTAGGTAGTTCTAGACCATCCTAAGGTACTTTAAAGGAGAAAAATCTAGGCGTCAATCAAAATAGTTTGGACTGCATTAAAGGGAATAGTTAAAGGCTCACATTTTACCTCCACAGACAGAATAAGTAAGTACACGTCTTCAAACAACAGTTTCAAGTATTTAAGAGAAAACCTTAGAACATGATATCTAGGTGAGCAGAGAGTATACATTATTGAATTAGGACCAAAGTCTTAGAAACCTATTCAGTTTTCCTACTGATTTTAGACCTGTTAAATATTAACATTCACATATAACATAGCATAGTTTTACAGCTTGTAGAATTTAAATCGCCCTACAGGCTTGCCTATGCATATAATAGTGATGTCCTATGAGCATGGTATCTATTATTGATCAGGAATGCTGTAAAACATTAAGCACTTTTTAAACGGATAACTTGGGATCCTATAGGCATGCTTTCTAGCAATATCATGTGACGCAGTGTTGAGGACTACTAAAGAAATGAGCAGGTTAGTTGATCTAATTTAGAACTTACAGGCACGAGTTAAGCTGATTTTAAATCTAACTAAATTGGTTCTAGATCCTATAGGCATGATTTCTAATTGAGCGTAAGGTGAAGCAAACAAAATTTATTTGACCAAAGCAAAATCCCTAAAGGCATGGTATCTAATTATTAAAACCTGATTTTGAACTTATATGCATGATGTCTAATTATATAAAGCAAGCGGAATTTATTGAAACCAAAGTATATCCTATAGGCATATTATCTAACAAACACATTTGAACCAAACGAGCCCCTATAGACGTGTTATCTACCCAATTTTACCCACAATATACAACTACCCTCCCTTTATCACTAATCACCCCACTGTTTGTTTATAATTAATTATTACAGACCAAGAATTGAATGAATTACATAAATAGAACAGAAATTAAGCTATAGGGAGCCTAAAGTAGGCCCAAAGTGATTTCCAAGCCTCTAATAGTCTCAAATGCCCAAAGTTCCATAGCCAATTTCATGTCTAGGCGTGTCAGAGTTTTCTAAGGACCTCAAGGATCCCGGGTAGTACTCACACCTAGACCTTTCTCAAATAATAACTGATTTATGTGCAGTGTGGAAGTGCCAACCCAGATATGCTAGAGTTCAAAGAGGTTTCAAGGGTCTCTAAGCAGTACACACACTAGAGGGGCAGGACTTAATAATCTAGGAGTAAGTGAAATTGCATAATGGTTTGGAAGAGTTTAATAGACAGTATAAAGAAAGGTTTTAGGAAGGAAAGGATTTTCTGAAAACCAGTCATGATTTAGTAATAAAACAGTTTGAGGAAAATGTGATAAGACAATTTGCAATCAGAACACAAGTCATAAACAAGATTTAGGAAGTACTTTGGCAAACAGCTTTCACACAAGGGAAGAGAGGTTGGGAATACAAAGAGTATACCTTAATGGAGAACATAAATAACAGGATACATAAAGTTATTAAGGGGTTCTACAGAACTAGTAGGTTAGATAAAATGCAGGCCATGCAACAAAGATCATAGCAGAAACATGTTGAGGATATCTAAAAAATATAGCTAGAGTCACTCTAGGGAGGTTAACTAACTTAGCAGGACTGAGGCAGAACAGGCAAGGACTTAAATGGACATTCTAGGCAAGTATTAACAAGTAAAGGAATGCTAGATAAATAGTAGTCAGTCAAACAAGCTTAGTTACATATGTAGACATGTTAAACAAGATAGCAAACAAGCAAGTAAAGTGGAAATATGCTAATAAAATATTTGAATAGGTAGTATTTGGCATGCTGGGTAAGCAATAAACAGAAGCAAGAATGGACTCACGCCATATGAACTAAGGCAGTAAATAAATAGATAGGTTTAGATTTGTGACGACCCGACCAGTCGTCTCATGAGTTACCGCTCCGTTTTCCCTATTTCAGCTTCTTTACGCTTCGTTATCCGTGTTTTATGTGATCGAGTTTATTAGTTCGAGTTCAGAGAGGATTTGGTAAGAAATGAGACACTTAGTCTCTTTTAAGAAGGCTTAAATTGGAAAAGTCAATCGGATGTTGACTTATGTGTTAGAAGGCTCGGAAGTGAGTTTCGATGGTTCAGTCAGCTTCGGGAGGTGATTTGTGACTTAGGAGCACGATCAGAATGGGTTTTGGTGTTGTAGAGAAGATTTAGGCTTGAATTGGCAAAATTGATATTTTGGCAAATTCCGGTTGATAGGTGAGATTTTGATATAGGGGTCGGAATGGAATCCCGAGAGTTGCAGTAGTTTCATTGTGTCATTTGGGACGTGTGTGCAAAATTTTAGGTCATTCGGACGAGATTTGATAGACCTTTTGATCGAAAGCATAATTTAAGAGTTCTTGGAGTTCTTAGGCCTGAATCCTATGTTAAATTGGTAATTTGATATTGCTGTGAGTGTTCCAAAGTTTTGAGCAAGTTTGAACGATATCATGAGATGTGTTGGTACAATTGGTTTGAAGTTCCGGGAGTTCCGGGTAGGTTCCAGGATGTTTTAGTGCAAAAATCATAGTTGTAGCAGGCCTACAGGGGTTGCAGGCCCCAGAACTCAACCATGCGGTCCTCACAAAAATGAGTGCACCCGCGGTGAGTTCCGTGCGGACCGCACAAAGTCGGTCGCGGCCACGGTAGGTGTCATGCGGACCGCACAAAGTGGTGTGCGGCCGCGGTGGGGAACGATCCGCTGGTCCTACTTCAGAAGCTCATATCTTTTTATATAAAAGGAATTTTGCGGTGATTCAAAAACTAAAGTTGTAGCCCTTAGTGTCTAGTTTCCAGAAAGGTAAATATATAGCAATTTGGACATCTGTAGAAAAAGTTATGCCCAAAATATTAAAGCCTGTCACTGTAGAGGGAGGCCTATGCGGCCGCACGTTGCCTTTGCGTGGACCGCACTGGCTTGCGCGGATCGCATGCGTTTTGGTGCAGCCCACGTGAGCTGAAACCTGAGGGGTACCTATAAATACGAAGTTTTGGGTTTTATTTAATATTTTGACTTAGAGAGCTCGGATTTTGGCGATTTTTCGAAGGTTTTTTAAGAAATTCATCGGGGTAAGTGATTTTACATGAATCTATCACTGAATTCATCATTTAATTCGTGATTTGAGATGGAATTTGGGAAGAAAATTGTGGAACCTTTCAAAAATGTAAAATGATGATTTGAAGGACCAAATGGTATCGGAATTGGATAATTTTGGTATGGTTAGACTCGTGAGGGTATGAGGATTCTGAAAATGTAAATTTTACCAGATTCCGAGACGTGGGCCTGGGGCTTGGGTTTTGCTAATTTCGAGATTTTTGATATTTTTCGAATGTTTTCACTTGGGCTTTGTTCCCTTAGCATATTGTGACGTATTCGTTCTGATTTTGGATAGATTCGACGCGCGTGGAGGCCAATTTGAGGGGAAAAGGCGTCGCGAGCTAGAGAATTAGCCAGTTCGAGGTGAGTAATGATTGTAAATGATGTCCTGAGGGTTTGAAACCCCGGATTTCACATCGTAGTTCTATATTGAGGCAAGATACGCGCTGAATGATGAGCATGGGGTCTTTCACTACTGGGGTTGTGACTTGGTCCATCCCGATTGACGACTTTACTAAATATTTGACTGAAATTCATTTGTTATCATCATGATTTGGGCTGATTGCCGTATTTGGGCTTCGTGCCAACTATTTGAACCTTTCGGGGATTTTTATCACTGTTTCCTTACTGCTTGATTTATTATTTGAACTCAGTCCTGTTGATATCTACTGTTTTACAAACTCAGCCACTTTTACTCAGATTTGAAACTTAAATGATATTTCTACATCATGTTTTGGGCTGAGAACTACTGTTTTACTAATGCCCAAGGGGCTTATGATGATTTCTGGACTGAGTGAGGCCGAGGGCCATATGTGAGGATATGCTGAGTGATATGAGGCCGAGGGCCTTACTATTTATCCCATGCGGTGGCTTAAGTGATGTGAGGATATGCTAAGTGATGATGCCACGAGGTGGCTTGATATAGCGCTTGGGCCGTAAGGGGCCCCTCCGGAGTCTGCATACCCATAGTGAGCGCGGGTACCCATGTGATTTGAAATAGTGGTAACAATGACACTGTTTGATGCAATTTGGTCGGGTAACAATGGCTGAACATTATGCTGTGTGATTGTAAGGTAGCCCGATGGACTGATACTGTACTGACAGTGAGCCCGAGGGGCTGATCCTATGCTGAGCGATGGATACTGTGCCCGAGGGGAGGATTTCTACTTGTTAACTACCTGTTAAATTACCTGTTCTACTTGTTTTAAAAAGGGATATCATTTGATTTCTTCACTGATTTACTGCTTTAAGTGATTTTACTACTTGATATGGAATTGGTTTATGCCTTTACGTGTTTTCATACTTTCAGCCATTATTTGTAATTATTACTCACTGAGTCAGAGTACTCACATTAGTCCCTGCACCATGTGTGCAGATTCAGGTATAGTAGAGTCCGCACCTGAGCGCTGATTCCTTCCAGGCTAGGCAGTGATTTGGAGTTACGAGGTAGCTGTTGACGTCCGCAGCCCCTTGTCTCTCTTACCCTCTATCATTTATGTTTCCTTCAGACTGTTGTATCGGATTTCGTACTTTGTAGACCTATAGCAGATTCTGTAGTAGCTCATGACTTGTGACACCCCGGTTTGGTCTGTGTCGGGATGGTTCCTGCTATTATTATCGTTAAATTCCGCAATTTATGAGCATTATATTATATGTTACTACTGTTTATGATGGTTAACTATTTAAAAGAGGTGTTCTATTTTGGTTTGGCTGGCCTTGTCTTCACGAGAGGCGCCATCACGAACGGGTTCGGTGATTGGGTCGTGACAAGTTTGTATTAGAGCCTAGGTTACTTAGGTCTCACGAGTCATGAGCAGGTTTAGTAGAGTCTCGTGTATCGGTATAGAGACGTCTATATTTATTCTCGAGAGGCTGCAGAACCTTTAGGAAAAATTTCGTATTCTTGAAACTCTTATCGTGTGAATTTGTTATTTCGAGTACTAAACTTCTGATATTCCATTCTCTCACAGATGGTGAGGACGCGAGCTACCGGACGAGGTGGACGACCACTAGTGCCACCCACTGAGGCCACCAGGGGCCGTGGATGCAGTCGTGGATGTGGCAGAGGCAGAGCAATGAGGGCAGTACCTATTGATGCACCGGCTGCCCCGGCTCTGGATCAGGCTCCCGCTATGGATGCTCCAGCAGCACCAGTTCAGGCACCAGTTATGCCTATCGTGGTTCCGGGTCTTCAGGAGGCCTTGGCACAGATCTTATCAGTTTGCACTGGCCTGGCTCAGGCAGTTCAGCCACTACAACAGCAACTACTTCACAGGCCAGGGGAGGCAATCAGACCCCCGCTGCTCGCACACCTAAGCAAGTAGTGCAGGGACTACAGACACCAGGGGCACCTCTAGCTCAGCCGGTTGTACCAGCTCAGGAGTTTATTGTGCCAGTTATGCCGGATGATGAGCAGCGTCGTCTTGAGAGGTTTGGTAGACTCCAGCCTCCGTCATTCAGTGGTGCCGAGGGCGAGGATGCCCAGGGTTTTCTAGATAAGTGTCAGCGGATGCTCCGTACAGCAGGGATTCTTGAGACTAGTGGTGTGACATTTACCACCTTTCATTTTACTGGGGCTACCTTCACATGGTGGGAGGCGTATGAGAGGCGTAGGCCGGTTTGAGCAGCGCCCCTTACTTGGCAGCAGTTCTCCACTCTCTTATTGGAGAAGTATGTGCCGCAGTCCCGCAAAGAGGAGATGCATAGACAGTTTGAGTGGGTGCGACAAGGGGATATGAGTGTGTCACAGTATGAGTCGAGGTTTTCTAAGTTGGCTCGTCATGCCATTTGGATGGTTCCGACAAATCGTGAGAGGATTAGGAGATTTGTTGATGGCCTTAACTATCACCTCCGTATTCTTATGACCCGAGAGAGGGTGTTGGGTGCTACGTTCGAGGAGGTGGTCTATATCACTCGCGAGATTGAGACGGTTCGCCGTTAGGATCGAGAGGAGAAGGAGTCCAAGAAGCCTCGAGGGTCTGGCAGTTATAGTGGTGCTTCGAGGGGCCAGTTTCAGCATGGTAGAGGCCGTTCTTTCAGGCATGCTAAGTCAGCCCGCCCAGAGTATCATGGGGCATCTTCGGGTCATGGTCTTCATGGATCTCAGCGGGGCCAGTCATCACTCAGTGCCCTTCCAGCCCAGAGTTCATCTCGTGCCCCGTCAGCTCAGGGTTCTTTTATGCCGAGTGCATCAGCTGGTCACTCCGGTGTAAAGGGTTCCCTTCAGTCCCCTTCTCCAGCACCTGGGAGTTGTTGTGAATGTGGAGAGTTTGGACATGTGTGGAGGCAGTGTCCTCGTCGTATGGCTAGTTCATCTCAACAGAGGGGTCAGCCTTCGACTTCTGCTCCAGTTACTTCACCACCCGCCCAACTAGCTAGGGGTGGAGGTCATGCAGCTAGGGGTCGCCCCAGAGGGGGAGGTCGATCAGGGGGCGGTTAGGCCCGTTTCTATGCACTTCTTGGCAGGCCAGATGCTATTGCTTCAGATGTTGTCATTACAGGTATTATTTCAGTCTGCCACAGAGATGCCTCTGTATTATTTGATCCTGGTTCCACCTTTTCTTATGTGTCATCATAATTTGCTCATTACTTGGGTACGCCCCGTGAGTTTCTTGCTTTACCTGTTCATGTATCTACCCCAGTGGGTGATACTATTGTTGTAGACCGTGTGTACCGGTCATGTGTGGTGACTATTGGGGATCTGGAGACCCGAGTGGATCTATTGCTATTGTGCATGGTGGATTTTGATGTCATTTTGGGCATGGATTGGCTATCTCCGTGTCGTGCTATTCTAGACTGCCATGCTAAGACAGTCACTTTGGCTATGCCGGTTGTACCGCGGATCGAGTGGCGTGGTATGACTGATTATATCCCTAGTAGAGTGATCTCTTTCTTGAAGGCCCAGTGTATGGTTGGGAAGGGTTGCCTTTCATATCTAGAATTTGTGAGGGATGTTGGAGCTGAGACTCCTAGTATTGATTCTGTCCCAGTTGTGAGGGATTTTCTTGATGTTTTTCTTGTAGACCTGCCGGGCATGCCACCGGACAAGGATATTGAATTTGGTATTGACCTGGTGCCGGGCACTCAATCCATTTCTATTCCGCCATATCGTATGGCACCATCAGAGTTGAAGGAATTGAAAGAACAGCTTCAGGAACTCTTAGATAAGGGGTTCATTCGGCCTAGTGTGTCCCCTTGGGGTGCACCAGTTTTGTTTGTGAAGAAGAAGGATGACACGATGATAATGTACATTAATTATAGGCAATTGAACAAAGTAACAATTAAGAACAAGTATCCTTTGCCTCGCATTGATGATTTATTTGATCAGCTTCAGGGAGCGAGAGTGTTCTCCAAGATTGATCTCCGTTAGGGCTATAACCAGTTGAAGATCAGGGATTCAGATATTCCTAAGACTACTTTCAGGACCAGATATGGTCATTATGAGTTTCTTGTTATGTCTTTCGGGCTAACCAATGCCCCATCAGCATTCATGTATTTGATGAACAATGTATTTTGGCCTTATCTGGATTCGTTCGTTATTGTATTCATTGATGATATTCTGGTGTACTCGCGTAGTCAGGAGGAGCACGCGGAGCATTTGAGAATTGTGTTGCAGAGACTGAGGGAGGAGAAGCTTTATGCAAAATTCTCCAAGTGTGAGTTTTGGCTCAGTTCAATGGCTTTCTTGGGGCATGTGGTGTCCAGTGAGGGTATACAGGTTGATCCGAAGAAGATAGAGGCGGTTCAGAGTTGTCCCAGACCGTCCTCAGTCACAGAGATTCGTTGCTTTCTTCGGTTAGCAGGCTATTACCGCCGGTTTGTTCAGGGATTTTCATCCGTTGCATCGCCCTTGACCAAATTGACTCAGAAGGGTGCTCCATTCGTATGGTCGGACGAGTGTGAGGAGAGCTTTCAGAAGCTCAAGACAGCCTTGACCACATCTCCAGTGTTGGTTTTGCCATCGGCTTCAGGTTCATATACTGTGTATTGTGATGCTTCAAGAGTTGGGATTGATTGTGTGTTGATGCAGGAGGGTAGAGTTATTGTTTATGCTTCTCGGCAGTTGAAGCCCCATGAGAAGAACTACCCCCTTCATGATTTGGAGTTGGCTGCCATAGTTCACGCATTGAAGATTTGGAGGCATTACTTGTATGGCGTATCTTGTGAGGTGTTCACTGATCATCGTAGTCTTCAGCATTTGTTCAAGAAAAAGGATCTTAATTTGAGGCAGCGGAGATGGTTGGAGTTGCTTAAGGATTATGATATCACTATATTGTACCATCCGGGAAAGGCCAATGTGGTGGCCGATGCTTTGAGCCGAAAGGCAGTGAGGATGGGGAGTTTGGCATATTTTCTAGTTGGGGAGAGACCTCTTGCGGTTGATGTTCAGGACCTGGCCAATCAGTTCGTGAGGTTGGATATTTCGGAGCCTAGTCGGGTGTTGGCTTGTGTGGTTTCTCGGTCTTCTTTATATGATCGCATCAGAGAGCACCAATATGATGATCTGCATTTTCTTGTCCTTAGGGACAGAGTCCAGCATGATGATGCCAGAGATGTGACCGTCAGTGATGATGGTGTGTTAAAGATGCAGGGATGGATTTGTGTGCCCAATGTGGATAGGTTTAGAGAGCTGATTATGGAGGAGGCCCATATCTCGCGGTATTCCATTCATCCGGGTGCCGCGAAGATGTATTAGGATTTGAGGCAACACTTTTGGTGGAGAAGAATGAAGAAAGATATTGTGGGATTTGTAGCTTGGTGTCTCAACTGTCAGCAGGTGAAGTATGAGCATCAGAGACTGGGTGGTTTGTTTCAGCAGATGGTTATTCCCGAGTGGAAGTGGGAGAGAATCACGATGGACTTTGTGGTTGGACTTCCTCGGGCTAGAAGAAGTTCGATGCTATTTGGGTGATTGTGGATCGGCTGACCAAGTCTGCGCACTTCATTCCTGTGTGTACTACCTATTCTTCAGAGCAGTTAGTAGGGATTTACATCCGGGAGATTGTTCTATTGCATGGCATTCCTGTTTCCATCATCTCAGATAGAGGTACTCAGTTTACTTCGTAGTTTTGGAGAGTCGTGCAAAGAGAGTTGGGTACTCAGGTAGAGTTGAGCACATCGTTTCACCCTCAGACGGACGGACAGTCCGAGCGTACTATTCAAATATTGGAGGACATGTTGCGTGCTTGTGTTATTGACTTTGGAGGTTCATGGGATGAGTTTTTACCACTTCCAGAGATTGCTTACAACAACAACTACCAGTCAAGTATTCAGATGGCTCCATATGAGGCTTTGTACGGGAGGCGGTGTAGATCTCCGGTTGGTTGGTTCGAGCTCGGTGAGGCTATACTATTAGGGACAGATTTGATTTAGGATGCCTTAGAGAAGGTGAAGGTGATTCAGGAGAGGCTTCGTACAGCGCAGTTACTTCAGAAGAGTTATGCGGACCGGAATGTGCGAGATGTGTCCTACATGGTCGGTGAGAAGGTCTTGCTGAAGGTTTCGCCCATGAAGGGTGTTATGAGATTTGGGAAGAAAGGCAAGTTGAGTCCTCGGTTCATTGGGCCTTTTGAGGTGCTTCGGAGGATTGGGGAGGTGGCTCATGAGCTTGCCTTGCCACCCAACCTATCGAGTGTGCATCCGGTATTTCATGTTTCTATGCTCCGAAAGTATAGTAGGGATCCGTCTCATGTTTTGGACTACAGCACGGTTCAGTTGGATGATGATTTGACCTTTGATGTGGAGCCAGTAGCTATTTTTGGTCGCCAGGTTTGGAAGTTGAGGTCAAAGGATATAGCTTCACTGAAGGTGCAGTGGAGAGGTCGGCTCGTGGAGGAGGTTACTTGGGAGACCGAGCAGGAGATACGAAGCAGATATCCTCATCTGTTTGAGGCTTCAGGTATGTTTCTTGACTCGTTCGAGGACGAACGTTTGTTTAAGTTGGGGAGGATGTGATGACCCGGCCAGTCGTCTCATGAGTTACCGCTCCGTTTCCCCCATTTTATGTGATCGAGTTTATTAGTTCGAGTTCGGAGAGGATTTGGCAAGAAATTAGACACTTAGTCTCTTTTAAGAAGGCTTAAGTTGGAAAAGTCAACCGGATGTTGACTTATGTGTTATATGGCTCGGAAGTGAGTTCCGATGGTTCGGTCAACTTCGGGAGGTGATTTGTGACTTAGGAGCGCGATCGGAATGAGTTTTGGAGTTGTAGAGAAGATTTAGGCTTGAATTGGCGAAATTGGTATTTTTGGCAAATTCCGGTTGATAGGCGAGATTTTGATATAGGGGTCGGAATGGAATTCCGAGAGTTTCAGTAGCTTCATTGTGTCATTTGAGATGTGTGTGCAAAATTTCAGGTCATTCAGACGAGATTTGATAGACCTTTTGATCAAAAGCATAATTTAAGAGTTCTTGGAGTTCTTAGGCCTGAATCCTATGTTAAATTGGTGATTTGATGTTGTTGTGAGCGTTCCGAAGTTTTGAGCAAGTTTGAACGATGTCATGAGATGTGTTGGTAAAATTGGTTTGAAGTTCTGGGAGTTCCGGGTAGGTTCCGGGATGTTTTAGTGCAAAAATCATAGCTGTAGCAGGCCTACAGGGGTTGCAGGCCCCAGAATTCAACCATGCGGTCCGCACAAAAATGAGTCCGCCCGCGGTGAGTTCCGTGCGGACTGCACAAAGTCGGCCGCGGCCGCGGTAGGTGTCAAGCGGACCGCACAAAGTGGTGTGCGGCCGCAGTGGGAACTATCCGCTGGTCCTACTTCGGAAGCTCATATCGTTTAATCTACAAGGAATTATGAGGTGATTCAAAATCGAAAATTGTGTCTAGTTTCCATAAAGGTAAAGATATTGCAATTTGGACATCTGTAGCAAAAGTTATGGCCAAAATACTAAAGTCTGTCACTGCAGAGGGAGGCCTGTGCGGCCGCATGTTGCCTTTGCGCGGACCGCACTGGCCTGCGCGGACCGCGTGCTTTTTGGTGCGGCCCGCGTGAGTTGAAACCTGAGGGGTACCTATAAAAACGAGGTTTTGGGTTTTATTTAATATTTTGACCTAGAGAGCTCGGATTTTGGCGATTTTTCGAAGGTTTTTCAAGAAATTCATCGGGGTAAGTGATTTTACATAAATCTATCACTGAATTCATCATTTAATTCGTGATTTGAGATGGAATTTGGGAAGAAAATTATGGAACCTTTCAAAAATATAAAATGATGATTTGAAGGACCAAATGGAATCGGAATTGGATAATTTTGGTATGGTTAGACTCGTGAGGGTATGGGGATTCTGAAAATGTAAATTTTACTCGATTCCGAGACGTGGGCCTAGGGCTTGGGTTTTGCTAAATTTCGAGATTTTTGATATTTTTCGAATGTTTTCGCTTGGGCTTTGTTCCCTTAGCATATTGTGACGTATTCGTTCTGATTTTGGATAGATTCGACGCACGTGGAGGCCAATTCGAGGGGCAAAGGCATCGCGAGCTAGAGAATTAGCCTTTGAGATGAGTAATGGTTGTAAATGATGTCCTGAGGGTTTGAAACCCCGGATTGCACATCGTAGTACTATATTGAGGCAAGATACGCACTGGATGATGAGCGTGGGGTCTTTCACTACTGGGGGTTGTGACTTGGTCCATCCCGATTGAGGACTTTACTGAATATTTAACTGAAATTCATTTGTTATCATCAGGATATTGGCTGATTGCCATATTTGGGCTTCGTGCCAACTATTTGAACCTTTCGGGGATTTTTATCACTGTTTCCTTACTGCTTGACTTATTATTTGAACTCAGTCCTGTTGATATCTACTGTTTTACAAACTCAGCCACTTTTACTCAGATTTGAAACTTAAATGATATTTCTACATCATGTTTTGGGCTGAGAACTACTGTTTTACTAATGCCCAAGGGGCTTATGATGATTTCTGGACTGAGTGAGGATGAGGGCCATATGTGAGGATATGCTGAGTGATATGAGGCCGAGGGCCTGAGATAATATTTATGCCATGCAGTGGCTTGAGTGATGTGATGATATGTTAAGTGATGATGCCACGAGGTGGCTTTATATAGCACTTAGGCCGTAAGGGGCCCCTCCGGAGTCTGCACACCCATAGTGAGCACGGGTACCCATGTGATTTGAAACAGCGGTAACAATGACACTGTTTGATGCAATTTGGTCAGGTAACAATGGTTGACCATTATGCTGAGTGATTGTAAGGTAGCCCGAGGGGCTGATACTGTACTAAGAGTGAGCCCGAGGGGCTGATACTATGCTGAGCGATGGATACTGTGCCCGAGGGGAGGATTTCTACTTGTTAACTACCTGTTAAATTACCTGTTCTACTTGTTTTAAAAGGGATATCATTTGATTTCTTCACTGATTTACTGCTTTAAGTGATTTTACTGCTTGATATGGAATTGCTTTGTGCCTTTACGTGTTTTCATACTTTCAGCCATTATTTGTAATTATTACTCACTGAGTCGGAGTACTCACATTACTCCCTGCACCATGTGTGCAGATTCAGGTATAGCAGAGTCCGCACCTGAGCACTGATTCCTTCCAGGCTAGGTAGTGATTTGGAGTTACGAGGTAGCTGTTGACGTCCGCAGCCCCTTGTCTCTCTTACCCTCTATCATTTATGTTTCCTTTAGACTGTTGTATCGGATTCCGTACTTTGTAGACCTATAGCAGATTTTGTACTAGCTCATGACTTGTGACACCACGGTTTGGGCTGTGTCGGGATGGTTCCTGCTGTTATTATCGTTAAATTCCGCAATTTAAGAGCATTATATTATATGTTACTACTGTTTATGATGGTTAACTGTTTAAAAGAGGTGTTCTGTTTTGGTCTGGCTGGCCTTGTCTTCACGAGAGGCACCATCACGATCGGGTTCGGGGATTGGGTCGTGACAAGATTCTTAAAAATTAATCACAAGCATACCTAGTTAAAGAAATAAAATACAAGATGTGAGAAAGGTATTATGCAGTTTCCAGCTTTGGCTTGCAGCCGGCTAGGTTAACAGAGATCACAAGTAGCAGAGAGAGTAGATAGAGTCTTTTTAACGTGTAAAAGTGATAGTTTTTGAACTATTGTTCCTGTTCAGAAGTGAGAATGGGTAAGGGCATATATACTAATCAAGAGTTAAAAAAAATAAGGTAAAGAATCAATTATGTAGTAATTAGGAAAATTCAAAGAATCAGTCACACGTATAAAATTAGTAAAATCTTCCCCTTAATCAAGGGATAATCAATCAACGGTAAAAGCAGGACAGATATTTAAGGAAGAAAATCAAGTAAGACTTGGGTACAAAGTAGATAATTAAGGGTGAATGAATAGGACTTCAATTACGGAAACAATTAGTAAGAATCATCAAATAACATCGTTGAAACTAATTAAGGCAAGAAGTTCAATCAAACCAAGTAGAGAAGTAAAAATCAAAGGTTTTGTTAAGGAAAAGAGTTCAAATCAAACCAAAAATAAGAACTTCAGAATAGTCAAGAGTTTAATTCAAAGAGAAAATCACGTAAAGAGTCAGCAAATATCGCAGACAATTCAAATAGGCAAGGAAGGAATAGTCAGGACTCAACAAATAGGTTTTAACGAAGCAAATTGGTAAGTCAAAAATTCAAAACAACCCTAATTTAAGAAGAAAAAATATAGGTTTACCATGAATAACCAGAATGAACATAGACATATAGAGCCAGTAGAAAAGTTGGACCAAGAACTTCGTAGAGGCATATTAGGACAAAAATCACAAGACATCTAATTGGCTAAAGAAAAATCACAAGAACCCAAACAAGGACAAAGTCAGTACACAGGTAACTCAGAAACCAAACAAAAAATGTTGAAAATTAGGGCTTTAAGTATAAACGAGTTAAGGTTAGAGCAAACCTTACGAAATCGGTTAAAACATATAAGAAACAGAAGATTAAACACTCAAAATTATCCAATATTTTGGAAAAAGAAATTTATGAGAAACCCTAGTTTAGAAAAATGGAAATCATTTGAAAATTAGAGGGTTCTTGTAAAAATCAGAAGGTTCTTGTAAAACCTATACAGAATAGGTTCGATCTATCTCAAATCTTGCATAGATCTGAGAAGTTCAAAGGAAAAAAATTAGGGTTTCGAGAAGAATCAACACAAAGGAGGAGAATCAAGCTTAGAAACCCACAAATCTAAGGCGATATAGGAAGATCTTACTCGGAATCAAACCGGAATAGCCTGAAATAGGCGAGAAAGGGCCATAGATGCAAGCAGACTAACTCCGGTCCCTTGAGGACCCTGGAGATGGTAATGCAAGTATAGGAGAGGTTGTTAGAGGCCTGGGGGTGGTGAGAAACCACCATGAATGGCCATAGATGAGTAATAGCGAGGTCTGATTAGGGTTTAGACTTGAGAGCATTTGAGAGAAGAGAGGAATAGGTGATGGCGGGGGAGGTGATGGAAATGATTAGGTGGAGGTATAGGTTAGTTTATTTTAGGAAGAGGGAATCTGGACCATTGATCACAATGATAAATGACCAAGATTTTCCCGGGTATTGGGTCGGGGCAGGTGGATATTGGGCCTGGGATGGTTTATAAGGAGTTTAGGCTAGTTAATAGGCTAGGTTTTAAATGAAAAAGGGGCTATTTATTAAATGCGTAATTAATTGCTAAAATAATTTTTAAAAATAGTTATTAAATTATAAAAAAAAGTCATGAATGGAAATGTTTTAAAGTAATTACTTAATATTTTAAAAATATAAAAGGCTATTTTCCGGTAAAATAATTTACTAATGCATGCCTAGGCTATAAATGCAAAGTAATTGCAATTGTATCCTAAAAATACAGATGTGGCTATTTGTGCAATAAATGAAACTTAATACGAATTCAAATGATAAAATTAAGCCACACAAATTATTAATACTATTTTGTGATGCAATTTAATGATTGTTTTATAAAATAAATGTTGGGACAAATTAGTTAAAATATTTAAAAATGAAAAAATTGTATGAAAAATACTAATTGATGCCTAGGCATAGTTTTGAAATATTATGGGAAAAATTGGGTATCAAAAGCTGCCTCTCTTTACCCGGGAAGGATGAAAAGAGTTTTCGGGTAAAGAAATGATGGCCAATTTTGATCGGATGGGATGTTTTGAAAGACAGAGGCTGGACTCTAGTCTTTGAGCTACCTACATATCTCTGGCTTTACAGGAATCAGGCCACGTGTAGTTCTAGATTCCTTGGCAGAATATACCGATGAAATTATTACAAGAATGGACACGAAATTTCGGACTGGATGCAAGAGCAGTTATGTTGAATGGTCCAGGTTTGAGACGGCTGAATGAACTAGAGTGAGGTCGCTCCTGCTAGGATAGTGGTTTCTTGCTGGTCACTTGCAAATAAAGAGATGCTACGAACATGTAGTTGTGTGAAAATTTAATCATGATGCAGATTCCCTTTGGACCATGAAAGTTGTCTTCGGACGGTTAAGGATGATGTCCTGGGCCATGAATTGTTTAGTGAGGGATTCGTAGGCCATGAAATGGTGTTCCCGAGCCATGCGGATGGTGCCTCCGAACCATGACACCTATGAATAATGATATGCGAATATGAGAGATCCTCAGGACATGACATGGTGTCTTCCGGCTATGAGGATGATGCCTTTTAGACTATGATGCCTTTTGAAAGGTTGGCGATATTTCATCACATGAGATGCAATAATGTGATGTTACCAAGACAAGGCTTAGTCTTGTGAAATGAAGGGCGGAGCTCAGCCCGATTGAAAAGCAAATATATAGTAGTAGAATAGAGCAATATTTATGCAAGGAGGGACAATGCTTAGACCCATGCAAATATGGAGGCGGGGATTAGCCTCACGGAAGTGTGGAGACAGGGATTAGCCTCATGCAAATATGGAGGCAAGGATTAGCCTCATGCAAGTGTGGAGGCAAGGACTAGCCTCATTCAAGTGTTGTGGCAGGGATTAACATGCAAATATAGAGGTATGAATTAGCCTCATGCAAATATGGAGGCAAGGATTAGCCTCAAGCAAATATGGAGGCAGGGATTAGCCTCATGCAAATATGGAGGCAAGGATTAGCCTCATGCAAATATGGAGGCAAGGATTAGCCCCATGGAGATATGGAGGCAGGGATTAGCTTGATGCAGATATGGAGGCAGGGATTAGCCTCGTGTAAGTAGGGAGGCAAGGATTAGCTTCACACAGACAGGGAGACAAGGATTAGCCCCATGCAGATATTGAGGGAGGTATTAGCCTCATGCAAGTATGGAGGCAGGGATTATCCTCATACAAATATGGAAGCAGGGATTAGCCTCATGTAAATATAAAGGCAAGGATTAGCCTCATGCAAGTATGCGGGACAAGTCTTAGTCCCATGCAAAGATTGAGTAGCAAATAAGAGTAATATATTCTTAGCTGGAGATATATTTGGTGTTTGATGGCCTGTTTAGTAGTGATATTGTTACGTGGATATATTTTGGATATTGCCGTTATGTCAGATGTGTATGCGATCAAATAAAAATTGTAAGTTTTGTGAAGGGGAGGTTGGTTTGTGCTTTTGTCTGCTGGCCTTGATTTGCTCCGTTATGGAGGTCTTTTTGAGTTTCCTTGGGTAACACCCGACTGTTATGGAAATAGAGTTTTCGAAAATATATAATTATTGATAAAAATAGAGTCATTTTAGACACGTATTGATATATCAAGTGATTTTCAGATGAACTAGTGATTGTAACACATTTTAGACACATTGCAGCTTTCTCCTGTTAGAATTTTGAGTGTCCTCCTCAAAATTCTACCTCAGTTTGGTAGATGATCCTTCGGTTTTTTGCGAGTAATGAGCTGTATTGAACCTTGTTCGGAATTTTGAGAATCTTTCTCAAAATTTTTCCCCAGTTTCTTCACTGATTTCTGACCGTCTGACATATGTAGGCATTGGCTGGACTTGCTCCGGAAGTTTGAGGGTTCTCCTCAAAATTCTGCCCCAGTTTCTGACTTTGGGGGAAATGAAAATTTTATTATGATATGACCAAACCCATAAGGTTGCTTACGTATCCTCTCTTAAATGGGAATCAGGTCAAGCGTAGTTCAATTAGATCAAATGAAGAAATGTAAATAATCTAAGCACCGTATCTCTTGACTGCATCTGAATTGATTGGTTTTGGCCAGATTTCTCCGTCCATTTCTGCAAGTATGAGTGCTCCTCCTGTCAGCACCCTGTGAACCATGTACGGACCTTGCCAGTTGGGAGAGAATTTTCCTTTGGCTTCATCTTGATGTGGGAAGATCTTTTTCAGCACCAGCTATCTTGGTGCAAATTGTCTTGGTTTGACCCTTTTGTTGAAAGCTCTAAACATCCTGTTCTGGTAAAACTTACTGTGACATACTGCGTTCATCCTTTTTCCATCTATAAGGCCCAATCGTTCATAGCGGCTCCTTATCCATTCTGCATTGCTGAGTTCAGCTTCCTGTATGATTCTTAAAGAAGAAATCTCTACCTCAGCTGGGGTGACAGCCTCGGTACCATAGACCACCATGTAGGGAGTTGCTCCGGTTGATGTATGAACCGTGGTGCGGTATCCCAAAAAAGCGAAAGGTAGCTTCTCATGCCATTGTTTGTGGTTTTCTACCATCTTCCTTAGTATCTTCTTGATGTTTTTGTTGGCTGCTTCTACGACTCCATTCGTTTGAGGTCTATAGGCTATTTAATTATTGTGTTTGATTTTGAAAGTTTCACACAAGGCTTTCATCAGATCACTGTTGAGATTGGCAGCAGTATCAATAATAATGTACTCGGGAACCCCGAATCGGCAAACGATACGATCTTTGACAAAGTATGCGATGACTTTCTTAGTTACAACTTTGTAAGGTGCAGCTTTTACTCATTTTGTGAAGTAATCAATGGCTACCAGAATAAACCTATGCCTGTTTCAAGCACTGGGCTTGATTGGACCGATGACATCCATTCCCTAGGCGGCAAATGGCCAAGGTGAGCTTGTAGCATTGAGCTCATTTGGCGGCACCTTTATCATATCGGTGTGCACTTGGTATTGGTAGCATTTGCGGACATAATTGACGCAATCTGTCTCCATGGTCATCCAAAAGTAACCGGCCCTAAGTATCTTCATGGCCAAGATGAATCCATTTATGTGTGGGCCGCAGGTCCCAGCATGTATGTCCTCAAGTAGTTAAGAAGCTTTTTTTGCATCGACACATCTTAGCAATCCCAAATCAGGAGTTCTCCTATACAAATTTCCTCCACTATGGAAGAAGTGATTGGACAATCTCCGAAGTGTGCATTTTTGAGTGTCGTTTGCATGCTCCGGATATTCTCCTTTCACCAAATACTCCTTAATGTCATGAAATCAAGGCTTTCCATCTGTATCTTCTTCAACATGAGCATAGTAAGCCGGTTGATTATGGATTCTCACTGGGATTGGATTAATGAAATTCTTATCTGGATGTTGTATCATGGATGACAAAGTGGCCAATGCATCCACAAAATCATTTTGAATTCTAGGTACATGTCATAACTCTATCTTCGTGAACCTTTTTCTCAATTGCTACACATGGTGCAGATATGGCAATATATTAGAATTCTTGGTGGCCCATTCTCCTTGTACCTGGTGCACAAGCAAATCTGAATCACCGATTACTAACAACTCCTGAATATTCATGTTGATTGCCATGTTGAGTCCTAGAATGCATGCTTCATACTCTGCCATATTGTTGGTGCAGGGAAATCTAAGTTTAGCGGATACCGGATAATGTTGACCTGTTTCTGATACCAAAACTGCTCTGATGCCCACTCATTTGAAATTTGCAGCTCATTCGAAGAATATTCTCCAACCGTTGTATGCTTCAGTAATATCCTCTCCTACGAATGACACCTCTTCATCAGGAAAATATGTTTTCAAGGGTTCGTATTCTCCTCCCAGTGGATTTTTAGCAAGATGATCTTCCAATGCTTGCCTTTTGACCGTCGTTTGAGTTACGTAGATGATATCAAACTCACTCAATAGTATCTGCCACTTGGCTAACTTTCCAGTTGGCATAGGTTTCTGAAATATGTACTTCAAAGGGTCCATCTTGCATATAAGGTATGTTGTATAGGCACAAAAGTAATGCCTCAACTTCTGGGCCGTCCAGGTCAAAGCGCAACAGGTGCATTCCAGCAGAGAGTATCGTGCTTTGCAAGGTGTGAATTTCTTACTCAAGTAGTATATGGCTTGCTCCTTTCTTCCTGTCTCGTCATGCTGTCCCAAAACGAATCCGAAGGCCCCATCCAACATAGATAGATAGAGTAGCAAAGGCCGTCCTAGTTCATACGGGACTAGAACTGGTGGTGTGGATAGGTACTCCTTTATCTTGTCGAAGGCTTTCTGACAATCCTTGATCCAGCTTGTCTCGTTATCTTTTCTCAGCATCTTGAAGATGGGTTCACATATAACTATGGACTATGCTATGATGTGGCCGATATAGTTGAGATGTCCTAGGAAGCTCATCACATCCTTTTTGCTCCTCGATGGCGGTAATTCCTAAATAGCCTTGAATTTAGATGGATCCATCTCGTTCCCTCAACGACTGACAATAAATCCCAATAATTTTCTTGCGGGAACTCCGAATGCACACTTTGCGGGGTTCAGTTTCAAGTTGTACCCCCTTAGCCTGTCAAAGAACTTTCTCAAGTTTGCTATGTGATATGCGACCATCTTGGATTTGATAATGACATCGTCCACATATACCTCTCTTTCTTTGTGTATCATATCATGAAAGATGGTTGTCATGGCCCTCGTGTAAGTAGCCCTAGCATTCTTTACACTAAATGGCATCATCTTGTAGCAGTATACCCCCATGGTGTAATAAAAACAGTTTTCTCCGTGTCTTCTTTGTCCATCCACATCTGGTGGTAACTTGCAAAGCAATCCACAAAGTTTTAAAGTTCATGCTTGGCGCAATTGTCGATCAGGATGTGTATGTGTGGAAGTGGGAAGTCATCTTTGGGACTTGCTCTATTTAAATCCCGACAGTCAACACATACTCTGACTTTTCCATCTTTCTTCGGGACTAGCACAATGTTGGCTAACTAGGTTGGGTACTCAATAACCCTAAGAACTTTGGCTTTGATCTGCTTAGTAACTTCCTCCTTGATTTTCAGGCTCACATCTGATTTTTAGGCTCGTATCTTAGTAACGTCACTGGTAGACACATGGGATTAGTAGGAAACTTGTGAGCCACTATGAACGTGCTCAAACCGGTCATGTCATCATATGACCATGCGAAAATGTCCTCATATTCCTATAGAAAACGAATGTATTCTTTTTTCTCTATCGGTGATATGTGAATGCTGATGCGAGTCTCCTCGACGGTCTCGGCATTCCCTAAATTTACTGCTTCGGTTTCGTCCAGGTTGAACTTAGGCTTATTCTCAAAGTTTTCAACCTCCCTAACAACTTCCTCAGGTATCTTATCTTCTTCATCTGAATCACTGTCCTCATGTTGCGCTGCCTCATTACATGTCACAGTCACCGGTTCATCAGAAAAAGTAACAATAATGCTATAGAAAGAAAAATATGAAAGATAATAATAAATAATAAAGAGCAATGCACTTGATTAATACTTAAAATATCCAAACAAGTACGACTCGATGAATCGACCATTTATTTTGAAACAAGTGAATATTAAAAACAAATTACTAAAAATCTTAAATGCCTAGAATGGCTATAGGAATAAAATCTGCCAAGCTAGCCAGGGTCGGCGGGCTCGGGATGGTGTGGCGATCTAGTTCTTGAGAACAACTCCCTTTTCCATAGTCTGAATAGTGAGGCCTTCTTCCCCCTCCTCCTCAATTATTACATTGCAGTCCATGTCTTCATCCTCCAAAAATAGATTCCTTAGCCCAGCTAATGCTTCTTCTTCTTTTGTTCCCCGTATTGTATCAGTTTGGTGAAAAGTTGTGGCACTGGTTGCTCAAGAGGGTAATAAGGTCAGTGCCATGGAGGCGACCAATCATTATACTTTTTCCATGCATACTGATATCCTAACCCAAAGGTAGTACCATGACCCTTCAGTCGTATCGGTTTAGTGAACCCTGAAGATTCTTTCCAAGCCCTTTGCCGGGTTCATACCCAGACCATTCCAGTATGCTTTCTATTTTGTTGCTCCACCATTTGTCTTTCTTAATGGCATTGTCACGTTCGATGTGATGACAGGTTTCCCCTTCTAACCTTCTTCTGTTTCCAATAACCGGGATGATTTGACTGGTGTAAATGGGGTTACTCCCGTCTCCATGAATGACCACCTCCTGATGGTTCCATTCAAATTTCATAGCTTGATGTAGTGTGGAAGCCACAACTCCAGCTACATATATCCATGGTCAGCCTAATAGAAGATTGTATGAGGCTGGTATGTCGAGCACTTGAAATTCAATGTCGAACCAAGTTGGTCCCATCTGTAGACAAAGATTGATCTCCCCAATCGTGGACCTTTGAGACCTAGTGAAGTCTTTCACATTCATGCTCCCTGCCTATATTTCATGGAAACCTTTGCCTAGTCTTTTCAGAGTATCTAACGGAAAAATATTGAGGCTTGAACCTCCATAAATCAAGACCCTGGCAATGAATTTGTCTTCAAATTGCACTGTGATATGCAATGCTCGGTTGTGATTCAACCCTTCAGACGGCAGCTCATCCTCGTAGAAGATTATTTTATGACTTTCCATCACCTGCCCTACCATATTGGCTATTTCTCCGCAGGTGATATTGTTGGGTACATAAGCTTCACTCAACACCTTCATCAAAGCATTTTTGTGCGCCTCTGAATTTTGCAACAACGATACTATGGATATCTGAGTTGGGGTTTTGTTCAAATGATCAGCGACGGAACATTCCCTTGCCTGTACTTTCCTCCAAAGGTCATCCGGTCCTATTTTAATGATAGGCTGCTTGGTAGTGGAATCCTTACTTGGTCTTCCCAAGTGTTCAGGTGTGTAGATCTTCCGGTCCTAGTCATTCCTTGTGCAGCATCGGATTCCTCCATCTTTACCTTTCCTTTTCGCCTAGCTTCAATAACACAATCCCAAGGTATTGCTTTTGAATTGAAAGGAGGTGTGGTTGATACTGTCACCATGAAAGATGTGGCCACTTCCACTTCAAATGGAACCGGGGTGGCCACAGGTGGAGCTATCTCTTCCTCAAATGGAACTGATGCAATTATCTCAACTTCGATCGGTAACTGAGTCTGTACTACAATAGGAGTGAGTGTGATTGCAATTTTAAAATAATCGCCTTCTCGAATAAGCTCGATTGACCCCTCAGGATCCCATTCTTCATCCATCTCTATCACATGTATCCCGCCACCCCTATGGTCCGGGAGGATTATTTTCGATATTGGGCAAAACTTCTTTTGCTTGTATAATCTTGTTGCCAATTAGTGTCTGGATTTTGTCTTTCAATGTTCGGCACTCGTCAATGGTGTGCCCTTTCATACCGGAATGGTATGCATAAGTTTTATTTGGGTTGACCTATTGGGATGGATTCTCTAGTTCCACAGTAGGAATAGGGGTAACATGACCAACAGCTTTCAACCTTTCATACAGCTGGTCAATGGGTTCAGCTTTGGCGGTGTACTGTCTGGGTGGCTTGCGGTCAAAGTTTGGTCATGGTCTTGGGTAATTTTGGCAAGTTGGAGGTGATTGGAAATGAGATGGTTGGGAATTATAGGTATGATAGGAAGTGGTTGGTTGGGAGTATTTGGGAGATGAGGGTTGGTATGTGGGTGGTGGTGCTTGGTATATGGGTGGATATGTTTGATATGTGGGTGGAGGTATTTGATATGTAAGTGGAGATTTCGGGCCTTGAGCCACCATTACTGCCTCAATGTCTTTTTTCTATGATATGCTTCCTGATTGTAATGTCTTGTTTGTGGCCTGTAATGCCTCAAAGTTTGTCAACATCCCGTTTTTGATTCCTTCTTCGATTCATTCTCCCAGTTTGATGATATCAGAGAATTTATGATTTTCGATAACCATCAACCTTTCATAATATTGTGGATCCTGTGCTTTGACAAAGAACTTGTTCATTTGTTCGTCGTCCAAAGATGGCCTGACTTTGGATGCTTCCGACCTCCAACGAGTAGCATACTCGCAAAATGTCTCGGTGGGCTTCTTCTTAAGGTTCTGAATGTAGAAAACATCTGGTGCATTTTCTGTGTTGAACTTGAATCGGTCCATGAAATCAGACACCATAATCACCCAGTTGGACCATTTCTTAGGATCCTGGCTGCTGTACCAGGACAAAGCATCTCCACTTCTCATAAAGAGCTTCATCAATATCCTTTCATCCTTTCTGACCCAACAAGCTTGTCACAGTAAGTTGTCAAATGAACCTTGGGATCACTTGTACAGTCAAACATTTCGAACTTAGGAGGTTTGTAACCCTCTGGCAGTTCTACATCCGGCTATATGCATAAGTCTTCATAGTTCAAACCTTCTATTCCTTTGCCGCCCTGGACACCCTGAACCCGACTTGTCAACTTCTTGAGTTCTTTAGCCATGTTCTCGATGAGCAGGTCCTTCTTAGTAGATTCTAGTGTATAGGAAGTTGGTTGGATAGAGTGAGGTGTGGTTTCTACATATATGGGGTTGTTTTGGTGAGTTCCAGGTGCCTGGGTGTAATGGTGGTCATTGGTTGAGTTTTGAGGATCAGTAATGGGTTATGGTGTGTTCTGGGCAGTATGATAACCGGTGGTTGGTGGGTATTGAATTGGCTAATGGTAATGTTGTGGCGGAGTTGGTACCGGTAAGGTATTGAGATTTTGAGGTGGGATTGCATATTGATGCAGTGCAAGAGGGTTTTGTGGGTGTTGGTTTGGTGTGTTTTAGGGAGGTACTGGATTCTTTGTATTGATGTTGGGGACGTTCAGGTTAAGGGACAAGTTTGCCAAGCTGCGGACCTACTCAAGCTCTCCTTGTAGCTCCAGTATATTTTGTTCTAACCTCAAGACTAGATCATTTGGTGTCAGAGTACTCCGATCGTCTGATGTTTCTGTGTTCTCAGCATTCTCCTTTTGAATACCAGTTAAGTCGTCCATTTCTATTTTTTCCTTTGACCTTTGTATTACTTGGAGGAGAAGGAGGAGGAGGGCCTCTAGATCTGGTGTGATATGCTGATGATGGCAGTATGAGCGAACCAACTTTAGGGGATGGGAATAAAGAATAAATAAAAACAAAAAGGTAAACAAGTCAGTAAGGATTCTGAGGTGTCTGCTGTATTTAAATACATATTGCGGGAATGTAAATTTATGTCCTAATTTGGGGGACCTCGTTGTGCCCGAGGTAGGCCTAGCGACAAATAAATTCGGAGAGATTTAGCGTCAATAATTGCCTCATTTCATTAATGTAAAACAAACGACCCAAAACAAAACTAAATAAGATAATGTCACTAATGGCACTTGGCCTTATTACATTTGAAAGGAAAGCAGGTAAATCTAATCTACTTTGTCCCAGAAGGACCCTCTCCAGACTGGATGCTCTTGTCAATCAACTCTCCCAGCCCACACAGGTTCAGAAATAGGAATGCCCTTGCCAAATGCCCTCCTTCATTTCCTTCAGCATTCTGGCAATCAGTGACCCTCTTCCTCATCTTTTCTTCCAATTCCATCAAGATGTACTCGAGATATTCCAGCCTTTCAGTGGATTTAGCAGCTCTCTTCTTCCACTCGTTAATCATCTCCATGTCAGCCTTATGTTGCGCCATATGCTCAGCTTCAGATTCTCGAACTCTTTTCCACAGCTTGTTTTACTTCACCTCTGCCTCAAAAACATCATCTATAACCTTGTTTCCTAGCCCAGCCCTTGGCTCGGAGATCCCAGCTATGTTGTCCTCCAACCACGAAGGGTAAAGGTATGAGTGGCCCACATGGTATTGATCTGGATCGATAGTATCTTTCTCCACAATAATCTTCAAGGTCCATATATATTGTGATTCATTCTTATACGGGATGACGTCACCTTAAATATTGGCTCTAAAATGACACATCATAGCGACCCGTGGTATGATCTGTCTCCTGCCTGCTTGCCTCATAACCCTGAGAGGAGTGTAAGGGTATATGCCCCTCAACCGAATCAGCACCAAGTGTGGAAATTCTCTGGATCTGAGGATAAACTCATCGGTAGGGAACCACTTGAACATCCACTAAACTTGATCCTCAGTCAAATTTTCGAAAAGATGTACCCATCCTACAACATCCTCTAGCTGAGCAAACATATCTGGAATATAGTTCATTCATTTGGGATGATGGAAAGTTATGTGATCATTCTAAGGACTTCGTGGAAATTCTTGATGGTATTCTCCATTTTGGAGATGTTCCAACAACCAGACCTGTAACAGCAAGTTGCAACCCTCGAAGAACCTGAACCCTTCTGACACTACTCCAAAGCTCGATACATGTCTGCAACGATCATAGGGACAATACTGTATGTCTTCCCCTCGATCCCATCCATCAGAGTTTTGGTCACTATGGCCAGCCTAGTATGGATTTTATCCCCTTGGATTGAGAATACCAGCATGCCCAAGAAATACATAATAAACACAAAGACCTTACGATGAATCCAACTTAAAGAAGTGATTGAGAACTCATCATCAAAGATACGGTAAGAACTGCTGTGATCGTATCTTTCATAAAGGAAATCAAAGGGTATGTAGGAGTCCTTTAGGCATTTTAAGTTGTCATTTTTCTTCGGCCCTATCATTTTCAGAAATCCCCCAGTAGTGCGGTTTTCAAGCGCTAACATATTAGGGCTAGCCCAAGGCAAACCACCCAATCCTCCTATTTCTTCTAGAAGGGGAGTCATTTCTAAGTTCCCAAAACGGAACATAGCCCTTTCCTTATCCCAAAACATCGTTGCAACCTCGATCAGTATTTTGTTGGGTTGAAAATACAACAGAGAAGGCAAGTTCCCTAAGACTCATTTCATATGGTTTTGGTCACATGAAGGAAGATCCTTCCACCAATCTAGCAAAAGCGAGGGTATGCTATCGACCATACCAAATCTGGGGACTTCGTGCCTCATTTTCTGCAAAACAAAAGAGAGTTTGGCCCTTTTCCCTCCAGGTTCATCTATATATACAGTAATGATTAGCATATTGGCACTTATTTCTCCAAATTAATGCACATAATCGTGGTTACGTCCATTGGGATTATGGAAAACCCGATGGACTTTTGGACAAGGCTCGTCTTAAAGGGTTATTATGCGGACAACACATTAACCCGGTTAGGTTTGATCATGATGCATGTACAATTAACCAGAGTAAGGTTGCTATAGAGGTCTAAACTGGGACCCTCAAGCGGACAACTTGAGGGGAAAGGCATAGAACCGACGAACGCACTGCTGATCGACTAGTTTTAATACAAATATGTCTTTCCGAGTTTAAAGGGTGATATATAGGAAGAGCGCAAACACTCATCAAGCGTTGCTATAGGATTAATTATGCATGAGTAGAATATGATGTTGAGCATGATTTATGCAGCAATAAATAGCATGTTGTCAAGTATTTGCACGTAAGAAATGATAATTGCGGTATTTAAATAATTGAAAGGCAGTTATAGAAAGGAAAACAAAGAGACAAGTTAGTTTCAGGAATAAAAGAATAATAAATTCTTGAAAAATAGATAGTTAAATTCAAATAAGGGGAAAGGGTACGTGGGATAGAGCATGCTTGGACTAATTCACAAAAGATAAGTTTGTTATGGTAAGAGCCTAAAAATATCTCCAGCGGAGTTTCCACGCTGTCGCGTCCCCCTTTTTTCCCCTTGCGGGGAAGTCCGGGTTTCAATGTTCATGAGGGAATAACTCGTTTCGTTTTGGGAATTGGTTATTTGAAGAGTCGCTACCTAACGGATTATGGTGTGTTAGGGCACCTAGAGTAATTAACTCATGTAACTAGCTTGTGTTACCAGAGATTAGGGTAAAGACTCGAAATAACCTTAAGGGAAAGGTGTTAGGCACCCCTCGCGGTCCACAATGGTGGGCCCCAAATGAACTTAAACTATGTGAATTAGTCATTTTAACAAATAAACAGTTTCAACACATACTTGCAAATAAAGGCATTTTTTGACATTCTAAGTATATGTATGATTCAAATAATGAAAACAAGGGAAAAGGTTTGAATAATTTGCACATACGTAAAGAAAATTAAATCCATTTAAACAATGGGAGTTGGGAAAAGGGGTCCTAGATTGGTTAGCCTACAGGATCATACCCACACAATGCCCGGTAATCACTCCTCGGTGAGGGGCTACACGTGACATTAGCGCGTAGTCATCATATCCTTACTACCCAATCTCCTCCCCTTAGTCATCGCCTAAAGCGTTCTAGCAACCTTGAAAGATATCCTATGTGTGCACTACTCGTCCTTCCTTGTGGCCCTGGAGGTATTTAGGACCTCTAGTTTAGGTAGTTCTAGACAATCCTAAGGTACTTTAAAGGAGAAAAATCTAGGCATCAATCAAAATAGTTTTGACTGCATTAAAGGGAACAGTTAAAGGCTCACATTTTACCTTTACAGACTGAACAAGTAAGTGCACATCTTCAAACAATTGTTTCAGGTATTTAACAGAAAACCTTAGAACATGATATCTGAAAGTACAAGATGGAGGGATGAATTGTAGCCTTTCTAAATTTCTAGTCGACTACTCTTCAGATCTAGTCGACTTATGTGGAGACAGCCTTCACAGAACTGTTAGTTCTTTTGATTTAAACAAGTATTAATCATATTAAACAGTAAAGGAACAAAATATAATACAAGAGCAATAAAGTAAAAGACACCAGGAATTTTATATTGGTTCGGAACCAATGTGGTATCCTAATCCAGACCTCTTGGGTTGCAAGAGAGTTATCTTTCAGAGCTCTTTGTAAATTTAATTGAGTACATCCTTTGTGATTTTCAGCAATCACCACCAACGTTGACAGGGTTGGTTTTCACTCGCTCACCAATAACGACCCTTTGGTTTTCACTCGCTCACCAAAGAAATGAACAATGACACAACCTCTAGGACACACTGCCTCTCCAATATTTTACAATCTCTCTTATCTCTTTTGGGTACATAGTAAATCTACTAAAGTGAATTACAATGCTTGTTAAGAGTATATGTGACAACCCGGCCAGTCGTCTTATGAGGTACCTCTACATTTTCCCCATTTCTGCTTCTTTATGATTTGTTTATCTGTGTTATGTGATATCAGGTTGATCGGATCAAATCCAGAAGGAATTTGGTAAGGTTTGAGACACTTAGTCTCTTTTGAGGGAGCTTAAGTTGGAAAAATCAACCAGATGTTAGCTTATGTGTTAGAGGGCTTGAAAGTGAATTCCGATGGTTCGGGTATCTTCAGGAGGTGATTTTTGACTTAGGAATGTGATCGGAATGAGTTTTGGAGGTTCGGAGTAGATTTAAGCTTGAATTGGTGAAGTTGATATTTTGGCGATTTTCGGTAGATAGGCGAGATTTTCATACAGGGGTCGAAATGGAATTCTGAGAGTTGTAGTAGTTCTGTTGTGTCATTTGGGATGTGTGTGCAAAATTTCAGGTCATTCGGACGTGGTTTGGTTGTGTTTTTGATCAAAAGCGTAATTCAGAAGATTTTAAAAAGCTTGGCTTGAATCCGATGTGTTTTGGATAATTTGATATTGTTTGAGGTGCTTTAGTGATTGGAACAAGTTTGAATAAGGTTTTAGGATATGTTTGTGTCTTTGCTTGAGGTCTCGGGGCCTCGAGTGAGTTTCGGGTGGTCAATCGGATCATTTTGAAGTTGGAAAAATTGTAGAAGTTACAGGTTTAGCTGTTGCAGGCTTTTACTCTTCGCGTTCGTGAGTGGACCCTCACATTCGCGAAGATTCAGTGGGGGTCAGTGGAAATTTAGCCTTCCCATTCGCGAAGAGCTGGAGGCTCGTACATTGCGTTCGCGAGATGTAAGTCGCATTCACGTAGGGTCTTTTTGGTCAGCGAGTCTGAGGTCATGTTTGTTCTTCGCGTTTGCGAGAGAGGGTGTGCGTTCGCAAAGGGTAAGGTTAAGGAACCATCACATTCACGATGGCCATGTTACGTTTGCATAGAGGAAAAATTGGTCAAAGTAAGATTGTGCTTCGCGAACGCGAGGGTTTGACCGCGTTCGCGAAGAAGGAAATAAGGCATGGGCAGAATGTTTTTAAACTCGTCTTGTCAGCGTGGATTGGGTTTATTTCCTCCAGAGTTGGTCATTTTGGGAGATTCTTTGAAGGAGATTGAAGAGGGATTCAAGGGGAATCGTTGGGAGGTAAGATTGTTGGACTTAAAACTCGATTATTATGTGAATTCCACCTAGAAAATTATGGAAATTAAGCTAAAAATTGAAGAACTAGGGATTGGAAATTTGGACTTTTGATTGGGGATTTGGAGGACCATTTGGGGTCAGATTTGAGAACTTTTGATATGTATGAACTCGCGGGAATATAAGGAATCTATTGGTGTAAAAATTTCTAAATTTCGAGATGTGGGCCCAGGGATCAGATTTTGGTAATTTCGGATTTGTGCCCTTTATTGATTATATTCGCTTGGGCTTCATTCCGTTAGCATATTTTGACATCCTCGTTCTGATTTTGGATAGATTCGACATGAGTGGAGGCCGATTCGAAGGGAAAAGGCGTCACGAGCTAGAGATTTAGCCGGTTCGAGGTGAGTAATGATTGTAAATGATGTTCTGAGGGATTGAAACCTCGGATTGCACATCGTAGTGCTATATTGAGGTGAGGCACATGCTTGATGACGAGCGTGGGGTAGTGCAGTATTGGGTATTGTGACTTGGTGTGATGACCCGGTCAGTTTTCTTAAGAATTTATGCCTCGAACCCCTATTAACTGCTTTCCCCAAGATTATTTCTACTATTTTGATTTTTCGGGATGTTCGGTTTTAGGTTTCGGTGAGTTTTGGGACACTTAGTCCCTAAATAAAAGCTTAAATGTTGGAAAGTTGACCGTAGTCGGAACAGTGTGAAGACCGCCTCGGAATGGAAATCTAATGGTTCTGTTAGCTCTGTTGGGTGATTTTGGGGTTGGGAGCATGTTCAGATTGTGTTATGGAGGTTCGTCACTAATTTAGGCTTGAAATGCCGAAAGTTGAATTTTGGAAGTTTCCGGTTTGATAGTGAGATTTTGATCCAAGAGTTGGATTGGAATTTCGAGAGTTGCAGTAGTTCCGTTATGTCATTTGGGATGTATTTGCAAAATTTCAGGTTATTCGGACATGGTTTGGTTGGGTTTTTTATCAAAAGCTAAATTCAGAAGATTTTTGAAACTTAGGCTTGAATCCGATGTGTTTTGGTTGTTTTGATGTTGTTTGAAGTGTTTTGAAGATTGATAAAAGTTTGAATAAGGTTTTAGGATATGTTGATGCGCTTGGTTGAGGTCCTGGGGGCCTCGGGGTGATTTCAAATGGTTAATGGGAAGTTTGAGGAATGTTGCAGCTGCTGTATTTTTGCTGCTTCTGGTATTTTTGCATCTGCGGTTTGGGGACCGAGATGTAGTGTCACGGAAGTGGCTAACAGGCCGTAGAAACGAAATTGAGGGAGGTCAGCAGGTTCCGCAGAAGCGGGGGATTTTCCGCAGAAGCGCAACCACATCTGCGAGTTGGTAACCACATATTTGGAAATTGGTCATTAAATGAAAAGTCATAGATGCATCCAAGGTTCTACAGAAGCGGGACCGCAAATGCAGTCCCATGACCGCAGATGCAGTCCCATGACCGCAGATGCGGAAATCGCTGGACAGAACATATAAATAGTTGCCTTTGCGAAATTGAGCCATTCTTTCACCATTTTCATCCGGGTTTGGAGCTTTTGAGAGAGATTCTTGAGGAAAACAAAGGGAAATCACTTAGAGGTAGTATCCTTGACTTCATAACTCGTTTTTATGTGATTAAAGACCTAATTAGTGGTGTGAAATTTGGGAAAAATGGGTAATTAGGGTTTGCGTTTAAGAGGCCTTTAAATGAGGATTTGAGGGGTCATTTGGACTCCGATTTTAGTGTTATTGTTATGTATAAACTCATGAGAATAAAAGGTTTCTGAAAATATAAACTTCACCCGATTCCATGACGTGGGCCTGAGGGGCATTTTGGTCATTTTACATAATTTATTGTATTAGCTTAGAATTTAGTTGTAGAATCTGTTACTTGAAGTGTTATTTACATTATGAAATTGAATTGAATAAATTTGGGCCATTTAGAGTCGAGTACTCGTGGCAAAGACGTGGTGTTGGGTTGATTTTGAGTCGGTTCGAGGTAAGTGGCTTGTCTAACCTTGTGTGGGGGACCTTCCCCTTAGGATTGGTATATTTGGTGTGAAATGCCTTGTACGTGAGGTGACGAGTGCGTACTTATGCTAATTGATGGAAATCCGGTTTTCTTTAAGTAATTACTAGTATGTTTCCTTTTCTATTTCTATTACTTGCACTATTAAGCCTGTTGTTAGCTTAGGAAAGCATGTCTTAGCGACTTAATTATTTCATTTGATTTAACCTGCCTTACTTGACGTCTATACATCTTGCTAGGCTAGAATCACTTATTGTCTTAATATGAATTTTGCTATTTCTGTTTATCTTTCTGCTGCTGCTGCTATGTATTTATTTTGGGACTACAGATGTGGGATTCTGGTAGCTCTCCCTTGTCTGTTTACTTGGGGACTATGGGTTAGATTCTCGGTAGATCCCCTTGCACATTTACTTTGGTACTACGGGTTAGATTCCCCGTAGATCCCCCTGCACAGTTATATGGAACTACGGGAATGCATCCGATAGATTTCCCCAGTACTAGGTATCTACATTTGGGACTACGGAACGGGATTCCGGTAGATCCACGCACATTATGAGTTGGACTACGGGATGGGATCCCGGGAGATCCTTCGGACATATATATGATGGAATATGGGTCGGTATCCCGGGAGATTCACTGGATATGTAAAGATGGGACTACAGGACAGTATCCTGGGAGATCCCCGATTTTACTATTGGTGTTGAGTTGTATTTCTTTTCCATGTTTACCTTGTTCTGTATAGTTGTTGTTGTTCTATATATCCTGTGTTATTTTACTGCCGTACTTATTTATATTGTTATGTCCTATATTGTTGATCTTTATATTTGTTTAACCTCAATAGGGCCCTAACATTCCTTGTCACTACCCAACCTAGGTTAGGTTTGGCGCTTACTAAGTACCATTGTGGTGTACTTATGCCCCTTCTACGCATATTTTTCATGTGCAGATCTAGGTACCGCTGATCATGCCTACTATCCTTGAGGGAGGAGACTGCTCTAGAGACTTCGAGGTACATCTGTAGCGTTCGCAGACCGAGAAGTCCCTTTATATTCCCGCTTTTAGTATTTATCCCTTATGTACTTTCCTGTTCTTATTAGATATTCCGGATTTAGAGTTATGTAGTATTGATCTTAGCTTGTGATTCATAGGTTTCCGGGTCTTGCATTCATGTATTGGTATTGAGAGTTAAACATGGTGTAAGCCGAGTGACACACTTAAACACTGTTGCTATTTTATTTTTGTTTTACATTGTTTACTTTGGCAAAATTTTGGTTTTTCTTTCGCAGATTAGGCTTACCTAGTCGTAGAGACTAGGTGCCATCACGATGGTTCACGGAGGGCGAACCGACGTCGTGATAAGTTGGTATCAGAGCTAATTGCAATTTGAGTAGAGTGAATAACTCTGGAGAATGGTTTTAATATGTTCAAGATTGTACATGTAATAATTAAAATATTTTTCAAGTGTATGATTTGGCTAGGAATTGAGGTTTGCGCTAGAGGGTGTCATGACTTGTGTCATTTCTATATCAATTATGGGATTCTATACATCAGTATTAGGAAGGTAATGGCTTCAGATTCGCAGGAAGTTTTTTCAGGGTAGGTATTTTGAATGTGGTGCTTTTAGGAACATTTAAAAGAGTATTCAGTAGGTTGTAAGCCTTAGACTGTGTGGTATTATGCTTGGGTCTCGTATGGTGAGTCTGGGTTGAGGAATTGTGATGCTATAGCAAGAAGAAGTATCAAATTGAAGGTGAAATTAGAGGAACTCAGATAGATGGGATCGGATATGGCGATTCGTATGCTATATGGAGTTGGAGACTGGGAGTTCTCATAAACAAGTTATGTTGTGGTTGTGGGTCACGTTTATTGGCACCATATGAGCCTTTATATGGTAGGTGGTGTAGATCTCTGGTGGGTTGGTTTGAGCCGGGTAAGGCCAGATTGTTGGGCACAGACCAGGTTCAGGATGCTTTGGAGAAGGTTAAGGTGATTCAAGATACGCTCCGTACAGCCGAGCCCAGAGAGAAGAGTTACGCAGACTAGAAGGTTCGTGATGTTTCCTATATGGTTGGAGAGCGAGTTCTGCTTCGGGTTTCGCCTATGAAGGGCGTTATGAGACTCGGGAAGAAAGGGAAGTTGAGTCCGAGGTTTATTGGCCTTTTTGAGATATTGAGGCGTGTTGGGGAGGTTGCTTATGAGCTTGCCTTGCATCCCAACTTAGTAGGAGTTCATCTGGTATTTCATGTTTCGAAGCTCTGGAGGTATCACAGCGATCCGTCGCACGTGTTGGATTTCAGTTCAGTCCATTTGGACAAGGATCTATCTTATACTGAAGAGCCAGTGGCAATATTGGACAGGCAGGTTAGAAGGCTGAGGTCAAAGAACATTGCATAAGTGAAGGTTCAATAGCGGGGTCAGCCGGTAAAGGATATGTGCAGCCGTTACCCTCATATTTTCACTACTTTAGTTATGTCTCTATGCTCGTTCGAGGACAAACGAATGTTTAAGTATAGGAGGATATGACGACCCGACCAGTCGTCTTATCAATTTACGCCCCGATCCCCTATTAACTGCTTTTTCCAAGTTTATTTCTGCTATTTTGATTTGCCGGGATGTTCGGTTTTAAGTTTCGGAGAGTTTTGGGACACTTAGTCCCTAAATGAGAGCTTAAGTGTTGGAAAGTTGATCGTAGTCGGAACAGTGTGAGGACAGCCTCGGAATGGAAATCTGATGGTTCTGTTAGCTCCGTTGGGTGATTTTGGGGTTGGGAGCATGTTTGGATTGTGTTTTGGAGTTTTGTAGCTAATTTAGGCTTGAAATGCCTAAAGTTGAATTTTGGAAGTTTCCGGTTTGATAGTGAGATTTTGATCCGAGGGTCGGAATGGAATTCTGAGAGTTGCAGTAGTTCTGTTATATCATTTAGGATGCGTGTGCAATATTTCAGGTCATTCGGACGTGGTTTGATTGGGTTTTTGATCTAAAGCAGAATTTGGAAGATTTTTGAAATTTAGGCTTCAATCCAATGTGTTTTGGTTATTTTGATATTGTTTGAAGTGTTTGCAGATTGGTACAAGTTTAATAAGGTTTTAGGATATGTTGATGCCCTTGCTTGAGGTCCCGGAGGCCTTGGGGTAATTTCGGATGGTTAACGGGAAGTTTGAGGAATGTTGCAGCTGCTGTATTTTGGCTGCTTCTGGTATTTTCGCATCTGCGATTTGAGGACCGCAGATGCGGCGCCGCAGAAGCAGCTAACAGGCCTCAGAAGCGAAATTGAGGGAGGTCAGCAGGTTCCGCTGATGCGGGGGATTTTCCGCAGAAGCGGAACCGCATCTGCGAGTTGGTAACCGCAGATGCGGAAATTGGTCATTAAATGAAAAGCCGCATATGCGACCAACATTCCGCAGATGAGGAAATCACTGGGCAGAACATATAAATAGTTGCGTTGCGAAATTGAGCCATTCTTTCACCATTTCCATCCGTGTTTGGAGCTTTTGAAAGAGATTCTTGAGGAAAACAAAGGGAAATCATTTAGAGGTAACATCCTTGACTTCATAACTCTTTTTTATGTGATTAATGACCTAATTAGTAGTGTGAAATTTGGGAAAAATGGGTAATTAGGGCTTGAGTTTAAGAGGCCTTTAAATGAGGATTTGAGGGGTCATTTGGACTCCGATTTCAGTGTTCTTGTTATGTATAGACTCATGAGAGTACGAGATTTTTGAAAATATAAATTTCACCCGATTCCGAGATGTGGGACTGAAGGACATTTTGGTCATTTTACATAATTTCGCTTATTAGCTTAGAATTTAATTGTAGAATCAGTTACTTGGAGTGATATTTACATTATAAAATTGAATTTAATAGATTTGGGCCATTTGGAGTCGAGTACTCGTGGCAAAGACGTGGTGTTGGGTTGATTTTGAGCCGGTTCGAGGCAAGTGGCTTATATAACCTTGTGTGGGGGACTTTTCCCCTTAGGATTGGTATATTTGGTAATTGAAATGCCTTGTACGTTAGGTGACGAGTGTTTACTTGTGCTAATTGTTGGAAATCCGATTTTCTTTAAGTAATTAATAGTATGTTTCCTTTCCTGTTTCTATTACTTGCACTATTAAGCATGTTGTTAGCTTAGGCAAGCATGTCTAAGTGACTTAATTGCTTCATTTGATTTAACCTGTCGTACTTGAATTCTTTGCAGCATGCTAGGCTAGAATCACTTATTTCCTTAATATGAATTTTGCTATTTCTGTTTATCTTCCTACTGCTGCTGTGTATTTATTTTGGGACTACGGATGTGGGATTCCAGTAGCTCCCCCTTGTTTGTTTACTTTGGGACTACGGGTTAGATTCCTGGTAGATCCCCCTGTACATTTCCTTTGGTGTTACGGGTTAGATTTCAGTAGATCCCCTGCACAGTTATATGAAACTACGGGAATGCACCCGGTAGATTCCCCCAGTACTGGGTATTTACATTTGGGACTACAGAACGGGATTCCGGTAGATCCTTGCACACTGTGAGTTAGAGTATGGGACGGGATCCTGGGAGATCATTCAGATATTTATATGATGGACTAAGGGACGATATCCTAGGAGATTCACTGGATATGTAAAGATGGGACTACAGGACAGTATCCTGGGAGATCCCCCGATTGTACTATTGGTGTTGAGTTGTATTTCCTTTCCATGTTTACCTTGTTTTGTATAGTTGTTGTTGTTTTGTATATCCTGTATTCTTTTACTGCAGTACTTATTTATAATTATTTGTCCTATACTGTCGATCTTTATATTTGTTTTACCTCAGTAGGGCCCTGAGCTTCCTCGTCACTACCCAACCGAGGTTAGGCTTGGCACTTACTAAGTACCGTTGTGGTGTACTCGCACCCTTTCTGTGCATGTTTTTCATGTGCAGATCTAGGTACCGCTGATCAAGCCTACTATCCTTGAGGGAGGCGATTGCTCTAGAGACTTCGAGGTATATCTGCCGCGTCCGTAGACTGAGAAGTCCCTTTCAATTCCTACTTTTAGTATTTAGCCCTTCTGTACTTTCCTGTTCTTATTAGACATTCCGGAGTTAGAGCTTTGTAGTATTGATCTTAGCTTGTGATTCGTGGGTTTTCGGGTATTGGATTCATGTATTGGTATTGAGAGTTAAACATGGTGTAAGCCGAGCGGCATACTTAAACACTATTGCTATTTTATTACTATTTTAAATTGTTTACTTCTGCAAAATTTTGATTTTTCTTCCACAAATTAGGCTTACCTAGTCGTAGAAACTAGGTGCCGTCATGATGGTTCACGGAGGGCAAACCGAGGTCGTGAAAAGTTGGTATCAGAGCTAATTGTAGTTTGAGTAGAGTGAATGACTTTGGAGAATGGTTTTAATGTGTTCAAGATTGTACATGTAATAATTAAAATATTTTTCAAGTGTATGATTTGGCTAGGAATTGAGGTTTATGCTGGAGGGTGTCAAGACTTGTGTCATTTCTATATCAATTATTGGATTCTATACATCAGTTAGGAAGGTAATGGCTTCAGATTCGCATGAAGTCTTTTCAGGGTAGGTATTTTGAATGTGGTGCTTTTGGGAACATTTAAAAGAGTATTCAGCGGGTTGTGAGCCTTAGACTGTATGGTATTATGCTTGGGTCTCATGTGCTGAGTCTGGGTTGAGGAATTGTGATGCTATAGCAAGAAAGAGTATCAAATTTAAGGTAAAACCAGAGGAACTCGGATAGATGGGATCAGATATGGCGATTTGTGTTCTATATGGAGTTGGAGACTGGGAGTTCTCATAAACAGGTTATGTTTTGGTTGTGTGTCACGTTTATTGGCACCGTATGAGGCTTTATATGGTAGGCAGTGTAGATCTCTGGTGGGTTGGTTTGAGCCGGGTAAGGCCAGATTGTTGGGCACAGACCTGGTTTAGGATGCTTTGGAGAAGGTTAAGGTGATTCAGGATACGCTCCATACAACCCAGCCCAGACAGAAGAGTTACGCAGACCGGAAGGTTCGCGATGTTTCCTATATGGTTGGAGAGCGGGTTCTGCTTTGGGTTTCGCCTATGAAGGGCGTTATGAGATTCAGGAAGAAAGGGAAGTTGAGTCCGAGGTTTATTGGCCTTTTGAGATATTGAGGTGTGTTGGGGAGGTTTCTTATGAGCTTGCCTTGCATTCCAGCTTAGCAGGACTTCATCCGATATTTCATGTTTCGATGCTCTGGAGGTATCACGGTGATCTATCGCACGTGTTGGATTTCAGTTCAGTCCAGTTGGACAAGGATCTATCTTATGCTGAAGAGCCAGTGGAAATATTGGATAGGCAGGTTAGAAGGCTGAGGTCAAAGAACATTGCATAAGTGAAGGTTCAATGGCGGGGTCAGCCGGTCGAGGAGGCAACCTGGGAGACGGAGCAGGAAATGTGCAGCCATTACCCTCATCTTTTCACTACTTTTGGTATGTCTCTATACTCGTTCGAGGACGAACGAATGTTTAAGTATAGGAGGATGTGACGACCCGGCTAGTGGTCTTATCAAATTACACCCCGATCCCCTATTAACTACTTTACCCAAGTTTATTTCTGCTATTTTGATTTATCAGGATGTTCAATTTTATGTTTCGGAGAGTTTTGGAACACTTAGTCCCTAAATGAGAGCTTAAGTGTTGGAAAGTTGATCGTAGTCAGAACAGTGTGAGGATAGCCTAGGAATAGAAATCTGATAGTTCTGTTAGCTCCGTTGGGTGATTTTAGGGTTGGGAGCATGTTCGGATTGTGTTTTGGAGTTTTGTAGCTAATTTAGGCTTGAAATGCCGAAAGTTGAATTTTGAAAGTTTCCGGTTTGATAGTGAGATTTTGATCCGAGGATCAGAATGGAATTCCGAGAGTTGCAGTAGTGCCGTTATGTCATTTGGGATGTGTGTGCAAAATTTCAGGTCATTCGCACGCGGTTTGGTTGGGTTTTTGATCAAAAGCGGAATTTGGAAGATTTTTGAAACTTATGCTTGAATCTGATGTGTTTTGGTTATTTTGATGTTGTTTGAAGTGTTTTGAAGATTGGTACAAGTTTGAATAAGGTTTTAGGATATGTTGATGCGCTTGGTTGAGGTCCTGGGGGCCTCGGGGTGATTTCAAATGGTTAATGGGAAGTTTGAGGAATGTTGCAGCTGCTGTATTTTTGCTGCTTCTGGTATTTTTGCATCTATGGTTTAGGGACCGCAGATGCGGTGCTGCAGAAGCGGCTAAAAGGCCGTAGAAGCGAAACTGAGGGAGGTCAGCAGGTTCCGCAGATGCGGGGGATTTTCCACAGAAGCGGAACCACATCTGCAAGTTGGTAACGGCAGATGCGAAAATTGGTCATTAAATGAAAAGTCACAGATGTGACCAAGGTTCCACATAAGCGGGACCACATATGCGGTCCCATGACCGCAGATGCAGAAATCGCTGGCAGAACACATAAATAGTTGCCTTTGCGAAATTGAGCCATTCTATCATCATTTTCATTCGGGTTTGGAGCTTTTGAGAAAGATTCTTGAGGAAAACAAAGGGAAATCACTTAGAGGTAACATCCTTGACTTCATAACTCATTTTTATGTGATTAAAGACCTAATTGGTGGTGTGAAATTTTGAAAAAATGAGTAGTTAGGGCTTGAGTTTAAGAAGCCTTTAAATGAGGATTTGAGGGGTCATTTGGACTCCGATTTCAGTGTTTTTGTTATGTATAGACTCGTGAGAGTACGAGATTTCTGAATAAATAAATTTCACCCGATTTCAAGATGTGGGCCTAAGGGGAATTTTGGTCATTTTACATAATTTCGCATATTAGCTTAGAATTTAATTGTAGAATCAGTTACTTGAAGTGTTATTTACATTATGAAATTGAATTGAATAGATTTGGGCCATTTGGAGTCGAGTACTCGTGGCAAAGATGTGGTGTTGGGTTGATTTTGAGACGGTTCGAGGTAAGTGGCTTGTCTAACCTTGTGTGGGGGACCTTCCCCTTAGGATTAGTATATTTGGTAATTGAAATGCCTTGTACGTGAGGTGACGAGTGCGTACTTGTGCTAATTGTTGGAAATTCGATTTTCTTTAAGTAATTACTAGTATGTTTCCTTTCCTGTTTCTATTACTTGCACTATTAAGCCTGTTGTTAGTTAAGGAAAAGCATGTCTAAGTGACTTAATTGCTTCATTTGATTTAACCTGCCTTACTTGAATTCTGTGCAGCATGCTAGGCTAGAATTACTTATTGCCTTAATATGAATTTTGCTATTTCTTTTTATCTTCCTGTTGCTGTTGTGTATTTATTTTGGGACTACGGATGTGGGATTCTAGTAGCTCCCCCTTGTCTGTTTACTTTGGGACTACGGATTAATTCCCGGTAGATCCCCCGGCACATTTACTTTGGGACTATGGGTTAGATTCCCGGTAGATCCCCTGCACAGTTATATGGAACTACGGGAATGCACCCAGTAGATTCCCCCAGCACTGGGTATTTACATTTGGGACTACGGAACGGGATTCCGGTAGATCCCCGCGCACTATGAGTTGGACTATGGGACGAGATCCCGGGAGATCCTTCAGACATATATATGAAGGACTACGGGACGGTATCCCGGGAGATTCACTGGATATGTAAAGATGGGACTACAAGACAGTATCCTGGGAGATGCCCGATTGTACTATTGGTGTTGAGTTGTATTGCCTTTCCATGTTTACCTTGTTATATATAGTTGTTGTTGTTCTGTATATCCTATGTTATTTTACTGCCATACTTATTTATACTGTTATGTCCTATATTGTTGATCTTTATATTTGTTTAACCTCAGTAGGGCCCTGACCTTCCTCATCACTACCCAACCGAGGTTAGGCTTGACACTTACTGAGTACCGCTGTGGTGTACTCATGCCCCTTCTATGCATGTTTTTCATGTGCAGATCTAGGTACCGCTGATCAGGCCTACTATCCTTGAGGGAGGCGACTGCTCTAGAGACTTCGAGGTACATCTGCCGCGTCCGCAGACCGAGAAGTCCCTTTCTATTCCTGCTTTTTGTATTTAGCTCTTCTGTACTTTCCTGTTCTTATTAGACATTTGTGGAGTTAGAGCTATGTAGTATTGATCTTAGCTTGTGATTTGTGGGTTTTCAGGTCTTGGATTCATGTATTGGTATTGAGAGTTAAACATGGTGTAAGCCGAGCGGCACACTTAAACACTATTGCTATTTTATTTCTATTTTAAATTGTTTACTTCAGCAAAATTTTCATTTTTCTTCCGCAAATTAGGCTTATCTATTCGTAGAGACTAGGTGCCATCACGATAATTCACGGAGGGCAAACTGGGGCCGTGACGCTTGTTCCGTCCCAGTTGATGATTTTGCCGCGTATTTGACTGAAATTATTTGCTATTATTATGATTTGGGCTGAATGCCATATTTGGGCTTCGTGCCAACTATTTGGACCCTTTGGGGATTTTTATTATTATTTCCTTACTGTTTTAACTTATTACTTGAACTTAGTCATGTTAATTTCCATTGTCTTACTAGTCAACCATGTTTACTCAGTTTTAAGACTTAAATAATATTTTAAATGATGTTTGGGATGAGAAACACTTGTTTATTATTGCTCGAAAGGCTTGTGATAATTTTTTACTAAGTAAGGCTGAGGGCCTACGTTGTGAGGAAACACTGATACTGATTTGAGGCCGAGGGTCTGAGATATATACACCACGAGGTGGTTTGATTGATAGGAGGTCGAGGGCCTAGTTTTGATGCCACGAGATGGCTTGTTATTGCGCTAGGGCCGTAAGGGGCCCCTCCAGGAGTCTGCACACCCCTAGTGAGTGTAGCTACCTATTGTGATGTGAGATTGAGCCCGAGGGGTTGTTATTGTTTTGAGATGTTGCCCGAGGTGCGGGTGTGGTGATATTGTGCCCGAGGAGCGAACTTCTATTTGTTTACTTTACCTTAATTAACTGTGAATTACTTATTTACTTGTTGAAAGAGGATTTTACTTGACTTTCCACTGTTTTACTGCTTTTAAATTATTTTACTGCTTCATTATAGAATGCATTGTGCCTTACATGTTTTCTTACTTTCAGTCGTTATTTACATTTGTTACTCACTGAGTTGGAGTACTCACTTTACTCCCTGCACCATGTGTGCAGATTCAGGCATAGCTGGTTCTGCTCCCGAGTGTTGATTCCTCCAGCTTCAGGCGGTCTTTCGGAGATTACGAGGTAGTTGTTGACGTCCGCAGCCCCGTGTCTCCACTCCTTTATCGCCTCTATTTCCTTTTAGACAGTTGTACTTGCTATAGATTTAGCATAACTGTATTATGACTTATAGATGCTCATGACTAGTGACACCCCGGTTAGGGTTGTGTTGGGTTGTTCTTCCGCGTATTTATGATATTATCTGCTACGTTGGATTATTTTATCATGTTTCAGCTGTTTCTAAATGCTTAATTGTTAATAAAATTTGGAAATGGGAAGTGTCGGCTGGCCTTGTTTTCATGAGAGATGCCATCACGACCGTGTTTGGGTTTAGGGTCGTGACAGTAGAATAAAGAACTTGTAGTTGGATAGACAATTTGTATAGAAGGCTGTGTAAGTTTGATGTTGCAAGTATCTTCTCTTTTATACTTGGTCATTGAATATTCTAGCCATTGCAGCGGACATCTAATTTTGGAAAAGGATTTCCTTTGCTGCTTCTCCAACTTTCCTTTACTGCTTCTTGCCCTTTTGAACATGATCACAATCTACAAGGCAGATTTGAATATCTTCGGTTAATGCAAACTTTCCTTTTGAATTGGACAATTTGAATTTTCAATCATGATGCCAATATCAATTCCTTCCTTGAATAGATCCATGATTAATAATTTTCTGCAATATATAATCTTTATGAATATCTACTTGAGAATAGTCATGATGATTCAATAAAAATCCCCATGATTTACTTTTCCAGGATTGTAGTAATTTATTGATTGATTCCAGTAACTCATGCTTCTTTCCATAAGAATAGTAGTTTTCATCTCATCCCGTAGTATATATTTTGAATAATAAGCTTCTTTGTGCAATATTCCTTAAATGTAAGACTTGGCCAAATCCTTGTAGTACTTGTCCTGGTAAAAATATCTTTCTTAAAATATTTCCTTTATGATAGATCTCAATAAATCTTTGACTCCTATTTGATCTTAAAAAATAATTTCTTTCCATAATATAGAATATACTACACCCATAATATATTTTCTTTCCATAGAAAATATATTCTTTCCCCATTATATTAAAAATATTTCTTTCTTGATCTTGGAAAATAATATCTTTCCATAATATAGATTGTATTACATCCATAATATATTTTCTTTCCATAGAAAATATATTCTTCCTTGTCCTTGTAGTAGTATCATTTCCATATAGTATCTTCCTTCCACAAAATAATAGATCTTCTCTATGATTTTAGCAACTTTCCTTTCAAGATGTTGAAAAACTTCCCATCCATAATTTTCGTAGATTCTTCTTCTGATATTGTAGTAAGATATTCAATATTTGAAATTCTTTCAAATATTATTCCTTCTATGGCGCTTGTAGATCAAATCTTTGAAAATAATCTTCCTTGATAAATTCTTCACATGATATTTCATTTCCCATATTTGTTTGGATCTTTACCAACATCTTCTTTCTTTAATAAACCTATACAAAAAATAAGATTACCACAAGTAAATGTTCTTTTATTAATAATTGTATTGGTTTGTTATCATCAAAATTAATACGTGAAACCTTGAAGCTAACAATATCTAGGTGAGCAGAGAGTATACAGTATTGAATTAGGACCAAAGTGTCAGAGACCTGTTCAGTTTGCCTACTGATTTTAGACCTGTAAAATATGAGCAGTCACAGAAAATAGAGCATAGTTTTACAGCTTGCAGAATTATCGCCCTACAGACTTGCCTATGCATAAAATAATGATGTCCTATGAGCATGGTATCTATTATTGATTAGGAATGCAGTAAAATAGTAAACAATTTTTAAACGGACAACTTGGGATCCTATAGGCATGCTTTCTAGCAATATCATTTAACGCAGTGTTAACGACTACTAAAGAAATGAGCAGGTTAGTTGATTTGATTCAGAACTTACAGGCACGAGTTAAGCTGATTTTAAATCTAACTAAATTGGCTTTAGATCCAATAGGCATGATTTCTAATTGAACATAAGGTGAAGAAAGCAGAATTTATTTGACCAAAGCGAAATCCCTATAGGCATGATTTCTATTACAACTGAATTTTAATCATATAGGCATGGTATCTAATTATTAAAACCTGATTTTGATCTTATAGGCATGATGTCTAATTATATAAAGCAAGCGGAATTTATTGAAACCAAAGCAGATCCTATATGCATATTATCTAACAAACACATTTGAACCAAATGAGCCCCTATAGACATGTTATCTACCCAATTTTACCCACAATATACAACTACCCTCCTTTTTTACTAATCACCCCATTATTTGTTTACAATTAATTACTACAGACCAAGAATTGAATGAATTACATAAATAGAACAGAAATTAAGAGATAGGGAGCCTGAAGTAGGCCCAAAGTAATTTCCAAGCCTCCAATAGTCTCAAATGCCCAAAGTTCCATAGCCAATTTCATGTCTAGGTGTGTCAGAGTTACCTAAGGACCCCAAAGATCCCGAGCAGTGCTCATACCTAGACCTTTCTCAAATAATAACTGATTTATGTGAAGTGCATAAGTGCCAGCCTTGATATGTCAGAGTTCAGAGAGATCTGAAGGGCCTCTAAGCAGTACACATACCAGAGGGGTAAGACTTAATAATCTAGGAGTAAGTGAAAGTGCATAATGGTTTGAAAGAGTTTAATAGACAGTATAAAGAAAGGTTTTAGGAAGGAAAGGATTTTCTGAAAACCAGTCCTGATTTAGTAATAAAACAGTTTGAGGAAAATGTGATAACACAATTTGCAATTAGAACACAAGTCATAAACAAGCTTTAGGAAGTACTTTGGCAAACAACTTTCACACAAGGGAAGAAGGGTTGGGAATACAAAGAGTTACCTTAATGGAGCATACAAACAACAGGATACATAGAGTTATTAAGGGGTTCTGCAGAACTAGTAGGTTAGATAGAATGCAGGTCACGCAGCAAAGATCATAACATAAAATGTTGAGGATATCTAAACAACACAACTAGACTCACTCTAGGGAGATTAACTAACTTAGTAGGAGAGAGTCAGAACATGCAAGGACTTAAATAGGCATTCTAGGCAAGTATTAACAAGGGAAGGCATGCTAATTACATAAAAGCAGAGTTTAGGCATGCCAGATAAACAGTAGTCAGTCAAACAGGCTTAGTTACATAGGTAGACATGTTAAACAAGATAGCAAACAAGCAAGTAAAGTGAAAATATGCTAATCATAGATTTGAATAGGCAGTATTTGGCATGCTGGGTAAGCAGTAAATAGAAGTAAGAATGGACCCAGGCCATATATACTAAGGCAGTAAATAAACACATAGGTTTAGATTCTTAAAAATTAATCAGAAGCATACCTAGTTAAAGAAAGAAAATACAAGATGTGAGAAAGGTATTGTGCAATTTCCAGCCTTGGCTTGCAGCCAGCTAGGATAACAGAGATCACAAGTAGCAGAGAGAGCAGAGAGAGTTTTTAGAGTGTAAACGTGATAGTTTCTGAACTATTGTTTGTGTTCAGGAGTGAGAATAGGTAAGGGCATATATAGTAATCAAGAGTTAAACAAAATAAGGTAAAGAATCAATTATGTAGTAATTAGGAAAATTCACAAAATCAGTCACACACATAAAATCAGTAAAATCTTCCCCTTAATCAAGGGATAATCAATCAACGATAAAAGAAGTACATATATTTAAGGAAGGAAATTAAGTAAAACTTGGGTACAGAGTAGGTAATTAGGGGTGTATGAACATGACTTCAATTAAGGAAACAATTAGTAAGAATCAACAAATAACATCGTTGAAACTAATTAAGGCAAGAAGTTCAATCAAACCGAGTAGAGAAGTAAAAATCGAAGGTTTTGTTAAGGAAAAGAGTTCAAATCAAACCAAAAATAAGAACTTCAGAATAGTCAAGGGTTTAATTAAAAGAGAAAATCACGTAAAGAGTCAGCAAATATCGCAGACAATTCAAATAGGCAATGAAGGAATAGTCAGGACTCAACACACAGGTTTTAACTAAGCAAATTGGTAAGTCAAAAATTCAAAACAACCCTGATTTAAGGAGGAAAAATATAGGTTTACCATGAATAGCCAGAATGAACATAGACATATAGAGCCAGTAGAAAAGTTAGACCAAGAACTTAGTAGAGGCATATTAGGATAAAAATCACAAGACATCTAATTGGCTAAAGAAAAATCACAAGAACCAAAGCAAGGACAAAGTAGTCTTAGTCTAGGAATGCGCTAGTAAACTGTAGCGAAATCACTGGAAATGAGAGAGACATGAGTGTTAATCATTCTGTCAGCATGCTCAAAGAGTGCTCTCCAGAAGATGGAGAATGAGAGAATGCACTTACTGCCTCTCTCTCATATTCACCTGCCAAGGCATCACATAGATAGTAGATAGTCAGCTCTCTTACAGCCACTTACTACGATTGATTGGGGGGAGAGTGCTAGTCTAACTACCGGTATGGGTATGCTAATAGATAGAGGATCTTCCAGTCCTAGGTAACTCAGAAACCAAACAAAAGATGTCGAAAATTAGGGATTTTAGTATAAACGAGTTAAGGTTAGAGAAAACCTTACGAAATCGATTAAAACATATAAGAAACAGAAGATTAAACACTCAAAATTATCAAATGTTTTGGAAAAAGAAATTTCCGGTAAACCCTAGTTTAGAAAAATGGAAAATCATTCGAAAATCAGAGGGTTCTTGTAAAAATCAGAAGGTTCATCTAAAACTTATATGAAATAGCCTCGATCTATCTCAAATCTTGCATAGATCTGATAAGTTCAAAGGACAAAAATTAGGGTTTCAAGAAGAATCAACACAGAGGTGGAGAAGCAAGCTTAGAAACCTATAGATCTAAGGAGATATAGGAAGATCTTTGTCACGACCCAAAATTCACTAAGAGTCGTGATGGCGCCGGACACCGCCGTCAGGCAAGCCAACCAAAATACTTGATTAGGTTCTTATTTTAACAATTTTGAATACTAAGCTTTTACTTCCATTTTACTAGTAACAGACAATCTTTACAGTGTAAATAAAAGAATGTTTGGAAGTAAATACAAGATACCTAATAATCATCCAGAACTCGGTGTCACAAGTGCATGAGCATTTACTAAGAAGGAAATAAAATGCAACAACCGTCCAGAGTACAATATTGAATAGAAAATAAATATAGATAACTGGAAGAGACTCTGCTGGTTGCGGGTCGCCTCGAGAAGTGCAGCTCACCCAAGTCTTTGTATCAACCATGCTGCTACTCCCAGTAGGACACTAGAGATACATATGCATGTGCAGCAAAAATGCACATAAGTGTAGTATGAGTACGAAAACAACGTATACTCAATGAGTATCCTATCTAATCTCGAAGAAGTAAAGACGAGAAGTCGACTTGATACTTATTAGGGTCAAACAGTATATCAAAGTGTTATACTAATCATGGAAAATCACTAATAAGCAGTAGTTTATAGCAAGAAGTATAAGTCATACTCTTCTCAATATTCCAATTAACAATTTACCTTACAGAATGTTAGCAAAAAAATGCAAGTATAAGTTTCCACATACTCATGCGCACACTATGCCGAGGCGACGGCCCGATCCAACAGAAATAGACTATGCACTTGCCGAGGGTCGACGGTGTGCCTATAGATGTATCTATTCATACTGAGGCTATCGACCCGATCCACAAATAACAAGCAATATCAAGAATACACACAAAGGCAGATTAATATTCAATAATGCCATACAAGTGTTCAACAAGTATACAAGTTTGATCTTATTCCCTTTCAAGTATCTAGCATATCCTAAGTGATCTCATTAGCAAGATAATATAGAGATTTTCATAAATAAAGCATGATGTGGGTCCTAAGCTACCCGTACAATCAACATAATAGTAGCTACTCACAGACTCTCATCCCCTAGTGCGTACGTAGCCCCCGCATTTAGCAACAATTACTCAATCATTATTCCTATGGGGACAATTCCCTCTTACAAGGTTAGAAAGGAGACTCACCTTGCTCCGAAGATCCATAACCGGCATTCCACACCCTTTCGAAGACTCGAATCGATGCACAACGCTCCAAAACTAGCCAAAAATTATGTAAACCCATTAATATATGCTAAGGTACTCATTATAGTCCAATTTATAACAATTCCTAACCCCGTTCAAAAAGTTGACAAAAACGCCCTCAAGCCCACATGCCCGGAATCCGAAATTTTTCGAAGATAAAGTTTACCCATATCCTCATGAACTCAAATATACGATTTCTTCTAAATTCCATACACAAAATCGTGGTCAAAATCCAAGAATACTAGTTTTCTAGGTTTTCCCTCAAACCCAAAGTTTTTCTACAATTTTCCATGTCTAAATCCATATATAAACCTTGTATATACTCAACACTAGTAGAGATCACTTTCCTCATGCTTGGTGATGAAAATGACACTCCAAAGTTGCTCAAAATTGGCTCCCATGGAAGAAATTAAGTGAAAATGAGCCAAACTTCGATTTTTAAAAGAACCCCAGTGCCTTCAGCACTTTCCGCATCTGCGGTCCCGCATCTGTGGAAAAATGACCGCATCTGCGGTTATGACAGTAACCAATAATTTTTTCCGACACGGAAATGAACATAACTCCCTCATATGATGTCCAAATTTGACGATTCTTTTTGTTATGGCTCCATAATTATGATACGGATCTAATGGTTCAATAAAAACTTAATTTGGAGCTCATTTGTTTAATGTGGTACCCCTTTATGTCCAAAGAAATGATGTTGAAACATCAAATAAGAGCACGATACAACCCGAAAAACACTCGAGGCCCCCGGGACCCCGTCCAATCACGCCAACCCACTCCATAAAATAATACGGACCTACTCGAGGCCTCAAATCATACCAAACAATGCTAAAATGATGAATCAACCTCAAATTCAAGCTTTATGAACTTTAGAACTTCAAACTTCTACTTTCGATGCCGAAACCTATCAAATCACGTCCGATTGACTTCAAATTTTGTACACAAGTCATATTTGACATTACGGACCTACTCCAACTTCCGGAATCGGAATCCGACCCTGATATCAAAATGTCCACTTCCGGTCAAACGTTCCCAAAAACCTTCAATTTTCTATCTTAGCCAAATGGCTCCAAAATGACCTACGGACCTCCGAATTCACTTTCGATCGCGCTCCCAACTCCAGAATAACCATACGGAGCTAATCCTAGACTTGGAATCCCAAACAGACATCGATAACACTGAAATGCACTTCATGCCAAACTTATGAAATTTCTTCCAAAATGCTAACTTCCACAATGGATGCCAAAACATTCCCGGGTTTTCCAAAACCTGATCTGGACATACGCCCAAGTCCGAAATCATCATACGAACCTGTTGGAACTTTTAAATCCCGATTCCAAGGTTATTTACTCAAAAATCCAATCTTAGTCAATTCTTTCAAGTTTAAGCTTCTGAAATAAGAATTCTCTTTCCAAATTAACTCCGAACTTCTCGAAATTCAATTCCGACCACGTGTACAAGTCAGAATACATGAAATGAAGCTGCTCATGGCCTTAGACTGTTGAACGATGCGCTAGAGCTCAAAACAACCGATCGGGTCTCAAAAAGAAGAAAAGGTAAGTTCGAGACGGGCAAAAATCGAAAAAAGGTCCGGTAAAGATAGGTACGAACCATACATGGGACCAGTGGGAAACAACCCACAGTCAAAACAGGACAATCAAAGGTATGATCACAGGTCGAGGAATAGAGAGTCGGGATCGTCATCAAGATTTGGGAATGATTGAAACACGCGTGAGTCACGAGATGATAATAGAAACTTGAAAGCGAGGTTTGGCGGTTATAATTTCAATGTGAGCACTTCCGAACTCGTAGCTATTTTTAGAAGCATGGGTGACAAGGTACGACCGCCAAAGGAGATGAGATCGAATCCAAACAGGCGCAATCCTGATCATTGGTGTGAATTTCACGGGCATAAAATGGCAGACTGTAAGTTTTTACAATGTTAAGTTGATCATTTATTAAAACAGGGTTATCTCACCGAGTTATTCAGTAAGAAAGGTAAGCAAGCATACATGAAGAATAGGCAGGAGCCCCCTAAACCACCTTCTCCCAAAAGGACCGTCGACGTTATAAGTGGAGGTAAAGACATCAATGGTATGACGTACACAACAGCCAATAAAATTTCCAAAGTCACAATTACCCAAGGCAAACGGGTGCGACATGTCTTAGAGAAAGAAAGCATTACGTTTGATGATGCAGATACGGATGACGTATTATCTTCTCATGATAATGCACTGGTAATATCTCTATTTGTACATGATACTAATGTAAAACGACTTTTGACTGATCAAGGTAGTTCTGTGAACATTATTCTACTAAGAGTATTACGTGAGATGCAAGCCAAAGATAAATTAATACCAAAGGCGCATACTCTATCTGGATTCGATAATTCCAGTGTCATGACGAAAGGAGAGGTAATACTTACTATATTCGCAAAAGGAGTTGTCAAAGATACAAAGTTTCAAGTAGTAGATATGTAGATGGTTTACAATATGATCCTTGGGAGACCATGGATCCACGAGATGGATGTCGTTCCGTCAACCTTGCATCAAGTTATTAAGTTTCCATCACCATGGGGAATATTTCAAATTCGTGGGGACCAACATACATCCAGGAACATCAACTTTGTAGCAGATTCAAGTACGAGAAACGAAGAAAAATAGCAATCACAGAATCCAATTGAGGGTACTACAACACAAACCTCAACTAAACAAGGGCAAACTGATGTGGACTCAAGGCTAGATACCATTTAAGAACCAGAGGAAAACGAAAATATCAAGACAAAAATTGAAGAATTGGAGGCTATGGTGTTATTTGCACAATGGCCTGATAGGAAAGTCTACGTAGGGGTCAATCTAAGCCATAACATGAAAGGTAAGTTTATTGAATTTTTGAAAACTAACGTGGATTGTTTTGCTTGGTCCCACTATGATATGACAGAAATACCACTGGAGGTAATGACTCACAAATTAAATGCATACCCATCGTATCCTCTTATCAAACAAAAGAAGAGAAAGCAAGGAACTTTCAAAAATCAGATGATTCAAGATGAGGTTCAAAAATTACTAAAGATTGGGTCTATCTGTGAGGTAAAGTATCCTAATTGGTTAGCCAATACTGTTGTGGTATCGAAGAAGAATGGTAAGTGGCGGGTTTGTGTAGATTACACAGACCTTAATAAAGTCTGCCCTAAAGATTCTTTTCCCCTACCGCATATAGATCAACTAATTGATGCTACTGCAGGATATGAATTATTAAGTTTTTAGATGCGTATTTAGGATACAATCAGATCAAAATGGATCCTGTGGATGAAGAAAAAACTTCATTTATAACAGACAGGAGGGCTTACTATTATAAAGTAATGCCCGTTTGTTTTAAAGATGCTGGCGCAACATATCAAAGACTGGTGACCAAAATGTTTCAAGAACATTTAGGAAAAACCATGGAGGTTTATATAGACGACATACTCGTCAAAACGCAACATTCAGGGGATCATATATCACACTTGTCTGATGCATTTCAGATTTTGCAAAAATTTAATATGAAATTAAATCCTGAGAAGTGTGCATTCGATGTTGCATCAGGTAAGTTTTTAGGTTTTCTTGTCTCTAACCGTGGTATTGAAGTGAATCCCACACAGATTAAGGCCATTGAAGAAATCCCTGACATACTTACAAGTAAAAAAGAAGTACAGAGGTTGATGGGAAGAATTGCAGCCTTGGGAAGATTCATTTCTAAATCATCAGAAAAGTGCTTTAAATTCTTTTAAGCTCTTAAAAAGCAAGATCATTTCGAATGGAATGAGGAATGTCAACAGGCAATCAAAAATTTGAAGACATACTTATTAAATCCATCATTTCTCGCAAAACCAAAGGTTGGGAAAAGACTGCTCATCTACCTTGTTGTCTCAGAAGTAGCGGTAAATGCTGTTTTAGTCCATAAGGACCAAGGTAAACAATCTTTGATCTATTATGTCAGCAAATCTTTATTAGATGCAGAGACGCGGTATCCTCAATTAGAAAAGCTTGCACTTGCATTAATCATGGCATCTAGAAAATTAAGGCCTTATTTTCAATGTCATCCTATTGCTGTAGTACCTGCTTATCCATTACGCAATATATTACACAAGCATGAATTGTCATGTAGGTTACCTAAGTGGGCCATAGAATTGAGTGAATATGATATCACATACCAACCTTGAACAGCGATTAAGTCTCAAGTTTTAGCATATTTCGTGGCTGATTTTATCCAATGAATGCAATTGGAAGCAGAAAAAGAATTGCAAGTGTTCAACGGCTCTAATCCGGGAATTTGGACCTTATTCACTGATGGTTCTTCTAATGTGAAAGGTGCAGGCTTGGGAATTGTTTCGGTACCACCTACGGGTGAAACCATTCGACAAGCCATTAAATGTCGTTCTATAACTAACAATGAAGCAGGGTATGAAGCTGTAATTGCAGGTTTAGAACTGGCACGGGAACTCGGCATTAATCAGATTGTAATCAAAAGTGATTCGCAGCTAGTGGCTAACCAAATGCTGGGGACTTATACAACCATGGAAGCACGAATGCAACAATATTTAGAGAAGGTACGCGATCTGATCAGGCAATTCCAAACCTGGAATGTTATGCAAATATCAAGAGATGAAAATGTCGAGGCGAACACCCTAGCCAATCTCGCATATACATCAGACGTGGCAAGCAATGAAAATGCTTCCGTAATTCTTTTGTTTCATTTAGTGCTCGATCCAGACAAAAATGAGGTAAATTTTAATAACTTAAACTGGTATTGGAGGAACGAGATTGTTGTTTTTTTGCAATATGGAACCGTCCCTGAAGACAAGAAAAAAGCTCACGCGCTTTGGAAAAACGCTGCTCGATATTGTTTAAAGCAAGGCAATCTTTATCGAAAAATGTTCGGTGGACCCTTAGCAAGGTGCCTCGGGCCTTCACAGATGGAATATGTAATGAGAGAGATACACGAGGGGCATTGTGAAAATCACACCGGAGGAAGATCACTGGTAAGAACCATGATTAGGGCAGGTTATTACTGGACTAAAATGGAAGAAGAAGCGAAAATTTTGTGGCTAAATGTGACAAATGCCAAAGGTACGGTAATAACATGCATAGACCTACGGAGTTATTATATCCGGTCATTGCACTGTGGCCATTTATGAAATGAGGGATGGATATCGTGGGTCCGCTACCGCAAGCAAAAGGACAGGTAAAGTTCTTGCTCGTACTCACTAATTATTTTACTAAATGAGTGAAGGTAGGAGCATTCAAACAGGTACGAGATAAAGAAGTTAGACATTTCATTTGGCGGAATATCATATGTCGGTTCGGTGTGCCAAAGGAAATCGTGTGTGATAATGGCCTACAATTTATAGGCGCACAAATTATAGAGTTTTTTCAAAGTTGGCATATCAAGAGGGTTACATCCACACCTTATCATCCGGTGGGTAATGGACAAGCTGAGTCAAAAAACAAAGTCATTATCAACAATTTAAAAAAACGTTTGGAGGAATCCAAGGGTAATTGGCCATAATTGTTACCTGGTGTTTTATGGGCGTACCGCACAACAACAAAAATAAGTACGACAGAAACACCATTTTTATTGGTTTATGGAGCTGAAGCTTTAATTCCAGTTGAGATAGGAGAGCCAAGTACAAGATTTACACAAGCGTCAGAAAAGTCTAATAATGAAGAAATACGCATAAATCTTGATCTACTTGAAGGAAAAAGGGAAGCTGCACTGATAAAAATGGCAGCACAAAAGCATGTCATAGAACGATACTTCAACCGAAAAGCACGCCTAAGATTCTTCAAAATTGGGTCTTCGTGCTCAAAAAGGTTTTTCAATCTATGAAGGCAGCTAATGCAGGGAAATTAAGTCCAACATGGGAAGGACCCTATAGGATTCATGATATTGCAGGTAAAGGAGCATACGAGCTGGAAACAATGGATGGCAAGATACTACCTTCACATTGGAATGTTATTCACCTGAAGAGATACTATTTCTAAAGAATACCCACGGTTAGGTATCCATATTTTAAAATTTAATTTTTGAATTGTTAAATTTTACTAATGATTTTAGATGATAGGCAAAAAGCAAGCCCGTACAAAATGATGAGTCACGACCTGCAAGGCACGTGGAATAAATTAAACTTCCCGATCTAGGGTTACAATTATTCTGATATAAATTCAAACGGACTAAGCAGTCTTCATCTATAATCGCACCTCCGAGTCTCGTATGTTTTTCTTTTTCAGGGAAAGGACCAAATGAGAGGAACAATCAAGTGCTCTAGGCTTCATACTTCAACACTCAAATACTTGGGGGACTATATAATATACACAGGCATGTGTATAATGAAGGCAAATAAGATTGGAAAATAATCAAAGATCAAGCCTGAAAAGTTCACTCAATGAATGAGTCAAGTACAGAGCAAAGTCACGAGCTAAGCCTAAAGAAAGACCTTACCATAGCTAGGGTAAAGGCAATGTACTGAAACGGGTTATAAATAAAAACCTCGTGTTTATTTTTCTTTTTAAAATCTATTATAAGAAAAACAGTTACGAGAAAGTTATAGATGTAATTCAAATACATGTAAAGTGTTATTCAGAACTAGACAAAGTTCAAATAAAAACTTGTCAAAGTTATTTCAAGAAACATGTGTATTCCTATTTCTTTTATCGTATATTAACACCGTTATGAAATTGAGACGTTTTCTTCATTAAGTGTCGCATATAAAAGGGCCATCTTTTATAAAATTCATGATTAATTTAAGTATTCATGAAGTTAACAGAAGCATTTTTTGAAGAGTAAAAATGCAAGTTATTCAGTAAGTCCTTAGAAATAAAGGCAAGAATAAACAAAACAGAAGTTCAAATAGTAACAAAAAACTTCTTAATATTAAAAAGCTTAGACTAAGTATGAACTTAGTCATAAACTGAAAATTATTTATACATATTGCCCCATAAAATGTCTGGGGACTTAAGTTTCCAAAACAAATCCTCAAATGAGATCAAGGGTTTTAACCACAATTTTCCAAAAAGAAAAAAAAGAGACACAAAGGAATTCAAAAAACATAAACTTGTCACTGACAAGATGAAGGAACTGAAGCAGGTACATCAACAGCAACAGATTCAACTTGGCTTGGAGGAGTGGTGATACTCGTATCATCTTCAACATTTGCGGAAGCTTCGACCACGGGAGAAGGAAAATCTTGGTTCTGCTGACTCTTCTCAATACTTTCATTGATCTTAGCTAACTCATATTCCAAGTTAAAATTCTCTTGGCTAGCTTCAACAAGGGTATCACGACGAGAGTTCAAAAACGCCAAACTTACTTCAATGACAGACTTATCTTCAAGGATCTCATAATCTCTTTCCCAGCCAGCGATTTCGTTCTTTAGATTTTCATTTTCAGCCAAGGAAGATTCATAAGAAGTTTGAAGAGAGGCATGAGAATTTTCTAAGGAACAAACCTTATCAGAAGAAACTCGGAGGTCTTCTTAGGCTTGAGTCAAATTCTGCACGAGTTCACCAGCAAAGGCTTCTTTTGCATCCAAGAGAGCCTTCAACTCTCTAATATCTTCACTTGCCTTGGAAAGTTGCTCGGAAAAAGAAGTTTCAAGACAAACCTTTTCCTTGTCTGCTTGACTGGAGGAAGCCTTTTCAACTGCCAATTCCAAAGTCAAAGCCCGCACCTGCTACTCCAAGGTACTTTTACTTTCTTCTAAGTACTCCACGTCGATCGGAAGACTTTCATACTGTTCCTTCCAATTATATGCCTCCAATTAGTAATCACGCATTAACTGCTCTGAGAGGGTAACCCTTTTCATCATCTCCGTGCAGATGAGATTGGTCTAAAAAGGGAAAAGGGAAGGAAATGAGAATCCCAAAGATAGAAAAATGACAAAGTAAAAGTTAGAAAAAAGGAATACCTTTAAAGAAGCATGAACAATGTCATTCATCAAGGTCAAAGGACTATAGCTCTCTAGCTTGGCTCTCTTAGCAGGACCAATTAAGAGCTTTAGCCACACATCTGCTTGACCCAATTTCCTTAAAAGGTTGCCCTCAGCGGGGACTTCAATAATTACTTGCTTCATAGCGCCACTCCTACTTGAGGAGCCAACCTCATCACGGTGAGTAGGTGGATGAGGAATTGTCGAAGGAGGAACAGTAAAAGTAGTAAAAATAGCCTGGGGAGGAACGGAAGCAGCCATAATCGGTGAAGTAGGAGTCACAGGCACGAGAGGAGAAAAAGAAGCCAAGGGATATTCATCAGAAACGGGACCTAAACTTTCACTACCAAACCCGCGGTCAAAAAACTGCTCAACAGAATCATGAGCAGTAGCGGGAGCATCATCAATATCATTGGGGATCACTACCAGGGCTTCAACAGATTCGGTAAGAAGAATAGAACAGCAGGGGGATGCTTCTGCTTCATCATCGGAAATAATGCATCTACGAGCCCGTGGCCTTGTTACCAAGGAACCCCCGTCTTCCTCTTCTTCAAAATCTTGGTCATCAATGGCTTTTCTTTTAGATGAAGAGCCTAGAATTATTTCTTGAGCCCTTTCCATAGAGATACGAAAAGCCGCGACCACCTCAGCAGTAACTCCTCGAATAGCAAATCCTGATAGAAAGAGGGATTGAGATAAGTTCAGGAAAGAACAATATGTAAAATAAAATAAAAGCTCTTACCATGAGTTTTTACTTTCCAACCAAAACGCTGGGAAAAGGTCTTCCAAGATCTACCATCCATTGGTGCAATACTCAGCAGCTTTTCTACCCAATCACGAAAATTGGGAACATCTTCCACAACTCGCATGGTTGCTAGAAAAGAAAAGTAAAATTAGAAAAATCAATAAAATTGAAGAAAAATGTACGAGAAAGTTAGAAGACTCGCGTGCAAAATTTCACTTCTCAAGGAAGGGAATGTTCTCATCACCCACTAGACCAACAGCGGGGGCAGCAACAAACCTGGCATACCAGCCACGGTATTTGTCATCTTCAGGGCTAACTAGAACTCTTTTGCTCTTGGCTACTAGTGCAAAAAGACCATTGCGAAAGAGTCTAGGGGAGTAAAGATGAATTAGATGTGGAAAAGTAAAAGGCACACTGGCTATGTTGGTCAAATGCCGCAAATAGGCAACAGCCTTCCATATTTTTGGGCCAATTTGACCTAAGCAAACATCAAAGAAACGACAGAACTCGAGAATAACAGGATCAATAGCAGGTTTGAATGCTAATGTGAAAGGGTACGTATATACAAAGGAAAAGTCGGTTAAGTAAGAGGTAATTCTTTGATTCGGATTGGGAATAATGATAGGAAAGTCATGACTCCAATGGCAGTCTCTACGGACTAAAGAAATCAAACCTTCAGTGATTTGAGTGGGATAGATATCAGCACGATCTAAAAAAGATATTTGATTTCTAAGAGATTCTCTGTCATTATAGAAGGATAGTTCCGCAGGAACTATCTCCTCTAATAAAGGTTCACGAAGAGGTTCAGAAGATTCCTTACCTCTAGAAGAAGATCTGTGTGAAAGAGAACCTCTAGTTCTAGAAGAAGGGCCAGAACTAGGCGAAGGAAGAGAAGAACCACGCAAGGATGAAGATCCTAAATTACGAAGCCTACCTCTCCTTCTGCTCCTACTGGGGGCATTAGGTAAATTATCAATTATGGGGACCCTTCTAGGGTTAGGGTTTGATAAAGATATGATAGTACAAGGAAGAAACAAACAACGATTCAAGAACTGAATATTTTGAGAACTTTATGTGATAAAGACAAAGAAGAAAACTATGTTTATACTGCTAAGCAACCGTCAAAGGAAAAGGTGCAATGATGGAAAAGTCATAATGAGAACTGACGCTTCATGATCAGTGAAGCCGTGAAAAATCCCTAAAAAATGTTGCAAAGTTGCAGAACCAATAAAAGGGTGTCATGCGTGAAGAGCATTAAATAGAAGTGACAAATGAAGCGTTGATTCTGCTATAGCATTAATGGTGACAAAAATTTTCGTTTTAATGAATTTCACTTCTCAAATATTCAATTTATGTATAAATGGCAAGTGGGGGGACTATCTGTATTGGAAAAAAATGAGTTTACATATTAAAGTGATAAGAAGATGACGTGTCATGACACGTAGTCTGGTCAAAGAGTTATGATTGGCAAAGAGGCACGAGTTGCAACAGATACGAGCAGAGGCATAAGAGGAGGCACGAGTGGATACTCAAAAGATTCAACGCATGTACCTATTTAAGTCCAAGAATCAAGGAGAATGAATCTGACAACACAAGAGAGTATAGATACAGTATTTAATGAGCATTATACTAAAAACGTTAGAGAATTTGTATTAAAATACAATGATTATGTAACGTAGCATTTAATGTCTTTAATTATATATAATGGTCTTATAAAAGTGAATTTGTATTAAAATACAATGATTGGCAAAACGCATATTTCCAAGATAGCTATAAAAGGGAAAGGATGGGTCAATTGTAAAAAAAAAAAAAAAACTATCTGAATACATTGGTTTACTTTATCTTCTTTCAATTATCTTATTGCTAGCCAAATTACTTTCTCTTATACATTTTTTGATTATCAGTAACCCGAGTTCTTCTAAATTAAAGTTTTGACCGAAATTTCACTTTTTGGTTAAACAAGGTGTCAACTCTCTTCCTTAGCTCTTTGCTGGTCTCCCTATGTAGTAAAATGTTTTTTTTTGCAGCAACCAAAGTTCTTTTCTGAAAATATAGTTCTTATTCCAAAATTAGACAGCATCTGAATAATTCAATTTATAAAATTTATCACTTACTAATACCACATTTTTAATTAGTTTTACATCTTTATTAGGAATCTTTTGATATAAGCCGTTTGGTGAAAATATCCAATTCTCTGAAGTTATACATGCTAGATATTCTCTTCCTAAAGATCAATGAAAGCATTACTTACCAAAATTTGGTGGAAGAGATTAAGAATTCTCCTTTCTAATGCAAAATAGATTTCATTAAAAAAAATCAAACAAGAAATCCATCGTGACCGCTGATAACAAAGTACTTTTTATTGGGTTTAAATGTTTAATTACCCGGTATTCAAAATTCATTGGTCTAACTAATCTAGATTTGAACCGTGTATGTGTTTAACCAGAAAATAGAAATTTCGGTCAAAGCTTACTTTTAGAAGAACTCGAGTTACTGATAATCAAATATAAAACAAATAAGAGAAATTGACTTTTACGATAGTAGAATAAGTAAAAGAAAACAAAGTAAATCAGTATATTTCAATAATATTATGTGTGTCCTTACAAATGTTATTTCTTTCCTTTTATCGCTATTTATAAGTAATACGTTTGCTTCCTCTCATAACAAAGCCATTATGAGTATTTAATGGCATTAATGTAACGTTATAATTGGCAATCATAACTATTTCGTGAAGATTCTATAACGTTCCCCATAATTAATGCTCATTAATTACGGATAATACGTATCTGTATTTTTTGTTATCTAGGTTCATTCCTTCGATGTCTCTTCGAATTATCAAGAGGTCTGGGTTAACCGCTCCTTCTTGTTTTCTTGAATTCTTTACCCATTTGTGCCTCTTCGACTATTCTTTGCTAGTTGTCATCATGTTATTGATCCACGTGTCTTGACGTGTCTGTACTTAATTAATTCCAAATACTAACTTGATTTTCCCAATACAGATAGTCCCTCCACTTGTCATTTATTCATCAATTGAATATTTGGGAAGTGGACCTCATTAAAGTGGGAATTTTTGCCGCAATTCTTCGTATCATTATAACTTCTCCAAAACTGACACTTCGCGTGTCACTTCCATTTAATGCTCATGACACGTGCTGACTTATGATTGGTTCTGCAACCCTTCAATACCTTTTGTGGCTTTTTTCCGACTTGCATCAATCACGAAGTGACAATTCTAATTATGACGTTCCCACCATTACTTTTTTTATTCGACGGTTGCTTTTGAGTATATATATAACCTTTGTCTTTTCTTTCTCATAAAACTTTTCCATATTTGAATATTCACTTTTGTCTTCCTCCTCATACAGCCATGTATTCTTCACACCCTAATCCCCGAAGAGTTTCTATCATTGATGAACTTTCATTTGCCCCTGTTAGAAGCAGTTAGAAGCAGAAGAGAGGGAAGACTACGCAGTCTAGGATCATCATCTATTTAGGGTGCTTCTTTGCCTCCACTTAGTTCTACCCCCCCCCCCTTCTTCTTCTAGAAATAGGGGTTCTCATTCACATAGATCTTCTGCTAGAAGTAGGGATTCCGATGAGCTAATCCATGAACCCACAGTAGATGAGATTATCCCTTCTAAACTTTCCTTCTATACCGATAGAGAATTATAAGGAACCAGGTTTCCTCTATGACCTCTCATGAACGTGATGATATCTTCCCTTCACAAATTACCGAAGGTTTAATCTCTGTGGTCCGTAAGGACTGCCGTTGGAGATCTGATTTTCCCATCATAATTCCTAATGCAAATCAAAGAATCACATCCTACATGACTGGATTCTCTTTCGTGTATACATATCCATTTGCACTGAATTTTAAACCTCTCATTGATAATATTATCATTGAGTTCTGTCATTTTTTCAATGTTTGTCTAGTACAAATGGCCCCATTGTGTGGAGGGTTGTTGCTTGTCTAAGGCACTTAACTAGCTTGGCTAATTTGCCCTTAACTTTCTTTCATTTTATCCACCTCTACTCCCTTAAACTATTCCGTCATGGGATCTTTACTTTGGTAGCGAGAAGTAAGAGAGTTTTAGTCAGCCCTGAAGATGACAAGGACCGTAGCTGGTATGCCAGATTTGTTGCTGCTCCTACTGAAGGGTTGGTAGGTGAAGAGATTGTTTCATTCCCTGAAAAGTGGAATTTTGCACGTAAGTTTACTTTTGCAACTTTCTCTCTTCTTTTTCTTTTCCATTCTCATTTTGAAGGGATTTGTTTTTCCCGCAGCTATTTAACTTTCTCTTTTTTCAGCAACCATTGGGACTGTTGATGAGATTCCCGATTTCCGTGGTTGGGTAGAGAAATTATTAACTGTTTCTCCGATGGAAGGTCGATCTTGGAAAAACCTTTCGAACAGGTTTGTTTGAAAAGTTAAAACTCATGGTAATAACTTTACTCTTTCTCTTTCTATTTTTGTACATCTTTTGTTTAGAATGTATTTGACCCATCGTTTTATCAGGGTTTCCTATTCGTGGTGTTAGTGACGATTCAATCGTATCTTCCATGGTTTCTTTGGCAAGAGCTCAAGAGATAATTGTAAGTTCTTTATCGAAAAGGAAAGCTGATGCATCCCAGGATTGTGAGGAGGAAGAGGAACGAGATGGAAGTTCTTAGGTTATAAGGCTTCGGGCTAGAAGACGTGTCATTTCGGATAACGAAGCTACTCCTCCCCGTTCTGTTCTTGGGACCGAGTCTATTGAAGCCACCTTGGTGAGTTCTGACAATGATACTTTTGCGGCAGCTCGTGACTCTGATGAACAACTTTTTTTCACGTGGTTTTGATAATGAAAATTTAAATTTGGTGTCTGATGAAGTACCTCTTGCCTCATTTACCATGTCTGTCCCTGTGGAATGTTCTTTTCTAGTTTTTACTACTACTATTTCTGCTCCGCCCCAAGCTGTTATGACTTCCTCTACAGTCCCCACTACTACTATTTCTCACACTAAGATTGGTTCTTCAAGTGGTGGTAGAGTGATGAAGCAGATTACCATTGAAGTCCCTGATGAAGGTAGCCTTTTGAAGAAGTCATGTCGGGCTGACGTATGGTTGAAACCCTTGATTGGTCCGGTTGAGAAGTCCAAACTAGAAAGTCACAGTTCTTTGACTTGGATGAATGATATCATGTAGTCATCACTAAAGGTATTAAGTTCTCTTCATGCTTTATTACATTCTCCTTTTACAATCTCATCGGTACGGAGATGATGAAAAGGGTTTCCCATACAGAGCAGTTGATGCATGATTACCAAATTGAGGCAAACAATTGGAAAGAACAATACAAAAGTCTTCAGCTTGATATGGAGGTTTTAGAAGAAAGCAAGTGTACCTTAGAGCAGCAAGTGAGGGTCATGGCTTCAGAGTTAGCAGTTAAAAAAGCTTCCTCCAACCAGGCAGGCGATAAATCTCTCCTTGAGTCATCATTTGCCGAACAACTCTCCAAAGCCACCAACGACATCAGAGGTTTGAGGGCCTTGTTGAACGAGAAAGAAGTCTATGCTGGAGAACTTGTTCAAACACTCACCCAGACCCAAGAAGATATTCGTGTGTCTTTTGATAAGGTCAGATTTTTGGAGAGTTCACTCGCCCCTTTGCAATCTTCTTATGATGCTGCTTTGGCTGAAAGGGAGGATCCTAAGAGTCAAATTGATCTATGGGAAAGAGATTACAAGGCTCTTGAGGACAAAGCTGTTGTTGAAGTGAGTTGGGCTATTTTGAACACACGCCATGACACCCTCGTGGAGGTTAGACAAGAAGGTTTTAACTCAGATGCTGAGTCAGCAAAGATTGAAGAGACCATCAAGAAAACTCAGCAAGGCCAAAGTTTCTCTTCTCCCATGGCAGAAACTCCTGAGCACGTTGAAGCTGACTCTAGTGCGGTGGATGTCCCAACTTCTTCAGATCAAGTCAAGCCTTCTGTTGCTAATGATGCTGTTTTGAACCCTTCTCCTGCTCCACAGTGAAAGTTCATGAAGTTTGACTCTTTTCTTTTTTTTTCTTTTGGTAGAATTTGTGGTATTACCCCTGGTCCCATTTGAGGGTTATGTTTTTGGTGATGACAAGTCCCCAGGTCCTTTCGGGGCTTTTAGTAAAAATGACAATCAGTTTATAACTAAGTTCATACTTAATTTAAACTTAATATTATAAAGTTTTTGTTTCAACTCAATTCTCTAGAGTTTCTGTTTTACTCTTTTTGCCTTGTTTATTTTTTATATAAGTCCAAGGTCATACTTTTTAATTCGTGAGTTTCTATCTTACCCTTTCTGCATTTTTCTCTTAAAAATATTTTATTAACTTCATGGATCTTTCAATCAAACATGAATTTATAAAGGTAGGCTCTGTTATATATGACACTTAATGAAGAAGAAGTCTTAACTTCATAATGGTGTAAACATACGAAAAGAGAAATAGGAACACACATGTTTTTTGAAATAACTTTGATAAAGTTTTCATTCGAACTTTGTCCAGTTTAGGTAACACCTTACTCATATTTGACTATCATCTATTACTCTTCCGTAACTGTTACAACAGATTTGCAAAAATGAAAATCCAAGGGTTTCTTTATGACTCATGGCTAAGTATTGCCTTTAACCTAAACATTCATAAGATTTTGAAATTTGTATCCACGAGTGTCTTCTTCACAGGTTTTTGAATTATGCTTGCATTTTAGGCTCGTGATTTTGCTCTGAAGTTGATATTTATTGAGTAAACTTTAGGCTTGACTTGAAATTTAATCGTTTCAGCCTTCTTTGTCTTTCTTATACATACACCATATGTATATTATATAGTCTCCCAAGTGTTTGAGCTTTGAAGTATGAAATCTCGAGCACTTGATTATTCCTTCCATGCGGTCCCTTTCCTGAAAAGGAAAAACATACGGGACTCGGAGGTACGATTTTAGATGAAGACTGTTTAACCAATTTAAATGTCCATCAGAATAATTGTAACCCTAGACCAAGAATTATGTTCTTTCCACGTGCCTTTCAGGTCGTAATTCATCACTTAGTATGGGTTAGCTTTCTGCCTATCATCTAAAATCGTTAGTAAAATTTTAATAATTCAAAATAAAAACTGTTAGTGAGGATACCTGTCCGTTGGTATTTTCTTTCCTTAGAAGTAGTATCTCTTCAGGTGAACAACATTCCAATTTGAAGGTAGAATCTTTCCATCCAACGTTTTGAGCTCGTATGCTCCTTTTCCTGCTATACCATGAATCTTATAAGGCCCTTCCCAAGTTGGACTTAACTTACCTGCATTGGCTGCCCTCGTAGATTGTAAAACTTTCTTGAGTACATAGTCCCCAATCTTGAAATATCTGAGATGAGCTTTCTGATTATAATACTGCTCAATGACTTGTTTTTGGGTTGCCATCCTTATTAGTGCATTTTCCCTTCTTTCTTCAAGTAAATGAACGTTTACCCGCATTTTTCTTCATTCGATTCTTCGGTAGCTTAAGTATATCTCGTACTTTGTTCCCCTATCTCGACTGGAATTAAGGCTTCAGCTCCGTACACAAGTAAAAATGGTATTTCTCCGTACTTGTTTTTGCTGTTGTTCGGTAAGCCCATAGGACTCCAGGTAGTACCTCTATCCAATTGCCTTTAGATTCTTCCAGTCTTTTCTTCAAATTATTAATAATGACTTTATTTTTTGATTCAGCTTGTCCGTTACCCACCGGATGGTAATGAGTTGAAGTAATCCTTTTAATTCGCCAACTTTGGAAAAATTCTGTGATTTGTGCACCTATAAATTGCGGGCCGCTATCACATACGATTTTCTTTGGTACCCGAATCGGCATATGATGTTCCGCCATATGAAGTCTCTGACCTCTTTTTCTCGTACCTGTTTGAAAGCTCCCGCTTCTACCCACTTAGTAAAATAGTTAGTAAGCACTAATAAAAATCTTACCTTGCCTTTAGCTTGTGGTAGTGGACCTACGATATCCATCCTCCACTTCATAAAAGGCCATGGTGCAATGACCGGATGTAATAATTCAGCTGGTCGATGCGTGTTGCTGCCATATCTTTGGCACTTGTAGCATTTTGCCACAAAATTTTTCGCGTCTTTTCTATTTTCGGCCAATAATAGACGACTCTTATCATGGTTTTTACCAAAGATCTTCCTCCAGCATGATTTCCACAATGTCTTTTGTGTATTTCTCTCATAATGTACTCTGTTTAAGAAGGCCTGAGGCATCTTGCTAGAGGACCACCGAACATCTTTCGATAAAGATTGCCTTGCTTTAAACTATAGCGAGCAGCTTTTTTGCGAAGTGCTTGAGCATTTTTCATATCCTGAGTTAAATCCATGCTGCAAAAAATTGACAATCTCGTTTCTCCAATCCCAAGTTAGATTATTGTAATTTACCTCATTTTTGTCTTGATCGAGTACTGAATGAAACAAATGAATCACGGAAGCATTTTTTTCATTTGTCACTTCTGCCGCAGATGCAAGATTAGCTAGGGCGTCTACCTCGGCATTTTCTTCCCTTGGTATTTGCATAACTTTCCAAGTTGAAATTGCCTGACCAAATCCCGTGCCTTTTCCAGGTATTGTTGCATCCTCGCCTCTCTGGCTATATAATTCCCTTGCATATGGTTAACAACAAGTTGCGAGTCACTTTTGATTACTACCTGCTCTATTCTGAGCTCTCGTGCCAACTCTAAACCTGCAATCACTACTTCATATTTTGCCTTATTATTAGTTATTGGATGGCACTTTATTGCTTGTGTTATGATTTTGCCCGCATGTGGTACCAGGACAATGCCCAGACCTGCTCCTTTTACATTTGATGAACTGTCAGTAAATAAGGTCCAAGTACCTGGATTAGATCCATTAAATACCTGCAGTTCTTTTTTTGCTTCTAACTGTATTCCTTGGCTAAAGTCTGCCACAAAATCTGCTAAAACCTGTGACTTTATTATAGTTCTAGGTTGATATGTAAAGTCATATTCACTTAGTTCTATAACCCACTTGGATAATCTACCAGATAACTCTTATTTATGCAATATATTACATAAGGGGTAGGCGGTTACCACAGAAATATGATGACATTGAAAATAAGGTCTTAATTTCCTAGATGCCATAATCAAAGCTAATGCAAGTTTCTCTAAATAAGGATATCGAGTCTCAGCATCTAGAAAATATTTGCTAACATAATATATTGGTTATTGTTTACCTTGATCTTCTCGAACTAATACGGCACTTACCGCCACTTCTAAAACTGCAAGGTAGACAAGCAATTCCTCCCCATCTTTTGGTTTGGCTAGCAATGGTGGATTTGACAAGTACGCCTTTAAATTCTTAAGTGTTTGTTGACATTCTTCAGACCATTCAAATTGGTTCTGCTTTTTTAAAGCTGAAAAGAATTTGAAGCATTTCTCTGAAGACTTGAAAATAAACCTGCCCAAAGCCGCTATTCTTCCTGTCAGCCTATGAACTTCTTTTTTGCTCATGAGTATATCCGAGATTTTTTTGATAGCTTTAATCTGTGCAGGATTTACTTCAATGCAATGGTTAGAAACAAGAAATCCCAAGAACTTACCTGATGATACGCCAAATGCACATTTCTTAGGATTTAACTTCATGTTAAATTTGCGAAGAATCTGAAATGTATCAGTCAAATGTTGAATATGGTCCCTTGTTTGTTGTGATTTGACCAACATATCATCTATATACACCTCCATGGTTTTGCCTAAATGTTCTTGGAACATTTTGGTCACTAGCTTTTGGTATATGGCCCCAACATTCTTTAAACCAAATGGCATGACTTTGTAACAGCAAGTCCCCCTGTCTGTGATGAAAGAAGTTTTTTCCTCATCTAGAGGATCCATTTTAATCTGCTTATACCCTGTATAGGCATCTAAAAAGCTTAACAATATGTGCTCCACAGTAGCATCATTTAGTTGATCTATATGTGGTAATGGAAAAGAATTTTTAGGGAAAGCTTTATTCAGATCAGTATAATCTACACAAACTCGCCACTTACCATTCTTTTTAGGTACTACCACAATATTAACTAACCAATCTGGATACTTTACCTCTCTGATGGATCCAATTTTCAAAAGTTTCTACACCTCATCTTGAATCATCTGGTTTTTGAAGGAACCCTGCTTCCTTTTCTTTTGTTTGACAGGTGGGCACAATGTTTCTTCATTTAATTTGTGGGTACTTACCTCCGGTGGTATACCTATCATGTCTGAATGGGACCAAGCAAAATAATCTGTATTAGCTTTTAAGAATTCAATCAACTTACGTTTCATTTCCGGGTTGAGGTTGGTTCCAATATAGACTTTTTTGTCTGGCCAATGTACAAATAGCACCACAGCTTCCAGCTCCTCGATCGTTGATTTGATATTTTTATTTTCTTCTGGTTCTTGATTAGTATCGGGCCTCAAATCTACATCCGTCTACCTAGCTTCAGTTGAGGTTTGTGTTGATGTGTCCTCAACTGTATTCTGTGATTGTTATTTTGCATCACTCTTTGCATGTGAATCTTCCACCGAATTAATGCTTCGCGAAACTTGTTGGTCACCATGGATTTGGCGTATCCCCCATTATGATGGAAACTTGATAACTTGATGTAGGGTAGATGGAACAACATCCATTTTGTGAATCCATGGTCTACCGAGAATCATATTGTAAGCCATATCCATTTTTACCACGTGAAATTTCGCATCTTTGACGACTTCTTCAGCGAATGTGGTAAGTATTATCTCCCCTTTTATTACGACGCTGGAGTTGTCAAAATCAGACAAGGTGTGTGCCTTGGGTATCAGCTTATCATCAACTTGCATCTCATTTACCACTCTTAATAGAATGATATTCACGGAACTACCTGGATCAATCAAAACTCATTTTACATTAGTGTCATATACAAGTAAAGATATTACCAGTGCATCATTATGCAGGGTTAGCACGCCATCTGCATCTGCATCATCAAATGTGATACTATCCTCTTCCAAAACTTGTCGCACTCGCTTCCCGTGTGTGACTGTAATTTTTTTAACCTTCTTGGTTGCCGTATATGTTATGCCATTAATTTCTTTTCCTCTGCGTATAACATTAACCGTCCTTTTTGGTGAAGGGGGTTTAGGAGGCTCCTACATGTTCTTCATATATGTTTGCTTACCCTTTTCACTAAATAATTCGGTTAGATATCATTGCTTTAATAAATGTTCAACTTCGCCTTGTAGCAATCTACAATCCGCTGTTTTGTGACCGTCGTTTTGCCTTCGAGTTTCTATCATCATCTCGTGTCTCTTGTATGTTTCGCTCTTTTCCGAACCTTGATGATGAACCTGACTCTCTTGATCTATGATCGTACCTTGAGTTATCCTGTTTTGAACACGAGTCTCTTCCTACTGGTCCCATGTAAGGCTTGTACCTATTTTTACCAGACTTTTTTTCAGTTTTAGCTCGTCTTGAACTTACCTTTTCATCCTTTCGAGATTGAATGATGGTATTTTCTTCTATCCGCAGCTTTGTGTTGTATCTATTATAAACATCATTCCAATTTGTTGTTGGAAATTCTCGTAAACTTTCCTTGAGTCTACTCGTGGCTTCTGAACTTTTCTCATTTAGTTTACTAGCAAATGTCATAGTTGTCCAGTTACGAGGTACACGTGGCAACATCATCCTCTCACGCTGGAACTTGTCTACAAATTTCTTGAGCAGCTCTGTATCTCCTTGTTTTATTTTGAAAATATCCTCCATTCTTTTTTCAACTTTTTGAGCTCCTGAGTGTGCTTTGATAAACGAATCTGCAAGCTCAACAAAAGAATCTATAGAATTTTCGGGTAAAAGAGAGTACCATGTTAATGCTCCTTTAGTGAGTGTTTCTCCGAATATTTTGACCAATACTGATTCAATTTCTTGCTTGGTCAAGTCGTTGCCCTTTACACCGGTTGTGAATGTAGTTACGTGATCTCGTGGATTAGTTGTTCCATCATATTTCGGAATATCGAGATTCTTGAATTTCTTCAGAATTGGTAGAGGAGTGGCACTTGGCTTCCAAGGTTGTTGTGAGTATTTGTCCATACCTATTTCCTTGATTACAGGCGGCACTCCAGGTATTTGCTCTATGCGGTCACTCTGCTCCTTGAGTTGTTTCTGCAAAGTTAATACTAAATTTTGTAAATTAGAATTAACTGTGTTACCTGGTTCTCCATCACGAGATTCGCTGGGAGTTCCGCCGCTACCTGAATTAACGAGTCCGGAGCGAGGATTTTCTAAGGTGTTATTGTTTGGAGTTGGTGTTGGCGGTACAACAGGCAACTGGCTGGTAAAAGCCTGAAGAGCATTGTTGACCTGTTGAGCAATTAATTTTTTAAGAGCTTCATCGATAACTTGATCATTTGCAAGTCTGTCATTTTCATTCGATTCAAATCTGTTAAGAGTCCCCTCTCGTGATTGTCGCTGAGAATGTTGTGGCGAAGGAGGTGGAGTTCTGTCACCTTGTTCGTTCAGCTGATGTTGTAGATCTCCTTGGAGTGGTAAATTTTGTTGGTTATTGTCGTTGACATTCGACATTATTCTTTTTAATAAAGGAATCGATTTGGAAAGCAGAAGATTATCAGATTCTCGGTAACGGAACCAATTTGTTTGACCAGAAAATAGGAATTTCGGTCAAGGCTTATTTTTAGAAGAACTCAGGTTACTGATAATCAAATATAAAACAAATAAGAGAAATTGACCTTTACGATAGCAGAATAAGTAAAAAGAAAGCAAAGTAAATCAGTGTATTTCAATAATATTCTGTGTGTCCTTACAAATGTTATTTCTCTCCTTTTATAGCTATTTCTAAGTAATACATTTCCTTCCTCTCATAACAAATCCATTATGAGCGTTTAATGGTATTAATGTAATGTTACTATTGGCAATCGTAACTGTTTCGTGAAGATTCTATAACATTCCCCATCATTGATGCTCATTAAGTACGGATAATACTATCTGTACTTTTTACTATCTAGGTTCATTCTTTCGTTGTCTCTTCAAATTATTAAGAGGTTCGGGTTAACTGTTCCTTATTGTTTTCTTAAATTCTTTACACATGGCTGCTGTGGTTCGTGCCTCTTTGACTATTCTTTGCCAGTTGTCATCATGTTATTGATCAACGTGTCTTGACGTGTCTGCACTTAATTAATTCCAAATACTAACTTGATTTTTCCCAATACAATATGGCAAGGAGGAAACACTTTCTACTAGGTATTTTCTTCATGATTTAAACATTGAGGAATTTCATTTATACAGTTAAATCCTTGATGGTGATAGTGAAGTATTAAACATTCAAAAATGCTTACCTCCTAAGATATAAAACCCATAAGTAGCAAAAGGTTGAAATCTATATTAATCATAAGAGATTTTACATTCCTATATACTATATGAAACTATATTACCCTCCCTACTCAAGTTTAATTATAATTACATTTTATATACCCAATTACCATTTATGTACATTTTAAGGGAATTACTGATAATAATTAATGTCTTAAAATCACTCTAACGTATCTTCCACTTTCCCCACGTTTATCTTTCCACATCCCACCCCCCTCACCCACGTATCTTGCACTCACCCACGATTTTCTCTTCACAAAATTCAGAATCCCTCCATTAACGCCCATTTTCTCTCTTCTTCCATAAGCATTCTAAATTTTTACTCTCTACTTCAAAAAATCACCTCCATTAACGTCTGTACTTAGCTTGATTTTCAATGAAGAAGAAATTAGCTTCAAGAACAACCCTAAAACGGCAAAGGAGCCGATATTCTTAAATTTGATTTGGGTGTTTTCTTAGAGAATTCACCCAAAAAAATTTATTTGTTTGAATTGAGTGTTGTTGCAAAGAATTGGGAATTCTCTCTACGTCTATCTCTATCTTGCAATCCCTAATTTCAGTAATGTAAAGCAAAGGAAAAGAGAGCAGCAATTCCACCACTGACAGCCATTAAAAAGATTTGAAGCTTTGAATTCGAATTTGGGTTTTGAAAATTCATTATTTCTTTGGATTGGGTGTTTTTGCAAATAATTGAAAATATGGTTTGGAGTTTATATCTCAATTTTGATGGTATTTCGGTGAAGATTAGACTTGATTTTGACTGAATTTCATATTGAAACTCGAAGAAGAATAAGAAGAAGAAGACATGATATATATTATATTTACGAAATTAAAGTAAAATTGTAGAAAATTGTACAAAAATTGTATTCTGTTATTTATATTAATTTTTTATTTAACTCTTATATGAAAGTTGAACAATATTGTATAAAAATTATATTTAAGTTGTATGATATTATAATTGTATATAACTGAGTAGAAATAATGTAAGAAAATTGTAGATAAGTTGAAGATAAGTTATAGATAAGTTGTATAATATATAATTAGTTGTATTATATTTATTTTTACTATGTGTAACTCAGATACAAAATATACAAAAGACATATTGTATAAATTTTGTATAAAATTGTATTTAAGTTGTATGTTATTGTAGTTGTATTTAATTGGGAGAAAATAATGTGTAAAAGTTATAGATAAGTTGTAGATAAGTACTATTCGTTGAAAGACATTTGCTAAAGAAGAATTTCGTGATGCTTAATTGTGCGAATATTAGAGTTAAATACCAAGAGATGTTGTTATGTCAAATATCACTAGTTTTTCAAATTATACATGGGGAGGCAACTGGATTTTATCATCATACAACTATTTTTCAACTTTCATACAACATACAAATAAAAAATATATATATAACTACAACAGAATACAATTTATCTACAATTTTACAACAAATTTACTACAATTTCGTAAGTACATTGTATGTCATGTCTTCTTCTTCTTCTTCTTCTTCTTCTTCTTCTTCTTCTTCTTCTTCTTCTTCTTCTTCGAATTTCAATCTAAAATTCAACCAAAACCAAGTCTAATATTCACCAAACACCCTCAAAATTTAGATATAAACTCCAAACAATATTCTCAATTGTTTGCAACAACAACCAATCCAAACAAATAATGATTTTTGAAAACCCAAATTTGAATTCAATAGGGACTGCATATGTATTTGACAAAATTGTTAATAGCTGTATTTTTATGACTTGTTCTGTGTCCGCCAAGTGCTTGAAGCGAATCAAATTGTTTTTTGCATGTTTTGCACTCAAAGATTTTGTGTCCCAATGATTGATTCCTTTTCATTATATCGACATAATTCTCCATTGCTAGTTTCTCTACTAATAGTACTGATTCTTCTTCTCGGCTTGTCTTTAACGCCTTGGCTTTTGAAACTTTTTGAAACTTAATTAGTTACGATGAGAGAAAGTGATGAAGAATGAAAGAAAAATTAACGTGAGAGGCGGTAGTGAGGAGAGAGGAGAGGAGAAAAAAAAAAGAAAAAGGATGTAACTAAATCCCCTAATTTAAGGCACTAATAATGAATTGTATATAATTTGTAAGTAATCCTTGTTTAGTGTCACGGCCCAATTTCATTATAGGTCATGATGGCACCAACACCATTGTCAGGCAAGCCAACGGGGAAATATTAATAATTCTTATTTTTACTTTACCAAAACAAGTACAGCAATTTCTTAAGTTGAAGTTAAAACAAGTGATAATCAGTAATGTACCAAAATAATTATACAAATTCCCAAAAGAATAGTCTACTAATGTGTGTGCCAAGACTTGGTGTCACAAGCTGTGTGAAACTAGTAGAATATACAAAAGAATAAATCTATCCTACTGTCTGAAATAGAATAGACAGCAAAAATAAAGAGAGACTCCATCAAGATGTTGAATGGCATAGGAAGGGAGTAGCTCACCATGGAAGTCTCGGACTATGATTAGGGACGCGCACCAAACTGATAACCAGATGTACCTGCCTCATATCTTATACAAGTAAGTACAGACGTGTAGTATGAGTATATAAACAATATGTACCTAATAAGTATCCTATCTAATCTCGAAGAAGTAGAGACGAGAGGTCGACTTGACACTTACTAGGGTCAAATAATATGAGAAAGAATTATTCTAAGCATAGATAATACAAATAATTAACAGTTTATAGCAAGAAATAACAGGTCCTTTCCTAGATGATATCACAGTTGGCCATTTACATTTCAGGGCATATAACAAAGTCAAATCCACAGAGAACTACTGAGCAAAAGCATGCGCAAGTAGTGCCGAGGTCGTACGGCCCGATCCAACATAAAAGTTAATTGTTCACTGTCGAGGGTCGAACGACGTGAACCATAGATGTATCTATTACCCCGCTCGCGAATCAGACATGCGACGCGGTCAAACGTAATTAAACACAACAACATGCAGACAAGAATATATATCAGGGGAGCAATTACTCACAGAAATATCAACTTTTCCTTAAAAGGGCCAAGAAAAATGATGTTCTTCTTATTAGTCTCATTTACCACAAACAACATGATTTAAACAATCCAAATTAATCATAAAGTTACAAGAGTATCACATAAAGCATATTTTTGGGTCCTAGACTACTCGGACTTAGCATAATAGTAGCTACACACGGACTCTCGCCACCTAGTGCGTACGTAGCCCCCGCATTTAATGGAAAATTATTTAATTATTTCACCTATGGGGACAATTTCCCCTTACGAGGTCAGATATGAGACTCACCTCGCTCCAAAGTGTACTTCCAATACCAAGAACGTGCTCAAAACCCTCAATTTGGAGCAGAACGATCCTAAACTAACCAAATGAGGTAGTAACTAGTCAATACATGCTCAAGAGTTCGCATTTAATTACTAAAGTAATTTCCCAACCTCAAACACAAGTTTCCTAAAATCCGACCCCGGGCCCACGTGCCCGGATTTCGAAATTTTTCGAAGAAAGTTGTTCTTTATAACCTAAGGATCAATAATTTATGATTTTTACTTCATTCCATAATAAATTTCGTGGTTAAATCTAACTTATATCAAAACCCTAGGTTTTCACTCAAATTCCATGATTTTCACTATTTTTAGTGTGTTTATATACCCAAAACCCAAGTATTAAACTCACATTACGTAGAAATAACTTACCTCACAATGCTAGGTTGAAATCCTCTCTTTGAAAACTCCCAAATCGCCCAAGTGTAGAAGTGAAATGAAATAAATGGCCTAAGTCCCATTTTTAAAAGTTGTGCCCAGGCCTCTGATGTCGCATTTGCGACACCAGGTTCACAATTGCGACAAAAGCCTTGCAAATGCGAAGCCTGGGCTTATGCTGCTGGGGTCGCAAATGCGACACAGTAGTCGCAATTGCGACTTCTAATGTGTTCGCAAATGCGGTAGAGTTATCACAAATGCAAACTCTGCCTAGGTCGGGCTCCTTCACAAATGCGAAGTTCGCATTTGCGAACAATATCTCGCAATTGCGAGATCTGCTTCAGCAACCAAAAACACCAGAAATATGGTGTGTTTTCTACTCTCAACCCATGCCTGAAACTCACCTGAGCCCTCGGGGCTCCACTCCGAACACTCACACAAGTCCAACAACATTGTACAAACTTACTCGAGCGATCAAATCGCCGAAATAACACCTAAAACCACGGATTCAACACCAAAACGCATGAAATCCTTAAGAATATTCAAATTCCTATCTTTTCAACCGGACGTCCGAATCACGTCAAATCAGTCCCGTTTCTCACCAAATTTCACAGACAATACTAAAATGTTATATTGGACCTGTACCGCACTTCGGAACCAACATACAGACTCGATACCAACATGATCAAGCATTATTCATTTTCATTAAATCCTTAGAATTTCAGTTTAATAATTTCTAACAAAAATTCAGTACTCGGGTTAGGGAACTAGGAATTCGATTTCGGACATACGCCCAGGTCCCATATTTTTCTACGGACCATACGAGACCGTCAAAACACAAGTCCGGGTCCGTTTACTGAAAATATTGAACAAAGTCAAACTTAGCCTTTTAAGAAAATCTTAGGGAATCAAGTGTGACTATTTCAACCCAAACTGTTCCAAATTCCGAACCAACCATTTCTGCAAGTCATAAATCAGTAAAAGCAAGTACGGGAAGCCTTAACTAGGGGAACATGGTTCTAAAAAGCAAAACGACCAGGCAGGTCGTTACATTTAAGGTGGGTAATATACAAAACTAGGACAATTATGGTAAATAAGTTTCAAATATTATATAGGAAGGAAAAAATCTTTTATCATAATGTAACAAAAGGAAACTAGTTTATATCCTCATAACATCATGGGGCGGATCCACCTCCTTGACAAGTCGTGGGACTTCACCTACTGTATTGATCATAAATAATCACTTTTAAAGCTTCTATTTAAAACATGGTCATAACTGGCTAAAATTGCACTAAATTTTAATTTGAGGCCATGTACTAAAGAGCAACCTTAAGAGTGACTATTTGTGCAAATTGTCCGGATATTGAAGACTACCCTTTAGGCCGATGGGTCATTATTTGGGCTCTGTAGCATTGCCTCAAACGGGGCATTTGCATCTATACCCGTTTTTTGTGTCATGTTTTAACTTGTGCCCGTTTTGCAAAAAATATTGCAGCGTACCCACTTTTTCCGCATAACTTCCGTATACGGGGCTGAAGTAGCAAAGACAATCAAGCAAAACATCAGCATTCTAGTAGACGGGCCTGAAGTTCAGCTCTAGAGCTGAAGTTTTTATTTTGTAACTGGCGAACTTCATCTCTCAGCATTCTAGTAGACGGGCCTGAAGTTCAGCTCTAGAGCTGAAGTTTTTGTTTTTGTAACTGGCGAACTTCAGCTCTAGAGCTGAAGTTTTTGTTGTAACTAGCGAACTTCAACTCTAGAGCTGAAATTTTTATTTTTGTGACTGGTGAACTTCAACTCTAGAGCTGAAGTTTTTATTTTGTAACTGACAAACTTCAGCTCTTGAACTGAAGTTTTTATTTTGTAACTGACGAACATCAGCTCTAGAGCTGAAGTACATTGTTCTTGTGGCAGCAACACCATTTTCATTATCGTCGTCATCGTTGAACACATGAGCAAGCGTTACAAAGCATTTCTGTGTCACTGTCGTCTTTGTCAATCTTACTTACAAGTAACACTGCAATTGATGCTCAAAAATTTAATTTTTGGAATTGAGGTTTCCAACTCATTGTTGTGCAATAAGAAACAAAATGTGATAATGATGCTGGGTGTATTTCTGTGACAAATACATCTATGTGATTCCATTATAATTGAATGGGTACAAAAAAAAAAATAGAGAAGCAGATAGTAAAAAATTGAGCAATGAAGATGAAGGAAGTCAAGCCTTTCACTGGTTAGATGCTAGTATTCAATAATTGAGATAGTGACATTTTTCTCTCTAGTCCAGTGATGGTGATAGAGGAGGAGGAGAAAGGGGGCTGAAGTTGTTTAAAAAGTACGTACAAGTTAAAAGTTTAAAAAAAAATGGGTATAGGTTAAATGGGGGTGACCAAATAGGACGCCCCGTGCAATTTTTACGTATCAGACATGCCATACACTTGGGCCTTATTGGATCTTTTCTGGGCTGGACCTATATGCTATAAAATGGAAAACATTTTTATTAATCCGAAAATGGAAACATCATTTTAAAAAAAATCTTTTCTTTTCCTCTCTTTTTTCTTTTAAAAAAAATAATTCTGGTGCCTTTCTCTTTCACATGGAAGACCTTCCTCATGTCCCTTCCATGATATACAAAAACATGATATCAGGACAGAAAGAAACAATTTTAACATAAGTTCCACTCTCCAATTATCAATAATCTCGACATAGAAAGCCTATTACTACTTAATTATTCGACATACTTACATCGGCAGATATATAATAGTCATCCTCATTGTCTCGTTGCTTAAAAATTAGTTATACCTTTTTTGTACGATTAGCTTTTGATAACTATTGGCACAACTGAAAAAAAAAAAAAAAAAATTCAATATTTTTTTTTTGGTCAAAATAGAAAAAATTTATTTCAACCAAGTATAATATTTACAAGCACACCTGCTCATTGGACTATAGAGACAGGATCCTACAAAAATAAACTGTGAAACCTCTCTTGAACTATCTGTTTTCTGTACTCGTTTCTATAGCTACTCACCTTCTAAGAAGGGTATCAGCAATAGAGACATAAGAGTAAAAGCTTGTAGCTTGGGTATCCTATCAATCTATCTAATTCTTTCTGCCAATTGGAATATCTTTGTCCTACAATGTGTAATTGCAAAGCTATATCTTTCAATATTTCTGTGTGAGGTTTCTGTACTTGTCTGAATCTTCTACTGTTCCTTTCCATCCAAATATGATAAACTGTGGTTGCAAAGAGAAAAGCATAGATCGCAGCTCTGGGATGTTTATTCCTTGTCTTGTTTGCTAGTTCTGTAACTTCTTCCTTCCATGACTTCACTTCCATTGTAGTAGCTTCTGCCATTCTTGAGCCGAGGGTCTCCTGGAAACGGCTTCTCTGCCCCTCGGAATAGAGGTAATGTCTGCGTACATATTACCCTCCCTAGACCTCACTTGTGGGATTACACTGGATTGTTGTTGTTGTTGTTGTTGTAGCTTCTGCCAAATGCTCTTGGAATAGTGGCACTCAAAGAACAGGTGATTGAATGTCTCTTATGAGCTGGTTGAGCATAGAGCACATTTACTTTGTACTTGAATCTCCCATTTTCTAAAAAGGAATATGTTGTGCAATTGAAGGGTTAATACATAAATAAAAAAAACCCTGAACTATACTAAAAATAAAACGCATTTATTTTGTATTTTAATGCTATTAATAAACAAACCTAGAACGTCATGTAAGTAATTCATAGACGTAATACCCACACAAAAAAGAGCATACAATTAGAAAATGAAGGTACTTCAAATTTTCTCCCAAAACAAATAATAATAAACGGTAAGTAAAATATTAATTGCGACGCTTATGTTCTTTAACCTAACAAAAATTAGTTACAACAACCAATTTAATGAGATTATTCCATCATTCCCATACATATCACAGTAACACCACATAAAGATATTCTTCTCATGTATTTTTGATGCATTACGGAAGCTACCATAATTAGAAACTTCATTGGTAGCTCAAAATTGCACCTACTCATTAAAAATATTAGAAGAATTCGTCTAATATCTATCTATCTATCTATCTATCTCTCTCTCTCTCTCTCTCTCATATATATATATATATATATATATATATATATATATATATATATTATTAAAAGCACGAAGGTCCTTAGCAAAATGTTGTTCGCCTTTTTTGCCCTTTAAAAATAAATTTTAAATTGGACAAATTTGTAATTGTGATTTACTTATATTCCTAATATTTAGGACTTTAAAAATCAACTAATTTTTATTTATTAAATTCTTTCTTATTTGAACTAGATAGAAACTCTTAATATTTAGGAATCTAAAATTGAATTTTATTTTACTTGTATAACTTTTTTCCATATTTAAATTGTGTACAACAACAACAACAACGTCCCAGAAGGGTAATATGTACCATAAAAATGCGTAATAAAAATAACAACAATATATGTATGCAGACCTTACCCCTACCCCGAAGGGTAGAGAGGCTGTTTCCAGGAGACCCTCGGCTCAAAAAAGCAACAGGAGATGATATATTAGTACCATAAAAATGCGTAATAAAAATAACAACAATATATAAGAGATATGAAATATGAAATACAAGATACGAAATACGAACTACGAAAATGATGGCTGGTATAGTACAACTAGAAGGTAAAGCCCCGCATCGATAGACGACCAATGACATTCCTAGTCTAACTCCTAACTGGATAGTCTCCCTCTATTGTGCTATAGAAATATTCACTCTCCCCTAACCTACAACATTAATGCTCGACCTCCATAATTCCCTATCAAGGGCCAGGTCCTCAGTAATCCTAAGTCGCGCCATGTCCTGTCTGATCACCTCTCCCCAATACTTCTTAGGTCTTCATCTACCTCTCCGCGTGCCCACTACAGCCAGTCGCTCACACCTCCTCACTGGTGCATCAGTGCTCCTCCTCTGAATGTGCCCGAACCATCTGAGTCTTACTTCCCGCATCTTGTCCTCCATGGGGGCCACACCCACCTTCTCTCGAATATCTTCATTCCTAATCTTATCCATCCTTGTATGCCCGCACATCCACCTCAACATCCTCATCTCTGCTACTTTCATCTTCTGGATGTGTGAGTTCTTTACCGGCCAACATTCAGTTCCATACAACATGGCAGGCCTAACCACTGCTCTATAAAACTTACCTTTTAGTAACGGTGGCACTTTCTTGTCACACAAGACTCCCGACGCTAACCTCCACTTCATCCACCCCACCCCTATACGGTGTGTGACATCCTCGTCAATCTCCCCGATCCCCTGAATAACCGATCCAAGGTACTTGAAACTACCTCTCTTGGGAATGACTTGAGAGTCAAGCCTCACTTCAACTCCCGCTTCCGTCGGCTCAACTCCAAATTTGCACTCGAGGTATTCCGTCTTCGTCCTACTCAACTTGAAACCTTTAGACTCAAGAGCATGTCTCCAAATCTCTAGCCTCTCGTTGACGCCGCCTCTTGTCTCGTCAATTAGAATAATGTCATCAGCAAATAGCATGCACCATGGAACCTCCCCTTGAATATGATGAGTCAGTGCATCCATCACCAGGGCAAATAGGAATGGGCTGAGCGCAGACCCTTGGTGCAACCCCGTAATAACTGGAAAGTGTTCAGAGTCGCCTCCTACTGTCCTAACCCGAGTCTTAGCTCCAGCATACATGTCTTTAATCACCCTAATATAGTCAACCGGGACCCCTTTATTTTTTCAGGTTTTGTTTGAACCATCTTGAGTATTGTTAATATGAATATTTCACATGCGCACAAAGTCTTAAGGTGATTTATAATCTTTAATATAAAAACTAAATAATTAATGATGGATAACATGTATATTATATCAAACACATTAAATAAAATTTTGTCATTTAGTTATTTTTTAATATTTGTAACTTTAAAATTAACAACAAAAAAATATTGCTATAACAATCATGAATATTAAATAAAAAAGTTGCTGCTTGTTTTAAAAGAAATTTTAAATTAAAGAATGGGAATGAACTAAGTTGCATCTTGGGTATATTATCCCATGTTTCGAATGATAAATTCAATCAAAAGTACTATATTGACCATTCAAATTAGACAAAGGAGTTCGGATATAATGATGAACAAGAATTCTACTAATGTTTAGATGTTAGTTTATAGTGAGCTTTGAACAAACTAGAGTTGTATCACTTAAAATTTTGATAAAATCAATGATGGACAATATTTTTCGTATTCAAATTGATAATGAAATTCGTATTCAAAATCAAGACTTATTTCTTTATCTATCTATATGTCATTAACATTATTTATTTATACACTTCTTAAATTTTTATTTTGTAACTCAATTATATTATTTTTTAAATTATATACTTATTGATATAGGTACACGCGCAACGCACGTACACTAAAACTAGTTACTCCAAAAATATAAAAGTATTTAAGTTTCCACCAAATATTGATTGCTTGTCCACTTCTTTTAAAAAGTGGTAAAGACATAATTAGACATATTTTTGGGCAAACAATGGCTCAAAAAGGAATTAACCATTACAATTACAACATCTTAGATTTCTTTTTTCTTTTTCAAAAAAGTCGGGCCCAATAAATTATCTATATTATATTAAAAGGAGGGTAGTGAAGCATGAGGATAAGTCAAGTGGCAAGCTAAAAAGAAGTCACTTGGCAATTTTAAGACAACATTAATAATTTGAACTATAAATAAAAATATAATTAATGGAGGTAGTTCAATGAATCTTATATATAATCTAAATAGATCTTAGACAAATTTAATCTATATATTTTATGTATATCTGTATCTATCTATATTTATATCTATATATTGATCCACTCCTAGATTTTCTTCTATATTAGCTAGAAATATGGAGGTAATATATTAATTAAAAAGTTATAATAGACAAAAATAAAAAACATAGAAAGACGTAAATTTAGATAACCTATGACTATTTATAATTTATACCCTTTGAAGTTTTTGATATTTACATAGACTACCTTTATAGGAGTATAGAACCAAAGTGTGGTTCTTTTGGACTCAAGCGGCGTAAATAGATAAAAAAAAATATTTGGGTACCATTTTATATATAGCGCGGTTATTTACCCCGTTATATCTTAATAGCACGTTTGTCCGTTAAGATATAGCGCGATGAATAACCGTGCTATATTTGAACTAAAAATGGGCGAGAGGTATAGCGCGCATATAGAAGGCGCTATATTATAGAGCGGTCTATATGCGTGCATACCTATATAAAAAATCGTGCCATCTCATTCTCCCGCCGGACGCGAACCAGCAGACCCCCAAAAAACGGAAAATCAGTCCCCCCTCCATTTTTAAAGAAACAAAACTCAGTGGAGCCCACCCTTCCCACAAAAAGTGTATCTTCTCCATATTGTAACAAGATAACACCAGATCTAAGGCGTTACCGCGTAGTGGTTTGCTCGTTTCGACCCCCAAATCATCAAATCTTCTCTGATCACCCAAAAGGTCATCACTTATTTTTAAAATGAATTCTGCATTTTGAGGCCTTAAAACCTCTTTTAGCATCACCTCAATTTGCGTGCACAATCCGGGTGCGTAGCCGGAAAGCCTATATGTAAAAAACTGTGAAAAATGATAAATTTTGACTATAAAATGAACTAATTTGACTTCGGTCAACGTTTTGGGTAAACAGACCCGGACCCATGACTTGACGGTCCCGGAGGATCCGTAAGAAAATATGAGACTTGGGCGTATGCCCGGAATCGAATTTCGAGGTCCTAAGCCCGAAAATTAAATTTTTGAAAGAAATTATTTTCTGAAAAATATAAAGGTTTTGAAAGTGAAATGTTATGTGAAACTGGTGATATCGGGCCCGTATTATAGTTCCGGAGCCCGATACAGGTTCTATGATTTATATGTATTGTCGGTAAAGTTTGGTAAGAAACAGAATCCATTTGACGTGATTCGGACCTAAAATGCAAAATTTGATGTTTAAAGAAGTTTTGAGAAATTTCATTGATTTTGGGGTTTGATTCGATGTTCATGATGTTATTTTGATGATTTGAGTACATGAATAAGTCTGTAGGATGTTTTTGAGGTTGTGTTATGTTCGGTTTGGAGCCCCGAAGGCTCGGATGAGTTTTGGATAGGCCACGGGGTGTATTTTGGACTTAGAAAAATTGCAGAAAATGCGAAGCCTGGCTCGCAAATGCGATATCACAAATACGAGTGGCTTGTCGCAATTGCAAAGGAAGCCCAAGACAGCTCCTTCTCGTAAATGCGAGGAAAACCATCGCAAATGCGATGTCCGCTGGTAATGCTTGAAGTCGCAAATGCGACATGTGGTTCGCAAATGCGAAAGTCCAGTTTTCCTGAAGGGTTCGCAAATGCGAGCCCTCTTTCGCAATTCCCAAGCTAGCAAAGGTCGGGGTTCGTAATTTGCAAACCCCAGTTCGCAATTGCCACATCTGAGACCTGCAACTTTTATACTTAAGCGATTTTTAACCCATTTTCACATCTTTTCAAAACACAAATTCTCTAAGGCGAGTTTTCAAGAACAACTTTTCTTCCAAATCGATTGTAAGTTAATTTTAACTTATTTCCTTCAATCATTAATATCTTTTAACATAATTTCAACTCAAAATCAATGATTTTCATGGTGGAAATTTTGGGTGTTTTGGGTAGAACCTAGGTTTTTTAAAAATTGGGGATATGGACCACGATTTGAGGTCCAATTTCAAAACAAATTATATAATTGGGTTCGTGGGGAAATGTGTAATCGGGTTTTGGTTCGAACCTCGGGTTTTAACCATGTGGGCTCGAGGGCAATTTTTGACTTTTGGATAAAAGTTTTGAAAACTCATTTTCATGCATTAGAATTGATTCATTTAGAGTTTATTGATGTAATTAAGTAACTTGTGACTAGATACGAGCGAATTGGTGGTGGAATCGAGGGGTAAAGTTATAATTGAATCGTGAATTATGTTCGTGGCATCGAGGTAAGTGTTTGGTCTAACCTTAGTTTGAGGGATTAAGAGTCGAGTCCTATTTACTATGTGGTAATTGTTGAGTACGATGTATAGGCATGGTGATGAGTACCTATACGTTGGTGTCTAGCATACCCGTGAGTCCTTATATTGTGATTATCATGACTTTGTTGTATCTTTCATGCCTTGGTGATGGTTTCTAATTGTTGTGTAAAGTTTGTGAAAGGAATTGTGACCTATGGACATCGAGGAGCGTTGGCTCAAGTTGTATAACGAATTGTGAAAGTATAAGTGACAATTGAACCTTTAAAGCATTGGCTCGAGTTGTGAAATGAATTGTGAAAGTATAAGTGATAATTGAACTTCTAGAGCATTGGCTCGAGTTGTGAAGTAAAAGTGAGAAAGAGAAGAGATTATTATGTTACCACCCTTGCCGGGCTATTGTTGTTTTATTTGTTATCTCTCTTGTCGGGATGTTGATGTTATTGATGTTGTTCCCTTGCCGGGATTTAATTGTTGAATTCTTGTTCCCTTGCCGATTGTAATTTTATTTATTCCCTTTCCCTAGTGTTTGTGATTGTTGTTTGGGTGAGGAAGAGAGTTAAAACACGAAGGGTGATGTTGTGCATTATTTTGTGAGAAAAGAGTGTAAAGCACGAAAGGTGTATGATTTGTGAAGAAAGAGTGTAAAGCACGAAGGTTGATGTCGTGCCGCACGATGTACCAATATGTGCCTATTATATTGATTATATGGTGAGGAAAGAGAGTTAAAGCACGAAGGGTGATGTCGTGCACATTTCCATTACTTGTTTTCTTTGGTGAGGACGAGAGTGTAGACATATAGAATTTATTGGGTCTAGTCCATACAAATTTTGGATTAATTCAATTTGGTAGAATAATTAATTTGGTTTTTACAAATTAAATAACTCCATTTTATTATTTTCAGGCCCAAAGTCCATTTCATCTTAAGACTCAGACTCGTGCCATGTGACATGGCATATCCAGTCAAACTCCAGGTCAATAAGGTGACGCCACATGTTAAATAATGTGGCAATCCAAGTCAAAAAGTAAGAACCAACCACAAGTCACCAAGTGGCTAAAATGACATGGGCCATTTAGAATCAAGCAAGATATTTCTTATGTAGCTTGACTGTCCATCCTCTACAACTATAAATAGAGGGGTTATATAACTCTCAAGATATTGAGAGTCGGAGAAGAACACTCCGCAATTGGTGAAGGCATCCACAAACGGAGAGATCAATCATCAAGTGCTTAGTTCTTCAACAAAGGAATGATCAACGAAGTTCTTCCTGGAGATCAACCCGCAACATCAAAGTGCTCCTCGACATTCTTGGCGATTAAATACATCACAAGGAGGTCTGCATCATCCTACATTCGAGAAAGACTCTTCTCAAGCCCTCGAATCACGGAGAATTTTAGAGAGGAAAATCAAGGGATACATAAAATGTACTCAGAAATACTTATCAATGAAATCACTTTTTCTTTATATTATTTTTGTTGCAGTTTATTTTTCGTATTACGAAAATTTGTTGCGAACAAATTTTGGCATACCCAGTGGGACCAGTTCTGCCCTTCATCTTTCCTTCTTGCATGTTGAAAAATACAAACTTCATATCTACTGCTACAATGGTCTTCCTCAAGTGTGATGTTCCATGCAAAGATGCTACTGTTGCCGCATCCGCTGAGCTCAGTCATGTTGGCCCAATCACTCGAAGCAAGTTCAAGGCTAGTGGCTTGGATGGATCTGAATACTTCGCCTCCTTGGAGATGGCAAAGAAAAGCAGATCTCATATGACGTTCGCAACCGCAATCTCTGGGAGAAACACCCCATTCTCGATGTTTGACGAACTTTCTCAAACAACCTCAAACTTTGGCGGATTTGAGGATTTGGTGGATTCTTCAGTTTTGACGAAAGTCAATGACTTGATGACTTATGCAACTAATGTGGATGAAAAGTTTGCCATGATGGAACAGACTATAGAGATTTTGAAGAAATCTGTTAAAGATAAAGACCTTCAAATCACTCAACCCATGAACAAATTGGAGGCCTATGCACCTAGAGAGTCGAGCCTTGTCCCTCCTCGTTCACCTGTCTTCACCTCCCAAAAAAAATATTGTTGAGGAGTCATTTGCAAAGTTAAACATTCAAAAGGAAAAGTAATCTACTTCAGTTGTGGTGTTATCTGTCCAACAATTGAAAGACATGATAACAAATACCATTAGAGCTCAATATGTCGGGTCATCGCAAAGTTCATTGTACTACTCTAAGCCTTATACTAAGAGGATTGATTGTTTAACCATGCCAACCAATTTTCAACCACCAAAGCTACATCAATTTGATGGCAAAAGGAACCCAAGGCAACATATTGCCCACTTTGTCTAGACTTGTAGCAATGCTAGAACGCATGGTGACCTTTTGATAAAACAATTTGTTCGTTCTCTGAAAGGGAACGCATTTGACTGGTATATTAACTTGGATCCCGAGTCCATTAATAGCTAGGAGCAACTTGAGAAGGAATTCCTCAACCGTTTTTACAGTACCCGAAGAACTGTAAGCATGATAAAGTTGACAGGCACCAAGCAAAGGAAGGACGAGACCATGGTGGATTACATTAATCATTGGAGGGCATTAAGTTTGGACTGAAAAGATCGCCTTTCAGAAATATCTGTTGTGGAGATGTGCATTCAAGGAATGCATTGGGGACTATTGTACATCCTACAAGGAATCAAACCGCGAACTTTTGAAGAACTTGCAACATGAGCGCACGACATGGAGTTAAGCATCGCAAGTCATGGAAAGGCATTTCCATTTGCTGATCAAAAGGATTTCAAGAAAAATGTTGTATCAAAGAACCAAACCAAAGAATCAATGGCGGTGAAAGCAACTTCGGTGAAGGTCACTACTAAGCAAAAAGTGAAGGAGGATAGGACCCCGAGTCAATATCCCAAAGAGGAGAAGCATCGTCCCACCTTGAAGGAATTAGAGGCGAAGGTTTAGCCATTTCCAGATTCAGACGTACCCAAAATCCTTGATGAACTGCTGGATAAGAAAGTCATCGATCTCCCTGAATCAAAAAGGCCAGAGGAAATTGGCAAAGTTGGCAATCCAAAATATTGAAAGTTTCATCATGTCATTAGCCACCCTACAGAGAAATGCTTCGTCTTGAAGGAGAAAATTATGGCTCTTGTAAGTGAAGGAAAAATCATCATAGACGTGGATGAAATAGCATAAGCAAATCATGCCAGTATCGTGCTCAAGGAAAAGAAATGTTCAAAGTTGCATAACGTGTCAAGCACTGCCTTCTTACAATTTGGAAGTTTCGAGCCCGTTGAAGTTGATCTTCCAAGGAAACTCTTGAAGGTTCACTAGAGCTAGACAATCACTCCAAATACAAAGACGATGAGGGTTGGATTCTAGTCACTCACAAGAAGCGAAAACATCAGGCAGTTTTGAGGCTACAAGTTCCTAATTCAAGAGCGATGATGAGCAATACAGATAGGCTACAGTCACCAAGAAATATCAAATTTTATACTAGCAAGATTAATAGTGTCTTATCGTCGAAGCTCCGAAAGCCCATCACATTGCAAGAATTCTTTCCAGGAAAATTGCTTCATGGAGGTCACGTTGGTGCAACTCATGTACTTTCTAGTACTGACGAAAACACAAGAACATCATGATAACGGAAAAGTTATCACATGTTGTGCAACAATTTCATTTACAGATGATGACTTGTTGCTAGGGTCTAAGCCACATAACAGACCTTTGTTTGTTGTAGGGTCCATTCGGGAACAACATCTCAATCGCATACTTGTTGATGATGGTTCGGCTATCAACATCATGCCGAAGATGGTGCTAAAAAATCTAGGGATCTCTATCAATGAGCTATCCAAATCTAACCTAACAATCCATTGGTGGGATAAATTCAAACACCCTGATTCACGTCATAGATGCTAAAACATCATACAACTTGTTGCTTGGACATCCTTGGATTCATGAGAATGGGGTTGTATCATCTACTTTGCATTAATGTATGAAGTACAAAAGAGATGGTGAGATAGTCAAAATTGATGCAGACATCAAGCCTTTCACTGAGATGGAGTCATACTTTGCAGATGCAAAATTCTACCTAGATTCTTGTGAGCTGAAAGTGGAGAAACCATCTTCAGATGAAGAAGCTGGTGTTAAGTCAGAAGAGGAAAATGAGGCTCAATGGACTACCACCAAGATGCCTAAGAAGGGAACGAAAGAAGTCTTCATTAAGATATCATCATCTGAAGGTGACATACAGACAAAGACTGAGGAGCATCTGGTTTTTCGCTATGTTCTACGTGAGCGTCGAAAGAAAGGGTCACCTTTGCTACAGGAATGTACCCCAAAGAAGCAAATGAGTCACAAATATATCCAACATTTGAAGGAGCATATGACTATCCCAGTTGCACAAATCCCATCCGTGATGGGTGAGTCTGCTAAAGGCAATCTTCAAGCTGATAAAATAAAAGGGCACTATGATCCTAAGGCCTTCATACTGCTTGAAAAGTCTGGTTATGACTTCTCCAATCCATCACAACTCGGAGAACTCAAAGATGAAGTCATTGGTGAAAAGATACATGGGCTCAATGGGTCCCAAATGAAGTTGAGAAAGCAAGGGCACTACGTCGCCACTCCAACGTTTGGGTTGGGGTTCATTTTGGCAGAGCCTCTTCGAATTTCATCAAAGAGATAGCTTCATCACAATACTCCTCGGTAGAGGAGATGAAGGAAGTTAAGGGCAAGAAAATAAAAAAAACGGGCTTCGGTATTTAATCGCATTGGAGGCTCAACCCCTCCAGTCTCGGTATTTGAAAGGCTAAGTCATAAAGGTGAACGTGTTTCTTCCAAACATATAAAAGAAGTTTCCACTACCTCAAAGACCTCTGTCTTTTGTCGCCTAGGGACCACAAGGAAGTCTACATCTAGAAAGATACTGTCAAAATACAAGGAGCAAGTCCATGCGGAGCGGGATCATTTTGAGGTTGTTGCTGACAAAGAAATCGGTAGTGCTTTCCCATCACATATGAAAAGTAAGTCTATTCTATTGATATCCATAGATGGTCCACTGAAGGTGCAAAGGAGAACCATTGTTTACACTTTCCAACCTCATAAAAAGAAAAGAAAGAGAAAGAAGCCATGCCGACCATCCAAGGAAGTCAAAGAGAAAAGTCAGACTTTGTGGAAACATCCTATCACATAACTATGGAAGATAGACCATGACTTAATGTCGATGATGAAGTACATGAGGTTCCCCCTCAACTAGAATATGGCGGGCAATCAACTGTGGATGAGCTTAAGGAACTCAATTTAGGTACTCCGAAAGATCCACGTCTCACCTTTATTAGTGCGCTGCTTACGCCTCAAGAGGAGGAGGAATACTCTAAGTTATTGACCGAGTACAAAGATGTCTTCGCTTGGTCGTATAAAGAAATTCCTGGTCTTAGTCCTAAGGTAGTTGGTCATCATTTAGGGATCAAAAGTGGAGCACGCCCTGTGAAGCAGTCACAACGCATGTTTAGACCCGAGCTTGTATCACAAATTGAAGTCGAAGTCAACAAGCTCATCGAGGCAGGATTTATTCGAGAGGTGAAATACCCATCATGGATATCGAATATTGTACCTGTCAAGAAGAAAAATGGTCAAATACGTGTTTGTGTTGACTTTCGAGACCTAAACAAGGCATGCCCAAAAGATGACTTCCCGCTACCAATTATTGAACTCATGGTTGATGCTACAACAGGGCATGAAGCTATGTTATTCATGGATGGGTCCTCCGGATATAATCAAATCAGAATGTCTCCAAAAGATGAAAAGTGTACTGCTTTCCGAACTCCAAAAGGGATATATTGCTACAAAGTGATGCCCTTCGGTCTGAAGAATGATGGTGCCACCTACCAACGCGCGATGAAAAACATCTTTGACGACATGCTTCATAAGAGGGTTGAATGCTACGTCGATGACTTAGTGGTGAAGATGAAGAGTAGGTGTTACCACCTTGAAGACCTTCGAATTATTTTTGAAAGGTTAAGAAAATTCGAGCTGAAGATGAATCCACTCAAGTGTGCATTTGGAGTTACCTGAGGAAAGTTTCTTGGCTTTATTATGCGTCATCATGGAATTGAAGTTAATCCTGCAAAGATTGACGCCATTCAGAAAATGCCCGAGCCAAAGAACTTGAGAGAGATTCGAAGTCTACAAGGAAACTTAGCATTCATCCGGAGGTTCATCTCTAATCTATCCGGACAGTGTCAACCCTTCAATCATCTTTTGAGGAAGGATATCCCTTTTCATTGGGATTAGTCATGTCAAAATGCTTTTGAAATCATCAAAACATACTTGCTGAATCCACCTATGTTAGGGGCGCCAATACTTGGGAAGCCATTGATACTCTACATCGCGGCACAGGAACATTCGCTTGGAGCACTACTTGCTCAAGAGAATGAGGAAGGTAAGGAACAAGCCTTGTACTACCTTAGTCTTACTCTGATAGGAGCTGAGTTGAACTATACACCTATTGAGAAACTATATTTAGCGTAACTTTATGCAATAAAGAAGCTAAGGCATTATTTTGAAGCATACACCATCAAACTCATCTCTCGTGCTGATCCCGTGAAGTTTGTGATGACTCGACCTGTTCTTTCTGGACACCTAGCAAGGTTGTCCATATTGTTTAACTAATATGAGATCACATACACACCTTAAAAAGCTGTGAAAGGACAAGCACTAGCCAATTTTCTGGCTAATCACCCTTTTTCGGCAGAATGGGAGCTTTCAGATCAGTTTTCAGATGAAGATGTTTTGTTCATCGAAGAATTTCCACCATGGACAATGTTCTTTGGTGGATATGCACGTTGCAATAGTGCGGGGGCAGGTGTTGTGTTGATCTCTCCCGAAAGACAAGTCTTGCCATTCTCCTTTGTTTTAGGTGAAACATGCTCTAACAATACTGCAGAGAGCTTTGATCGTCGGTCTCGAAATGGCATTAGAAATGAAGATTCTACAGCTGGAGATCTACGTCGACTCTAAGTTGATCATCAACCAACTTTTGGGGAGTTACGAGGTAAAGAAAGAAGATATATTGTCATACCATGAATACGCTTCTGGTTTACTTGAAAAATTTGACCGAGTGTTCTTAAACCACGTCCCAAGAGAAGAAAATCGCAAGCCTGATGCTTTGGCCAACTTGGCCAAGACGAAGGCACTTGGAGAGAGTGGGTCAACAAAGGTATTATGTGTGTCATCGATGGGTTATTCCTAGACTTCTGGATCTTTAAGTCAACAAAAGCCATCATACGTCTGTTTGAGTGATTGAAGAAGAAGATTGGAGGCAACCATTGATAGAGTACCTTGAACATGGAAAGTTACCTGAATATCCGCGACAAAGAACAGACATCAAACAAAGAGCACCGCGATTCATCTTCTATAAGGGGACATTGCTTCGACGCTCTTTTGAAGGACTGTTCTTGCGATGTCTTGACAAAGAAGAAGCCCGCCAAGCGATGGAGGAAACACATTCTAGCTCATGTGGAGCACACCAATCTGGTCCCAAGCTCCATTTTCGCATCAAAAGGATAGGCTTCTATTGGGCAACAATGGTGAAGGATTGCATGGATCATGCCAAAAGATGTCAAGCGTGTCAATTTCATGCCAACTACATCCACCAACCTCCAGAGCCTCTTCACCCAACTGTAGCTTCATGGCCTTTTGATGCATGAGGACTTGATATTGTTGGACCATTTCCAAAGTCATCAAAGGGATAGATGTACATATTGGCCGCTACAGACTACTTCTCTAAATAGGCGGAAGATGTTCCACTCAAGGAGGTGAAAAAGGAAATCCTTGTCGATTTTATCAATTCATATATAATTTTTAGGTATGGCATACCAAGATACATAATCACTGATAATGGAACACCATTCGATAACAAGCTCGTGAAGAGTCTTTTCAAAATGTTCAGTTTCAAACAACATAAGTCTTCAATGTATAATGCACCTGCCAACGGCCTTGCTGAAGCTTTTAACAAGACACTTGGTAACCTTTTGAAGAAAGTTGTTGTAAAGAACACGAGAGACTGGCATGAGAGAATTGGTGAAGCTTTGTGGGCATACCGGACAACCTTCAGAACTGCTATACAAGTAACTCCTTACTCTTTGGTGTATGGCGTAGAAGCAGTCCTGCCGTTGGAGCAACAAATTCCATCATTGAGGATAGCAATCCAAGAAGGACTCACATTCGAAGAGAATGATCAACTTCGCCTAGCAGAGTTAGAGGCAATGGATGAGAAAAGATTGGGAGCGCAACAAAAATTTGAATGCTATCAAGCTCGACTAGCTAGAGCCTTCAACAAGAAAGTGCAGCCACAATCATTCCAAGTGGGAGACTTAGTCCTAGCTGTTTGACGACCCATAATCCTCAACAAATGCATAGGTGACAAGTTTACCTCAAAATGGGATGGGCCATATGTTGTGAAAGAAACCTATTCAAGTGGCGCATACAGAATTGTCGATAAGGATGGTCTCAGAGTTGGTCCGATCAACGGAAAATTTCTGAAGCAGTACTTCCCATGAAAGTCACCTATGCTCCTTGATGTACGAGCCTAAATTGCAAGTCATGATGCTCCTTGATGCATGAGCCTAAACTGCATGTTGCTACACTCCTAGCCCGCATGAGTCAAAACTGTGTACTGCAAAAAAAAAAGAGTCTGCTAGGTTGAAAACTTCGAAAGAGGCATCTTGGGCAAAAGTCAAGACAAAAAGAAACTCATCCCTCTGAACTACATTATCACTTGATCCTTTTCACCGAGGTATGTAGGCAGCTTAGAGTTTTATTCTAAGTTCAGTCGCATGAGTTTTAAAAAAATAAAAGTTTGGTGTCATCGGATCAATACAGTAATTCTGCCAAGTGTAGAGGCACGTATCTATAAGGAAAAGAAGATGATTTGTGTTGAAATATAATAGATATTTTATTGCTTCAATAGTAAAAAAGTGGATATATTCAAAAATGTAGAGACAAAAGGAACTAGACATTTTTCTATACAAAAGCCTAAATCATGAAGATGATCATAAACTAGGCTTTGTTGCTGACGCGCCTTAAATGCCTTTCCGTATGACGTCTCCACATTTGATGTCATTCCTGATGTATGTCTCTCGTGCTCAGTAGTTGTGATGATCTCTTGACCACATATATTGTTGTTAGACCTCGAGCATGATAGTTTGCTTCTCTTGTGCAAGTGTGTTGAAGGTCCCACATATGAGAAGTCGTCTCTCTTGAAAAACCTTTAATCAGCATGGGAGCCGCCATTGATGAACTTTAACACTATCCACAAATCAAATGCAACATTTGTTAAAGGGTTGACTCCGCATCTTGTATGAAACCTCAGTCTGATATCTGAACCCTTTGAGCTCCTTCGCAACTCTGCAAAAGGAATAAACAAGAGATAAAATTTGTGAAGCATGGTACTTGAAGTTATTATATGCAAGAATGTAGAGTCAATCTCAAAATAGACAACTCAGAGAGAATGAAGCCTTGATATTCGGCATGGTTATATTTCATCACATCTAAATATCATATAATCAAGCCATTTATGGTCTAGACATCCGTAGCCCAAGCTAGGAATTTTTCCGCAGGTGTGCACAAAGTAGGAAATTGAGCTTAACGGACGTCTCGATCAAATTCGAAAAGCCACTGCAGTCCATCTAAAATTTGTTCTACCTTTAACTTTTCAGATGTTGTATCTGCATGTACCTAGTGTCAAACAACACAAACCGTTTGTGATTTGGAGGCTTCAAGTTCAAAATATGATTTTATTTCCGCCGGAACTACACGAATCAAAAAGTTTACTGCTGTTAGGTGAACTTTGAGAATTTTCTGCTTCTAGCTAAAAATGGGTTATTCCATGAAATTAATACGTGTTGTAGGTCTCTGAGTTTACTTTCTGATGGTACAAACGGATTATAATTCGGAGATTCATAGCTTAAGATATGAAGTTTTCTACAAACATACGCAAAGCTGGATCGCAAGTGTGGCAGACATTAGGAGCAATTTCAAACTACTGTTGTAGGCAATCCAAATGGAGTTCGTACATGATATCTTCAAGTATTATATAAATTGTAGTGTTCTTTCCGATGGCATAGATGGCTTGAAATTCCAACACTTGTAGATCAAGATATGAATTTTTCCACGAGTGCGCACAAAGCTGAATAGTGAGTTCGGCAGACAGGTGGGTCAATTTCAAAATATTGTTGCGGCTAATCTGCTAGGAATCCTTCCATGATATTTTGGAAATTTCCTTATTTATGAGTCTTCTTTCCAGTGACGCAGATGGCTAGTTATTTGGATGTTCCTAGCTTGAGATATGTGCGTTCTACGTATAGCATGCAGTGCTATGAAGCCGTAATGACAGACTTGTGCATCGCCTTCAAAAGTTCATTCCGACTTGTCCTGATGGAATTTGGCCCTAAATTTTGGATATGTCGATGTGGTGCAAGTTTTGATTCTGCAAAACTAAGCGGATTGCAGTTTGGACACGCCTAGATTGAGGTACAATTTTTTTTCAATGCGAGCATGAAATGCTAGAGATGCGCCAAGTGCTTGTTCGCCGATGTTGGAAAGGCCTACTCTTTGGAAAGGCCTACTCCATATGTCTCTCTCTCCAAGACACAACAAATAGGCGAGTTGTTCGCTAGCAATATTGTATCTCATTAGGGATATCAAAGACCGCCAGTACTCTCGCAAAAACTTGCAAAAGAAAACTATTGTCGAAATTCTCGATGCCAACAACAGGAAGTTTATGTGGATATGGTACCAGTAGCACGATGCTTCAATAGCATGATGCTTTAGTTCGACTGATGGATACAATGCTAGTGATACGAAGCTGTTAATCCCACATGATTGATTGGTGCCAATGACACAAAGCTTTGATTCAACAAGTACCAGTGTCAATGACACAACGCTTCAATGCGGATGGTGAGCATTATGACGTGCACTTCTCCGTCAAATCTCGATGGATCATATGCTTCATGAACCTACAAAAAAGGAGTGGTGATCATCCCCGTATTCTCATGATGCATATTGGAGAACTCGTCATGTATATCATCTCTGAGCCTGCAACAAAAAAAGGGAGAAAAAAAGTATGTTACCCGAACAATCCTCTCGATTCTGGCGCTTGATTGATCAAAGATTTGTTGCGTCTGGATCAAAATGGAGCTTTGACTTTTATATATGTTGTGAATGACCGAGTCTTCTTACCAACGGTGTAAACAGCTTTTAGTTTGGATGCTCCTATCTTGAGATATGCATTGTTTTAGCAAGAGCATGCAAAACTGAAATGTCGAGCGCGACAGAACTTGGACCAAGTTTTGGAAGCTCACCTGAGATGATACAATACAAACTCAAATCCAAATTTTTAATATGTTGTATTACTCCGAGTCTAGTTTCTGCAGACGCAAACCGCTTGTGATTTCGGCATTCCTATACCAAGATATAATTTTTTTGGTTAAGACGCGCAAAGCTGAATTTCCTCGTAGTAGCTGCGAAAAAAAGGTTAGGAGAATCGAGAGACGGAATTGCGTTGCCAACTATTGAAGAGTACCTTTAAAACCAACCAAAAAGTAGTATTGTCGCTTTCATCAAAGAGCGGAGGACTACTGTTATGGTAAGGATACCAGCAAGGAAGAAATTAAGGAAATTCTTGGTGTTCAAGCTACTGACATGTGCAAATAAGGAAATATCATGTCCGATTTGTACATGAATAGGTTTGAAACTAGGAATTCAAATAAGGAAAGGAAAATTATTGTCAGCCCAAGTGTTGTTACGGAAAAGTGGGAAAAGCTTTAAAATTTTCTATATTTGATGCCACTGGATAGTAAAATTTTCCATAATTGTGATAGTCAAGTTATTAATGTTGGATTCATGTTGTACGATCTTATAGAAGAAGACAGGAGGAGTGGGGGAAAATGCCAGTAGTTTGGTTTTCTTTAAAGAGATCACTACAGTGCAAATCAGAGCTAAGAGATGTTCATGACCCAAGAACTGATGGCAAAAAAATAAATTTAAGCAAAATATCGACGAAAAAGGTAGTAAGTAGATCAGGTTGTTCAAGGTCATTTGCAAATCTGAAAGATGTTATACATGGAAGTAAAAGACATATGGAGAAGCCACCATTACAAAGTTCAAGATCTATTGGAACCAAGTAAGCAGAAGGAAAGGCTAAAGAAGCTCTAAAGAGTAGCATCAAGATCTCCATCCATATCAGCAATCATCGGTTGTGGTCAAATTCCAAAGGCAAACTCAAATTATAGGCAGGCGGCTTCAAATCTTCCGTTCGTAATAACCCAACACCAAATCCTGGTTCGTGACGACGTTCAAATAGTTCGTGACGTACTACAAATCTGAAATCCGTCAAGTTCAAGATCAAGATCAATCTCTCAAACTCTTGAACCATCGTCCATGAGGAGAAGAATCAGAGGACTACATCTCTTTAGATTTAGAGATATTTTAGAGATTGTAATCCCATCACTTGAAATAGAATATAATATTTGTCGCTATATTTCTTGTCTTGATTATTATTGTTTAGGAGCGAAATTTAGTTCTACAGCCAAAGTATTGGAAGGTTAATTTTTGTTTGGAGTTTGTATTTAGCATTTCACATAAATGTGAAACTCGATAAAAGTTCAGATTTGACCAGTAGAAGTCACCACAAGTGCTGAAACAAAAATATCAACGTTCACGGGTACTTCAAGTCTCGTCGTTCGTTTCAGCAAGCCTACACCGCAACCAACCTTGAAGTAGGGAGCATCTGTAGACATAAAATTTATTGGGTCTAGTCCATACAAAATTTGGATTAATTCAATTGGGTTGAATAATTAATTTGGGCTTTACAAATTAAATAATTCCATTTTATTATTTTCAGGCCCAAAGTAAATTTCATCTTAAGGCCCAGACTCATGCCATGTGACATGGAATATCCATTCAAACTCCAGGCCAATAAGGTGACGCCACGTGTTAAATAATGTGGCAATCCAAGTCAAAAAGTAAGAACCAACCACAAGTCGCCAAGTGGCTAAAATAACATGGGCCAATCAGAATCAAGCAAGAGATTTCTTATGTAGTTTGACTATCCATGCTCTACAACTATAAATAGAGGGGTTACATAACTCTCAGGACATTGAGAGTTGGAGAAGAACACTCCGCAATTGGTGAAGGCATCCACAAACAGAGAGATCAATCATTAAGTGCTTAGTTCTTCAACAAAGGATTGATCAACGGAGTTCTTCCTGGAGATCAACCCGCAACAACAAAGTGCTCCTCGACGTTCTTGGCGATTAAATACATTATAAGGAGGTCTGCATCATCCTACATTTGAGAAAGACGCTTCTCAATCCCTCGAATCACGGAGAATTTTAGCGAGAAGAATCAAGGGATACATAAAATTGTACTTAGAAATACTTATCAATAAAATCACTTTTTCTTTATATTATTTTTGTTGCAGTTTATTTTTCGTATTACGAAATTTTTTTGCGAACAGAGAGTAAAAGCACGAAGGGTGATGTTGTGCATTTATTGATTTCTGGTTCTTTTGTTAATATCCGAGATATATTGCTTCTTTCATTTACCTGTTGTCTTTCTATTCAGACATTCTATTGTTTTTCTTCCGCTTAATTAAATATTCCGTTGTTTATACGTTATTGCTTTATGTTTGTTAAAAGAAATAATTGGAAAATGAATTAATTAATTTAAAGGATTGGCTTGCATAGCTCACTTTAGTAGGCGCCATCACGACTTCCGAGGGTGGAAAAATCCGGGTCATGACATCTTCACCTTTCAAAAAATTGTAAATCGCGGTATTCCGACTTACTTTTTGTTAAAACTCATGTATAAAAAATGCGTATTAGTTGTTTTTTACTGTAGTCTATGTTTTTCGTGATTATTTTATGATTTCGTTAATCTTTTATTTTTATCCGGATTAGATTATTTTTGTGCTAAATAATTAGTAAAATAGAGAAATTGTTATTTTATGAATAATTAATGTTATTAGTGGTTATAAAAAGTGTTTATTAGTTATTTTTACTGTGGTATATATATTTTCGTGATTGTTTTCTAATTAAATTAATTTTTTATTTTTTATCCAGATTAGATTATTTATGTGCTAAAAGATTGGTACAATAGATAAATTATTATTTTATGAATAATTAATGTTATTTAGATTTTATTATTGTACATATATTAATATGTGACTTTATTGTTTTTTAGTTCCTTTTAGTGTTATGTTGTGCCCGTAATTTTAATAGTGCCCGTAATTGTAATGTAGTACTCTTTAGCGCAGTAAAATGTAGTGTCCTTTAGTGTAGTATCTTGGTAGTTATTGAAATTAATCATTTAATTATCTATTAACCCAAAAAATAGATGATAGTTCATGCCCAAAATCTCTCGAATTTTAGTCAGCAAATGTGAACGACCCGATCGGTCGTTTTGCCTTTTAGAACCTCGTTCCCTTAAATAAAACTCCCATGCTTGCTTTAGCTAATTTATGACTTGCGGGGATGGTTGGTTCGGGATTTGGAAGAGTTTGGAGTGAAATATGCCCATTTGATTCCTTAGGATTTTCTTAAAAAGCTAAGTTTGACCTTGGTCAACATTTTAAGCAAACTGACCCAGATTCATGATTTGACGGTCCCGTAGGGTCCTTAGGAAAATATGGGACCTGGGCGTATGCCCAGAATTGAATTCTGAGATTCCAAACCCGAGTAATAAATTTTTATTAGAAATTATTAATCTAAAGTTTTAAGGATTTAAAGAAACTAACTAATGATTGATTTCATGGGTATCGGGCTCGTATGTTGGTTCCAAAGCCCGGAACAGGTCCGATATATCATTTAAGACTTGCCCGCAAAATTTGGTGTCAATCCGAGTAGTTTAAGAACGTTTTTGCCCGTTAGAGAAAAATTAAGAACTTGAAGTTCATAAGTTTGATTCATTTGGTTTTAGGGAGTGATTCTTAGATTTAACATTGTTTCGGGTGTTCCAAAGGTTCGAGTTGTTCCATTTTGTGATTTCAGACTTGTTGGTATGTTCGGGCAGGGCTCGGGAGCCCCGAGCGTCAATCGGACGAGGCTCGAGTGAAATTGAAATTTTTTAGAAGAGCTGAAGCTGCTGCTTCTGTCATAACCGCACCTGCGGTTGGTGATCATCGCAGATGCGGCCCAGGGCAGGCTAGGTCAGGAACCGCAGAAGCGGCTCCCAAGCCGCAGAAGCGGCTCCCAAGCCGCAGAAGCGGCTCCGTAGATGCAACCTCAAGACCGCAGAAACGGTCCCAGCTCTTTTAGCCCATTTCGCAGATGCGGTCCATTTCTCGCAGATGCGGGACCGCAGATGCGGCCCCCTAACTGCAGATGCCGAAAGCGCTGAAGTATTGAGGTTCATTTAATACGAGTTCTAAGTCATTTTCATCACTTTTTCACTCTTCCATTGGCGATTTTAGAGCTTTTGAGAGAAGATATTCACCTAGCAACTTGAGGTAAGTGTGTTCTACCTATTTCTAGTTTAATAATCATGTCTTAGGTAGATTAAACACTAGTATTAAGGTGAAATAATGGGGTTAGAGCAAAAAATCTAGGATTTTAGTAAAAATTAGATTTAACCATGAAATTTGCTATGGAATAAATTAGAAATCATATATTATCGATCCTTAGGTTATAGAGAACAACTTCATTCGAAAAATTTCAGAATCCGGGCACATGGGCCCGGGATCGGATTTTAGGAAACTTGTGTTACAGGTTGGGAAATTGCTTAAATAGCTAGAATTCGATTTTGTGAACCTATATTGACTAGTTCTTACCTCATTTAACTAGTTTGGGATAGTTCAGCTTTGAATTGAGGGCTTGGACTCGTTCTTGGTATTAGAAGTGCACTTTGGAGCGAGGTGAGTCTCCTTTCTAACCTTGTAAGATGGAATTGTCCCCATAGGTGTAATAATTAAATTATTGCTATTATATGTGGGGGCTACATACTGTCACGACCCGGATTTTACACCCTCGAGAGTTGTGATAGCGCCTACTAGTGAAAGCTAGGTAAGCCAAATTATCCTAATTACTTAACCTTTTCCAGTTTTAAACCATTATCAGTGATGAGTAGATATCATGCAAATAGCGAAAATAATTAAGCGGAAGACAAAATATGACAATTTATCTTAATAAAAAACTGCTGAAGTCTAAATACAACTCTACCCAGGATTTGGTGTCACAGCTTCACAGACGGTCTAAGAATACTACATACAAAGTCTGAAAGATAAAATAAACATTGTTTCTGAAATGAATAAAGGAAACAGGATAAAGCAAAAGATAGGAGGTGAGGCCAAGGCCCGCGGACGTCTGCAGGACTACCTCATATCGCCTGTGTGGACTGAAGACAACACCCTCACTGCGGTCCAAGCACTCTGGTATCAGTATCTGCACACAGTGTAGAGTGTAGTATCAGCACAACCGACCCCATGTGCTGGAAAATGCCTAGCCTAAACTCGGTGAAGTAATGACGAGGCTAGGACCAGACTACCAAATAAACCTGTGCAATATAGCGTACAAAATAATAGGAAACAGATAACAATGATGGCAACAATGATCAACCAGTGATATAAATAGTAGGCAACAAGAACACCATAAATGTTTCTCAACAAATAATAGATACAAGTGCAATCAATTTATCAAGTCCTTCAAATGTAAATCTTTCGCCTATAAATCCTTCAAGTAATAATCTCTAAGATAATATGTTTTTCAATGAATATATTTCGAATATATTTCCTTTAAATAAACTATCTTTCAAATAAGCATCTTTCGAATATAATTCTTTCGAGTAAATATCACCTTGTGACGCCTCATTCACTTAACATAAGTAGAGTACAACTTTCAACCCAATTAGGAAATCAACAAGAAAAGATAAAGTTATTTTTAGAAATCATTTGATAAAGAAGATACCCTTTTCAATTAAAGTACAATATCGAATGAATCCTTTACTTTTAATATGAGAAATCAATAAATCAATACATAGTAGAAATTCCTTTTAAAGTAAAGTACAACCTCAAACGGTTTAAGAAAAATTTAGTTGGGAAATCAATTGAGTTAAAAATGTGACAATTGTTGAAATTTGGAGTATTGAAAATATATAAAAAAAGAAGAAGGTAAAAATAGAATATCAAGAGAATTATAAAGCAATAAAAATCCAACCACTACCAAGAATAAGGAAAAGATTTCACTTTCTTTCACATCTTGTTGCAGGCGTGCAACCCGATCCCATTTCCTGTATCTCATGGCAGGTGTGCCACCCGCTCCCATTTCATGTATCTCGTGGTAGTCGTACCACCCGCTCCCATTTTATTATATCTTGTGGTAGGCGTACCACCCGCTCCCATTTCATTATATCTTGTGGTAGGCGTACCACCCGCTCCCATTTCATTATATATTGTGGTAGGCATACCACCCGTTCCCATTTCATTATACATTGTGGTAGGCATACCACCCGCTCCCATTTCATTATATCTTGTGGTAGGCGTACCACCCACTCCCAGTTACAAGCCAACAATAACCACAAGGAATCCCGGCAAAGGAACAATAGCAATATAATAACTTCCCGGCAAGGGAACAATGATATTTCAACAAAGTCCTGGCAAGGGAACAATACTATCAAAACAAACATCCCAGCAAGGGAACAATGGTGATGATAACATATGAAGCGCAATAAACCACAACAGAGTCATAACAATTATAATACAAGACTCACGAACATGCTTGACACCAACGTATAGATACTCTTCACCATGCCTATACGTCGTACTCCACAATTAACATGTAAAAAATAAGACACAACTTCTAATCCCTCAAGCTAAGGTTAGACCAAACACTTACCTCACTTTGCAACCAATTCAAAATTCCAACAAGCCTTTGCCTCGCGAATTCGTGCCTGAAATTCTCAAATCTAATCATAAACAATTCGATTGAGTTAATAAAAATTATAGGAATTAATTCCATATGAAATTCTACCTTTTCCATAAAAAATCCGAAATTGCACTAAAAATTTGCCCATGGGGCCCACATCTCGGAACCCGACAAAAATTATGGAATATGAAACCTCATCCAACCACGAGTCGAACCATACCAATTTTACTAAAATCTGACATCAACTCGACCCTCAAATCTTCAAATTAAACTAAGAGGGTTTTCAAGATTTTTTTTCCCAACTAAAATCACCAATTAAGTGCCAAAACTAGTAATAGATTCGGTTAATCTAACCAAAATTAAGTTAAGAACACTTACCCCGTTGTTTTCTCTGAAAATATCCCGAAAATCGCCTCTCTTCGAGCTCCATTTTACTAAAAATGGAAAATGGGACGATGACCCATTTTCAGAAGTTACATTCTGTCTAGAATGTTTTCGCAGTTACTGTTCACGGGATACTGTTCATGTCTACTGTTCACGGGTATTGTTCACGGGGTACTATTCATGGGTACTGTTCACAGGTACTGTTTCTGCAATTTTCCTAAGTCCGAAATCACTCCGAGACACCTCCGAAACACTCCCGAGCCCTCGGGGCTCCTAACCAACCACATACACTAACTCAACAACATCCTACGAACATAACCGTGAGATCAAATCGCCAAAATAACGTCATATACCATGAGTTAAGCTTTAAAATCTAGGAATTCTTTTAAATTTCATAAAACATCAAATTTTCCATTTTTGAGTCCAAAACACGTCAAACGACGCCCGTTTTCAACCGAACTTTACAGAAAGTGCTTAAACCATATATAAGACCTGTACCGAGCACCGGAACCAAAATACGGGCCCGATACCATCACTTTCTAATCAAATTTCATTTCCATTTTCCTTAAATATTTTTAGAAAATAATTTTACTCAAAAATTCATTTCTCGGGTATGGGACCTCGGAATTTGATTCCGGGCATACGTCCAAGTCCCATATTTTCCTACGGATCTCCCGGGACCGTCAAATCACGGGTCTGGGTCCGTTTACCCAAAATATTGACCGAAGTCAACTCAATTGAGTTTTAAAGCTCTAGTTCACAATTTAATCTATTTTTCACATAAAAACCTTCCGAAAATTATACAGACTGTGCACTCAAGTCGAGGAATTATTGATTCCGCTTTTTAAGATCTTACAAATACCGAGATGATTATTTAATTTAAAGATGACATTTTGGGTCATCACACGTACGCACTAGGTGGCGAGAGTCCGTGCGTAGCAACTATTATGTTAAGTTCGGGTAGTCTAGGATCCAAAAGCATGTTCTGCGTGATATTCTTGTAACTTGATGATAAATTCAGAGTCGTATAAATTATGTTGATTAAGGTAAATAAGACTAGTGGAGGAATTTATCCTGTTTGGTCTTTTCAAAGAGAATTTGGATATTCCTGTGAATAACCACTCCTTAGATATATATATATTATTGTCTGCTTGTTGATGTGCTTATTTATATTTTACCGTGTTGCACATGTGATTCGCGAGTGGGGTAATAGATGCATCTATGGTTCGAGCTGTTCGACCCTCGGCAGTGCACAATTCTCTTTTATGTTGGATCGGGCCGTACGTCCCTCGGTGTTACTTGCGCATGCTTTACTTAGTATTTATCTGTAGACTGAACTTCATATATGCCTTGAAATGTAAATGGATACCTATGACATTATTTGGGAAAGAACTGTTATTCATTGCCATAAAACGTTAATGAATTGTGTAATCCATGCTTATTATAAATTTTTCTCATGTTATTTGACCTTAGTAAGTATCAAGTCGACCTCTCACCTCTACTTCTTCGAGATTAGACGGGATACTTACAGGGTACATATTGTTTATGTACTCATACTACACTTCTGTACTTAATTGTACAGGATCTGAGGCAGGTGTATCTAGCTATCAGTCTGGTGCGCATCTCTAAGCGGACTTCGAGACTTCTATGGTGAGTTGCTTCCCTTCCATGCCGTTCAATAGCCTGAAGAAGTCTTTCTTCTGTATTTTTTTGTTGTCTATTCTGTTTCGGACAGTAGGATAATGTGATTCTTTTGTATATCCTACTAGTTGCTCACACCTTGTGACACCAGGTCTTGGCACACACATTGGTAAACTATATTAGTTTGGGGTTTTATGATTATTCCGTCCTTATTGATCATTTCTAATTTTTATTGCTACTTAAAGAATTATTTCAACTAATTTGGTTAAAGTTAAATGAAAGTTATTTAGTATTTTCCGCATTGGCTTGCCTGGCAAATGGTGTTGGGCGCCATCATGACCTAGTATGGAAATGAGTCGTGACAAAATGTAAGAAAATAACATAAATAATAATAATATTTGTCAAACTAAGTATTTTTATATTAATACTTATTAATTATATCATGCTTAGTTATAAAAATTAATTATTTAATTCCAGAAACAAACATATAAAATAATAAACTAACATATAAAATAAGAAATAAACATAGAAAGTAATAAATTAACATATTAAATAATAAACTAACATATAAAATAATAAATTAGCATTTAAAATAAGAAACAAACATATAAAGTAATAAAGGCGAAATGACTTCCTGACCACTTAAACATGCATCAGTTTGTAAAGCCGACATATGAACTCTTGGGTTTCCCATTTGGACACCTTTACTTGAAAACATGGCTACTAATAAACAATTGTAAAGGTGCGTGTTGTTCAGTTGCCGCTGATATGGATTTAATTTAATTATTTGTATAGCCACATCATCCATTTATTATATTTTGTTGACACATGTATGTTCAAGGTTATCTAGGAATTTAATGGAGCGAGTCAATTTCATCTAATCGTTTTATAGGCTACATCTGATTGTTCATGACAAAAAATCTGAAAGTAATAAGCTAAAAGAAGAACTGATCCTACACAGTTAAGACCATTCTCTTTCATTTCAACTTAGTTTGAGAAAATAATGCCACAAAACTTTGAAAATACAAATTTCCCACTCAAAACATCCTCAGTTCTCGTGTAGAGACTTCATCAGATATAATCTACTGAAGCTTTGTCCCGTAACATTCCAAAACTTTCAGGTAATTTTGTATCGGCTAAACTCCCTTTCAGTATTTAATCAACTGTTTCCATAGGGCCTATGAAGAGGGCAAGAAAATTGCATCGATGAAGGATAAAAACCTCAGGTCTGGGATGGAATTAGTGGTTAAACAAGTTAAGAAGCTTGTAGTTTCTTATTGTAGGATATATTTAGGGAATTGAATGGAAGGGTGTTTTTGAATGGATTCCTAAGAGTGTGTATTTGAATGGAAGGGTTATTGAGATGACAATTATTTTGGAGGGGAAAGGAGAGGTGGTCATTTGGTAGGGAAGACGAGAGAGGTGGGAGGGAGGGGGAAAGAGAAGGGGAAAGGGAAAGGTCTTTTTGGCCAGAAAGCCATTACGCCAATAATAAACTAACATATAAAATAATAATATAGAAAATATATCGATGTAAGTAAGAACATAATATAAATATCGATTAAATATTAATATAAAAGATATTGCAATATATTTAAAGATGTAAGAAATTAAAAAGAAAAATATTTTAATTAATATTGTTCAATTTACACACATCGTCATGGAGGTTCCCCATATGCATCCCGGACTTCCATTGTAACGACCCGATCGGTCACTTTGAGTATTTGCACTTCACTCGCTAGATCTCGGGCATGATTAGCCCCGTATGATGTATTATGATTTATGTAAATCGTCGGTTTTGGTTTTTAGGTTAATCGGAATAGATATGGAGGAATGATTCTTAGCTTGAAACTTTAAATTTGAAAGGTTTGACCCAGTCTTGACTTTTTAGTATTCGATCTCGGATTTGGATTGTTATGATTTGGTTAGCTCCTTTGGGTGATTTTAGACTTAGGAGCACATTCGGAATGGAATTTAGAGATCCATGGTAGAATTAGGTTTGAATTAGCGAAATTGGAAATTTGGCATTTTTCGGTCGGCAGTGGAAATCTTGATATCGGGGTCAGAATGGAATTCCGAAAATTTGAGTAGGTCTGTTGTGTCATTTGTGACGTGTGTGCAAAATTTCAGGTCATTCGGATGAGGTTTGATAGGTTTTGGCATCGTTTGCGGAATTCGAAAGTTTGAAAATCCTTAGGCTTGAATTCGAGGGTGATTTGGTGTTTTGATATTGTTTTTAGTCTTCCGGAGGTTTGAATAAGTTTGAATGTTAATATATGACTTGTTCGTATGTTTGGTTGAGGTCCCGAGGGCCTTGGGATGGATTCAGATGGTTGACGGATTGGTTTTTGAGGTTTGAGAGTTGATGAAATTTCTGGTGTGTTTCAACTATCATAACCGCACCTGCAGATTGGGAACCACAGGTGTGGCAATGCAGAAGCAGAGGATCAGCTGCAAAAGCGGCCATAGCAGAGAGGGCAAGAGGTGCAGGTGCGAACATCGTACCGCACCTACGAGACCGCAGGAGCGAGAAATTGACCGTAGAAATGGGTCCTGGAATTTAAGTAAGGACTGCAGCTGCAATGGATTTTCCGCAGGTGCGGTGTCACAGGTGCGGCGTCGCATGTGCGACTTGAAGACCGCAGATGCGGAAGTGCTGAGCATAAAGTATATAAGCTCCTCTTCGCAAATTTCTACCATTTCTTCACCATTTTTGAATTAGTTGGAGCTTGGGAGCTGTGATTTCAAGAGGGAATCAAGTGTTTTCAGTGAAGTAAGCTACTTGGGCATTGTATCTTGTGTTTATGGCGATTATTTCATTGTTTAATCATGATACTAGTGGGAAAGTTTGAGGAGAAATTGAGAGATTAGGGTTTGAAATTGAATAGTTTAATTGGAGATTTGAGGGGCCATTTGAGGTCCGATTTTGATGATTTTGGTATATAGACTCGGAAGTGAAGGGAGTTTCTAGTTTTGCGATTTGTGTTGGATTCCGAGACGTGGGCCCGGGGGGGCGTGTTTGAGCAAATTCGGTATTTTGGGTCTAATTTGATAATTTTCGTGTGGGTTTTGTTCTTTTGGCATGTATTGATGATATGATTCTGATTTAGGATAGATTCGGGGGCGAATTGAGCCCGAGTCAAGAGGCAAGAGCATCGCGGTATAGATTTTCGTCTGGTTTGAGGTAAGTAATGATTATAAATCTAGTCCTGAGGGTATGAAACCCCAGATTTCGCATCGTTTTACTGCTTTGAGGTGACTCACACGCTAGATGACGAGCGTGGTAGCATGCATCGTTGGGGATTGTGACTCGGTCCGTCCTGTACAACTATTTAGACGCATATTTGATTAAAAATTATTTGATACTATTGTGCTTTGGAAAGTATTACTATGTTTTGGGATGAATGCCATATTTGGGCCTCGTGCCAAGCTGTTTGAACCCTTAGGGGCTTTTTTACTACTATTCCTCATGATTTTTATTTAATATCTATACTCAGTCATGTTGTGTTTTACTAATTTCATAACTTAGTCTTATTTACCCCATTTTGATACTATAAATGATATTTTAGGCTGAGCACCCTGATTTACTGTTAGCCTGAGTGGCTTGAGAGGTTTCTGACTGAGTGAGGCCGAGGGCCTGTGTTGTGAGGATATCATTGGATCGAGCTACGCGTTGCAGCATGTTGTACTGATTTGTGATATATGAGAGGTTGAGGGCCTGATTTATTATGCCATGAGATGGCTTGTTATAGCGCTTGGGTTGTAGGAGACCCTCCAGATCTGTACACTCCTAGTGAGCTCGGGTACCTAAAATGAGTGATATGATGTTGCCCGATGGGCTGTTCTTGATTCATGTTGTGTCCAAGGGGCTGATTACGAGTGATTGTGAGGTAGCCCGAGGGGCTAGTTCTGATTGATATTATGCCCGAGGGGCAGTTTATGATACATGTCTTGCCCGAGGGGCTATTTATGATTTTCGTCATTTTTATTCTAAACTTAATTGAATCTCTACTGAAACTGTTAGAAAGACATTTTTCAAAAGACTTTTACTGAAATTGGATTTTAGTGAAATGATTTGATTTATATGCTATTTTGGAAACACATTGTACTTAATGTGGTGTTATGACGTGGATTATGTGTTTTCTTCCTGCTCAGTCTTTATGTACTGACTCGGCGTACTCACATTACTCCCTGCACTTTGTGTGCAGATTCAGGTATTTCTGAACTCGGTAGCGGGTGTTGATTACTCAGTGGCAGGTTCATCGGAGTTAGCAAGGTAGCTGTCTGGCGATCGCAACCCTACTTTCCTCCCTCCTTATTCTCCCTTAGTGGTATTCAATGATTTTTCTGGCCATGTTGGGCTTAATATTGTCAGACAGTTGTAGTAGATGCTCATGACTAGTAACACTGCAATGTCGGGCTTTCTTTCCGCACTGTTGTTTTGTTTTAAATATTTTATAAAGGTTTATTGTTAAATAGCTTTGATTTATCCTAAGAATGAAAATATTGATTGGTTTTGGGATTGTGTTGGTTGGCCTAGCTCCATGATAGGCGCCATCACAACTGGGTTGGTTTTGGGGTTGTGACATGCATCTCGAGAGTAAATACTGAAAACTCAATGACATGAAATAATAAATAATCCTTCCACAAATATTAAGTCCTGATTTTTATCTTTCATCAATTAACAATTTATATTTCAAGCCAATAAAGCAATATCAATCATAATTGGTTCCAAAGATTTACATGCGCAAATTATTCGAGGTCGTACAGTCCGATCCAACATAAGAATATTTAAACTGTGCACTGCCGAGAGTTGAACGACACGAATCATAGATGCATCTATCTGCTACCGAGGTGTTTGGCCCGCTCCACAAATAGAAAATTCTCTAAAGAAATACAAGTTTTCAATAACAGTCAAGTGTTCCATTCGCAACTTCAAGTAAGTAAAATTTAACCTTTTACAATTCTGTTATCAATTTTCAATATGACTTAAGAAATTAAATTTACAAGTAGGGGTGCAACCATTTCAAGTATAGCATGATATGAGTCCTAGATTATCCGGACAATAGCATAATTAGTAGCTACGTACGGACTCTCGTCACCTCGTACGTACGTAGCCTCTTCCCCTCCCCCCCCCACACAAATAGAAACACATATTAATTAATTCACCTATGGGGTTAATTCCCTCTTACCAAGGTTAGAAAAGAGACTTACCTCGTCTCAAAACCTACTTTCCACTCCAAAATTGTGCTCAAACCCCCAAATTTGGTGCCAAACGACTCGAAACTAGTCAAATATTATATAAGATAATCAATACATGTACAAAAGTTCATATCCTAACTATCAAAGTGATTCCTCAAGCCTATTTGAAGAATCTCTAAAATTCACTCTCGGGCCCAAATTCCCGGATTCCGAATTCTTTTGAAGAAAGTTGTTACCCATAACCTCATGGACTCAAATATATGATTTTACTAAATTTCATAACCAATTTCGTGGTAAACTCCCATTTTTATCCAAAACTCTAGGTTTTTCATCTAAACCCTTGATTTAATCAATTTTTACATGTTAATCTATCCATAATCTATTTATTTAACACTAGTTGTGTCGAAATTACTTACCTCAAAGTGCTAGGTGAAAATCCTCTTCCAAAATCTCCAAAAATTGCCCAAGAGATGAAAGGAAATGAGCTAGATGGTCTAAGTCCCGCATTTAATAAGCTAGGTATAGGTCTCAGATGTCGCATTTGTGAAACCTAGTTCGCAAATGCGACAAACTCATTGCAAATGCGAACCTGGCTCCAACTGCCAAGGTCGCAAATGCGACCAAGGAGTCACAAATGTGAACACTACCCATCTTAGGCTTCTTTGCAATTGCGAAGCCTTCCTCGCAAATGCGAACAAGTTCTCGCATTTGCGAGACCTGCAACAGCTACCAAGAAACACCAGAAAAAACTGAAGTTTTTCACAACCTTCCAAACATCCAAAACTTACCCGAGCCCTCGGGGCTCCATACCAAAAACCTACACAAGTCTATCAATATCATACGAACTTGCTCGCGCAATTGAAGCATTGAAATAACATCAAAAATCATGAATCGGACACCAAAACACATGGATTAACTTGAACTCAAAAACTTCTAAAAATACTTCTACTCTTCTGATTCCTATCAACTCAACTCGGAATGACGCAAAATTTTATGTGCAAGTCTTAAATTACATTACAGAACTATTCCCAATCTCAAAATTCCATTTGGACCTCGATATTACCAAAACCTACTCCAAACCAAATTTAAAGAACTTCATAAACCTTCAAGGAACCAACTTTTACTATTAGGTGCCGACACGCTTCCGGTTCATTCAAAACCCGATCTGAACATACGTCCAAGTTAGAAATCATCATACGAACCTATTGGAACTGTCAAATCCCAATTCCGAGGTCGTTTACTCAAAATATTGACCGAACTCAAACTTAGACCTTTTTAGGCCAACTTATAGAACCAAGTGTTTTGATTTCAACTCGAACTCTTTCAAATCCTGAACTAACCATCCCCGCAAGTTATAAAATAGTAAAAGCATATATGGGGAGTCTTATTTAGAGTAACAAGGTTCTACAAAGCAAAATGATTAGTCAGGTCGTTACATGTTGGGATTTGTTTGTGGAGTTAAAGTGTTCTGGCTTTGTATTTCTTGTCCTCCAGCTTTGGGAATGGCATAAGATTTTCTCCTTGCAGGTTTGAGATTTTTGTGAATAAGGTTTTGTGCACCTCCATTTCTTCTGTTTCTGAGGAGGAACAAGTTTTGGGTTGTCCATCTCTATAGGCATCTGGGGTGGATGTGGAGCTTGAGTTGGTTGTGGTTTCCATGGAAAGAACAAAGGACTTGTGTTGATTGTCTCTTGGGGGTGAAGAATGGTAGCTCGTAGACTTGGTTCATGTTCAATAGGGGTTGAAGTGTTGTGGTAGTTCCATTGGGCATACATGTTGTAGAAGAGTGTTGTGGCTACTAGTGGAGCTAATGGGTCTAGGACATTGGCAATCCACATGTTGTTCATGTAGTTTTCCATTGCTAGTCTCATTCCCTCGGGAACCAATTGTGCGAGGAAGTTTCGGTCTTGGATGATGACAATTATTTCCTGGCCATTGATGCTCAGATTGAAAAATACTACTTGTCCTTGCTCGATCCACGACAGAGGTGGTTGTGTTGGAGGGATTTTTTGGGTCGAATAGAGTGGAAGGTTGGGTGGAAACCGTGGGGAGGTGGTGTTGGGTTGTCCATTAATGGATTTCGAGTGAGGTGATGAGTTAGTAGTACTAGTTGGTTTCTTCTCTTGTTTAGGGGAATTAATAAGCCCGCCATTTTGGGGTAAAGGAGAGACATGGGGATTAGGGTATGATTGGGAATCAGCAGGGCTAGATTTGGTTTGCATGGTGGAAATAATGTCATGACCCCAGTACGCCCTCCGTGAACCATCGTGACGGCACCTAGTCTCTACAACTAGGTAAGCCTAACAAGTGTGGAAAATAAATAGAAAACTTGCGGAAATGTAAATTTAAAAGCCAAGAATAACCAGAGGAAACGATATATATAATGTCGCTTGGCATATACAGCTCAACATCTAAATATTCTACAACACTATCCCAAAACCCGGAAACTCACGGGAACACAAGCTGAAAGAAATATAGTAAAGTGCTCTAACTCCAGAATCTCTACTTCAACAGCAAGATATAAGGGCTAACACTACAGGATAGAATAAAGATAGAGACTCCTTGGTCTGCGGACGCGGCAGATATACCTCGAAGTCTCCGAAACATCTCCCTGCCTTAAGAGTGATAAGCCTGGGTAGAGGTACCTAGATCTGCACATGAAAAACATGCGCAGAAAGGACATGAGTACACCACAGTGGTACTTAGTAAGTTCCAAGCCTAACCTCGGTCGGGTAGTGACGAGGAAGGTTAGGGACCTACTGAGGTTAGATAAAATATAAGGGTTAATAGTATGAAATAAAGCAGAGTAATTAATTGCAATAGAAATTGAGGTATGTGAGGATAACTCTCTATGTTTTGGAATGTTAATGATTCTCCCTACACTATGTTTCTTTTACCACGTTACTAATTGCCTCAGAAATATAGTTTAGCCTTGTTCCTTGAATAGTTGTAGAACTTCTATTCTTTAGCTTCATAACTTTTTCATGACTTTTATTCTGAACGTTGTGAGCTCAGTGCGTATTCAATATAGACTTGGGTTGATGCCCCCGAGTCTTAGTATAGATTACTCAGTATGCCATAAATAGTTAAAGTTTTAGTGTTCATAATCAGTTCAAGAATACATGTCTCAGCCTAGTCCTATTCAGTATTCCAGTATTATGTAACTTAGTGTGATCTAGTATTCCAGTATCATGCAACTTAGTGTGATTCAGTATTTCACTATCATGTATTGCAGTATGATTCTCAGTTCCTGATTTTAAATCCCTAAATGTTGAACACCTGTATTTGGGCCTGAGGCCTTAGTTTATATGCTTTATGCATACTTGGGGCTGAGGCCGTAGTTTATGCTTTATGCATTTTGGGCCTGAGGCCGTAATTATGTATATGTATACTTGGGCCTGAGGCTGTAGCTTGCGGAGGCCATAGCTTATTCAGATAAACAGGTTGTTCACCATTCAGAAGAGGGAGTATTCATATCCTTACTTCCTTTGTTCAGTTCAATTATCAGTTATCAGTTATCATTTCAGTTTCAATTTCAATAGTTATCATTTCAGTTATCAATTATCAAATCTCAGTTATCAGCTTAGGTTCAGTTTTAGCATTTATAATTCTTTCTTTCAGTGCTTTACATACCAGTGCAATTCAAATGTACTGACGTCCATTTTGCCCGGGGCCTGTATCTCACAATGCAGGTAATGATTTACAGGTTGACGATTTAGAGCGCTAGGACTCTCGTATCAGCTGTTTGGTGATCCCCAATTCTTTCGGGGAATTATAATTATCTTATAGTCTTCAGTCTTTTCAGACAGTCAATGTTTTCAGTATTTCATTAGAGGCTTCATAGACTAGAGTATCAATTAGATAGAGTCACAAGCTTTTTGTGTTAAGTAATGTTGGCTACATGTCACGCCACAACCTCAGGAGGCACGACTAATGCTCAATCGAGTGAACCCAACTGAGCAAGCCTTATCAAACCCTTTCTACCCAACTCAATATTATTAAGGAAACAATGCTTTCGTTTATTTAGACAATAGGAAAGGTTGTACATTCAACATTGATAGTTCATTTTATATCACAACCTTAAACCGTAGTTAAGTTTCCAAGGTTCCATCCAGTTACAATCTAGATAAACAAGAGTTTAGATTTATAATATAGTTCATAGACCCATCCAACACCCGTACATAACCCACACAAACGTCTACGGAGCCTCTAAGGATACAAAGACAATTATGACCACGCCGGCAACAAGGCCCCGGCTATACCTCAAAAGTGGATATCTACAACAAAAAATGTACAATATAACCCTTTGAAGGAGAAAGGGGCTCACCAAGACTTTGAGAGGAGGATACTCTGCTACGCGCGATCGGCACTATCCACTAGGGATCCACCTACATTCATTTAAAAATGTAGCGCCCCGGCAAAAGGGGCGTTAGAACCATGGAATAGTACTAGTATGTATAACTAAACACCATTTTATTAGAAAGAACTATCATACAAGAACAAGGAAATCACAAGAGACAATCGAAAGCTTTTAACCGAACACCACATCATCAAATACAAGAATCATATAATGTTTCACATAATTTCCATAGGTTTAGTTTGGGGCACTTCATACTGTCCATCATCACTCACAATACCACCGCTTTCTAGAGCGGATTCTGATCATGACCCGATCGGCTAGGTTGCCTCATTTGAGACATGTACTTCAATCACAATCTTATTCTCTCTTTCTAGAATTCAATATCAGCACAATACCACCATGTGTGCGGCATGGCGTCTGATCACTGCCCGATCGGCTAGGCCGCCTTAACGAGGCATGGTTCCTTTCTCATTAATCATCTCGTTTCAATCTTTTATTTCACATATATCAATTCATAGGCACTTAGGGCCACAATTATCACATCATTTCTATTTTCAATGTTAACCTTGCAATTTGGGACCACAAGCACATACAAAAGCAATTCAAGTTGTAAGCATAGGTAAGATTTCACATAGTTGGCATAACAATCTCAGTTTTAATCTTATCGTGAAGTCTAGGCATTTCAATACATGGTTCATATTCTTCGCACATCTTTAAATATTAGAATAGTACATTACACATATTGAGGCACACCTTTCATGTATATATATATATATAATTTCAAAACCAATACATCTGAAGTAACAATCAATATATCAATCAAGTTTTCAGTCTTACCACATTTGCACATACACCAACGGAGCTCAATTTCTAATAAGAGGGGGTTTTAGCCATACATACCTCAACAGAGCTTTCTTTAAATTCTTACAAAATTTTGGGACTCTTAGCAACTTCAATCTATTTTATGAAAATTACAAATTGAATCAAGAATTAGAGACATGATTAAGATTCTAGCTCATTTGAGCACATTATCAAGCACTAGGTGTGCATTGTGATTATATGACCCTTTTGTGAGAGATTTTCATTATCTCACACCCCAATTGCTATATTTTTAGTTCACAACCTCCCCATACCCTATTATCTTTTATGCATGCAAGAAAATCCATTTTTATGCCCATGAACCCCCAAGCTAATTACTCATTCTAGTGTGAATTTTAAAACCAAAGTCTAGGGCTCAAGTTCTTGCCTCTTGGGGTGAAGGTCTAGTAGCTTTACTTGATAATCTTCAAGGGTTTAGGCAAGGATTGAGTGGGGACTTGATGAAGATCACCCTCTCTCTCTAGAACTCCCTCTCTCACTCTATTTGTAGCAAAATAACATAAAAGGGGTCTAATGGGGTGTTTTTAATAGGATGGGGTCGGGTTTCAAAAGTTAGAAAATAGGAGCCCCGATGATATGCAATCTCATAATGGACATGCGGCCCGCAAAAATGGCCCCAAAAACCTAAACAAACTGTCCAGGTATGCGACAGAAATACGGTCTGCATACCTGTTCTGCGGTCACATAATGCACCGCAGAACTGCCCCTTACAAAAATTCCAAGGGGATTATGCGATGACTATGCAACCCGCATATTGATTATGTAATCACATAATCAGCCGCATAGTTTACCTCAAATTAACCATCAAACTGTATGACTCTGCGGTGACTATGCGGTCCGCATAGCTATTATGTGATCGCATAATGGACCACAGAAATGCACTTTTCGGGAAAACATTATTCCTTAACTTTTTAATAGATCGATCAAATGGGTCTGAACTGCACATATTCCTAATTTGGTACTACGAGCTTTCGAGTTTTTGAGTAGAAATTTTATGGGGCCTTACACTACAGACATGTTTCAGACTTGTATTAGTGTTTCCACACTTTGACTTTTATCATTCAGACTTTCAGTATGTCAGCATGTGTTAGTTTATCTTCCGCATTTAGTATGTTATGATATCACATGTTGATTCAGCCAGCTAGTTGGTTTGCTCGGTCACATGTAGTCAGGCACCGAGTATTGTGTTATGTCCAGGCCCAGGTTTGGGGCATGACAAAGCTTGATATCAGAGCACTAGGTTCAAGAGTTTTAGGGAGTCTATGAAGTTGTGTCCAGTGGAGTTTCCTTTATATGTGTGTGCCTGCCACTCATACAAATGGTTAACTACCATGAAATCTAGGATTGTCTCATTTCTTTCTACTCTAGATCGTGCCATGAATCTTAGAGCAATGGGTAACCTTCTCTTCCTATCGAATTCCAGACGCATTGAATGCCCAAGCGACAGGTAGGAAAAAAAAAGAAAAGCCCAAGGTCCTGGAAGGATGATTTGCCTATTGTGGTATTACTATGGAGTTCATGTTGGTCACAAATGAGATTTGAGAGTATGTTGAAAGTGTGATGCAATAGATAGTAGTACAGAGTAGAGCATAACCTTATCAGAAAGTACAAGAGCAGTCATTATGTTTTATGCTTATCAGTTTAACTCAATTACTAGTTATACAGCCTTTCAGTTAGCAGGTTTATGGTTATTCAATATGCCAGTTATTTGTTATTCAGTTACCAAATCTCCAATTTCCAATGAATCCAATGTTTGCTGACTTGGGAGTATATGGTGATGCCTACGGGTGCTAAGAGAAAATGTAAGAACAGTGATTGTAGCGAAATTGTCACATGTTTTAGGTCTGAATTAAGACCAAGACTCGCCGGATTGTGTAGGAAGTGATTTATAAGGTGATGGTATCTCTGAAGGACATGTTTATGTATGGTTGTGTATTCGAATGTGTTTTACCTCACAGAACAATTTCATTTTCTAATTCTTAGCAATTGAGCCGCAAGTTGGATGATGATAATTTAGATGTCAGACCCTACAGTATAGCAGGTTAAGAATTTGACCGCAACTGGCCTAAAGTTGGTCATAATAGTTTTGGACAAAAAAGAGACTAAGGGAAAAATTCCTAGCAATCAGAAATATTCGATATTACCAGAGAGGTATTTTTATTACGACTCATGCATATGACTCAGAAGATATGGTGTACGAAAATGAGAACATATAGCAACCGATATTGAATTTTATGGAATGATTTTAAGTTGTTTATACTTATTCATACTAGAACTAGAAAGTACCACCTTTGTAAGTTACAATAAGAAGTAGGTAGTATTGTGAGATAAAGGATATGACAGTTCCCCTTAGGTTATGTGACTAAGTGTTTACCCCGAACGTTTATAGTTTGATATGATTTTGAAGTGTATAGAAATTTTGGGGTTAGATATTCCAATTTTATTTAATCCAGATGAAATTTCCCTAAGTGTGATCCATGTACATAGTACAAAAGAAAGATTGTGTGCGACCGTAGAATATGGTCGGATGGTGAGGTAAGTTAGAAATAACATTATGCTTCACTTTAGATATTCAACGCAGAGCAATAAAACATGATGCTAGCAGGTGGTTGAAAAAAGAATAGTAAATAAGTTTAGAGTAAATACAGTGAATTAGCAATTTCAGCAGAGCTAGTAGAGGTAAAATTTGATTCACTTAGCTAGATTAAAACTAGTGAGTGGGTAACAGTTTGAAACACCAAACGCATGTTACCCAAAGAGTATAAGCTAAACCCGAACTACAATGGCAGTGGAAAAAAATCAGCTAACAATGAGAGAGCAAGCTATAGAAGAATAGCCGTTAGGAATTATCAAAATGTGGTTACTCCAAGATTGACAGTGTGAGCAGAGTTAAATTATTAAGATTGTATATGATAGGTGTGAATACATTAGCTTTTCGTTAGGTGAATAATTTAGTTTTTCCTAGCTCAGAAGTAAGTTGGGAGATGAGTCATCATTGACGTAGAGTGCAAAGAATTGCAGAAAATAAGGAAGGTCATTTGGATCCCAACAAAAATAGAAGGATCCGCAAGTATAAGACCTTTGGTCTAAGGGGTGAAGCAAAAAAATTCAGTAAGTCCAGTTAGAGATTTGAAACCCGAATAGTTAGCATGGATATGAAAAAGAAAATTAGTTCGGTAATGAGAGAAAATTGTATAATTACCATAAGGAATATGTCTAGCATATGTAAGAAACACAAAGTGAGTAGAATGACCACCGAGCTTAGTTATTAATGATAAAGTGATCACATAAAAGCTATAAAATTATGCCCAGTTATGTATTACGAGGGTAGTGCCATTGCACGAGACTCTAATATTCCGAGTAGTGGTCAGTGACTTAGCTCACAATAGTACTATAAGATTTTTTAGAAAGTGCTTAAGAAGATAATCAAGTGTGGGAAGTATAGCTCATGAATGAGGTAGACAAGAGAACTATGTTGAAAGAAGTTCACTGCTTAGCCAAGGTAGGAGTTCGACTTTCAGACACCAAAGATAGTGGAGTTGTTATCTAGAACAGGACTTGTTCCTCCTTAGTAGTCGAAGTGAAGGAGAAATAGTTTGATGATCCCTATTTGTTGTAGCTGAAATAGGGGATTCACATGCATAAGATGATGTCTTTTGAACAAGGGGGAGATGATGGTACTTTGAGGTACCAGGATAGATTGTGTGTTCCAACCGTAGATGGACTTAGCGAGGGAGGAAGATGTTATAAGCCCATAATTCCAGGTATTCTATCCACCTAAGTTTCCCAAAGATGTATCATGATCTTAAGGAGATTTAGTGGTAGAATGACATGAAAAGAGACTTGTAGACTTTGTGGACAAGTGTCTGAATTGTCAGCAAGTGAAAGTCGAGCAGCAAAAAACCAAGTGTTTATCTCAGAACACACACATCCTTTACTAGAGATGGTAAATATGGACCTTATAATAGGATTATCTCGCTCATTTTGAAAGCATGATTTTTATGGGCGAAGGTGTAAATTTCCAATTAGTTGGTTCGAAGTTGGCGAAGCGGAGTTGCTGGGACCAGATTTGGTCAATCGATCTATGGAGAAAGTCAAGTTGATTCATGAGCATTTGTAGAAAGTTCAGAGTTGCCAAAAGTCCTATTTGAACATGCAACACAGAGACCTAGAGTTTCAAGTTGATGATTGGGTGTTTCAAAAAGTTTCGCCTATGAAAGGTGTTATAAGATTTTGGAAGAAAGGAAAGCTCAATCCTAGATACATCGGCCCATATAGGATCCTATGAAGGATCGGTATTCAGATCTCTTGTTAGAACATTCAAGTCAGTTCAGTACTCAGATACTCATGTCAGTCCAGTACTCAGATATTCATGACAGCTTAATACTCAGGTATTGATGTGAGTTCAGTGAGCAGATATTCACGTCAGTTCAATCCTCGATAATTCATGCCAGTTCAGTATTCATATATCCACGTTAGTTAAGAATTAACATACCCATAACAAATAAGTATTCATGTATATGTATCATGTTATGCGTATTATTATGCCCTATGGAGCTAGTTTTATGCTCTGTTAGCTGGTAGGTATTTTGGAGAAATGTCGAAAGTATCTAACCTTCTCATTCAGACCTTATAATACAATTTCCATGTCTTTCAGTGTTTAGCTAGTTTAGTAGCCATTCCCTCTAGTACCTATCCAATTCAGTATCTCATCAGTTCAGTAATCGTGTATTCATTCAATTTAGTATGGAAGTGTTAATGAAAGTTCATATTCCCACCAGACCAATTTAAGGTCCGGAGTTAGCCTAAGATACAACCAGAATAATCATTCGAGGACAAATGATCCCAAAAGGGAGATAATGTAACACCTGTCACACCTCCTTTTTACATACACCTCGGAAAAGGGTATAGTATATAAGGGAGTTTTTCCAATTAAAGGACAATCGAAATGGGATTTATTATTAAAAGATTCAGATTCTCCACTTGGGAGATTTATGGTGTCCCAAGTCACCGGTTGAATCCCGAATCGAGGAAAAGCTTGACTCTGTGTTACAGTCCGCGAACCAGAAATTCGGGTAAGGAATTATATTAACCCGGGAGAAGGTGTTAGGCATTCTCGGATTCCGTGGTTCTAGCACGGTCGCTCAACTGTTATATTCGGCTAATTATCTGATTTTTAATACATGTTTTAACCTATGTGCAATTTTAACTTTTAGCCGCTTTTATTCAATTTTTAAAGAAGATTGAATGTCGTTTAACACACGTCATTGGATCGCGCCACATGAAGTGCACCCGCAATCCTAAACATATTTTTTTCAACGTTTTAAGATTTGATTTGGGTCACATGAAATGCACACCCGAGTTTAGGAAGGTAAATTATTAAAATGCGCGCCTAAGCAACTAACGCATTTTTAACTTTGCGAGGGCCATGAAAAATTCGCTATATGGCACACCTCGATCTCTAAAGAGCAAACACATTAATTAAATGAGGGTCGTGCATTTAAAATTTTTGTTTGTCACGGCACACCTTGAATCCAATTTTAAGAGAAGCCCAATATTAAACTATATATGGCACACCTCAACTATTTGTCTAAAATTCCTTGTTTTTGAAACCATGAGGGCCATAGACTATTTCTATTAATATGGCACGCCCCAAAGTTAATTTAAAGGACTTGCTAATTAATTAAATACATGAGGAATTCCCAACCATTAATGAAAGTTTAAACCCAATGGGAGTAATTTGCACTTACTAAAAAAATCAAAACAAGTTATAGATCCATTGTTCCCCCATGACCATTCTGTCAATAATCAAGAGACCATAAATGGGCTCCAACGTGAAGCCCAGAACCGGGAGCACCCAGTAAAAAGAATTCGGCACAACTGGGCCAAAATTATAGCCCAAGTCATTGTCTTAAATATCAATAACCGCATGAAATCTAGTTGTAGTGAGACATTCAGAATTTGGACACTAATTCATCATTTTAAAATCATTCATTTGAATTTCCAACGAAAGAAAACAATATGAGATTTCAAGTAGACTTATTTTGCATGCTGAATTCTGATTTCACATTAGCACACTTAAACAGCCTCATGATTTCAACTTATTAACAGAAATATGTAAAGAACTAGACTGGGCTGAGATACTTCCAGCACATAACCAAATTTACTTCCATTTAAAATCCCTCATGGAAGTACAATCATCACACAAACAAAGGGGAAGGCTTGGACAACAAACTCTTGAATTTACTAAACTATGCTTCAACCATAAGAAAGCAGGGTTTGAAAACTAAATGAGAAGCAAAGTATGGGTCGATTGTGTTGGACCCAAAATCTGAATTGATGCATTTGAACCCTGGCCGAGCCAAACAGCTTTAACTAATCAGCTAAGAACCTTACTCCTTAATAATAACACGTTTAAAAGTCCAAACAGTCCCGAATCATTACATTCAAGCAAGTTCAAATCCAAACTTTAAAATGAAATACAACATTAGTGACATAAATGACTACACATGACGACTAAACTAAAGAACACATGAAGAAAATTATAGTGAAATCTTGCAATCATTTGACATAGAAACATGCAACAATTATCATTTCTTCAAGCTTGGTTACATGTTTCTGATTCACACTTCACATGTCACTTAAGAGCCAAGGAAATACCTGGAGATCGAAATAAAAACCAAAAGGGTGAGGAATCAGTCAAACAGCAACAGTATAGTAGAACCAGCACCAGCAAAACCAGTTCAAACCAGAAAAATTGATGCGAAATAGTGAAATAAAACAGTCTCAATCGAAAGTGACCACATCAACTTCACACCAAACTTTAGAAGACCCAATTCAATCCATTTCCACACTCAGATGAGTCAAAAAGTGTTTCAGAAATTGAACAAAATCACTGAAGAAGTTCAATTAAACAATAAAAATTTTAGCCATTTTTTTCTGGATTTTTATCCCTTAAAAATCTGCCTTGAAATGCCAGAAAGATGTCTTTACAGGCAAGCTATTAGGGCAGCCTAAGGGATCAATTTTCCTAGAAGCTTCCTAATCAGTTACCCAAAGATTCCCTTACCTAGACTACTTCTTTTGTTATATCTGTGTAAGGAAATTGAAAGTGCACGAATGGAAAGTGCAAGAATCAAAAATGCAAGAAATGACCAAACTACCCTTTAAACCTCTAAAAACTACCCCTCCAACCTAAGTATCGGTCACACTGACCCGACTCAAATTGGTAGGGGTCTGCAAACCAAATTAAATCCCCACTTGGGCTTTTTGATTTTTGGAGTCCAATTAAAATCCATCAGGGATTCCCAACTCGAAAGATTGACCTAAATTTCCCTACAAGAAAACTCGGAACCCTTTCTTTAAAATGCAATCAAGCAAAGACAAAGATGAATGAGCTAATTAACAGGAAATCGACTAAATTAAGACCTAATTAAGTGATTTAACGAACTAGAAACTTAACCTGTTTAACAAACTAAAAATGTCACAAAAACGGAATTCACGAAGAAAAAGAGAGAAAAGAGAAAAATAACGAACGGAAGAACAACCTTGGACTCAGAAGATGAATTGAATTTTCAACCAAATTATTATAAGAAAACTAGTTTTAAGAAAGGGAAAGATGAGGATGACAGAAAGGAAACCGGAGAGGGAAAGGGACTCACCAAATCGAATCTCGAAATCGGACGAGGAAAAAGAACTTAGCCAAACTTATGTCGATCCCTTGTTCTTTGTCAAGAACAACTGAACGACATCAGTTTCGCCGAGTCCAAACCTCAGAGTTTGAAAGAATAGCGCTCCCCGAATGTGCATGTGAAAAATGACTTTGAACTTTTTGGGGGTTGAACTCGGATTTCAGATTCGCGGAGTTCCCGACAGATTTGAAGGAAAGTAGTTGTGGATTTGGTATGAGGGGATCATGGGGGTTGTAGGGTGTTAGTTTGGGGGTGATTGGAGGCGTTAGGGTTTTGGTCGTCCTCTTCGATTCAAGATTCGAGGGAGGGGGTTTGGAGATTTGGAATGGGGAGGTGGAGAGGAATCAGGGGTGTAAATTTGGTAGTGTTTGGACGTTGGCCGCCGCCGTAGGCGATTTCCGGCGGGTGGCAGGCAGTGGTTTAGGGCGGGGCTAAAGGGGGGTCTCTGAGATGGTGAGGGACGAAGATAGAGGGGGGGTAGCATTTGAACAGTTAAATCAGTTTTGGACCGTTCGATTAACTGAGATCAACGGTCCAAATCAAAAAACAATCAAGACGATGTCGTTTAGGGTACTGGGGGGTTTGGACCGGGTTAGACCCAGATCTAGGCAGGGTGTGGGGTAATTTGACCGGGTACTGGGCTGGGTTTACATGGGTTTGGGAAGAAAAAAATGATTTGGGCTGGGAATTTAATTAGTTTGGCCCAAAAATTTGACCCTTTTTCATTCTTTCCTTCTCTCTTTTTTTCAATTCATTTTTCCTTTACAAATCTTTTCTCTTCTTTTTTTTCAAAAACTAAAATTAAAAACCTAAATTAAATCCTAAAACTAAATTAATTTATCAAAAATACTAATTAATTCTAAATAATAACTAACACGACCAATTAAAAACTAAATTTAAAGAAAACTACCCGAAAATCAAAAATTAAAATTAAAGGGTGCAAAATGACTATTTTTGTAATTTTCCTTTTTATAAACAACTTAATTACTAAATAATTCTTAAAATAAAAAATTAACTCCTAAATGCACCTGCAACACACATTTTTTTGTATTTTTCACTAATTAAAATGCACAAACAAAAACGTTAACAATTAACAGAAAATGCCACAAAACCCCACAAAATTGCAAACAATAGGAAAAAAATTTTGAATTTGTGGGAGTAATTCGTATATAGGGCAAATATCACGTGCTCACAGCTGCCCATCTTTGCCCGAAAACACGAAGAGTTTTCGTGCAAAGATAAAGTGAGCGTATACGAGCGATTTTTGCCCGTTTGAATACTCCGTGGGAATCATTTTTGAATGCTTTGACTGCACCCTGCTTCCGAGGTTGCCTACATATCCTTGGCTAAAAAGGAATCAGGTCAGTGTAGTTCAGGAATGTTTGGTAGCTGGGACTACCAGGAAGCTATGATTTCACTGTTGTTGCTGCTGCTGCTACTGCTTACTGCATCCCTTATTACACCACGATAAAATAAAAAGAAGCTAGACTATGCTATGATCTATGCATTACAAAATCCTATCTATATCTTCAGACTTGCTCTGGTGGTTCTTGTTACCTTGTTGACTTGTATTCTCCCGATGGAATCCCTTTGTTGCCGCCTTGAATTGTAATCTGAGATGTTTTCCATTTCTCCAGGTGGACACCTCACTGCCAACTACACTTTTAGATGTTTTCTCTTTCTCCAAGGGACACTTGACTGCTGAACTTAAATGTATTCCCTGCTCTCCAGGCGGGCTCCTGATTGCTGAACTTGAAATGTATTTCATGCTCTCCAGGCGGGCTCTTGACTGCTGATTTGAAATGTATTCCCTGCTCTCCAAGCGGGCTCCTGACTGTTGGACTTGAAATGTAGTCCCTGCTCTCCATGCGGGCTCATGACTTCTAATCTTGAAACGTATTCCCTGCTCTCCAAGCGGGCTCCTGACTACTGACTTGAAATGTATTCCCTGCTCTCCTAGCGGGCTCCTGACTTCTAACTTGAAATGTATTCCCTGCTCTCCAGGCGGGCTCCTGACTTCTAACTTGAAATGTATTCCCTGCTCTCCAGGCGGGCTCCTGACTTCAACAAAATAGACAAAAACAAAGAAACTTTTCTGCCCCAGTTTGGTGGCTGGGCATAGATGTGAGTGTAAAACTAAATCATATTACCAAGTATTACTAAGAATTTGAAAGTTAGGTCCCATTATCCAGGGGGTCTTGACAACTCTTAACTAAATGACAATTTTAAATCTAAGCTATATCTTTCAAAGGTATGACTTCCGCTAAATCTTGTTAACTAAGAAAGTCATAAAACTACATCGCATTATCCAGGAGGATCCTGAAAATCAAAGGTCAAATTTTATCTTAAGAGTGACAACTTTTATGGCTGAATTATACTACCCTACAGCAGAATTTACGCTAAATGTTGTTATCTAATCGAGATATTAAAGCTAAGTCCCATTATTCAGGAGGGTCCTGGAAACTCCTAATTGAATCATATCTCGAACATGCAAACTTCTAAGCTAACTTGTATTCCTTTGGGATACATTTATGCTAGATTATGCTATTTCTAAACTTTGAACTAGGTCCCATTTTCCAGGCGGGTCCTGAAAATCAAAAATCAAACCTGTTTGGTGACTGCCTTTCTCCACGAAGGGTTTCCTCGAAACAACCGAAATTTCCTGCCCCCGTTTTAATCAAAGAAAAATTTGTCAGTTTAAAATGTGGTGGTTGGTTGATGGCATTCTTTGCTAAAAGTCTCTCTGCTGCATTATTTTGTTTTGACTGGCCTCCCCGAACTGGCCCTGAACCGCTTGACTTTTTGACTGACTTTCAAAACCCTATGACCTTGAATGACCCGAGTGTTCTATACCTGAATCGTTATTTCACACCTCTGACCCCTTTAACGGAACCTCTACATCTCCCATGAAATTACCAAATCATTTTGCCGATGGAACTCTTGCTGGCATTTTACCCCATTTTACATCATGCTATCTTTTGGTGTGCTCCGGCCCCACTAAGATTTGCAATCTTGAAGCTGGTAGTGAGCTTTGAAATTCCTTCTTATTTGCCTAAACAGAACTGACATTGGGAACATCTTAGAGAAATACCCAAAATAAATGAAATGCAATGACTTTCGGAATTAAGGATAAAGAAATCCAAAATTGGAAGACTATCTGAAGAGGAAAAAGAAAAAGGACTTATCTGAGTGGAGCAGCCGACAAAGGACTTATCTGAGTGAAGCAGCCGATAAAGGACTTATCTGAGTGGAGCAGCTGACACCAATGATCATGACACACATTTTGGATTACTCGGCCCAATCTATCTAACCAATTAACTTCCAATTGTCATACTTTGTTGCCCCGGAATTTCCATAACCAAATCCTGACCTTGTTCATCCCCCGGTGCCTTGGAAAGTTTTCACCAGCAGACCTCTCTCATTCGTTCATCTGTCAACTCACTTTCGCCTTAAGGTGCCCGTGAGGGTTTTCACCAATAATACTCTCTCATTTTTTATTTCTCTCAGCTCTCGTCGCCTTACGGTGCTCGTAAGGGTTTTCACCAATAACACTCTCTCATTTTTAACATTTCTTTTCCCCTTTGGACTAGAATGTTGCCCCTGATATGAATCACCTCTATTTTCTCACCTTGGCATTTCTTGAAGACTGATTGGAAGGTCTTTCTTTGGACCGTAATGTGGGCTTTTGGATGGGGTTAGAAAGAAAGGGTATAAAAAGGCTCAAAACAACTCCTCATGGGTTCAAAATTACAACTTTCGGAATCAGATTTCTGATAACAACCACAACTTCTGCCCATGTTTCTTGTTTGGGAACTTTTGGATTTTTACTTTGATGGGACCGAACTGCGAGGGTACCTACGTACCCTTAAAAGGAATCAGGTCGAACGTAGTTCATGACATAGGAATTAATTTGTTTGTTGTGATTTTTCTTCTCTTTTTCTTTCTCTTCTTTCTCTTCTTTTTGTTTTTCTTTTTGATGTTTTTTTTCTCTCTTTTTCTTTTTCTTTTCTTTTTCTTTTCATTCTTTTCTTTCTCTTTTCATTCTTTCTTTCTCTTTTCTTTTTTCTTTCTCTTTTTCTCTCCTTCCTTTACTTATCTTTACGTTTGTGTTTCCGATATTTTCTATTGATTCCGAAAGAGGGGTATGAAAGAAAATAAATAAGGCTCAAAGGGGTAATAAGGGATAAAGTATTTAGATAGCAGAACAAAATGCCTTCGTCATTTCAATATTCGAGACATGCCAAATACAAACAAGTACAATCAAAGAAAGACATCATACATAGTATCTCTTGACTGCATTAGCATTAATAGTCATTTCTACACATTTGCCTTCTACATCTGTCAAATACAATGCACCATTGGACAACACTCTAGTCACAACGAACGGCCCCTGCCAATTTGGGGCGAATTTTCCTTTTGCTTCAACCTGATGAGGAAGAATACGTTTCAATACTAACTGCCCCACTTCAAACTTCCGTGTACGCACCTTCTTATTGTATGCTCTTGTCATTCTCTATTGATACAACTGGCCATGACACACTGCTGCCAGTCTCTTCTCATCAATCAAATTAATTATTCCAAGCGGGTTTTGACCTACTCCTCATCATCGATCTCAGCCTCCACGACAATTTGAAGGGATGGAATTTCCACTTCTACGGGTATCACTACTTCGGTGCCATACACCAACAAATAAGGAGTCGCCCCTACTGAAGTTTGGACAGTAGTACGATAACCTAGCAATACAAATGGTAGCTTTTCATGCCACTGCCTAGAACCTTCCACCATTTTTTGAAGTATCTTCTTTATATTCTTGTTGGCCGCCTCAACTGCTCCTTTTTCCTTAGGGCGGTATGGGGTAGAATTGCGATGTGTAATCTTGAACTGATGACATACCTCTTTCATCAGATGACTATTGAGATTAGCCCCATTGTTTGTAATGATCACCTTCGGTATCTCGAACCGGCAAATGATATTTGAATGCACAAAATCAATCACCGCCTTCTTGGTTACAGACTTGAATGTTTTAGCCTCTACCCACTTGGTGAAATCAATGGCCACTAGAATAAACCTGTGCCTGTTGGACGCTACTGGCTCGATTGGTCCAATGACATCCATTCCCCAAGGAACAAAAGGCCATGGTGCAGACATTGTATGTAATTCAGATGGTGGAGAATGAATCAAATCTCCATGCACTTGATACTGATGACATTTACGCACGAAACTGATACAATCTCGCTCCATAGTAAGCCAATAATAACCTGCCCGGAGAATCTTCTTTGCCAGCACATACCCACTCATGTGCGGTCCACAGACTCCAGAATTTCGGTCATGATAGTCGCGGCCTGTCTGCCATCTACACATCTTAATAACACGAGATTTGGAGTTCTTTTGTACAAAACTCCTCCACTGAAGAAAAATACGCTTGCCAAGCGACGAATTGTTCTCTTTTGATCACCTGTGGCTTGTACCGGATATACTCCCCTTCGGATGTATTCCTTGATATCATTAAAACAAGGCTCCCCATCGAGCTCTTCCTCTACCATATTACAATAAGCATGCTGATCACGGACCTGAATATGTAACGGGTCAACATAAGCCTTATCCGGATGATGTAACATCGATGCCAGAGTAGCCAAAGCATCAACAACCTCATTATGAATCCTCGGAATATGCCTGAACTCTATTGCTTGAAACCATTGACAAAGATCATGCAAACATTGTCGGTACGGTATGAGTTTTAAATCCCGTGTTTCCCATTCTCCCTGAATCTGGTGTAATAGAAGGTCCGAGTCACCCAAGACCAAGACTTCCTGGACACCCATATCCCTAGCCATCCTCAAACCCAAAATGCATGCTTCATATTCCGCCATGTTGTTAGTACAGTAGAACTGAAGCTGAGCCGTAACAGGGTAATGATGCCCTGTTTCAGAAACAAGTACTGCTCCTATCCCAACGCCTTTCATGTTAGCAGCCCATCAAAGAAAATTTTCCATCCTGGCCTTTCAATCTGTTCCAACTCATCAATGTGCATTACCTCTTAATCAGGGAAGTAAGTCTTCAAAGGTTCGTATTCTTCATCCACAGGATTCTCAGCCAAATGGTCGGCCAATGCTTGTGTTTTCATCGCAGTTCGAGTCACGTAGACAACGTCAAATTCTGTGAGCAAGATCTGCCGCTTTGCGAGCCTTCCCGTGGGCATAGGCTTCTGGAAGATATACTTCAACGGATCTAAGCGAGAGATGAGGTAAGTAGTATAAAATGACAAATAGTGTTTCAACTTCTGGGCTACCCAAGTTAGGGCGCAACTCGTCCTCTCAAGATGAGTGTACTTAACCTCATAAGATGTGAATTTCTTACTGAGATAATATATGGAATGCTCCTTCCTGTCGGTGATGTCATGTTGTCCTAACACATATCCAAATGAATTGTCCAAGACTGTCAAATATAGAATCAAAGGTCTCCCTGGTTCTAGCGGGACCAACACAGGTGGGTTTGACAAGTACCACTTTATCTTATCAAATGATTCCTGACATTCATTTGTCCACTTGACTACAGCATCTTTCTTTAACAATTTGAAGATAGGCTCACAAGTTGTCGTGAGCTGAGCAATAAACTGGCTGATGTAATTCAATCTTCCCAACAGACTCATCACCTCAGTCTTATTCTTTGGAGGTGGCAATTCCTGGATGGCTTTGATTTTTGACGGGTCTAATTCAATACCTCATTGGCTGACTATGAATCCCAACAACTTTCCAGACAGAACACCGAATGCGTATTTTGCAGGATTGAGCTTGAGATTGTACCTGCAAAGCCTTTGGGAGAACTTTCTCAGATCTCTGGCATGGTCAGACTGCTTTCTAGACTTTACAATCGCATCATCCACATAAACCTCGATCTCCCTGTGTATGATGTCATGGAATATGGTCATCATTTCCCTCATGTAGGTTGCCCCGGCATTTTTTAGACCAAATGGCATGACCTGATAGCAGTACGTTTCCCATGGCTTGATGAATGCTATCTTTTCTGCGTCTTCTTCATCCATTAAGATCTGGTGGTAGCCCGCATAACAATCCACAAAAGAACCAATCTCATGTTTGGCACAATTATCGATCAATATATGGATGTTCGGCAGTGGGAAGTTATCCTTGGGACTCACCTTGTTGAGGTCTCGATAATCAACACACACCCTAGTCTTACCATCCTTCTTCGACACAGGCACAACATTGGCTAACCAGGTGGGATACCGGGTGACCCGAATGACTTTGGCCTCAAACTGTTTGGTGACCTCTTCCTTAATTTTCACACTCATATCAGTTTTAAATTTCCTCAGCTTCTGCTTGACAAGGGGAATGCTGGATCGGTGGGCAATTTGTGAACCACCAAGCCAGTGCTTAGACCTGGCATGTCGTCATAGGGCCATGCAAAAATATCTTTATACTCGAGCAGTGTTTTAATTACCTCCTCTCTGAGTTGTGGTTCAAGATGCACACTTATTTTAGTTTCCCGGACATTATCTTGGTTCCCTAAATTGATTTCTTCTATATCACTCAGGTTAGGCTTGGGTTTTTCTTTAAAATGGCTTAATTCTTTACTAATCTCTTTAAAGGCTTCCTCCTCGTCATATTCCAATTCAACATCACACTCTATTTCTTGAATTACTATTTCAGAATTAGATTGGCTTTTAAGACTGGTCCGGAGATTCCGCATGCATATCATATCATTGAAGCCAGCATAAAAAGAACTGTATAAGGAAGAAAGGAAAACAAAAATAAAACTATCAGGAAGAGAGGAAAAGAGAAATTGCATTTCATTAAAATTAAAGATAACGGGGTTTATACGTCCAAACGGATGGAACATAGAATCTGAATTACAACCCTAGAATAATCCAGATAAATTGAAAGAAAATCAAAGCAAACTACCAAAACTCCCACCTGGTGGGGAGAGGAGTAGCTTCCCAATTGTTAATCATTGCACTGGGCCCAACAAATTGCACATCCGCCTTGCTAGAACCCTCTCCAGCTTCTAACACGTTCACATCGGCGAATATCCTCTCGAACCTTTCCATCAAATATCCATCCACATCAACCACAAAACTGGGAACCATCGTCACTGGGCACTTTCTAGTACCAGGCCTGACAAATGATCGGGAAAGACGCGGAACTGACTTTGGAAGGGCCCATGCTCTCTGTTTCATTTTTCTGGCTCTTCTCACGTTTGTGACTGTGGGCTTGAACCCCAGACCAAATGTATCCAAGTTTTTAGGAAGAGAAATCAGTTGTACGATACCTTGCAGAGATGCACCCAAACTCTTGCCCGGTACAAAACCATTTTTCAACATTTTAACGGCTATCATGACTGATGCAGCAGCTACCCTTGGAGTCGGCACGCATTTCCCTTCAGGAATTTTCTCTACCGATACCGTGTCAAAAACCTGATAAACCCATGGCCCTTTGTCATCTTCAAACTCTATGAACGGAACAATGGCATCACTGGGAACACACAAATTATCTTCGCCATGCACAACAATTTCCTATATATCCCATTCAAACTTAACCATTTGATGCAGAGTGGACGGGACCGCTTTGGCAGCATGAATCTAGGGTCGACCTAACAACAGATTTTAAGAAACAACCACATCGAGCACCTGGAATTCCATAGTAAATTCAACTGGCCCTATTGTAAGCTCGATCACTATGTCCCCGACTGAATCTTTCCCTCCACCGTCGAATCCCCGAACGCAGATATTGTTCTTGTGAATTCTTTCATCATCCACCTTTAACTTGTTCAGAGTGGAAAGAGGCAAATATTTGCACTGGAAACATTGTCAACCAGTACCCGAGTAACCACGGAATCTTCATATTTCACCATCAGATAGAGGGCTCTATTGTGCTCAGTACCCTCCACGGGCAACTCATCATTAGAAAAAGTGACTCTGTTTACCTCAAATATCTTGTTAGCTATCTTTTCCAAGTGGTTTACTGAGATTGTTTTAGGAACGTGGGCTGCATTCAAGATCTTCATCAAAGCCCGACAGTGCTCGTCTGAATGAATCAATAATGATAAGAGCGAGATCTGAGTCGGTGTCTTCCTTAACTGTTCCACAATGGAATAGTCATGTGCTTTCATCTTTCTCAGAAATTCTTCTGCTTCTTCCTCGGTCACAGCTTTCTTCACCAACACTGGGTTATCTTTTGAGGTCTTATCTTTTCTCAACTCTTCAGGGGCAAACATCTCCCCAATCGAATCAAACCATGGGTCTCACACACTTCTTCTTTAACCTCTTTCCACTTGTAAGTCACTGTCACTCATTCATAATTCCATGGGACTGCCTTGCTGTTGACTATCGGTAATTGAGTTATCGGTTTGATAATGACAGGATTTGTGCGGGGGCCCCTCATAATTACCATAGGCTTGTTCGTCACTCCTGGCACAACCAATTTTGCTCTTTCATGTTTTCCTGCTACGTCACTTGAGGACCCCTTCTTGATCTCCATAGATGGTTCATTATTTGCCCCGTTCAACTTGATCATAGAATTCTCACTTTTTGACTTTTCAAGCGTCTTGGCTTTACTAGCCCGAATCATCATGACAGTTTGCAAAGGCTTCTTAGGCTCCCCTCCCTTATGCACAATCTCAATCATATTTGTCTCATGATGGGCTGGCAATGGGTTCTGGTTGATATTGGGTACCTCCGGTGCTTGGACCTCAATCCGATTAGTATCAATGAGCTCTTGAATAGCTATTTTCAATTTCCAGCATTTCTCTGTGTCATGACCCGGGGTCCCTGAACAATACTCATAACTCACCAAGCGGTCAAGATTTCTAGGAGGGGGATTTGGCAGTTTAGCCTCGATCGGATTCAACATACCCAACTGTCTCAATCTATGGAATAGGCTAGTATATGATTCTCCTAAAGGAGTGAAAGTCTTCTATTTCTGCAACCTCTCATTCTTAAAGGCTTGATTGGGCCGAAACCCTATTCTACGGGGATTTCTGTAGGCTCTTGGGGGTGGATGGGTATTTTGTGGAGCTAGGTATGGACTTTGTAGAGCTGGCGCACGCCATTGTGCGTGAGCAGAAGGTTGGGTATAGGTTTGTGCGTGATAGACGGGAAAATGGGGATCTGGCAGTGGGTAGTAGTGTTGTGGTAGGCTATATGGAGTGTGGCGGTAAGTTTGGTGATAGGGTCGAGGCGGGTTGTAGTAATATGGAAGGTTTCTGGAACCGACCCAAGCTCCCGACTCAATTATCGCAGCGTCCTCTTTCTTCTTCTTCCCGAGTACACCTCCAGTACCGTTTTGAATGGCCTGGGTGGTCACTTTGATTGCTGAATAACTCATGATCTTGTTGGACTTGAGTCCCTCCTCAACCATGCCTCCCATTTTTACAACTTCATTAAAGGACTGCCCACTGCTGACACCAAGTGACCAAAATAAGTGGGTTCCAAAGCTTGCAAGAAATAATCAACCATCTCACTTTCTTTCATCGGAGGGTCAACCCTCGATGCTTGCTCTCTCCACCGGAATCCATATTCTCTGAAACTCTCACCGGGCTTCTTCTTGATCTTCGTCAATGACACACGGTCTGGGATAATTTCAAGATTATACTGAAAATGACAGGTGAAGGCTTGGGTCAAATCGTCCAATGTGTGCCACCTGCTGTGATCTTGTCTGGTATACCATTCTAACGCCGATCCACTCAGACTTTGGCTGAAATATGCCATCAGCAACTCATCTCTTCCGCCTGCTCCTCTCATCTAGCTACAGAATCCTCTTAAGTGTGCTACTGGGTCACCATGCCCATCGTATAGATCAAACTTAGGCATTTTGAACCCTGCTGGTAACCGAACATCTGGGAACAGACATAAATCATTATAGGCCACACTTACTTGACCTCCCAACCCCCTCATATCTCTGAATGATTGTTCTAAGCTTTTGACCTTTCTGATCATCTCCTCATGTTCGGGATTCTTGGGTGGCTTCTCGGTTTCTACCATGAGATCAAGATGAGGGGTGTAAGAATATGGTTCTGGAGCTTTGAAGGTGGGTTCAGGGGGATAATACTGGTTGTCGTGAGTTTGGAACAGAGGTTCACTGGAAGATCGGTGTAATATAGCAGGTGAAGGTGCCACAAAAACAGGTGTGATTGGTGGGGGAGGGTATGGGACTTGTTTGGGTGGTAGAGCTTGAGAAGTATGGGAAGTGGTGCCATAGCATTGTTGGTAGAGGGAAAAGGCTGGAGATGAGTTCACAGTGGGAGGGTCTTGAGGTTTGGCCGATGGTGGGATATAAGCAGGGTTAGCGGGATAAACCGGTGGTGGATGCCCCTTTGCCCAGGCTTGGTACATTTCAGTCATCTGCTGCTTTAACTTATACATATCTTCCTTCATTGCATTAACATCCAGTTCTTCCACCTCTTTTGACGGGTCAACAATACTTGTCTCTGGTTCTTGCTTGGCCATATTCAACCTGTCTTTTAATCGAGTGTTGTATGAGTGAGTTGCCAAAATGCCAATCAACTAACCACCTGCCTGGACTCAATTCATCAACAACAACCTTGTTAGCGATTAGGATTTAAACAGATTGGTAACCACATTTTGGGGAATGAATGCACCTAAGCAGTTAACCATTTTTATTATGCATTTGATCGGCTGCTTGCGTCATCCCAGCTTTTCCATTTGCAACTTCCTTCTTTTTCTTCTCTTTTTCCATTCTGGCCTTTGCTTTCTTTGTTTTTATCCTCTCATTTCCCTCTTGTTTTGTCATTGCTTCTTTCTCTAATTTTCTCTCTTTTCTTTTCTCTCTTTTTTTCTCTTGTTTTTTTCCTCTTTTTTTCTTTCTTCTTTTTTTTTCTCTTTTGGTTGTGGTCGAATCCTATAGAGATTGTCTATGTATCATAACCTCGTATGAATCAGACCGAGCGTAGTTCTGGGCGATAAGTACGAAAGTAAATAATAAAACAATTTTGGGGATTTTCAATTTCATAAAAAGCAAATGCTTTGATTACAAAGACTCAACACTAACAGACTCTAAGAGAAACTAATAGACGCTGATGAAAAGATGAAATACAGACTCCAAAAAATAAACTACCATACTCCGACAAAAGAAAATGCAGACTTGACAACAAATGACAGACTCCAGCATAAAGAAAATACAGACTCAACACAACTAACAGACTCCAAGGAAATACAGACTCAAATGAAAAATCATGAATACATCAATGCTCCTAGTGCCCGCGGGACATCATTCGGTCTCGTCGCGGGCCTATATGCAAGATCCCTTTGAAGTCGGTCCAAGTCACTCATTATCTGCTCAACGAATGTCATCACTACCGCGAAGAAGGTAGTGCGAGTCATATCCTCACAGATTTGGCACTTCATAACGATGTAATCGGCGATGTTTCTAATTCTCTCTCTTATGACACCTTTTTCTTATAACAAACGCCCAATCTGCTGGGCCCTGGCCTCCAAAGTTTGCTCGGCCACTTGATTTTGCTCCTAAAATTGTTGCAAATCTATTTCTAATTGTGTCAATGCCGTATAACAATGTTCTCTTTCAACCTTGAAGTTCTTTCGCCTATTTGATCATTATGTTTTCCGTGCCGATGGCCCTTTTCTTTAATCCCACGACCTCATCATTGTACTTTTCTTTCAACTGCTTAACCAGGCGTGCTCGTTCATCTGCATTTTTAGCCAACTGTTTTCGAGCCTTGGCTAGTTCACTTTCTTCTTTGTTCAAATCAAAACTATAGTCACCCACTTTCTGCCTCAAGTTAGCTATGAGTTTCTTATCTTTGGCACTTCGGACTGGGTTTTCTGCCGCTATTTTCATTTTCTGAATCTGGGCTCGAAGGGCCTCATTTTCTATGGCTAGCTTTTTCTTTTCTCCTTCGTCCGCCGTGGCTTGAAAGCTATTTTCGAACTGAAGGTCCCTGACTTGTTTTTCCAATTTGCTTATGGTAGCCCTATACTCTTTTTTTTTGGCCAACCAGTCTCATTGCACTTATGCTCCGTTAGTGAACTGTTGCACATGGGGTCTTTTTGCGGTCCATTCGGGACATCACTACCGCGAAGAAGGTAGTGCGAGTCATATCCTCACAGATTTGGCACTTCATAACGATGTAATCGGCGATGTTTCTAATTCTCTCTCTTATGACACCTTTTTCTTGTAACAAACGCCCAATCTGCTGGGCCCTGGCCTCCAAAGTTTGCTCGGCCACTTGATTTTGCTCCTAAAATTGTTGCAAATCTATTTCTAATTGTGCCAATGCCGTATAACAATGTTCTCTTTCAACCTTGAAGTTCTTTCGCCTATTTGATCATTATGTTTTCCGTGCCGATGGCCCTTTTCTTTAATCCCACGACCTCATCATTGTACTTTTCTTTCAACTGCTTAACCAGGCGTGCTCGTTCATCTGCATTTTTAGCCAACTGTTTTCGAGCCTTGGCTAGTTCACTTTCTTCTTTGTTCAAATCAAAACTATAGTCACTCACTTTCTGCCTCAAGTTAGCTATGAGTTTCTTATCTTTGGCACTTCGGACTGGGTTTTCTGCCGCTATTTTCATTTTCTGAATCTGGGCTCGAAGGGCCTCATTTTCTATGGCTAGCTTTTTCTTTTCTCCTTCGTCCGCCGTGGCTTGAAAGCTATTTTCGAACTGAAGGTCCCTGACTTGTTTTTCCAATTTGCTTATGGTAGCCCTATACTCTTTTTCTTTGGCCAACCAGTCTCATTGCACTTGTGCTCCGTTAGTGAACTGTTGCACATGGGGTCTTTTTGCGGTCCATTCGGGACATCACTACCGCGAAGAAGGTAGTGCGAGTCATATCCTCACAGATTTGGCACTTCATAACGATGTAATCGGCGATGTTTCTAATTCTCTCTCTTATGACACCTTTTTCTTGTAACAAACGCCCAATCTGCTGGGCCCTGGCCTCCAAAGTATGCTCGGCCACTTGATTTTGCTCCTAAAATTGTTGCAAATCTATTTCTAATTGTGCCAATGCCGTATAACAATGTTCTCTTTCAACCTTGAAGTTCTTTCGCCTATTTGATCATTATGTTTTCCGTGCCGATGGCCCTTTTCTTTAATCCCACGACCTCATCATTGTACTTTTCTTTCAACTGCTTAACCAGGCGTGCTCGTTCATCTGCATTTTTAGCCAACTGTTTTCGAGCCTTGGCTAGTTCACTTTCTTCTTTGTTCAAATCAAAACTATAGTCACTCACTTTCTGCCTCAAGTTAGCTATGAGTTTCTTATCTTTGGCACTTCGGACTGGGTTTTCTGCCGCTATTTTCATTTTCTGAATCTGGGCTCGAAGGGCCTCATTTTCTATGGCTAGCTTTTTCTTTTCTCCTTCGTCCGCCGTGGCTTGAAAGCTATTTTCGAACTGAAGGTCCCTGACTTGTTTTTCCAATTTGCTTATGGTAGCCCTATACTCTTTTTCTTTGGCCAACCAGTCTCATTGCACTTGTGCTCCGTTAGTGAACTGTTGCACATGGGGTCTTTTTGCGGTCCATTCGGGACATCACTACCGCGAAGAAGGTAGTGCGAGTCATATCCTCACAGATTTGGCACTTCATAACGATGTAATCGGCGATGTTTCTAATTCTCTCTCTTATGACACCTTTTTCTTGTAACAAACGCCCAATCTGCTGGGCCCTGGCCTCCAAAGTTTGCTCGGCCACTTGATTTTGCTCCTAAAATTGTTGCAAATCTATTTCTAATTGTGCCAATGCCGTATAACAATGTTCTCTTTCAATCTTGAAGTTCTTTCGCCTATTTGATCATTATGTTTTCCGTGCCGATGGCCCTTTTCTTTAATCCCACGACCTCATCATTGTACTTTTCTTTCAACTGCTTAACCAGGCGTGCTCGTTCATCTGCATTTTTAGCCAACTGTTTTCGAGCCTTGGCTAGTTCACTTTCTTCTTTGTTCAAATCAAAACTATAGTCACTCGCTTTCTGCCTCAAGTTAGCTATGAGTTTCTTATCTTTGGCACTTCGGACTGGGTTTTCTGCCGCTATTTTCATTTTCTGAATCTGGGCTCGAAGGGCCTCATTTTCTATGGCTAGCTTTTTCTTTTCTCCTTCGTCCGCCGTGGCTTGAAAGCTATTTTCGAACTGAAGATCCCTGACTTGTTTTTCCAATTTGCTTATGGTAGCCCTATACTCTTTTTCTTTGGCCAACCAGTCTCATTGCACTTGTGCTCCGTTAGTGAACTGTTGCACATGGGGTCATTTTGCGGTCCATTCGGGATCATGTTGAACTCGGGACCTTTTACCATACCAAGCAGTATAACTAGGCTCTACCTCGCCTCTGGATAGATATCGTACTTGAGTATTAGGCCCTAAGAATCTGCACTGATGCCAAATCCGATGCACTCTCTCTTCTGGGAAGGCAGCTTTTGGCTCTAACTCAATGACCTGCAGACTCAAATATTCATCGTGTGGGATGGTCTGGTATCGGCTTAACTGACGTAGGATTCTGTGCGGAGCATAAGCCTGAATACAGCGAAGACCCATCAACAGCAAAAAAACATGCCTCAACCGACATATAGATTACTTCACTGATCGAGAGCCACCCGATCGACCATTCGATCTTGTTTGCAGTCAGAGATCTCAAATGAGCATGCCATGATTCCGTACCATCCGGGAACTCATAACCCTCTACCTGCTTTACATGTTTTTCAATGCATTCAAGGCCAGTCATACCACAATTCAAGTATCCGGGGTGGTGGCAAAGGTGTTCCTCCATCCATAGTTGTAGCAACATATTGCACCCTTCAATGAACTTCCCTCCTTATCGACAATGGGCCAGAGCTCGGTAAATTTCCGCCAAGATCAGCGACACTATAGTCCCATTTGCCTTTTTCATCATAAAATCGGCTATCCCTACAAGTCCCAACTCTATGTTCCCGTGTTTTCTAGGGTAAACCAAAATACCCAGGAACGCTGCTATGAAAGCTAATCCTCTCCGAGCTTCCCACTTGTCTTGGTTTCCTGTGTGAGTAAGACCGGTATCTGGCGTTTTGAAGCCACGGAAATTCCCGTAACGTTGATACAGAAAGTAGAAGGTACAGAATCCTTTGGATAAATTTCCGTCTCGGATGTCACGATTGATGCTTAACAAGTCCAAAAATTTATGAGTGGTTTCCGTTCTCGGCGCCACCGGGTATTGACTTCTAAGATTCCCTTCGAAACCGACATAGCCTGCTATCTCTTCCAGTGTAGGAGTTATCTCAAAATTAGCAAAGTGAAATACATTATGCACTGGGTCCCAGAATGGTATCAAGGCCTCAATCACGTCTTTTCTTGGCTTAACCTTCAAGAGCCCGATAAGACCACTCAATGCTTTTGTCACAACCTTTCTGCTATCTTCCCCCAAATCATGCCACCACATATGTAGCTCCAAAGGGATCTCTTCACGGACTGAGAAAGGTTCATTTTGAATTGTACTCATCCTACACATTTATTAAGGTGATTTTAATTAAAAGGAAACTATGACTCATTTTGACTCAAGAAAAATGACCATCTTTTTTCCAAAATTTTCACACAAATATCCGGCTTTGCCAATACGGCCTTTCAGCACTTCGAAAATGAAGATTTTAAGGTTGTGTCGGCTAACCAGCCAAAACCTTTAAAAGTGACTAAAAGTGGTTGTTCTTGCAAAAATAGCCTTCAGGACCCTTTTAGGGACATTTGGCTATTTCTGACAAGAATGGCATCACCCTAATTTTTTTCAAATTCAACTAAAATTTTTGTTCTTTTGTGTTATTCTTGCAAAAAAGGAAGTTGGACCCGATGGAGGTTGCCTACGTATCTCACACCCTGTGAGAATCAAACTGGCGTAGTTCGGAAAATTTTTTTTTTTTAAGAGAACAAACCCAATTTCTTTTTTTTCTTTTTCCAAAAACACAAACATATTTTCTTTATTTTTCTTTAAAAACCACAAAATCCCCCTCTTTTTCAAAATTTCGGCAGAGTTTCAGTATACTTTAGGGACATTGGTTTCACCGCAGGTAATTACCTCACACTGCTATTTTCTTTTCCAAATTCTCTCCCTTTTATTCAAAAGCCGATCAGCATGCAAATCCGAAGCAAATAAATGCATAAGTGGCAAGTAAGATGCATCAGAATGGTCTTTTTATTTCGGGTGCACTGTCCTAGACAGACCCAACCCCTGTGTTAAGTCTCCAAAGTCAAAATGCACATGATGTAAACAAACGTTCCTACTAGGGATCCGGCATGAGGTATTGTTATACTAGGTTTAAAAACCTGGGTTTATTTGTTCTAGACTTGGCTTACCCGAGCGGACAGCTCGAGCCGAGGGGCAGCGTACCGGGAATACAGAAGCTTCACCGGCTTTGCAACTTGTCCGAACCTCGTTCTAAATTTGGAATATGACTCTAACAGAAAAGAAGTCACACGAAGTGCACAGTTCTTCATGATTTAGAAGACTTAGAGAGAAGAGGGATTTCGCAACAGTTTATATACAGTTCACGGAATATCAAAGTAGTAAAAGCAATCAATTAGCACATTAGGCCCAAATCATGTAACAAAATCAAATAATGGATAAAGCCAACTATAATAATTATTCTAAGCTCGAATTCTTGAACCCTGAACTAGAGATTCTGGGTTCGATCCCCAGCAGAGTCGGCAGAGCTGTCGCACCTCCTTTTTACCTACACCCCGGGAAAGGGTATAGTATATAAGGGAGTTTTTCCAATTAAAGGACTGTTACGCCTCGCAATATTACGTCGATATCACGTTCCGCAGTATTACATTATGGTGATGTCACACTTCCAGTAAAGTTACGATGATGTTGCACCCTGAAGTATTGTACGTGAAATTTGTCGTAACGTAATTGACATCAGTCCAAGTAAAATATTATTTGGAGGTTATAAGGATTATGCTATTTCACAAGTGATTATAAATTCGTGAAGGTGAGAGGGGAAGCAAGTCGAAGAAAATGAATTTCGTTGAAAGTGGCCAACTTGGGATAAAATACGGGTTGAGCGATAATACCCGATAATTATAAACTAGTACCATGCGAGGTACCATATGACCACGGTAGTATAATATATAAAGTATATATGAAGTATTTTAAAAATAAATAGAATTTTAAGTAATTTGTGATATTTTTAAATTATGCGGGTAAAAGATTAATTATCGGGTAACGAAACATTACCCGATTAACTAATAAGTGGATAAAAAAATTAATAATATAACCCACCCTACTCCCCACGTGGCAGTATGCCATCATTAAACATATGACTCTTGGTCATATGTATATCACGTGTAAATCCCTCCATAACCCATTAAAATGAGTCATTTTGTAGAAAGACTCATTGACTTAACATAAGTTTTGAATGATATAGAATTTAGGATCCATTGGATACTTCCTGAAAATAGAAAAACGAGAATCAGAAGATTCAATTCACTCTTTGAATTGAAATCAATAATTTGGAAACAGTATCTTCAAAAAACGTAAGAACAAGAATCCTTTCGTCCAAACATTTCAAAACCAAGCCAAGATCGCTCCAAAATTCTAATATATCCAGTGTAAATTTCGCAAGAAGCAGATTCAGTTAAATAATTCAAGAAACATGTATGTTAAGGCTAAGCTCTTCTTTCATTTGGCATGATCTCGTCATTACATTCATATCCCGGAATTTACGTATAATTTGCTAGTCTCGCAAATTGTGTATATTTTTCTAGTGTTGTAAGTTATAATATTCTCCTTATCGGGATTTTATATTCAGTTGAGTATTTCCTTCTTTCAGTCAAGAGAGCAGAGAAGTTACATATATACAATATTAAAAGTATTTTCATTACTGTCACACCTCCTTTTTCCGCACCCGAGGGGCGCGAGGGGAGTTTTTTCCAATTAAAGGACAATCGAAAGGGGATTGGTTTAATTATTTCAGAGTCGCAACTTGGGAGATTTAGGGTGTCCCAAGTCACCAATTTTAATCCCGAATCGAGGAAAATAATGACTCTATATTACAGTCTGCGTACCAGAAATCCGGATAAGGAATTATGTTAACCCGGGAGAAGGTGTTAGGCATTCCCGAGTTCCGTGGTTCTAGCACGGTCGCTCAACTGTTATATTTGGCTTGATTATCTGATTTTAAATACAATATGAACTTATGTGCAAATTTTATCTTTTAACCGCTTTATTATTATTGTTTTTACGAGAATGTGAACGTCGCTTAAAACACGTCTTTGGACTGCGTCACATGAAATGCACCCACAATCCGGAACGCATTTTATTTGATGTTTTGAGATTTGGATTTGGGTCGCATGAAATGCACACCCGAGCTTAAGAAAGTAAATTATTAAACACGCGCCTAGAGAGACTATCGCGTTATTATTTTGGGAAGGCCACGAAATTCACTAAGCGGCCCTCCTAAATTCTAAGTAATTTAAAATGAGTATTTACTGAGGGCCCCGCAATTTGTATTTTTATTCGGCGAGTCTCATCTCATTCTTATTTTTTAAAGAAATTTGCAACGTCATGGAAATGCATCTCGGGCCACGCCACAATCAATGCGCCCGTGACTAGAGACACATTTCGACTCCGTTGAGATTTGGATTTGGGTCACATAAGTGTGCACCCGAGTTTAGGGAGATAACATTATTAATGGCGCGCCTAAAGCAACTAGCGCATTATTATTTTTGGGGAGGGCCGTGAAATTTGTTAAACGGCCCATCCCGGAATCTAAGTATTTAATACATATATTTTGTGAGGGCCCCGCAATTTGTCCCTTTTATTCGGCGAGGCTCGTCTCATTTTATTCTTTATTATTACTATTATATTTTTTTTTTTTAAAAGGATGCCATTTTCATGTCTTTAACAATACTAAAACTTACGGCCTCTTTACAACTAAATTCCCATGACTTGTTAAAAGTTTAATAAAAGGAGTTTAGTGAATGAGTGTTTCGGTAGTAGTAACAGCATGCACTAATACTATTTTTTCGAATGACCTAACCGAAGGAAAGGACGAACAGATTAACGTCAAACTTGTGTCATAGAACGACTAGTCCAACTTAATTAAACGACATCAAATAAACAAGAATAACATAACATGAAAATGAACCAAAATGCAGACAATGAAACATAGGCAGAAAATTTCCATACCAATTTTTATATTGCATCTCAAACATTCAACGTAAGTTTATTTATCTAATACATCGAGGTTTACTAACCTTTGCACCTCGACAAACTCAGAGCGACAAACACGATTCCGACGGAACTTAAGCCGGACCTTTCTGAACGAAGAACAACGACGGAACCTCGGACAGCGCCTCGACGTACCGGACCTCGACGAACAAAACAACCTCACCGGACTGAAGCAACGGCTGAGCTACTCAGCAACGCAGCGACGCAGCAACAGCTGCTGTATTTTTTCGACGCAGCAACTGTTGCGAGAAGCTGCAACAAAGGGGTCGTTGGAGGTGATGAAAGGAGCAGCTATGGAGGTCTGTTTGGTTGTTGACGGAGGTGGAGGAGTGACGATGATTATGGGTGGTCGGAGGTTTTTGTGGACTGGTTTTTGTCGACTGCTCCTTTTGACGTGGGGTGGCGTTCGGACGGTGGTGATGGGGGTGGTGCGACTGGTTCGGACGTGAGGGAGGAGGTGGTTTCGCTGGGGGGGAGGTGAAGGTTTGGGGTCTGTTTGGTGTCGATGGAGGAAGCTGTCGTGGGGGGGTGGCGATGCAGCGAGCAGCAGCTCGACGGAGCGGTTACGTGGGGAGTTACTGGTGGTTTCTGGACGCGAGGAGGAGGGGGTAGCCGGTGGTTTTTCGACGCTGGGGGGGGGCAGTAGGGTTTTCTTGGTTTTTCAGTAGGTTTCTTTCTTTCTTCCTTTGAAGAAGAAAGAGGAACAGTAGTCTTTTTCAATTTTTTTCAAAAAGTCCCCCCTTTGTCAAGTGTTAGTCCGTGTATTTGACATGGCTTTGCCCAGAAAAATGAGCCCACGCGTGGTGGGGTTCAAGGCATATGTTCCCCACGCGTGGTGGGGTTTCCCACGTGTCCTGGACACGGTTTATTATGGGCTAGGTCCGAAAATTAAGCCTAAAACCGGGTAGTTTGAACCCGAATATTATTCTTTTGCCCAGACCCGAGAAATAGGAACACGTTGCTTAACTAGTCCTATGTAAGCAAAATAACTACCAAAAATAAGACTAGTATTTAACAAAACTATATCTTTTTAAATATTTTTAAGGATTTAAAATAGCTACAAAATATTAATAAAACTATTTTTGTAATTTTCGTAAATATTAAGATAAAATATGAAGTAATATTTTTGTATTTTTTCAAAGTTAAAATGACTATAGAATATTAATAAAACTATATTTTTTTGTAATTTTCGTTCTTTAATAAAGACAAAAATATGAAGTAATATTTTTTTGTATTTTTCAAAATTATAATGACTGCAAACATTAATAGAACTATATTTTTTGTAATTTTCGAATTTATATAAAGTACCAAAATAAAGTACAATTTTTTTTTGTATTTTTCAAGTTTATGAGAAATACATAAACTAAAATTATATATATATTTTTTGTGATTTTTCTTTTTGCAACGAAATAAAGTAAAATAGTTAAAATAGCTATACTAGACCCAATTTCACATATTCACGCTAAAAATGTGAAAATTCTCGGGGAGGGTCAAAAATCACGTGCTTACAGCTGCCCCTCTTTGACTGGAAACACGAAGAGTTTTCCGACAAAGAACGACTAGACGTGTTTTTGACCCGACCATTACTTGGACGGACTACACTTAAGGAAAGGGAGGGAATGTGACCGAGCCCTGGTATCTGAGCTGCCTACATATCCTTGGTTATACAGGAATCAGGCCACGTGTAGTTCGGAAATGAGAGAGATAGTGAAGTGTACCGAGGTGAAGAGCCGATCGAGGTGCCGTTCCGTTGAGGTTCCGGTCCGCGGTCCTGTCATTACAACAAAAATGAAAACTGAAAAAGACTAACTAAGCCTATCAGCTACTAGTTACAAGGATTCCTATCTCTTAAGTCTTCTGAAACTTGGTCTTGAGTCTTGAATGGTGCTTCATACAGACTTTGGATCTGAACCTTGATACTTGCTAGTTGTAGGTGCTAGTTCTTGAGCAGACCACCTTTGTTCTCTACTTCCGTAATTTGGGCTCTTCTCTTTCTTTTTTTTTTTTTGTTTTTGTGACTAGCTTTTGTTGACCCTCTCAGACTGTTGACTCGCATTCTTGGGGCGAGCTTCTTGTTGCTTCTATCTTGGATTGAGTGCTGGGGATTTTTGTTGTAGTCCTTCTGCTTTTACCACAAACTCCATTCTACAGGAGGGTCCCTGACAATCAAAACAAAACAAACAAAATTTCCTAACCCAGTTTGCCCTGGGGAGGTTTGTGAGTCGTTAGCAAAATCGTAGCCCACTGATACTACTGATGCAGTGCTGAGAGTGAACTAAACACTAGATTAGGATGTATTCCCTTGTTATACAGGTGGGCGCCTAACTTCAATGCTTGAAATGTAAGGACTGAAATGTATTCCTCTGTTCTATGGGCGGGCTCCCAATTTCAACACTTGAAAAGTAAAGACTGAAATGTATGCCTCTGTTATCTGGGCGGGCTCCCAACTTCAACACTTGAAAGTAAAAACTGAATGTATGCCTCTGTTATTATGGGCGGGCTCCCAATTTCAACACTTGAAAGTAAAACTGAAATGTATTCCTCTCGTTTTACAGGTGGGTGCCTGGTAAGAAATTTAAAGACTGAATGTATGCCTCTGTTCTATGGGCGGGCTCCCAATTTCAACACCTGAAAGTAAAGACTGAAATGTATTCCTCTCGTTATACAGGTGGGCGCCTGGTTTCAACAACAATTTAGAAAATAAAATCCTATTCGAGGGCGGATGAACCCAAAATGTCCTATTCGAGGGCGGATGAACCCAAAATGTCCTATTCGAGGGCGGATGAACCCAAAATATCCTATTCGAGGGCGGATGAACCCAAAATATCCTATTCGAGGGCGGATGAACCCAAAATATCCTATTCGAGGGCGGATGAACCCAAAATATCCTATTCGAGGGCGGATGAACCCAAAATATCCTATTCGAGGGCGGATGAACCCAAAATATCCTATTCGAGGGCGGATGAACCCAAAATATCCTATTCGAGGGCGGATGAACCCAAAATATCCTATTCGAGGGCGGATGAACCCAAAATATCCTATTCGAGGGCGGATGAACTCAAAATATCCTATTCGAGGGCGGATGAACCCAAAATATCCTATTCGAGGGCGGATGAACCCAAAATATCCTATTCGAGGGCGGATGAACCCAAAATATCCTATTCGAGGGCGGATGAACCCAAAATATCCTATTCGAGGGCGGATGAACCCAAAATATCCTATTCGAGGGCGGATGAACCCAAAATATCCTATTCGAGGGCGGATGAACCCATCTTCAAAAGCTTGGAATTGTCTTACCTCCGACTGTCTTTCTTAGAATCGTGTTGTCTTGCTATCTCTTAAAACTTGAATTGATTTCCTCGTTCCTTCGAGAAAATTTTCGACAAATGGCAGGAAATTTTCTGCCCCAGTTTTGGTGCTTTTCCTTGCGGCATGTTTTTTCGCCATTAACAAGATTTCCTTTTCCTGCTTCAAATCAAAGAAAATTTGTTAGTTTTAACACATTGTGAGTGGTCGTGCCACTCCTGCTGGGGATGGTTTCTCCCTTTCTCTCTCCCCCGCTTTGTGCTTCATTACACTATCAAACTTGCTGGGGGTTATTTTGCTGGGAATGAATTTTCCTTTTATTTTCTCAACTGTTGTTTTCCTGTTTTCCTCCAGCTACCCTTGGAAATTTGGTCCTCTTGGGATCTAGACCCATTCAACATTTGGTCTTGCGACCAACTTCTTTTCGCTTTATCGTCTTATCTTTGGCATGTCCTATTCGCATTTTGCTTTGCATCATTTTGGCAACTGGTAGTAAGCTCTGAAAATCCTTTTCAAAAATAAACTGTTGGGGAGGTAAAATCTTTAAACCAAGAAATGAAAAAGTGAAGAATTTCAAAAATAGAAAAAGAAGAAGTCTTTCTGAACGAATGCTGGGGAAAAGGAAAGAAAAGAACTTATCTGAATGATATAACTGATCCCAACGAACATGTCACGCATTCCGGATTAATCAACCCAGTCGATTTGTATCAATCAACCCTTCGGACGGCCTCATGTTGCTGAGGATAAACAGGCACTCAACTCTTTGCCAAATGCGGATCCTTCCCGCCAATCTTGTCTTGTCGCCCCATAGTGCCCTTCGAGGGGTTTTCACTAATAAGACTCTCTCGTTTCTCTCAACTCTCGTCGCCTTATGGTGCCTGTGAAGGTTTTCACCGATAAGACTCTCTCATTTTATTTTATTTTTCAACTGGGGATCGGAGTGATGCCGATATGACTTTCTGTTGGGGATTCTTTCGGCTATCAATTCATTTCCAGCTTGTGATCTTCTTCTTGGCTGGGGATCAGAGTGTTATCCCCGACATCCATTTGCATTGACTTAGCACTTCTCAGTTACTGATCGGGAGGTCTTTTTTGGACGTCAATATGGGTTTTCGTGTATGGTTCAAAGAAAAGGGGTAACAAGAGGTTCAAAATGATTTTGATGGGTAAAACATTACAACTCTCGGAATCAACTTCTGCCCCAGTTTTTCTTGCTTGGGGATTTTTGTTTTTTTTTGTTACACTATGACCGAGCCGTGAGGCGCCTACGTATCCTTCTTTGAGGAATCAGGTCAAACGTAGTTCCCAATTCCTCTTTTCATTTGATTTTTTTTTCTTTGTTATCAATTTCTTTTCTTTTCTTTTCTTTCATTTTCATTACTGATTCCAAAAGAGGGTATGAAAAAAATAAATAAGGCTCAAAAGGGGAAGCAAAGGTTAAAGTGTTTGGATAGAAGAAAGAATTGCCTCCGTCATTTCATTCTCTGATAAATGCTAAATACCAACAAACAACAATTACAATCATACATAATATCTCTTAACTGTGTCAGAATTGATAACCATGTCGACGCATTTCCCTTCGATATTTGTTGATCACAAAGCGTCATTGGGCTTGCTCTGTTTAGATTGCAATAATCAACACACACCCGGATTAGGATATCGAGCGACCCGAATAACCTTATCATTCAGCTGTTTGGTTACTTCTTCCTTAATCTTCACACTTACGTCGGTTTTGGACTTTCTTAATTTTGCTTGACGGGGGGAAACGTCGGGTCAGTGGGCAATTTTTGAACCACTAAATTGGTGCTTCAACCCGGCATGTCGTCGTATGACCATGCAAAATGTTTTGAATTCAGTAAGTGCTTTGATTAGTTCTTCCCTGATGTCATCTGCATCCCTAGATTGATGGTTTCCGTGTCAGTTGGGCCCTCTTTTTCAAATTGGCTCAACTCTCTGTTAATTTCTTCGAAGGCTTCATCCTTATCGTATTCCGACTTATCATCACAATCTTGTACTATAAGTTCGAAATTAGATTGATTTTTAGACTAGGTTGAAGATCCGTTGTGCATGCCATATCATTAGAACCAGTATAAAGAAAACTGTTCAGGAGAGAAAAATAAGAAGAAAAATTAAAACAAAATAAGGAATGAGGAAAAAAACTTTCACTTTATTAAAATACGGGATAGCAAGGTTTCACACTTTGGCGAACACAAGAAAAATCTGGATTACAACCCTGGAATAATCCAAACAGCAAAAGAAAATCAGAGCCCACTACTAAGACTCCCTTCGTATAAGAAGAGGAGTAGTCATTCAATTGTTGATCTTTGCTTTCAAAATAAGGAATCTTTGCTTTCAGCCTCTAGTGTCTGAACATCAATCTTGTTGGTGTCAATAAGATTCTGTACTGCATGTTTCAACTTCCAACACTTCTCGGTATCATGTCCGGGAGCCCCCGAACAATACTCACAGCTTACCGAGTGGTCCGTATTTTTGGGAAGGAGATTTGGCAATCTGGGCTCAACAGGACTCAACAAACCTAACTGCCTTAATTTGTGGAACACGACAGTATAGGTTTCCCCCAACTCAGTGAATGTTCTTTGGATTCTTTCATTTTTGAAAGCCTGATTTCCCCGAAAACCTGCCCCTGGGGGGTTCTTGTAGGCTCTTGGCGGTGGATAGGTGTTTTGCGGTGGTGTATGTGTGTTCTGGGGAGCCGACACGCGCCATTGCGGGCGAACCGGAGGCCGAGTATATGTTTGGGCTTGGTGCATGGGGAAGTGTGGTTCTTGAGGTGAATAGTGGTGTTGAGGTGGGCTGTATGGGTAGTTTGGTTTGTGGGGTCTGGGTTGGTTGTAGCATGGTTTACCAGACTTGGACCAACTGCTTGCCTCAATCGTGGAAATTTCTTCTTTCTTCCTCCTTCCCAGGGCACCTCCCGTGTCGTTCTGAATAGCCTGGGTCGTTGCCTTGAGCGCTGGGTAATTCAGGATTTTGTCAGACCTCAGACCCTCCTCTATCATGACCCCTATCTTTACCACTTCATTGAAGGATTTCCCAACCGTCGTCACCAAGTGACCAAAGTATGTTGGATCTAGTGTCTGCAAGAAGTAGTCCACCATTTCTCCCTCTTTCATGGGAGGATCAACTCTGGCTGCTTGCTCTCTCCAGCGGAAACCAAACTCACGAAAACTTTCCCCAGGCTTCTTTCCAGTCCTCAGCAATGTGAGACGGTCAGGGACTATCTCGAGATTGTACTGGAAATGACCTGTGAAAGCCTGCGCCAGATCATCCCAAGTATACCACCTACTGGAATCCTGCCTGGTATACCATTCTAGTGCAGATCCGCTCAGACTCTGGCCGAAATAAGCTATTAGCAGCTCATCCTTGCCGCCTGCCCCTCTCATTTTGCTACAGAATCCCCGCAAATGTGCCATGGGATCACCGTGCCCTTCATATAAATCAAACTTAGGCATCTTGAACCCAGCCGGGAGTTGGACGTCTGGGAAAGGGCATAGATCTTTGTATGCTACGCTGACCTGGTTGCCCAAACCGTGCAGGTTCCTGAAGGACTGCTCCAGGCTTTTGAACTTTCTCAACACCTCATCCTGTTCAGGGGCTTTAACCGGCTTTTCGATCTCTGCCGGTACCTCCAAGTGTGGATTGTAAGCATGTGGTTCGGGGGCATGGACTGTAGGCTCAGGGGGATAGTATTGCGTATCGTGAGCCTGAAACAATGGCTCACTGGTCGTTCTGTGCAAGGGGGCTGGTGTGGGTCCCACAAAAGTGGGAATATCGGGTGTGGGGAGAGGTTGATGGGGTGGTGGAGCCTGGGAATCATGAGGGCTTCTTTCTTGATGGTAACGGGGATTTGGGAGGCTTGTTGAAGGGCCGGAGTGAGGGTATTCCGGCATGTGCCCCAATGGCTCAGGGCTCTTTTGTGCTTTGGCTAGAGCTAGCTGCATTGCATTCATCTCTAGTCCCATCCTTTCTATCTTTCCCATCGCTTCCTTTAACAACTGGCTCATCGGCCTTTCTTCCTCGGTACTATTCTCTGAAGTAGTCATGCTTGTTGTTATCGGTCCTTTGGATCTAGTTTGGTAAGGGTGTGTTGCCAGAATTCTTTAACAACTAACTGTTTGAGATTCGGAAAACAACAAACTTGTTAGCGTTTAGAGTTTAAAAGATTTGATAACAACACATTGAGGATGCAATGCCCCTAGGCAGTTAACGGTTCCTAACATGCTTTGCTTCAAACAACATGCGTCATCCCGACTTGCTTATTTGCCCCTTTGAAGTACTTTGGGAACCCCTGTATTTTATTATATTTTGTATTTTCTTTTTCTTTAGATTTTTCATTTTTTTTTTCTTTTCTCTTTTTCTCTTTTTTCAAAATATTTTTTCTTATTTTTTTATTTTTTGTTGTGGTCGAATCTTATGGAGATTGCCTACGTATCATGACCCCGCATGAATCAGACCTTGCGTAGTTCGTGACCAATAAGAGATAAACAATAACAAATAATTTTTCAATTTTCATATTTGAAACAAACTGGGTTTCAAGGATTTAAAGATGACCCGCAAACTTGAAAATCAAACAAACCGCGTGTTCTAATCAAAAGATTGGTAGACTCAAAAACAAAATTCCAGCTCCCTTTCTCTGTTCGACAAATGCAACCAAATGGTTATTTTTTGCAAATGTGGCCCCTTCCAAATTTCACATGAATTTTGAGGCCGGGGAGGATTATTTTATGACACTTTTACAAACTTGTCCGTTCTTTTACGAAAATAACCTTTCGACAACTGAAAGATACTCTAAGGCTATTTCGGCAAGAACGGTTTAAGACGCGGCCGAAGTTGGCTCGGCTTATTATGACAAAATTCAAACGGTATTCACCTGACCGTCGACTCTTTGTTTTTTTTCAAATTATAATAAAGACCTGGTGTTGCAAACACGGCCCTTCAGCGCCTCGGGGACGAATATTTTTAAGGCTGTGTGGGTCCATATCTCAAAATGACCCAAAGGTGGCTGTTTATGCCAAGTCAGCCTTTCGGCGTCCCTTTCGGGAACATTCGGCTATTTATGACAAAACAGCATCACCTGACTTATTTATGACTCTTTTATTGTTTTTCGAAAATAGGAAACCCAATACTGCAAACACGGCCTGTCAACGTCTCGTGGACGAAGATATTTAAGGATGTGTGGGTCAATCGAACCAAATCTTAAAAAATGACCCACAGGTGGCTGTTTATGCAAAGTCAGCCTTCCGGCGTCCCTTTCGGGAACATTCGGCTATGTCTTGATAAAACAGCGTCACCCGACTTCTTTATGACAAAAATTAAAATTTGACATATATATATTTTTTTTATGATTATTATTTGTTTGTTTTTGGCTTTTTAGCAAAACGGTGGGGTTGGACCCGATGAGGGTTGCCTACGTATCTCACATCCGGTGAGAATCAAACCCGCGTAGTTCGGGTGAATAAACTATTTTTGAGAGGACCCTTTTCCATTTTCTATATTTTTTTTGTTTTTATTATTTTTCCCACAACAATCAAATAGACTATTATTTTTCATTCATAACAAACAAACAAATTAATGAAAAACATAAAACATTCCTTCTTCTTCTTTTTTTTTTTTTTTTTGAGAAGGTGGGGTTGGACCCGATGAGGGTTGCCTACATATCTCACATCCGGTGAGAATCAAACCCGCGTAGTTCGGTCAAAGAACTACTTTAAAAGAAGAAGGGAAGCATTTTTTGATTGATTTTCTTTTTAAAAGAAACACTTCTAAGATATATTTTTGAATTTTCATTTGCTCTTTTTTTCTTTATTCTAAAGAAGAAGAAGAAAATATTTTTCGGAATTTTGCTTTTAATAAAAGAAATGCTTCTCAAAATATTTTTTTTTTTTGAATTTTGAATCTTCTTTTCAATTTTGCAAAAACAGAATCAAAATATTTTCGGATTTGTTTTTTTTTTTTATATATATATTTTGAAAACAATTAGAAAAACTTCCTAGAGAAGCCAATAATGGAGAAAATATTTTTGGATTATTTTAATTTTGTCATTTTCATAAACAAATAAATAACACATATTTTAAAAACAAGACTTTTTTTTCATTTTTATGGCAAGACAAACAATTTTCTTTTCTATTAATGCTTTTTTTTTTAATAAAACAAACTAATAAGACATATATTTTTTATTTTATATTCTCAAAATTTCGGCAGAGTTTCGACACTACTTGGACATTTGTTTTTTTTTTCTTTCTAAAAATAAGTAGTTATATCTCTACACTGCCATTTCCTCATCTTTTCACGATTTTCTAATTTGTGGAAAATGATGACAACATACAAAATCTTTTTGAATTTTCATGTTTTTTTCTTCTTTTTTTCATTTATATATATATATATATATACATATTTAATTTATTATTATTTTCAAAAATGTGGCATGGGAGACATAAGGACTTTCAAGACGTCTTGGACTCCACGAATGTTCCCTATGCGCTTTTCCAAAAATGAAGCGTGGGGGACATAGGGAATTCCAAGGCTCCTTGGATTCCACAAATGTTCCCTAGGTGCTTTTCCCAAAAATGAAGCGTGGGGGACATAGGGAATTCCAAGGCTCCTTGGATTCCACAAATGTTCCCCATGCTTTGATTAAAATAACACCATGCTGGAAATGACCAAATGACCCATTCGCCCTTGACTAAATACAACATGTAGCACATAGGATGCCAAAAGCTGGTCTATTATTTTCAGGTTGCTTGTCCTAGACGGACCCAACCCCTGTGTTGAGTCCCCTAAGTCAAATGCACATGATGCAAATAAACGTTCCTACTAGGGATCCGGCATGTGGCTTTGTTATACTAGGTTCAGAACCTGGGTGTTTGTTCTAGACCTGGCTTACCCGAGCGGACAGCTCGAGCCGAGGGGGGGCAGCGTACCGGGAATACAGAAGCTTCACCGGCTTAGCAACTTGTCCGAACCTCGTTCTAAATTGGGATTTGACACTATACAGAAAAGAAGTCGTACGAAGTACACCCTTCTTCATGATTCAGAAGACTCAGAAAGGATATGGGTTTCGGCACAGTTTATATACAGTTCAAATAATATCAAAGCGGTAAAAGCAGCATTTAACACATTAGGCTCAAACATGTAAAAATCAGATAATAGATAAAGCCAAATAATAACAATTATTTTAAGCTCGAATTTCTAACCCTGAACCAGAGATTCTGGGTTCGTCCCCAGCAGAGTCGCCAGAGCTGTCACACCTCCTTTTTCCGCACCCGAGGGGCGCGAGGGGAGTTTTTTCCAATTAAAGGACAATCGAAAGGGGATTGGTTTAATTATTTCAGAGTCGCCACTTGGGAGATTTAGGGTGTCCCAAGTCACCAATTTTAATCCCGAATCGAGGAAAATAATGACTCTATATTACAGTCTGCGTACCAAAAATCTAGATAAGGAATTCTGTTAACCCGGGAGAAGGTGTTAGGCATTCCCGAGTTCCGTGGTTCTAGCACGGTCGCTCAACTGTTATATTTGGCTTGATTATCTGATTTTAAATACAATATGAACTTATGTGCAAATTTTATCTTTTAACCGCTTTATTATTATTGTTTTTACGAGAATGTGAACGTCGCTTAAAACACGTCTTTGGACTGCGTCACATGAAATGCACCCACAATCCGGAACGCATTTTATTTGATGTTTTGAGATTTGGATTTGGGTCGCATGAAATGCACACCCGAGCTTAAGAAAGTAAATTATTAAACACGCGCCTAGAGAGACTATCGCGTTATTATTTTGGGAAGGCCACGAAATTCACTAAGCGGCCCACCTGAATTCTAAGTAATTTAAAACAAGTATTTACTGAGGGCCCCGCAATTTGTATTTTTATTCGGCGAGGCTCATCTCATTCTTATTTTTTAAAGGAATTTGCAACGTCATGGAAATGCATCTCGGGCCACGCCACAATCAATGCGCCCGTGACTAGAGACACATTTCGACTCCGTTGAGATTTGGATTTGGGTCACATAAGTGTGCACCCGAGTTTAGGGAGATAACATTATTAATGGCGCGCCTAAAGCAACTAGCGCATTATTATTTTTGGGGAAGGCCGTGAAATTTGTTAAACGGCCCATCCCGGAATCTAAGTATTTAATACATATATTTTGTGAGAGCCCCGCAATTTGTCCCTTTTATTCGGCTAGGCTCGTCTCATTTTATTCTTTATTATTACTATTATATTTTTTTTTTAAAAAGGATGCCATTTTCATGTCTTTAACAATACTAAAACTTACGGCCTCTTTACAACTAAATTCCCATGACTTGTTAAAAGTTTAATAAAAGGAGTTTAGTGAATGAGTGTTTCGGTAGTAGTAACAGCATGCACTAATACTATTTTTTCGAATGACCTAACCGAAGGAAAGGACGAACAGATTAACGTCAAACTTGTGTCATAGAACGACTAGTCCAACTTAATTAAACGACATCAAATAAACAAGAATAACATAACATGAAAATGAACCAAAATGCAGACAATGAAACATAGGCAGAAAATTTCCATACCAATTTTTATATTACATCTCAAACATTCAACGTAAGTTTATTTATATAATATATCGAGGTTTACTAACCTTTGCACCTCGACAAACTCAGAGCGACAAACACGATTCCGACGGAACTTAAGCCGGACCTTTCTGAACGAAGAACAACGACGGAACCTCGGACAGCGCCTCGACGTACCGGACCTCGACGAACAAAACAACCTCACCGGACTGAAGCAACGGCTGAGCTACTCAGCAACGCAGCGAACGCAGCAACAGCTGCTGTATTTTTTCGACGCAGCAACTGTTGCGAGAAGCTGCAACAAAGGGGTCGTTGGAGGTGATGAAAGGAGCAGCTATGGAGGTCTGTTTGGTTGTTGACGGAGGTGGAAGAGTGACGATGATTATGGGTGGTCGGAGGTTTTTGTGGACTGGTTTTTGTCGACTGCTCCTTTTGACGTGGGGTGGCGTTCGGACGGTGGTGATGGGGGTGGTGCGACTGGTTCGGACGTGAGGGAGGAGGTGGTTTCGCTGGGGGGGAGGTGATGGTTTGGGGTCTGTTTGGTGTCGATGGAGGAAGCTGTCGTGGGGGGTGGCGATGCAGCGAGCAGCAGCTCGGCGGAGCGGTTACGTGGGGAGTTACTGGTGGTTTCTGGACGCGAGGAGGAGGGGGTTGCCGGTGGTTTTTCGATGCTGGGGGGGGGCAGTAGGGTTTTCTTGGTTTTTCAGTAGGTTTCTTTCTTTCTTCCTTTGAAGAAGAAAGAGGAACAGTAGTCTTTTTCAATTTTTTTCAAAAAGTCCCCCCTTTGTCAAGTGTTAGTCTGTGTATTTGACATGGCTTTGCCCAGAAAAATGAGCCCACGCGTGGTGGGGTTCAAGGCATATGTTCCCCACGCGTGGTGGGGTTTCCCACGTGTCCTGGACACGGTTTATTATGGGCTAGGTCCGAAAATTAAGCCTAAAACCGGGTAGTTTGAACCCGAATATTATTCTTTTGCCCAGACCCGAGAAATAGGAACACGTTGCTTAACTAGTCCTATGTAAGCAAAATAACTACCAAAAATAAGACTAGTATTTAACAAAACTATATCTTTTTAAATATTTTTTAAAGATTTAAAATAGCTACAAAATATTAATAAAACTATTTTTGTAATTTTCGTAAATATTAAGATAAAATATGAAGTAATATTTTTGTATTTTTTCAAAGTTAAAATGACTATAGAATATTAATAAAACTATATTTTTTTGTAATTTTCGTTCTTTAATAAAGACAAAAATATGAAGTAATATTTTTTTGTATTTTTCAAAATTATAATGACTGCAAACATTAATAGAACTATATTTTTTTGTAATTTTCGAATTTATATAAAGTACCAAAATAAAGTACAATTTGTTTTTGTATTTTTCAAGTTTATGAGAAATACATAAACTAAAATTATATATATATTTTTTGTGATTTTTCTTTTTGCAACGAAATAAAGTAAAATAGTTAAAATAGCTATACTAGACCCAATTTCACATATTCACGCTAAAAATGTGAAAATTCTCGGGGAGGGTCAAAAATCACGTGCTTACAATTACCATCGAGCTATAATCGATGGGCAGGCCCCTATTGGGCAACCTCTGATCAGATGGTAAGTTATATAACGATCCTACTGTGGCCGAGCACATATGAGCGAGCCCAGTTGGTCGAGATATAGAGCCTAGTATGGCCAAGCGCTTATGAGCGAGCCTACTACGGCAGAGCAGATATATATATATACTGAGCCTTATAGGGCCGGATAGCTATTTTACTTATTATATTGAGAGAATTGAGTCAATATCAGCAGGTAAGCATATCTTCATATTATCTTTGAGTTCCAGCTACTTGCAGTTATTATATTATCAGTTCAGTTTCAGCTTTCAGTATATTGCCTTACATACTCAGTACATTATTTCGTACTGACGTCCTTTTTCTGGGGGTGCTGCATTTCATGCGTGCAGGTCAGACAGACAGACGAGCAGGCCTCTTCAATAGGTGTTGCCCGAGTTCAGCTTGATATATATATATATATATATATATATATATATATATATATATATATATATATATATATATATATATATATATATATATATATATATATATATATATATATATATATATATATATATATATATATATATATATATATATATATATATATATATATATATATATATATATATATATATATATATATATATATATATATATATATATATATATATATATATATATATATATATATATATATATATATATATATATATATATATATATATATATATATATATATATTGGGCTTTCAGGACTTCTATGTATATTTGGTTGGTTTGTCAGTTGTAATAAATATGACGGCCTTGTCGACCAAGTTTTATATTGATATTTAGTCAGCATTCGCAGTTGTCTTGCAATGTGGCCCATGGCCAAAGTATGAAATCACATGTTCAGAGTTCCTTAGTCGCAAGTTGGTACGCAAGGATAGGTGAGGCACTGGGTGCCGGTCTCGCCCCCAGGTTCGGGGCATGACAAAAGTGGTATCAGAGCAGTTCTGTCCTAGGGAGTCTACAAGCCGTGTCTAGTAGAGTCTTGTTTATGGGTGTGTCGTGCACCACACTTATAAGCAGGGGGCTACAGGGCATTTAGGATTGTCACTCTTTCTTCTTACTCTAGATCGTGTGGTAGAGCTCACTTACAAGAATTCAAATTCCGAATTTTTTTTATTCATAATAAGACGATACCTACATCCGGAATGAAGGTTGGAAGGAGAGATAGTTGTGGACGAGTTGAGTAAGAGGAATTGGATTTTTGTATGATGCCTACAATAAGTAAATATGAGGTCTTTAGCAGATCATGGGTGTACTGAAAGGCGTAAACTTCCTGATAAGAAGCTTTAAGGTAAGAACGCATATCCATCTTTATGGTAAAGGACAATGAGAGATTAAGAAGATAAGTACAGGTTTCAACCAGTAAAAGGAGCAAGGTGAAAAAAGATACGAGGTACCAAGTTAATGAAGGTTAACAACGCTTATAATTGAGGCAGAGGAACATAAGCTTTTTGAGTTATATTCAATAGTAATAGTGGTATATACAATTGGTCGCACCCATTCCATATATGTGCCCTATGGGGGTTAACAGAAGTAGTATAAGAAGATATGATGGATGAATTATTCGTGTCAGTTGACATTTTCAAAGGATAGTGCAAACATGGTAATAGATCTCCTTATGAGACACCCAGATTGTGCACTCTAAAATAGTACAACTAGACATGAGTACTACAAAGACCGGCACTAGAAGCCCGAAAAGGATAAATATTATCTTAGTATGGCTCCCATCCCTAGTAGAAAGATAATGCTAGGCAATCCAAAGAGACAGTGGATGGTGCAAAGGGGAGCCAAAAGCAAAAGAATGTTTTGTTCGAGTTTTCAGAGTAAAGCAGTAGACATAGATAATTAGCGGAAGATAAGAAGAGAGTTAATGATGCATTATGAGTAAGATATGATACATAGATGATAATGGTAGAATAAAAATGAATGAAAGTATTACAGATTCCATATTCAAGTGGAGGAAAATACAAGAGGTGACAGGCCTTGAGGCAACAAGGGAGTATAGGCCATAATGTTATGTCCTCATTTCAAGAAACAAGTTTGTGACTCCAACGTGACTATCATAAAGAAGAGTTAAACCCCAGAGTTATAGAAATCAGTATGGGCTGGTGAACAAGACAAACTAAGCATGAATAAGGGGCTAAGTGATTTGATAATAGTCAGCATCATAAGAATTTCATATTTGCGTTCTGGCAATGATAGAATAAACAACAAAAGAAGATTCATGAGGAATTCCGAGAATGGTCATTTAGGAAGATGCTTCCCTAAAGTAAGCAATGTGAGGAAAGTTAATCTTAAGGGACTATAGGTGCTAGTTACACTAAGTGCTACCCTCGCTAGTAAGAAATTTTGTTTCCTTGGTACAGAAGGGTTGCCGCAAGACGAGTAAGTATCATTGATGTTGAGAAACGACGCCAAAGATGAAGAGGTAAAACATCTATAGGTAGATTATCGTAGCTTCAGCTCTTAGTACACCCCTAAAAGGGGGGAATATGGAATAATGTGGCATTTAGTCAGAATTAAGTGGTTCTAGTGACTATGGAATGGTAAAGGAAGAATGCAATAAAAATAAGAAAGGGATGAGAGTGCACTATTCAAAGCCTACAGATAGGCAACGATCCCAGAACATTATGCAAACACAATGTCCAGGAGAGGAAGTAAAGGTTCCTGCCCGAGCTGTTATTAATAAATAAGGAGCTAGTGCGAGACGTAAGTTACGACCAAGGAAATAACCCAAGAAATATTACGAGAAATATTGATATGAGAATAGGACAACGAGTAGCTAGTAATTGGTCAGGAAGATCCCAGTTGTAGCTAAACAAGAGGTTGCAGACGAGTCATCAGATCGGGTAAGATAAATATAGTAGAGCCCAACATGGAGAATTCAGCCTTGAAGAATATCACTATAATACTTGAAGTATATTCAAACAAGCGTCGGTGTAGTTAAAGGTACCGTATGAGTGTTACGGGGATAAAAGAAAGTGTCACTAGGAAGGCAGTTAAAATATCGATTCAGAAGCAACCATACAAGCACAAGGGCATGGAAGTAATCAACTATTGATGATTAGATTATAGGCAAATAAGGACATCAAAAAGGTCCATAATAAGCTCACAACTTTACGAGAGTCAAGGGTTCTCCCTAAGTACTACAATGAAAGACTAGCTAAGGAGATAAGAAAGAAGGCTTCAACCTAAGCACAACTACCTAAAGAGGAAATGGTCATGTAACAACAATCTCGCAACAACATTGTAAGCATTCCAAAGGAAAATGGCACCTACCGTGCCTAATGAACAGGAAGTAAGAATAAAAGTAATATTCGAGATCATATGAGTTGCATGAAAACTCTGGCAAGTGTGGGCGCTAAGATAAGCCAAGTATGGACGCAACAAGGGGGCATGAAGACCAGAAAAAGTAATAGCTTACGATAAAAGAAAGCTAAAATGGAACAAAAGAATTATTCGATCAATGATCCAGAGTGAGTACATTTTGGATACACTCAAGATTATGGAGCATTATCCAGACAACATATTTGTTGACAATCATATAGCTATAGAAAACTCTGGTATAAGTTAAAAGAAAGAATTGAGCCCAGGGCATAGACAAAGGATTGAGTTGTTAAAAGATTCTGTCATGGATATTCCATACATGATAGTCTAAGGTAATAACTGATACCATGAGCCACAGATCGGAAGATAGCTTAAGCCTACGTAAAGGCTGATCAGAAGAAGGAAACTAAAGAGTTACATCAACAAAGTAAATCAAGAATCTGATTATTGGACCCAGAAGTTATAGGAATCATGATTGAGAACATAGTAGAATTACTCATAATATTAGAGGTGCAAGAGAGATAGCACAACGACTATGTTCTATAACGGCTCTATGATAAAGCCAGTTAGAAGGGTACCAGTCTCATAGGAAGTCAGTATGAAACTCCCACGGGATTGTGTATGTACCAGAGGTGCAAGTATTATAATAGAGCTTCAAGTTATGGACATAAATTACACCTAGATGGAAGGAAGGTCACGAAAGAGATAGAAGATACGATGCGGGATTTTAAGGTAAGTAAGGTAAAGGTGAACAACGTACGAGATACTCAAAGGCAGAAGATTGTGGATAGTCCATATTTTGGATAGAAGGCTATAAGCACGGGGATCTAATAACCGAGAATGATAGCGGCATTGTCGGCGGCATGTCTTCCAGCCTATGATTTCTAAGTACTGGGAGATCTAGTTAACAAAACAGAAAAAAGTTAGAGACGATGTGATGTCTCGCTTGATGTTCTAGAATAACATAAGAAAATCTATGGTGCAAGAAAGTTGAAAGAAAGTTATAAATGGATATGTATAGGTCGCAAGCTAAAGTATGGTAGAGCGATAAAGTTTTAAAAAAGCATGAGTAAGAATGAGGAAAGACAAATGAAAGGTGACGAGAATGGATAAGTCATTAGGATTAAGCCCTAGGGGCAAAATATTACGTAAGAAGTTTTAAATTATCAATGGTATATTGTAGATCAATATTGAGGTGAATCAACAATAGATGGAAAAAAGTCACAAAGTACAAAATGAGATTGGATCGTCATTCTAAAGATGAGCATAATGAGGAAGCATTAAAGGACTTAAATTTATACATATGGAATAAGCAGCGAGAGTAAGTTGGGATTTGGTAGCAGACCTCAGCAACGATAAATTAAAGTAAGAGTTATGGCAGTAAATTCATACGGATGGCTAAACGGACCTATGCGATGAGATGTGGCAATATTCGTGAATTCAACAAAGTACCGAGCGAAGAACTTTAGTATACTCATATATGCCCAAAGGGACATCTTATCAAGCTCTACATATAAATCCTAGAGATTGGACACACTTACAAGGTCAAAATTGTACAGGCTACATGATGAAAGGTAGTAATAGTTACGAGATTGGGAGGATTCCGACTACAAGTTGTGATGTGAGAAATAGGCCTAAGGGGGGAACGCCCTGGAACTTTGGATTAATTCACAGAACAGTCGCCTAGATGGCAAGGGAAGTTCTAAAAGTATTCAGAAGGTATAAGTTACGAAAATAATAAGCGCATTATTAAACATTCGAGGACGAATGTTCCAAAGGAGGGAATAATGTTACGCCTCGCAATATTACGTTGATATCACGTTCCGCAGTATTACATTATGGTGATGTCACAGTTCCAGTAAAGTTACGACGATGTTGCACCCTGAAGTATTGTACGTGAAATTTGTCGTAACGTAATTGACATCAGTCCAAGTAAAAGATTATTTGGAGGTTATAAGGATTATGCTATTTCACAAGTGATTAGTAAATTCGTGAAGGTTAGAGGGGAAGCAAGTCGAAGAAAATGAATTTCGTTGAAAGTGGCCAACTTGGGATAAAATACGGGTTGAGCGATAATACCCGATAATTATAAACTAGTACCATGTGATGTACCATATGACCACAGTAATATAATATATAAAGTATATATGAAGTATTTTGAAAATAAATAGAATTTTAAGTAATTTGTGGTATTTTTAAATTATGCGGGTAATAGATTAATTACCGGGTAACCAAACATTACCCGATTAACTAATAAGTGGATAAAAAAAATTAATAAAATAATACACCCTACTCCCCACGTGGCAGTGTGCCATCATTAAACATATGACTCTTGGTCATATGTATATCACATGTAAATCCCTCCATAACCCATTAAAATGAGTCATTTTGTAGAAAGACTCATTGACTTAACATAAGTCTTGAATGATATAGAATTTAGGATCCATTGGGTACTTCCTGAAAATAGAAAAACGAGAATCAGAAGATTCAATTCACTCTTTGAATTGAAATCAATAATTTGGAAACAGTAGCTTCAAAAAACGTAAGAACAAGAATCCTTTCGTCCAAACATTTCAAAACAAAGCCAAGATCGCTCCAAAATTCTAATATATCCAGTGTAAATTTCGCAAGAAGCAGATTCAGTTAAATAATTCAAGAAATATGTATGTTAAGGCTAAGCTCTTCTTTCATTTGGCATGATCTCGTCATTACATTCACATCCCGGAATTTACGTATAATTTGCTAGTCTCGCAAATTGAGTATATTTTTCTAGTGTTGTAAGTTATAATATTCTCCTTATCGGGATTTTATATTCAGTTGAGTATTTCCTTCTTTCAGTCAAGAGAGCAGAGAAGTTACATATATACAGTATTAAAAGTATTTTCATTACCATCGAGCTATAATCGATGGGCAGGCCCCTATTGGGCAACCTCTGATCAGATGGTAAGTTATATAATGATCCTACTGTGGCCGAGCACATATGAGCGAGCCCAGTTGGTCGAGATATAGAGCCTAGTATGGCCGAGCGCTTATGAGCGAGCCTACTACGGCAGAGCAGATATATATATATACCGAGCCTTATAGGGCCGGATAGCTATTTTACTTTTTATATTGAGAGAATTGAGTCAATATCAGCAGGTAAGCATATCTTCAGATTATCTTTGAGTTCCAGCTACTTGCAGTTATTATATTATCAGTTCAGTTTCAGCTTTCAGTATATTGCCTTACATACTCAGTACATTATTTCGTACTGACGTCCCTTTTCTGGGGGTGCTGCATTTCATGCGTGCAGGTCAGACAGACAGACGAGTAGGCCTCTTCAATAGGTGTTGCCCGAGTTCAGCTTGATCGGTAAGCTCCATGCCTTTCGGAGTTTCCGGATCTAGAACCTTATGTATATCTTGTATATATATATATATATATATATATATATATATATATATATATATATGTCATGAGTAGGTCGGAAAGCCGTTCCGATCACAGTATATCCATCAGTAGAGGCTTGTAGACATATTTTGTCGGTTAGTGCAGTATGTTGGGCTTTCAGACCTTTTATGTATATTTGGTTGGTTTGTCAGTTGTAATAAATATGGCGGCCTTGTCGACCAAGTTTTATATTGATATTTAGTCAGCATTCGCAGTTGTCTTGCAGTGTGACCCATGGCCAAAGTATGAAATCACATGTTCAGAGTTCCTTAGTCGCAAGTTGGTACGCAAAGATAGGTGAGGCACTGGGTGCCGGTCTCGCCCCCAGTTCGGGGCGTGACAAGGACAATCGAAACGGGATTTATTATTAAAATATTCAAAGTCTCCACTTGGGAGATTTATGGTGTCCCAAGTCACCAGTTGAATCCCAAATCGAGGAAAAGCTTGACTCTGTATTACAGTCCGCGAACCAGAAATCCGGGGAAGGAATTTTGTTAACCTGGGAGAAAGTGTTAGGCATTCCCAGATTCCGTGGTTCTAGCACGGTCTCTCAACTGTTATATTCGGCTTAATTATCTGATTTTTAATACATGTTTTAACATATGTATAATTTTAACTTTTAGCCGCTTTTATTCAATTTTTAAAGAAGATTGAACGTCGTTCAAAACACGTCTTTGGATCGCACCACATGAAATGCACCCGCAATCCTAAACATATTTTCTTCAACGTTTTAAGATTTGATTTGGGTCACATGAAATGCACACCCGAGTTTAGGAAGGTAAATTATTAAAATGCACGCCTAAGCAACTAATGCATTTTTAACTTTGCGAGGGCCATGAAAAAATTCGCTAAATGGCACACCTCGATCTCTAAAGAGCAAACACATTAATTAAATGAGGGTCGTGCATTTAAAATTTTTGTTTGTCACGGCACACCTCGAATCCAATTTTAAGAGAAGCCCAATATTAAACTCTAAATGGCCATAACTATATTTGCTAAGTATGGCACACCTCAACTTGTTGTCTAAAATTCCTTGTTTTTGAAACCATGAGGGCCATATACTATTTCTATTAATATGGCACGCCCCAAAGTTAATTTAAAGGACTTGCTAATTAATTAAAGACATGAGGAATTCCCAACCATTAATGAAAGTTTAAACCCAATGGGAGTAATTTGCACTTACTAAAAAAATCAAAACAAGTTATAGATCCATTGTTCCCCCATGACCATTCTGTCAATAATCAAGAGACCATAAATGGGCTCCAACGTGAAGCCCAGAACCGGGAGCACCCAGTAAAAAGAATTCGGCACAACTGGGCCAAAATTATAGCCCAAGTCATTGTCTTAAATATCAATAACCGCATGAAATCTAGTTGTAGTGAGACATTCAGAATTTGGACACTATTTCATCATTTTAAAATCATTCATTTGAATTTCCAACGAAAGAGAACAATCTAAGATTTCAAGTAGACTTAATTTGCATGCTGAATTCTGATTTCACATTAGCACACTTAAACAGCCTCATGATTTCAACTTATTAATCAGCTAAGAACCTTACTCCTTAATCAATAACACGTTTAAAGACCAAACAGTCCCGAATCATTACATTCAAGCAAGTTCAAATCCAAACCTCAAAATGAAATACAACATTAGTGACATAAATGACTACATATGACGACTAAACTAAAGAACACATGAAGAAAATTATAGTGAAATCTTGTAATCATTTGACATAGAAACATGCAACAATTATCATTTCTTCAAGCTTGGTTACATGTTTCTGATTCACACTTCACATGTCACTTAAGAGCCAAGGAAATACCTGGAGATCGAAATAAAAACCAAAAGGGTGAGGAATCAGTCAAACAGCAACAGTATAGTAGAACCAGCACCAGTAAAACCAGTTCAAACCAGAAAAATTGATGCGAAATAGTGAAATAAAACAGTCTCAATCGAAAGTGACCACAGCAGCTTCAAACCAAACTTTAGTAGACCCAATTCAATCCATTTCCACACTCAGATGAGTCAAAAATTATTTCAGAAATTGAACAAAATCACTGAAGAAGTTCAATGAAACAGTATAATTTTAGCCGTTTTTTTTCTGGATTTTTATCCCTTAAAAATCTGCCTTGAAATGCCAAAAAGGTGCCTTTATAGGCAAGCTATTAGGGCAGCCTAAGGGATCAATTTTTGCACTTTGCACCTTTTCTAATTTTCATTTTAGCTTAGGTATCCCTATTTTAAATCTAAGAACTTCACAATAGTCCCCCTCCCTAGCTTCCTAGAAACTTCCTAATCAGTTACCCAAAGATACCCTTACCTAGACTACCCAACTACCTTTTAAACCTTTGAAAACTACCCCTCCAACCCAAGTATAGGTCACACTAACCCAACTCAAATTGGTAGGGGTCTGCAAACCTAAATTAAATCCCCACTTGGGCTTTCTGATTTTCGGAGTCCAATTAAAATCCATCAGGGATTCCCAACTCGAAAGACTGACCAAAATTTCCCTACAAGAAAACCCGGAACCCTTTCTTTAAAATGCAATCAAGCAAAGACAAAGATGAATGAGCTAATTAACAGGAAATCGACTAAATTAAGACCTAATTAAGTGATTTAATGAACCAGAAACTTAACCTGTTTAACAAACTAAAAATATCACAAAAACAGAATTCACAGAGAAAAAGAGAGAAAAGAGAAAAATAACGAACGGAAGAACAACCTTGGACTCAGAAGATGAATTGAATTTCAACCAAATTATTATAAGAAAACTAGTTTTAAGAAAGGGAAAGATGAGGATGACAGAAAGGAAACCGGAGAGGGAAAGGGACTCACCAAATTGAACCTCGAAATCGGACGGGAATAAAGAACTTAGCCAAACTTATGTCGATCCCTTGTTCTTTGTCAAGAACAACTGAACGACATCAGTTTCGCCGAGTCCAAACCTCAGAGTTTGAAAGAATAGCGCTCCCCGAACGTGCATGTGGAAAATGACTTTGAACTTTTTGGGGGTTAAACTCAGATTCCAGATTCGCGGAGCTCCCGGCAGATTTGAAGGAAAGTAGTTGTGGATTTGGTATGAGGGGATCATGGGGGTTGTAGGGTGTTAGTTTGGGGGTGATTGGTGGCGTTAGGGTTTTGGTCATCCTCTTCGACTCAAGATTCGAAGAGTTCTAATAAGATTCGAGGGAAGGGGTTTGGAGATTTGGAATGGGGAGGTGGAGAGGAATCAGGGGTGTAAATTTGGTAGTGTTTGGACGTCGGCCGCCGCCGTAGGTAATTTCCGGCGGGCGGGGGGCGGTGGTTTAGGGTGGGGCTAAAGGGGGTCTCTGAGATGGTGAGGGACGAAGATAGAGGGGGTAGCGTTTGGATAGTTATTTACTAAGTATGAATCAGTTCTGGACCGTTCGATCAATTGAGATCAACGGTCTAGATCAAAAAAAAATCGAGACGACGTCATTTAGGGCACTGGGGGTTTGGATCGGGTTGGACCCGGATCTGGGCTGGGTGTGGGGTAATTTGACCGGGTACTGGGCTGGGTTTACATGGGTTTGGAAAGAAGAAAATGATTTGGGCTGGGAATTTAATTAGTTTGGCCCAAAAATTTGACCCTTTTCCATTCTTTCCTTCTATCTTTTTTTTTCAATTCATTTTTCCTTTACAATTCTTTTCTCTTCGTTTTTTTCAAAAACTAAAATTAAAAACCTAAATTAAATCCTAAAACTAAATTAATTTATCAAAAATACTAATTAATTCTAAATAATAACTAACACGACCAATTAAAAACTATCTTTAAAGAAAATTACCCGAAAATAAAAATTAAAATTAAAGGGTGCAAAATGACTATTTTTGTGATTTTCCTTTTTATAAAATTAATTACTAAATAATTCTTAAAATGAAAAATTAACTCTTAAATGCACCTGCAACACACATTCTTTTGTATTTTTCACTAATTAAAATGCACAAACAAAAATGCGAACAATTAACAGAAAATGCCACAAAAACCCACAAAATTGCAAACAATGGAAAAAATTATTTTTGTTTTGATTTTGTGGGAGTAATTCATATATAGGGCATAAATCACGTGCTCACGACACCCTATAAATCCGGATTAGTTGTGGATGTATTAGATGAGTATTAATGTGATATTTTAGACATGTGAAACCCTATCAGGATGAGTATGGGTAATGTAACACTCCGTAAATATGAATCAGTTGTGTGCGGACGAGGACTATTTATATGATGGTTATCAATTGTATATGATAATAAGTGTACGAGGTATATCATAAGTGATTTGGGGTCCAAGGAGAGACCTAAGTCTAAGCCAAGTTTGAAAACTACATGAAAGATTAAAATTCAAAACGGGAAAGCACAAGACCGCATTTTGGATGAGCATAACTACAGATATATAAGGTGTTATGTGATACACAACCTATCAAATGAAATATCTTCGAGTCTAGTTTCTAAAGCTTCAAACCGTTCATCATTTGGACTGTCCTACAAGACGTTATGACCAAATTACCAAAGGCTGGCGGAAGACTGCACAGATGCGAAGCATCCAAGGCCGCGTCCGAAAAGAGGGACTGGCAATGAAGTGCTGCCATAGCATCCGGGTCAGCATCCGAGCTCCTTAGAGGAGTGAAGTGGGGATGCAAAGCATCCGAGGCCACATCCGAAATCTGGGCCTATAAACACAATTTCGGGGTCCATCTTCCCCCATTTCTTTTGGACGACTTTTAGGATTTTCCTCCACTCTCTCAAGACCTCCAACCCCTACCATCTTCAAGGAAGCAATACCCATTATCTTGGTGTGAATTCCATCATTTCTACACTAGTATTGATGAAATCTACACATAAAATACTTAGATTTTCAAGAAATTTCTTCAAGAACTCAAAAGGGGGTTTTACAAGATTTCTTCCAAAAAGGTAATCCTACACCATTAGACTTACTGTATGGATTTATTAAGGGAATATGAGTATGAATAAGTAATATAACTCTTGTTATGGTTATTGGAAGCCATAAGTTCCCAATTTAATTATATAACTATAGTAGAGATTGAAAGATAAATATTTGTTGGAATTTTATTGGCTGGGTGTAGATGGATGGTCATATATGTGATGTTGGAAGTTATAAATTGGTTAATCATGATGGTGGGATAAATTATTGATGAATGGTGGTAATTAGATGAACTAACTATATGGTGATGAGATGTAGAGATTTATGCCTACAAGGTGTTTGATAATATGCCTAAATGGCTTAAATTATGGAATTTGTTACTAATATTGGTTCCATTGGATGTTCTATTGTAGATTGAAGGTTCTTAGTGTTGTGGATCATTGTAGTATCACTAAGGGGTAAAATTGAGGTATGTGAGGCTAACTCTCTATGTTTGGGAATGTTATTGATTCTCCATACACTATGTTTCTTTTACCACGTTACTAATTGTCTCAGAAATATAGTTTAGCCTAGTTCCTTGAATAGTTGTAGAACTTCTATTCTTTAGCTTCATAACTCGTTTATGACTTTCATTCTGAACGTTGTGAGCTTAGTGCATATTCAATATAGACTTGGGTTTGATTCCCCCGAGTCTTAGTATAGATTACTCAGTATGCCATAAACAGTTAAAGTTTCAGTGTTCATAATCAATTCAAGAATACATGTCTCAGCCTAGTCCTATTCAGTATTCTAGTATTATGTAACTTAGTGTGATCCAGTCCAGTATCATGTAACTTAGTGTGATTCAATATTTCACTATCATGTATTGCAGTATGATTCTCAGTTCCTGATTTTAAATCCCTGAATGTTGAACACCTGTATTTGGGCATGCGGCCATAGTTTATATGCTTTATGCATACTTGGGCCCGAGGCCGTAGTTTATGCTTTATGCATTTTGGGCCTGAGGTTGTAGTTATGTATACGTATACTTGTGCCTGAGGTCGTAGCTTGTGCACATTTATATTGGGCCCGAGACCATAACTTATTCAGATAAATAGGTTATTCATCATTCAGAAGAGGGAGTATTCATATCCTTACTTCCTTTATTCAGTTCAATTATTAGTTATCAGTTCAGTTATCAGTTATCAGTTTAGTTATCAGTTATCAGTTATCATTTCAGTTTTAGTTTCAATAGTTATCATTTTAGTTATTAATTATCAAATCTCAGTTATTAGCTTAGTTTCAGTTTTAGCATTTATAATTCTTTCTTTTAGTTGCTTTACATACCAGTGCAATTCAAATGTACTGACGTCCCTTTTTCTCGAGGCCTCCATCTCACAATGTAGGTAATGATTTACAGGTTGACAATTCAGAGCGCTAGGACTCTCGTATTAGCTGTTTGGTGATCCCTAGTTCTTTCGAGGAATTATAATTATCTTATAGTCTTCAGTATTTTCAGACAGTCAATGTTTTCAGTACTTCATTAGAGGCTTCATAGACTAGAGTATCAATTAGACAGAGTCACAAGCTTTTTGTGTTAAGCAATGTTGGCTACAGACATGTTTCAAACTTGTATTAGTGTTTCCACACTTTGACTTTTATCATTCAGACTTTCAGTATATCAGCATGTGTTAGTTTATCTTCCGTATTTAGTATGTTATGATATCACATGTTGATTCAGCCAGCCAGTTGGTTCGCTTGGTCACATGTAGTCAGGCACCGAGTGTTGTGTTATGTCCAGGCCCAAGTTCGGGGCGTGACACTGGTTCTACCGTTTCTTTGTGATTTAAAGTTCTAAAGTTGATTACTTTCCGTTCTTGGTATTATTGTCATTGTTGTTGTTGTACTTGTTATGGTGATGCACAAGGTTTCTGCCGAGCGGTTGTTGACATAGTGATGCACGAGGTTTCTAATGTACGGTAGTTGTTATGGAGTTGCACGAGGTTTCTGTCATGCTATTGTTACTATTGATATTTGCACATAAAGCGTGATAAGGCAGGATATATATATATAGGTTGCGCATGTGGCGAGACAAGGTTGGAACATTATTATACATGTGTGGCAAGACAAGGCGGGCATTTACTTTACTATTGCACACGTGGCGAGACGAGGTGGGATATGTCAGGGATTGATTGTGATGATTTGTGATGGCCTGGGGTATTCTTGTTGTTGATATCTTTATAGTGGTACACTTACCTATGTGAGCTTTATCTTGTGAAAGTTGTGAGAAAACATTCTATGTGTTGTTCGTTTCTTTCCTCGTGCTTATTATCTGGTATGATCTATGTTAGGACACTTGCATTAGCATACACGTAGTTAACGTGTCACGACCCGAATTCCCCACCATCGGGAGTCGTGATGGCACCTACTGTCGGAGCTAGGCAAGCCAACCTTAACATACCTTTTCAACTAATTTTCAACAAGATAATAATAAAAACAATAAATTCAAGCGGAAGCCTTAATTTAATATTAAATGAACGAAAATGCGGAAAAATTAACATCATCCTCTACCCAAGATTTAGTGTCACAATACTCACGGACTACTATAAGATACTACAAATAAGAGTTTGAAAGAAAATACATAAGGAGTCTGCTTCGATACAATGAAAACAAATAGAAATAAAATAGATGAGACTCAGGGCCCACACACGCCAGCGAACTACCTAGGAGTCTCTGGACTGAAGGCACGCTCCCAATATACTACTAATGCGGTCCGTAAGCTACTCCCGAATCTGTGCACAAAAAGGGCACAGAAGTGTAGCATCAGCACAACCGACCCCATGTGCTAGTAAGTGCCTAGCCTAACCCCGGCGAGGTAGTGACGAGGCTAGACCGGACCTACCTCAAATAACCTGTACAGATATATGTGTAACAACGGAAAGATATACAGAATTTAAACAGATAATAGGGAGGGGACATGCTGTGGGGTATAACAACTTAGATATAAGACCAACGAACAGAGAGATGGAAACTGAATAATTAGCATCTATGAAAGAGAGCAAGTGAATCAACAACTGCACGGCACCAACCTTCGTGCTTTTACTCTCAATTCTCACCAAAACTGTCAAATATAGTGCACGGCATCACCCTTCGTGCTTTTCCTCACATAACTCTCACATCAAGGCACGGAATGACCCTTCGTGCTCAAATAATTAGAGACATGGCACGGAAATACCCTTCGTGCATAAATAATTAGAGACATGGCACGGAAAGACCCTTCGTGCATAATTATCAAAACATGGCACGGAAAGACCCTTCGTGCATAATCGCTCTTCCTCACCCAATCATCAGTCACAACCAATCGGAGAAAGGGAATATACAACAAGATTAAACATCCCGGCAAGGGAGAAGAAATCAACAATAGGTCCCGGCAAGGGGAAAATACCACACTTCCTTCTTTAACTCATCTGCTTCTCAACTATCACTTCATAATTATATTAGCATGTAATTAGCTCAAGTGTTTCACATCTTTCGAATTTAAAAGCAACTACAACTCACGGTCATGCTAGACTCCGGTGTATAGATAACCGTCACCATGCCTATACACCGTACTCCACAGTTAACACGTAGCAAATAATATCCAAATCCTAATCCCTCAAGCCAAAGTTAGAACAAACACTTACCTCGAATGCTCCAAACTCAACTCACGCTTCTAGTATAGCTTTACCTCTTGATTCCACCACCAATCCGCTCGGATCTAGTCATAAGTTACTTAATCACATTAATAATTACTAAATGAATCATCCCCAATGCATGAAAATAGATTTTTCAAGGTTTTTCCCAAAAAGGTCAAAAATACCCCCGGACCCACGTGGTCGAAACTCGAGGTTCGGACCAAAACCCGGTTACCCATTCCCCCATGAATCCAAATATATGATTTGTTTTTAAATCGGACCCCAAATTGAGGTCCAACTTCTCAATTTGTAGAAAACCTAGGTTCTACCCAAAACACCCAATTTTCCCCATGAAAATCTTTGATTTGAAGTTGAAATTATATTAAAAGATGTTAAGGGATAAAGAAATTAAGTTAGAAATCACTTACCAATCATTTTGTAGAAGAAAAGTTGTTTGGAAAATCGCCTCTTAGGTTTTGGGTTTTTGAAAAGTGAAAAATGACTGAGATTCTCGAACTTGTATACCTTTCTGAGGACCTGGCGCGGACCGCACAAAAATGTGTTGCGGCCGCGCCAAGTGGGAGAAAAATTGGGGCTTCTCTGAACCCTTCCAGCGCGGACCGAGGTGCGCGGCCGCGCTAGTTGACCTGAAACCCTAGCCCTCAGAATCAGCCACGCGGACCGCACAGAAAGGCATCGCGGCCGCGCGTCTCCAGCGCGGACCGCGCGGAAATGACCGCGGCCACGCTGGTGTATGCAACACCTGAACCTGCATTTTCTTATCCAAGACCTCCCGGGCCCCATTCAAAACTCACCAGAGCCCTCGGGGCTCCAAACCAAACATGCACACAACCTTAAAAACATCTTACGGACTTACTCGTGCGATCAAATCACCAAAATAACATCATATACATAGGATCAAGCCTCAAACACATGATTTTCTTTTCTTCAACTTTCATAACTCAAATTCTCCATTTTTAGTCTGAAACACGTCATATGACGTCCGTTTTTAGCCAAACTTTACAGATAGTGCTTAACACATATTTAAGACTTGTACCGGGCGTCGGAACCAAAATACGATCCCGATACCTATATTTTCTAACTCCTTTTCATTTCAAATTTTCATATCAAATTTCAGAAAAACAATTTCTTTCAAAAATTCATTTCTCGGGCTTGGGACCTCAGAATTTGATTTCGGGCACACGCCCAAGTCCCATATTTTTCTACGGACCCTCCGGGACCGTCGAATCACAGGTCCGGGTCTGTTTACCCAAAATGTTGACCGATGTCAACATTATGCATATTAATACCAAAATTCATCAAATGTTTCACATAATTCACATATTCTAACATAAAAACTTTTCGGCTACGTGCCCGAACTATGCACGCCAATCGAGGCAACTAAAAACGAGGTTTTCAAGGCCTCGAAAGCACAGAACAAGGAAGAACTACGGTGATGACCCTTCGAGTCGTCACATTCTCCACCTCTAAAACAACCGTTTGTCCTCGAACGGACAAAAGAAAGAAGTACCTGAGTCGGGAAATAAATGAGGACAACGGCTTCACATATCGAACACGGACTCCCAGGTCGATGCCTCAGGAGGCTGACCTCTCCACTGAACACGCACCGAAGGAAAACTCTTCGACCTCAACTGTCGAACCTACCGGTCTAGAATAGCCACTGGCTCCTCCTCATATGACAGATCCTTGTCCAATTGGACAGTGCTGAAATCTAACACGTGCAATGGATCTCCGCGATACTTCCGGAGTATAGACATATGAAACACGGGATGCACAGCTGACAAGCTAGGTGGCAAGGCAAGTCTATAAGCCACCTCTCCCACACGATCAAGAATCTAAAATGGACCGATGAACCTAGGGCTGAGCTTGCCCTTCTTCCCAAATCTCATCACGCCCTTCATAGGCGATACACGGAGCAATACCCGCTCACCAACCGTGAAGGCAACATCTCTGAACTTGCGGTCTGCGTAACTCTTCTGTCTGGACTGAGCTGTACGAAGTCTATCCTGAATAATCCTGACCTTGTCCAAAGCTTCCTGAACCAGATCCGTACCCAATAATCGAGCCTCTCCTGGCTCAAATCATCCAACTGGAGACCGACATCGCCTACCATACAACGCCTCGTACGGAGCCATCTGAATGCTGGACTGGTAGCTGTTGTTGTAGGCAAACTCTGCTAAAGGCAAAAACTGGTCCCACGAGCCTCCAAAATCAATGACACAGGCTCGGAGCATGTCCTCAAGAACCTGAATAGTCCTCTCGGACTGACCGTTTGTCTGGGGATGGAATGTTGTACTCATCTCAACCTGGGTGCCCAACTCTCGCTGAACCGCTCTCCAGAAATGCGAGGTAAACTGCGTACCCCGATCCGAAATGATAGATAGCGGCACCCCATGAAGGCGAACAATCTCCCTGATATAAATCTCGGCTAACCTTTCGGACGAATAGGTGGCTGCAACAGGAACAAAATGCGCTGACTTGGTCAGCCTATCAACAATGACCCAAACTGCATCAAACTTTTTCCGAGTCATCGGAAGTCCAGTAACGAAATCCATCGTAATCCTCTCCCACTTCCACTCGGGAAGTGCAATCCTCTGAGATAGACCACTAGGTCTTTGATGCTCGTACTTAACCTGCTGACAATTCAAACATCGAGCCACGTGCGCAATGATGTCTTTCTTCATCTTACACCACCAATAGGGCTACCTCAGATCCTAATACATCTTCGCGGTGCCCGGGTGAATAGAATACCGAGAACTGTGGGCCTCCGCTAAGATCAACTCTCGAATCCCATCAACATTGGGCACACAAACTCGCCCCTGCAATCTCAATACACCATCATCATCTAAGGTTACTTTCTTGGCACCTCCACGCTGCACCGTGTCTCTCAAGACACACAAATGGGGATCCTCAAACTGCCGCTCGCGGATACGCTCTAATAGTGAGGAACGAGCAACCGTGCAAGCTAACACTTTGCTAGGCTCAGAAATATCCAACCTCACAAGACGATTGGCCAAGGCCTGAACATCCAAAGCAAGCGATCTCTGGCTGACTGGAATATAAGCAAGACTACCCATGCTGGCGGACTTCCTGCTCAATGCATCGGCCACCACATTGGCCTTCCCCGGGTGGTATAAGATAGTAACATCATAATCCTTTAGCAACTCTAACCACCTCCTCTGCCTCAAATTCAACTCTTTCTGCTTGAATAGATACTGAAGACTCTTGTGATTAGTGTAAACCTCACACGTCACGCCATATAAGTAATGCCTCCAGATCTTCAAGGCATGAACAATGGCTGCCAACTCAAGATCATGAACCGGATAATTCTTCTCGTGGATCTTCAACTGCCTCGAAGCATAGGCAATGAATTTGCCTTCCTGCATCAACACTGCACCAAGCCCAATACGAGACGCATCACAATAGACCGTATATGGCCCTGAACATGTGGGCAAAACCAATACCGGTGCCGTAGTTAGAATCGTCTTGAGCTTCTGAAAGCTCGCCTCACACTCGTCCGACCACCTGAACTGGACACCCTTCTGGGTCAATTTGGTCATAGGGGTTGCAATGGATGAAAACCCCTCCACGAACCGACGGTAGTAACCTGCCAACCCCAGGAAACTCCGAATATCCGTAGCTGAAGCTGGTCGAGGCCAGTTCTTGACTGCCTCTATCTTCTTCGAGTCTACCTGAATACCTACTACTTATACGACATGACCCAGGAATGCGACCGAACTCAACCAAAACTCGCACTTTGAGAACTTAGCATACAACTGACTATCCTTTAGGGTCTGAAGGACCACTCTGAGGTGCTGCTCATGCTCCTCCTGACTGCGGGAGTATATAAGAATATTGTCAATGAAGACTATCACGAACAAGTCCAAATAAGGTCTGAACACTCGGTTCATCAACTCCATGAACGCTGCTGGGGCATTAGTCAATCCGAATGACATGACCAAAAACTCATAGTGCCTACACCGAGTGCGAAATGCTATCTTAGGGACATCAGACGCCCTAATCCTCAACTGGTGGTAGCCATATCTCAAATCTATCTTTGAAAACACCCTCGCACCATGAAGCTGGTCGAACAAATCGTCAATCCACAGTAGTGGATACTTGTTCTTTATCGTCACCTTGTTCAACTGCCAGTAATCAATGCACATCATCATCGACCCATCCTTTTTCTTCACGAACAACACTGGTGCACCCCAAGGTGATACACTAGGTCTAATGAAACCCTTATCAAGCAAGTCTTGAAGCTGCTCTTTCAACTCTTTCAACTCTGGCGGGGCCATGCGATATGGCGGAATGGAAATAGGCTGAGTGCCCGAAGCCAGATCAATACAGAAATCAATATCACTGTCGGGCGGCATACCCAGCAGGTCTGAAGGGAAAACCTCATGGAACTCCCGAACAATAGGAACAGAGTCAATTGATGGAACCTCTGTGCTAGAGTCGCGAACATACGCTAGATATGTTAGACACCCCTTCTCGACCATACGTCGAGCCTTGACATACGAAATAACACTGCGGGTGGCATGGCCTGGGGTCCCTCTCCACTCAAGTTGGGGCAAATCTGGCAAGGCCAAGGTCACGGTCTTGGCGTGACAATCCAGAATTGCATGATACGGGGACAACCAGTCCATCCCCAATATAGCATCAAAGTCCACCATATCTAAAAGCAATAAGTCGACACGGGTCTTAAGACCGTCAAATACCACCACACATGAATGATGCACTCGGTCGACCACTATAGATTCACTAACCGGTGTGGACACATATACAGGAATACCCAAAGCCTCACTAGGCATGATCAAAGAGGGTGCAAAATAGGATGACACATAAGAATACGTAGATCCCGGGTCAAATAACACAGAAGCACCCCTACCACAGACCAGAATAGTACCTGTAATCACAGCATCTGATGACTCGGCCTCTGGCCTGGCCGGCAAAGCATAACAACGGGGCTGACCCCCACCTCCCTGAACTATGTCTCTGGGGCGATCGGCTGCTAGCTGACCCCTGCCTCTGGCGGTCCGAGCTCTACCTCTATGGTCTCTCCCTCCACCCCTATGATCCCTACCCCCGCCTCTAGCTGGCTGGGAGGCCTGTGGATCACCTACTGCCTGAATCGTAGGGCGAGGACCCTACTACTGAGAACTACTCGAGGCTCGGGGGCAAAACCTGACAATGTGACTCGGGTCACCACAACCATAACATGCCCTCGGCTGCTAGCCTTGTCGACCTGTATATCCTCCCCTGAAGCTCTGAAGTGGCGGTGCACTGATGGGGGCTAGTGGTGCGCTGAAGGTCTACTGACCCGAATAATACTGTTGAGGACCACCACCGCCTGGAGTACCATGAGAAACCTGAAGTGCCGACTGGAAGGGCCTCTGAGAGTGGCCTCTGTCATATGAATCCCTACATCCAGACGAGGTACTATTAAATCTACCGGAATAACGGGGCCTCTTATCAGACCCATGACCACCTCCCTGAGCAAGTGTCATCTCTATCCGGCGGGCACCATCTGTCGCCTCCTGAAATGAAATCTCACCACCGCACTCATGGCCATCTGAACACGGATTGGCTGGGCCAACCCATCAACAAACCTCCGCACCCTCTCTCTCTCTCTCTCTCTCTCTCTCTCTCTCTCTCTCTCTCTCTCGGTGGGGAGTATCACAATGGCATGACGAGCGAGATCAATGAACCGGGTCTCATACTGGGTGACCGTCATAGGACCCAGCTGGAGACGCTCAAACTGCCTGCGAAGAGCATCTCGCTGAGTAACTGGAAGGAACTTCCCCAGAAATAACTCTAAAAATTGATCCCAGGTCAATGATGGCGACCCTGCTGACCTGGCTAAACAGAAATCCCTCCACCAAGTCTTGGCGGATCCTGCCAGGCGAAAAGTGGCGAAATCGACCCCATTGGTCTCTACAATGCCCATAGTCCGTAGAACCTCATGACAGCTGAATATGAAATTCTGAGCATCCTCCGAGGGAGTGCCACTATATGTAGTAGTGAAGAGCTTGGTGAAACGATCAAGCCTCCACAAAGCATCCGCGGACATAGCCGCACCATCACTGGACTGAGCCGCAATACCTGGCTGGGCTGCCACAGCTGGCTGAACTGCTGGAACCTGAGCCTGAGGAGCTACCGGCTCTGGAGTACGAGTATCGGGAGTCTGAACTCCTCCCCCAGCCTGAGATGTGGCTGGAGATGCGAGAAGCAAACCCGCTCTAGAAATGCCCTCCATAAAGCCTATCAGTCGGACCAAAGCGTCCTGAAGCACTGGAGTGGCTATGAAACCCTCTGGGACCTGAGTTGGGCCCACTGGAACAGCTGGGGCCGGAACCTCCTCCTCAAAATCGACCTGAGGCTCCGTCGCTGGAAATGCTGCTCGGGGCTGACCCCTGCCTCGGCCTCGGCCTCGGCCTCTAGCACGGCCTCGCCCTCTGCCCCTAATAGGGGCTGCTGCTGGGGGCTCAGGCTGTTGCACGGTAGAAGAGGAAGCACGTGTCCTCGCCATCTGTGAAAGAACAGAGTGGAAAGACAATCAGTACTTGAGAAACAGAATCGCACGACAAGAATGAATCAAGGTGAAGTTTTCCTAACTCGGTAGCCTCTGCGGGATAAATACAGACGTCTCCGTACCGATACCTCAGACTCTACTGAGCTTGTCCGTGAGTTGTGAGACCTAAGTAACCTAGGGCTCTGATACCAACTTGTCACGACCCGAATTCCCCACCGTCGGGAGTCGTGATGGCGCCTACTGTAGGAGCTAGGCAAGCTAACGTTAACATACCTTTTCAACTAATTTTCAACAAGATTATAATAAAACAATAAATTCAAGTGGAAGCCTTAATTTAATATTAAATGAACGAAAATGCGGAAAAATTAACATCATCCTCTACCCAAGATTTAGTGTCACAATACTCACGGACTACTATAAGATACTACAAATAAGAGTTTGAAAGAAAATACATAAGGAGTCTGCTTCGATACAATGAAAACAAACAGAAATAAAATAGATGAGACTCAGGGCCCACACACGCCAGCGAACTACCTAGGAGTCTCTGGACTGAAGGCACGCTCCCAATCTACTGCTACTGCGGTCCGTAAGCTACTCCCGAATCTGTGCACAAAAAGGGCACAGAAGTGTAGCATCAACACAACCGACCCCATGTGCTGGTAAGTGCCTGGCCTAACCCCGGCGAGGTAGTGACGAGGCTAGACCGGACCTACCTCAAATAACCTGTACAGATATATGTGCAACAACGGAAAGATATACAGAATTTAAACAGATAATAGGGAGGGGACATGCTGTGGGGTGTAACAATTTAGATATAAGACCAACGAACAGAGAGATGGAAACTGAATAATTAACATCTATGAAAGAGAGCAAGTGAATCAACAACTGCACGGCACCAACCTTCGTGCTTTTACTCTCAATTCTCACCAAAACTGTCAAATATAGTGCACGGCATCACCCTTCGTGCTTTTCCTCACATAACTCTCACATCAAGGCACGGAATGACCCTTCGTGCTCAAATAATTAGAGACATGGCACGGAAAGACCCTTCGTGCATAAATAATTAGAGACATGGCACGGAAAGACCCTTCGTGCATAATTATCAAAACATGGCACGGAAAGACCCTTCGTGCATAATCGCTCTTCCTCACCCAATCATCAGTCACAACCAATCGGGGAAAGGGAATATACAACAAGATTAAACATCCCGGCAAGGGAGAACAAATCAACAATAGGTCCCGGCAAGGGAAAAATACCACACTTCCTTCTTTAACTCATCTGCTTCTCAACTATCACTTCATAATTATATTAGCAAGTAATTAGCTCAACTGTTTCACATCTTTCGAATTTAAAAGCAACTACGACTCACGGTCATGCTAGACTCCGGTGTATAGATAACCGTCACCATGCCTATACACCGTACTCCACAGTTAACACGTAGCAAATAATATCCAAATCCTAATCCCTCAAGCCAAAATTAGAACAAACACTTACCTCGAATGCTCCAAACTCAACTCACGCTTCTAGTATAGCTTTACCTCTTGATTCCACCACCAATCCGCTCAGATCTAGTCATAAGTTACTTAATCACATTAATAATTACTAAATGAATCATCCCCAATGCATGAAAATAGATTTTTCAAGGTTTTTCCCAAAAATGTCAAAAATACCCCTGGACCCACGTGGTCGAAACTCGAGGTTCGGACCAAAACCCAGTTACTCATTCCCCCACGAATCCAAATATATGATTTGTTTTTAAATCGGACCCCAAATTGAGGTCCAACTTCTCAATTTGTAGAAAACCTAGGTTCTACCCAAAACACCCAATTTTCCCCATGAAAATCTTTGATTTGAAGTTGAAATTATATTAAAAGATGTTAAGGGATAAAGAAATTAAGTTAGAAATCACTTACCAATCGTTTTGGAGAAGAAAAGTTGTTTGGAAAATCGCCTCTTAGGTTTTGGGTTTTTGAAAAGTGAAAAATGACTGAGATTTCCGAACTTGTATACCTTTCTGAGGACCTGGCGCGGACCGCACAAAAATGTGTTGCGGCCGCGCCGAGTGGGAGAAAAATTGGGGCTTCTCTGAACCCTTCCAGCGCAGACCGCACTGTTTTGGTGCGCGGCCGCGTTGGTTGACCTGAAACCCTAGCCCTCAGACTCAGCCACGCGGACCGCACAGAAAGGCATCGCGGCCGCGCGTCTCCAGCACGGACCGCGCGGAAATGACCACGGCAGCGCTGGTGTCTGCAACACCTGAACCTGTATTTTCTTATCCAAGACCTCCCGGGCCCCATTCAAAACTCACCCGAGCCCTCGGGGCTCCAAACCAAACATGCACACAACCTTAAAAATATCTTACGGACTTACTCGTGCGATCAAATCGCCAAAATAACATCATATACATAGGATCAAGCCTCAAACACATGATTTTCTTTTCTTCAACTTTCATAACTCAAATTCTCCATTTTTAGTCCGAAACACGTCATATGACGTCCGTTTTTAGCCAAACTTTACAGATAGTGCTTAACACATATTTAAGACTTGTACCGGGCGTCGGAACCAAAATACGAGCCCGATACCTATATTTTCTAACTCCTTTTCATTTCAAATTTTCATATCAAATTTCAGAAAAACAATTTCTTTCAAAAATTCATTTCTCGGGCTTGGGACCTCAGAATTTGATTCCGGGCACACGCCCAAGTCCCATATTTTTTTACGGACCCTCCAGGACCGTCGAATCACAGGTCCGGGTCCGTTTACCCAAAATGTTGACCGATGTCAACATTATGCATATTAATACCAAAATTCATCAAATGTTTCACATAATTCACATATTCTAACATAAAAACTTTCGGGCTATGCGCCCGAACTACGCACGTCAATCGAGGCAACTAAAAGCGAGGTTTTCAAGGCCTCGAAAGCACGGAACAAGGAAGAACTACGGTGATGACCCTTTGGGTCGTCACATAAGGACCCTTATCGTATAAGAGGTTTTTCTTGATATTGTTGTGTATAGATGCACACCCTTGTTACTTGCCTTCTATGTGAAAATGGATCTATTTGCATGTGGCTCGTCGGTACGGTTATGATGTGTCATGAGGGCACATGATGCCGAATGTTAAGGTTCAGATATTGAGACCTGTTAGTTGTGATTTGTCCGAGGTTCGGTACCTCGTGGAGTTTTTTTGACTAAACCTTATGTAAAAGCAGTTGTAATTGCTCAGTTATTACTTGTCCTTGTTGTATATGTGGTTCCAGGTTTAGGTTGTGTTCCATTCACTCTGATGTGTCATTTTTATGATACTTGTTGTTTATTTCCTTATTGAAATTACTGTATTGTTAGTCGTATTGCATAATCTTTATGTAGATACCTTATTATGTTGTTCCTATACCTATACTTGTTCAAGTTTATTAGACCAGTCAGTGTCTTGACTGTTTTTCGTCACTAATCCACCGAGGTTAGTCTTGATACTTTTTGGGCACAGATGTGGTGTGCTCATTCTGCACTTCTATACACTTTAGTACAGATCCAAGTATTTGATCGCTAGTAGCAATGCAGACCGTTGCTGAGGGGACTCAAGGTAAATCTGTTGTTTCGTTCACAGGCTTCGGAGTCACCTTCATATTTTGTATTTGCATTGTTTCTACTTATTTCCAAACAATTGTATTTAGAAGTTATAGCAAACTCTGTAGAGTTTATAACTTGTACCACCGGTTTTGGAAAATTGTAAATTTTGTAGAGGTTTCTATTTCGAGACTATTAAATTTTATTTATTAGTGTTGTTATTTAGTAAAAGTTAGGCTTACCTAGTCCCTAAGACTAGGTGCCATCACGATACCCAACGGAGGGAAAATTGGATCGTGACATCGCAGGTACAAAAACACTAGATCCCAGCTTCCTTCAGCAATTCTTCTAAGTTCAAACATGTTCCGCACATCGTCCGAACCCTCAGAATGCATAAAACAATATCAAAACTAAGAATCGCATCACAAAACCAAATTGAATCAAATTATGAACTTCAAGTTTTTCCAACTTACTCCGAACGCGCAGAATCATACTTAGACTACTCAAAATGACACCAAATTTTGCGTATAAGTCATAAATCATCATACGGAACTATTTCCAGGTTCGGAATCCTAAACGAACCTCGATAACACCAAATTCTACTCCAAACTAAATTTAAAGAACTTGAAAACCCTCAATGCGCCAACTTTCAACATTAAGTGTCGAAATGCTCTCGGTTCATTCGAAACCCGATCCGAACACACGCGCAATTATAAAATCATCATACAAACTTATTGGAACCGTCACATTTTGGTTCTGAGGTAGCTTACTAAAAATGTTGGCTCAAGTCAAAGTTATCCATTTTAGGCCACTATTAAGGAACTAAGTGTTTCGGACCCTTCCAAACCCAAGTCAATCATCCCCCTAAGTCATAAAATAGTAAAGGAACATACGAAGAGTCTTAATTAGGAGAATGAGGATCTAAAAAGAAAAATAACTGGTCGGGTCATTACAAAGTGTTATTCAGATTTTCTTTGTTCGTTTTAAGAATATTTCCTAGAAACTGAAATTACATTCTGAATTTAGTTCCTTCTAAGTTAGTACTTATGACATCTATATAACTCTAGACTAAATATAAGATCAGTCTATGGCATGTTACTATATAGGATTGCCTAGCATATGTACTAAAAGGAAAAGCAGATATATAAGCTGGAACTAACAATGGATAGGTGCATGTTTATTGAATATTCAAGAAAATAAATGGAGGTTTATTTTATTGTCCTAAAGAAAATAAAGAAATTTTTAAAACAAATATATTTTTCTAGATAAGGACTGTTTAATAAACCATGTTCCTTGAAGTAAATTATCTTTATAGGAACTGGGCAAAGAAATAACTAGATGTTCAAGAACATAAAAATTCACACGTCGGAATTGACGTTCCATTGCATTTAAGTCATGGGAGAACGTCAATAGACATCATATGGCTTTATCAAGTGGAAGTGATGTTTGAACAATGAACACTATAGTAAGAAGTTGCTAATATTTCGATATAGTAAAGTAATGAAGGTAATATTAGTAGTGCTTCGGCGTAGTGGGAGATTATTAAGAAAAATCATGGTTCGGTACACTCTTGGGATAGTTTCAGTAATAGGATCCCTGAAGAGTTTAATACCAAACTAAATAGTTACGACAAAGCATTACTGGACAAAGATTGCATCAGAAATAACTTGGCAAGATTCTTTAACAAAATCTTATTTGGTGAATACTTTTAATAGTCATGTAAAAAGAATGCCTGAAAAAGTTATAGGCGCATGGTTATGAGTCTAAGTGGGAGATTGTTGGTGTATATACTATTAACCATGTATTTAGATATGGTATATTCTAACAATTGTCATGGTTAAAAGTCTAAGTGGAAGATTGTTGGGATATATACTATTAACCATGAGCTTGGTTTGGATATAGTATTTATTATGGAACAATTATTCATTCAATTTTAATAAAGTTTTAAATAGATCATATATTAGTCTATGTCCTTTGCTTATATAGTAGATGGTTTAGTATATAGAGTTTAGCTTATACACTGAAGATTAAATCATCGGTTCTTATAAGTATGAAGTTTGAGTTCACAATCTAATGATGGAATTGGACAAATCATCAGGAATGATTGTAGCACAAGATTAAATATAATTTATCTTGATTATGAGAATGGTTTAATTTTAATTTCTTGTGCTAGTATATTTTGTATGTATTGAACGGACCAAGTATAAATAAGTATTTTATATTGACTTAATAAAATAAATTCTCTAGCCATTAAATGTGCTTATACTCTTAATCTTGATATAATTATTATTAGTTGTGTATATTATTATTGTTTTGATTTATTAAAAGGTGAGATTCTTTCGTGGGTCAATATGTCTGGTAAATTGGACAATAATAATAATAATATACATTGGCAAAATAATAGTTAGTTGATGAAATCCATATCTCGGTTTATAGATTGATGATACACCTTTATGAAAGCTTTAAGTTTTCATGTAAATCCTGTCGGTGAATTTTGTATCTGACACACAAAATAAGTTAAGCAAAGGTCTAAAGGAAAAAATCAATAAACTAAATTTTCAGTAATTTAATTTAATTTATTAGTATTTGGATCTTAACACAAGAAGCTAGATTTAATGGATGAATTTCGAAATTGAATAAAGAGTGCAATTACGAATTTTTAGTAGAATAATTCGTAATTAATTATGGTGGCTATTAATTTTAAAAATTATAAATTAATTCCATAATTGGAAACCTTGTTAATTAAATTATGTGGCCCTTATTGTGCCTAATTAAACAATAGGAAATAAAGGAATCTTTTTTCTAGTAGAAAAGAAAACCCAGTAAGTTTTGGAAAAGGAATTTAGCCCTTAAAATTTGTGCTATAAATACATAAGGCTTTTCACCTAAAGGAAGAAGAGAATGTGGTCGAATGTTTCAGCCTTTTTCCTAGAAAATTTTACCCACATGAAATTACTATATATTTTTCGATATTATTTGGGTAACACAGTAGAAGACCGTGAAATATTCGGCGATCATGATCGTGCGGGTGGTGAGTTGGTGTGTAATTGGAGTCTCACGTGATAGAGGAAATTTGTTCATGCTTCAAGAGGTAACCCGTGAAATCTCGTTTATATTAGTTGTCTAGATTACATGTGATTTTGATAGTGGGTTGCTCTCACTGCTTATAATAATTCGTCAATTAGAATTAGAACTCACTCAAATCTAATTAATTAGATAACTAGGTTTTTCATGAAACAAGAATATCGTGTTTGTGTGTGTTTTTGAATTACATGTATATGTTGTTTTCTGAAAAACTGCACTGATGTTTTACGAATTAACTATGCAAAATTTTTGGATTACTCTTGTAATCATGAGATATCAGTTTTTTATTTATATTTGATGGGAATGGTCTGAATTTTCTTGTAAACCCTAAAAAATTGCAAAACCCGATTTTGACCGAATTCGGAGGTCAACAAACTTGACGGACTCCGATTGAGCCGAAATTTGGTGGGTCCATCAGAAACAACTTGGTGAGAAAAACTCACTGCTATGTAGTGAATCATGTTATTTTTCGGCGTTTTGAGATCGTTTGGATTGTGTTTGGGTGTTTTTCTATTTTTTGAAAATTATTTCTTAATAATTTTAAATCGTTTTTAATTCAATGATGGCGGGGGTGACTCCTTGTGATGACCTGATAGGTTATCTCATGTTTTAGAACCTAATTCTACGATTTTAAGCTTTAAACACCTCATTTTATCCCTCCTCGATTTATGTGCGTAGTCCGAACATATTTCCGAAAAGCTTTTGTGTTAAAAATTGATAAAAATAAGAATTTTGCCTAGAAAATTTATTTGAGTTGACTTCGGTCAATATTTTGAGAAAACGGATCCAGATTCGTGTTTTGATGGTCCCGTTGGGTCCGTACCATAATTTGAGACTCGGGCATATGCCCAAAAACGAATTCAAAAGTCCCTAGCACGAGATATTGGACCTTGTCGGAATTTGAAAGTTAAAGGCTTAATGAATTTGAATTGTTTGACCTATAGTTAACTTTTTGGATATCGGGTCCGTATTTTAGTTCTCAACCCAATATAGGTCAATACCATATTTATGACTTGTCTGCAAAATTTAGTGAGAAACGGAGTTGGTTTGACGTGATTCAGACGTCCGATTCTAAAAATAGAAGTTTCAAAGTTTTCTTAAAAATTTTATTTGATTTGGTGTTCAATTCGTAGTTCTAGGTATTATTTTGGCGATTTGATCACGCGAGCAAGTTCGTATGATGTTTTTAGACTTGTGTGCACTTTTGGTTTAGAGCCCCAAGGGCTCGGGTGAGTTTTGGATAGGCCACTGAGTGAAATTGGACTTAGAACATTGCTAGTGTGCTTCAGTTCTTGTTGCGGGCCTCAGACCTCGCAATTACGAGGTCAATCTTCGCATTTGCGACCACTGATCGGTTCGTATTTGCGATCTACTCATCACAATTGTGAATAGTAGCTGGGGAGGCCAGAGTTCGCATTTGCAAACAAAACTTCGTAATTGCGAAGTGGGTGCTAGGTAGGAAGTGATCGCAAATGCGATCATTGGGTCGCATTTGCGGATGCATCAGAGTTCGCATTTGTGAAGATAGTGGGGGTGTGATGATCTTTGCATTTGCGATGGAATCTTTACATTTGCGGGGCTCGCATTTGCGAACTCCAGGTCGCAAATGTGACACCTGCAACTGATCAAAAATGACTTAAACGGGATTTTTTGTTCATTCTTCAAATTTTTCAAACTCAAGAATCCTAGAGGCGATTTTCCAAAGAACCTTTCTTCCCCAATTTTTTGGTAACTGATTCTAAACTAGTTTCTTTCAATCTTTCACTACTTTTCCTAAGATTTCAACCTAAAATCTATAGTTTTCATGGTGGAAATTGGGGGGTATTGGTAGAATTAGAAATTTTTGGAAATAGGGATTTACACCTCAAATCGAGATCGGGTCCAAAACAAACTACATAACCGGGCTCGGGGATGAATGGATAATCGAATTTTGGTCCGAATTTTGGGTTTGGACCAAGCGGGCCCGGGTGTTGACTTTTGTTGACTTTTTCAATAATGACCCAAATTGAATTCTTTACAATCGTGGGTAGTTCCTAAGGCTTAATTTGAATCGTTTGGTTGGTAAATTTCTAGATTCTATTGGTTCGGAGGCTTGTTTGAAAGACAAAGTGGTGGTTGAGCTTTGAGTTTGGTCTTTGGAGCGAGGTAAGTGTCGTGGTTAACCTTAACTTGAGGGATTAGGACTTATTTGTCTATTTGCTACGTGTTTAGGATATTGGGTACAAAGTATATGTAAGTTGACGAATACTTATGCGTTTTTTTATAGCATGCGGTTGGGACTTGTTCCTGTAATTATAGTTTTCCTTGATCATATTATCCATGTTTAGACTAGTATTGTTAAATTGATCATTCCTATCATGTTTACGGATCTTTTGGTGATAATTGAGTATTGATTCCGAGGTTGAGGTTGATATTGTGGAATCAAATGTTGAAGTAAGGCTTGTACTTATTATTTTATCTTCATGTTATTATTTTTTCATTGCATTATGGTAAGGGAGAGTTTTAATGCACGAAAGATGATGTCATGCCATATTTTGAGTGTTAATGCATGAAGGGTGATGTCGTGCCATATTATGAGTGTTAATGCACGAAGGGTAATGTCGTGCCATGTTATGAGAGTTAATGTACGAAGGATGATTTCGTGTCATGTTATGAGAGTTAATGAACAAAGGATGATGTTGTACCGTTTCTATTGATTTTATGGTGAGGTTGAGAGTAAAAGTACAAAGGGTGATGTCGTGCACTTTCCTTTACTGTGTTTACTTGTTCTTATTGGTTCAAGGTGTATTGGTTGTTCAAGTTATCATTACCGCTATGATTCTCTATCTTATATTCTCCTCAGCATGTCTCCCTCCCGATATTACTTGTCTAGATTCTACTTATTGTTTCATACATATACTGTTAAATTGCATATGTTTATTATGTGGGTGTTTTGTCATAGCTCCGTCACTATTTCGCCAAGGTTAGGCTCGACACTTACCAGTACATGGGGTCGGTTGTACTGATACTACACACTGCACTTCTGTGCAGATTTTAGTACTGGCCCTAGCTGATCGTGAGGTTAGCAGCTGGACTTGATCGTCAGGAGACCAAAGTAGATCTGCTGGCATCTGCAGACCCTGGAGTCTCTTCCTAGACTTATTACTTTACTGTTTCTTTCTCTTTCAGAACAGTGTACTTTCTTTCAGACTCTGTTTGTAGTAAATCGTAGTAGCTCGTGAGTTGTAACTCCATAACCTAAATATATCAGATATTATGGGTTTTATAATATTCCGCAAACTCAGTTTTAGCTTCTGTTTATCTTAATTATTTCTTTTATTAAAATTGGTTGAAGTTGACTTGAGAATTCTCTAACATTGGCTTGCCTAGCAAGTGAAATCTTAGGCGTCATCACGGTCCCGAAGGTGGAAATTCCGGATCGTGACACTCATATGGTCTCCACGATTAAATACTAGTGATATAATGCTTTTACACGTTAGCTATTTGTGAATAGACATGTAGTTGTATTGAATTCCAGAATTGAGGTGTAGGATTTTATTGACTAGGTCTTACCAAGTATACTTGATGTTGTGTGATGATATAATTATTCTGTAAGAAAGTGAAATCTTCTGTTTCATATCCTAGATTACTAATGATTAGTGTGTTTGGCTATGTTTTTATGCGTTGCGTGATTACTAGTCTTGAATTTTCGATAGAAAGGTTTGATTCTCAGGTTCGAGGTTATAATTAAGTGAAATATGACTGTATTTTGTATGAATTTTATATGATTGGTATGGGTTTTAAGTTGTGGTCCATATAGTGCCCAATTTAGAGACCAAGTCACAGCTCACTTTTAACAGAAAAATCAAAACGGTATCTAACAAAAGAAAAGTATTAAGTACTTGAAGGTTAGACCAAGAAAAAAATGAGGCTAGACCATTATAATCTAATCGAGTTTATATCTTTGGTAAGCTAACTATCAATGATGAGATATTTCTAAAGTTTAGCAAGTCGTTACACCTTCACCAAATTAACATTTCTGCTTTTTGTCATCCTATTATACCTTCATCAAGAGCAAAATAAACATTTAAAGAGACTTTTCCCAAAGTTAAAAAAAAAACTAATTAATGGGGCAAACGTTAGACGATAAATTAAAGAAAGGGGGCTAATGTTACAGTAAGAAAATAAAGACACACTGAGTCATAATTTCAACAAATTGAAACTAAGAGGAAAAAAAACAAAATCAACATGCAAGGAATAAAACTATAAAATAAATAAAACAGCCTTTATTATCAATCAATAATACAATAATACGAAAGAATAAGCAAATTACATTAAAAAAATACTGCACAAGTCGTATAATTAGCAGAGTGCCATGATCTCATGCACAGCCCGTTATTACACAATCGACGAAGAAGCAAACTATTTACGTACTTTATTACATAATAACATGTATTGAATTTTTTATAATAATCTTTTCTTTAACCGGAACTTCATTCGCCTTTGTTCTTCCACCAAATAAGAGAAGGAATGCTTTGTTCATTCCTAAAGAAGTTTGAAGGATCCACCTTAGTCTTCACATGAACCAATCTATCAAAGTTATTTTTGAAATACTTAATCCCCCAAACTTTAGCTTGCACATAGCTTGTATATCCCTTGATATTATTCACTCCAATATCAAGATCCCTATAGTTGATATAAGCAGCTCTAGGAAACTTAGAAACAAAAGGAGCCATGTAAGAATAAAGCCTTCTTATCCAACTTATATGTCTTTCAGCTACTTCTTCTCCTTGTTCATCCCAAAATACCAAATGTTGGATTTTGTACAAATTCCCAGCTCTATGAGGGAATGGGATAGCAGATGTTGCAATCTCATCCATTTTCCCACCATATGGACTCAAGATCACTTCTGCTCCTTCAGCTCCATTTTCAAAAAACAATCTCCATAATCCTTCGAGACCTCCCTCGGGGATTGGCTTCTGAACATAGTCTGATTTTGCCTTGAAGTATCGCGTTGAGAGTTGAATCCTACTTAGCAATACATCAAGAGATTCACCTCTTGGGAATCCTGCAAAGTACAATATAGACTCTATCCAGCTCATTTCAATGCAGTCTTCTCTTTTTAACCCTAATTCAGGGAAGCTTTCTTGCATGATGGGAAGTAATCGATCAACTCCACCTAGGAATATCGAGTTGAATGAAGCTACAACTGTTTGTTTGTTACCTCCTTCACTTGAGTTCACTCTACTAATCAAGATCCTAATGAACAAATCTTCGTGGAATCTTGAAGCAACATATTGCCACTTATGAACAAGCTTTGTAGCATTTTGTTCCAAGGTCTTGCCAAGGGTAAAAACAGTTACTTTCTCCGGAACATCTACTAATTTGATCTTCCATGCAAGAACAAGTCCAAAGCTATTACCTCCACCTCCCCTAATTGCCCAAAAGAGATCTTCTCCCATTGAATCCCTATCAAGAATTCTTCCGGTCGCGTCAATCAACCGTGCATCTACAATGTTATCTGCGGCTAGGCCATATTTTCTCAACATAACACCATAACCACCTCCACTAAAATGTCCACCAACACCAACTGTAGGACAAACACCAGCTGGAAACCCTAGGGTTTTGCTTTTCTCCGCAATTTTATAATAGAGTTCGCCAATAGTGGATCCAGCTTCAACCCATGCACTCTTGTCCTCAGCATTAACAGTGATTGTTCTAAGGTTGATTAGATCAACTATGGCAAATGGAACTTCAGATACATAAGAAAGTCCCTCGTAATCATGTCCTGCACCTCGAACCCTAACGTGCATCCCAGTTTCCTTAGCACAAAGAATGACTCGTTGGACCTCGGATTCACTTACAGGGGTGACAATCACAAGAGGTTTAGGAGTTCCAGTGGTGTTGAACCTTAGGTTTTGAATGGAAAATTGAAGGATTGATGAATAGGAAGAGTTATTTGGGGTGTAAATGGAGGTTTGGTTACTGCGGGATAAGCATTGGAGGAATTGTTCATGAGTATCAGCTGAAGCTGCCCATGAAGTTGATGAAAAAACAACAAGTAGTACTAAAAGAAAGGAAAACCAAGAAATCTTCATTGTTGCTTGAGATGTTGTTTTGTTTGTGTTATGGAAATGAAATTGCAAACCCCTCTATTTATAATGTGTGAGGAGCTAAATGTTTGGTTGAACTTTCTGTCATCTGTTTGTGAAAGGTTTACATGCACTAGGTTGTAATGAAAAACAAATAAAACAATAAAAGAAGATTATTCAAATCATCCAGAAGCAGGACCACCAATAGAGATATGAGAAAATTAGAACCAATGAATTTTTCTCACATTAAGAAAATGTAGAAATCTGGTCCTAATAGCCTTTCACATTTATTTGACCTTCATAATTACCGCAAATGAGCATAAGTTCAACCACACAGCTATTTGCTAATTAAGAAAGCAGTAGAATAAAGTAAATACTAAAATATAAAGAGATTGCTTGAAATGGTCCCAGCCTGGGGCTTTTAGATGGAAGTATAGATTTTAGAAATTTCTTTTGAAAAATGTTGTGTTTGGATTATTTTTGAGAGATGAATTTTTTGGCAAATTTTGTTAGCTTTTTGAAACCAGAGGGCGATTATTTGTGTTTTTCGTAAGACATGATTGAGGAAATCAGAATCTTTTTTTTTATAACCAAATTACAAGCTTGCTGTTTTGATTTTATGAAAAGTTTATGTAAAATGTCCCCTAGGATGTTGGGTAGAGTGTATCTTGTTATAAAAAGGTCGCAGGTGATTTAAGTTATATATGGATAGTTTAAAGAATATGTACATTATCGAGTGAGACAATAGAGAAAATAGGATTTGTTTATTCTTATATTTTGGGTTAGAGAAAAGATTTTCGAGCTCATCAAATCTAATGGAAAACACTAAATTGATGAAAGTTTTCATACGTGTGGACCAGATTTAACTTCATGATTCTAACAAACAAACAGATAGTGATCATATTTGGTACAAGAATGGTGAATAACAGTTATATATGTCGACCAAGTTAAAAAAAAAAAAGGACAGCCCAGTACATAAGGCACCTTACATTCACGTCCGGGAAAGGGTCACACCAAATAATTCATAAGAGCAAATAAATGGTGTGTTAAGGCTTCTAAGCTTGATATATCGTCCCTTGAGTTCTTCTCAAGAGCAGGGAGAATAATAATGGTAAAACGTATCTGACATAATTAAGAAGTACCGTACCACGTGCGTAACATTTATAGCCTGATTGGCCAAGTTTTGTTTTGGCAAAAGTGCTTCAGTTTTTTTAAACTTGGTCAAACACTAATTGCTGCTCAGAAGTGCTTTTCAAACTAATTAGACAAACACAAATTGTTTCTCACCAAAAGTACTTTTAAAAAAAAAGTATTTTAAAAAAAACACTTTTCAAAATAAGCTGATTTTTACAACTTGGCCAAACGGGCTATTAGTATAAAAGATTATTTTAAAACACTCTCGTTGTTATGAGCTCATTAATCATAACTAAAGGGTTAGCGAGTTTCTACACATAAAAAGGTTCATAAATAACTTTAATCGAATGATATTTTTGTGAGACCATTTAACTTAGGACCCATTTGGCCATAGATTTTGCTAAAATATATTTCGAATTTTTTTGGCAAATACATGTTTGGCTATAGATTTTATCTATATTTTGACAAATTCCCAAGAACTGGTTTTGGCCCAAAATATCACTATTACATTTTTAAAAAAATTGCTCCAAACTTTTATATTTTATAAAAGAGCCTACCATTTATTATTTTATAACATGCTACTTCGTCTCCTTGGTCATCTAATAGTGTATTATGTAGTTCATTATAAAATTGATAATTTTGTACCAAATTTATTTATGTTCAGGATTATGGTTTGCGATAATATAATGAATGTTATTGATAAAGGTACTGTTGGGTATTTGTGATAGTTTTTAGAACTTGTGGGTATAAGTCATGTTTCATATTTTTTTCAAAAAAAAATGAAATATGTTTTGAAAACAAACACATTCTCATCTTCAAACCAAACTTCACCCAAATTAGATTTTTCAAAATATATTTGGGAATATATGGCCGACGCTAGCTTAATTATTTTGTTTGAAGGATTGTATTAGAATCTTCAGGGAAAAAAGTTCTTAGTTGTATAATATCATTACTCCCTAAGATCGAATTCAGACGGGTTTTTGTTTTGTTTTTTTAGAGGAACTGAAATTATTGTATAGAGTTACGTATTTAAAATCCTTTGACCCCTACAAAGATGACAAGTTGTGTGTATCAATTGGTCATGGTCTTTGCATATGAATTGACAATTGAAATTTAACAAAATTGAAAATTCTCACGATTTTGGTTTCAGATAGGCTATGGCGTAAGAAGAAAGATATTCGTTTTTCCTTCCCTTTGAATTTAGATTATTTTTTTGCCCCAAGTTACTTCGAAATTTCAATATTTTGACTTTAGAAAGTTTATCCAACAAGCTAAATTTTATGGTTTCAAAATTTTTTTCTTCTCTTTTTCGTCATAGGCATTTGTATTTTTACTTAATATGATAGATCAACATCTAAAACCAAGTTTTTTCCCGACTTCACTTTCATGATCAAATAATTCTTAAACGGCAATTTATAGTTTTTTTTTTCTTTAACAAGGGCTCAAACTTACAAGTTTTTCCTACTTACAAGAAAAAAGAAGAATTATTCGTTTATCATATGGAGGAGATTATTAGAGAGAAAAGAGAATGAACTAAAATGGTAAAGTAAATTCATTTTCATTAATATAGTGACCTTATTGTCCCTTCTTTTTTTTTACCAATTTATTAATGTTGGCATAAGATCCTAAATTAAATGAAATAAATGTAACATAAATTTTATAAAAACGCTAATTATCGTGTGTGTGTGTGTGTATATATATATATATATATATATATATATATATATATATATATATATAAGACGCCTCATGGGCTGCTCTTTCATATCAATTGGAAACAAGAAACGTAGCAGAGATTAAATTTGTCAAAAAATTAACCACCTCATGGGCTGCCTTTTGTTTTAGACGACATTGCAAATAATGCATGCATTTCAACAATAACTTAGTATATTGATCTATCATTATGTTTATCCAACAGTTCCTTCATTTTTACACATTAGACCATCCGAGGAGAAGAAGATGAGGAGGAGGAGGAATTTTATGTCGCTCTTTTTTAAGTTGTGCGTATATTTCTAAATACATTGCATATGTTGGCTACGTTTGAAATAGCAGCCCTTAAAAGGGCCGAGATTACTACTTTCTGAACAAGGGATTTTAAAGCCCATAGGAATCGCTTATAAAACATTCGGCCCGTCATACATATTAATGGTAAAAATAGCACGGTATAGCTTGGTCATTCAAAAATAGCCAACGTTTATGAAGTCAATAAAAAATAGCCACTATTTTGCTTCAACAGAGACCGGTCCAGCATAATATACTGGAGTTCGGTGCTCTCCAGCATATTATGCTGGACAGGTATAATTTGCGGACTCCAGTATAATATATTGGAGACTGGAGCACCGGTGCTCCAAACTCCAGTATATTATACTGGACAATTATACTTGCTGGAACTCCAGTATATTATGCTGGAGTTCTAGTGTACTTATGCTGGAACTCCATCATATTATGATGGAACTCCAGTATAATATGTTGGAGTTCAAGCATACTTATGCTGGAACTTCAGTATAATATACTGGCGTATTTTCGGATTGTGAACAGTGTTTTCGCTCAGATTTATCTTTACATGAAAAGTAGCTAAATTTCGATTACTTTTGAAACTGGGCTATTTTTAAACGACCAGTTGTAAATCTGACTATTTTGGAATTTACCCCAAGCTCTCCATATTAATACGAGCGTAGGTATAAGGGCTCTAAAGAAAAGAGTTTTTAACATGATTGATCTATTTTAAAGGATTATTAATATAAATGATATTACTTTTGCTTTATTCCAAAATTGCAAATTCATTTACAATTGTGGCATATTATAAAATCATATACGTTTAATTGCCTATATGTTTTAAAAGATTCATTAATTAAGGGATGGGTCATTAACTTATTCTCATTTATACCCCTCAAAACCTATTCTCTCTTTCTCTTCCCTTCATACAGACGATTCTGTTCTCTCTCTCCCTTCTCATCTTCCATCTGTATCTTTTTCAACTTGATCATAATGGCTCCTTCGTTATTTCATAAATATATTATGAGTAATATGTTCTGCATTTTTATCTATTCCTTAAATATAACAAGAATATGCTCTGGCTAAGATTTGCTAGCAAATATAAAAATAAATACTTATTAGGCAAAATACATAAAGAGATACTTAAAGTTGACGTCAGATGTCTCTCTCACACTCTAACTTACCAGGTGACCATATAGGCACTTTAACTTAACATAGATGTGTTACATGGACACCTGTTGTTTGACTCAAAAGATATTGAAACTTTTTTGAACAAATCAATCAAAGATGAAAGGGCAAATCTTAGTTAGACATAATAAATTATAGATCAAAGAGCTAGCAGTGTAGATCATACTTAAGATGAAGGAAATGTAAATAATCTTATTGAGATTCAATATTGTATCTCCCATCAATCGATGAGGAGACCGCTTTACAAGTTTTCCTAGAGATTCACTCTTCTCTATCAAGAATACTAGAAGAGGGCTTTTTAGCTTTAGAGAGAGATAGGAGAAGTCGTCGCTCCCCTGTTGAAAGCTTTCCCTTGCTATATATAGTCGTGGCACCCTTGTCCTTTGCTTGGCTTGACGTCCTCTTATCTCCAAAGTGTCTTAGTCGTGCTTTTAGGAGCCGCTCTCGCCGACCCGTCAGATGCCGAGAAAGGGATATGGAGCGGGCTATACTATCTTTCACTGCCCGGTCACTTAGGCGAGACGTTGGTCATCTCGGTCGTGACGGTCAGATTTTGACCAATACAGTTAGTCCATCTGCCTGTCGGGATCATCCTCTGTCGGGCTCGGCAGACGGATCATGATTGTTATAAATTCGAGAGAAATCTGACTTTTGACTTTTTATTCCTTAGTTACATTTCTTAGGTTTTTGGCGGAGTGGCAGCGTTCTTTCGATTCCCCTAGACCTTTGTAGTGGTTTCGGAACTGAAACGTCATTTAGTATCAAAGAGTGGTTTTGTGGTTGCCGCCATTATTACACACGTTCCTGGAGAACTGAAACGTTTTGTGCCCTATCATATTCGATTGGCGACTCTTGGGTTTCGTGCTCGGGGGATTTATGTCTCTTATAAATAGAGGGAGCTTATCATTCGATTGACACACTTATGTACCTTTTATTTGAGAGAACCCTATAGATACACTTTCTTTCTGATACTCCAACTTTCTTCTTGCCCCCTTGTTCACTGAAAATTCTCATCCCTTCTTTTTGTTATTTCTTTGGCGTGTTTTCTGATAAAAATGGCTGGTGATTCTTCTCGCGACAATCTCCCTGTCGCTAGTCCGATACTAGAAAGTGCTGCTCAGGCCACCGAAGGGGCAGATGCGGTGGAAGATGAGGATGTCCCATCAGTGATTGAGATCCTGCCTCTCCCTAGGAGAGAGCCGACTAACTTCAGTACTCCCATCGGGGTCGAACCGAAACATGTTCACTCCATTATGAGAGAAAGGGACATTGCAGAGTTGAAAGAAATGTGGGGAATCCCCAATTACGTTGATATGCGGTCGGCAGTGGGGAAAGACATAGTTCATTTCGACCGCCCCGGGTACTGCATGTTCTACGCCTACCCCTTCCTTGTAGGGTACACACTTCCTTTTCCTTTGTTGGTGGTGGATTTTTGCCGTTTTTATGAGGTATGCCCCGCCCAACTTTCGCCGTATGTGTATAAGTTATTCCTTATGCTGCTTAAGTACACATAACTCGTCGGTCGTGGGGTCACTTTGGACCATATGCTTAGCATTTTCACCCCTCAACTTATTTGTGGTACGATGATTCACATGTGTCCTCGATGGTCAAGGAGTCTGGTGGTGAGGATGGATGACAGGACCAACCGTCGTTTCTACGAGAATTATTTTTACGTACGGACTGAGCACATTGTGGCAGACCCAACGGGATTCCCTAAGAAGTAAAACTTTGCGCGTAAGTTTTTGTATCTTTAGTCGACGAGGTACCCGACCGTTTCATGTTACGGTACTAAACTTTATCATGTCTTTGCAGCTAAAAGATTTTCCCCTCCACCTGTCGAAGGCATTTATGACTGGGTGGGCACCCTCCTTCCCCATACAGTGGGGATTCTCACATGGTCGACCTTTCATGACAAGTTCGGACACATTACAGGTAAGATGAAGTTTCTATTTGCTATTCTTGCTCTCTGTTTGCTTGGCTTCTTATATGTCGTTTGTCGATGTCAGAGAGAGTACGGAGAGGAAGGGCTCCTTCGTTAGCTTTTCGTCAACCGGCCTCATCTGCTCACCCTGCGGTGGTACCCATCGTCCAACCTTCATCGAGGGCTGCTTCAGTTGAGTCTACGGCCTTGGTTACTCTTGCGAGGGCCACTTCTCAGGATGAGGTCCCGACCTGTGTTGTTCGCCAGATGGGTGAGTCACCGTCTACAGGGGAAGAGAAGGGTCCATTGAAGAGACGAAGAGTGGAGTTTGAGATTGTGCCCCCAATAGTGATTCATCTGGACGACTCTCCCACGATGGGCTCTGGAGAAGATATTGTCCGCTACTAAAAAAACCAGGGTTTAGCGACGGACAAAATCTGTAGCTAAACAGAAAAATCCGTCGCTAATCTCATTTAGCGACGGATTAGCGACGGATTATCAAAAGATTCTTCTAGCAACGAGCATTTTAGCGACAGATTAGCGACAACGTTCGTAGCTAAATCCAGTTTTTTTTGTAGTGGTCGTGGCTCCCACCGTAGGGACGGAACCAGCCGTTGCTTCAGCTCAATCAAAAGTTCATGGGTTTGTCGGTGATCAGCAACATGTCGTGGCAGAGAATCAGACTTTTGGGGCCACCGTCATGATTTCGGACGTACCTTCATCTCTGCAATTGGTCGTGTTCCCCCTTCGGCTGCCGAAAAAGGGAAAGGCATGGTGATCGATGATTACGAATCCGAGTCGGACCTCGACCTTGATGATGTCAGGATGTTTAAAGAAGTCCTTACCCACTCAGTGGTTCATGTGGGGGCTCGTCCCGTATCCTTCATATCCCTTCCGGTGTCACCCTCTTAGGGGATAGGGAGGATCTAGTGCCGCAGTTCAGCCTGCTATGCTCCGAAGCCGAAAATGCGACCATTCGGTCCATTCCTGATGCTGATTTGATGGATGAGGTGGACATTATGGGCATAAGGGTACGTTGCATTTTACTTTTGTTTTTCTTCTCCGTTCTTGAAAATACTGGTCTAATCCCGTCTTTGCATTTTCCAGACGTATATGGTGGAAGTGGAAAGCATCCGCAGGGCTAACATTCAGGCCAAGATTTTCTTGAAGATGTTGGAGAAGTATCGTCGCTACCGCAACAGGTGCCGCGAGATGCATGAGCGGCTGAAGATAAACCCTGGTAATCGGGCTCTTGGCGAGGAGTTGGAGAAATGGGACCAGGAGTTGATGCAAGCTATTTGCAACAAGAGTGCGCTCGAGTTGGGTAAGGGATTCGCTGCAGAATGTGAGCATCTGCAGGAGAGATTGAGGTCGATGCAGTCGGAGATGGATCATAACTTGATCAAGGTCGAGGCAATGAGTGTGTAATGGATGGGAAAATTAACTGCGCTAGAGAACAATGTCGTTATGTTGGAGAGCATCGAGAGTGCTTGGTCCGAGGCTTCGGCGAGAGAGACGGCCCTGGAGAACACCATTCGCGTCCTTCAATTCGAACAAGAGTCGGAGAAAGCAATATCTACCCTCATGGAGGCAAGGCTCGATGAGCGCATCAGCGAGATTGACCAAGAGGCATCGGTTCTGGGAGATCGGGTCGCAGCACTGGAGGCAGAAAATGGGCGATTGTTGGCTCAGGTTGAGTCTTTCTCCACCACCGTTCCCCGCCATATGCATGAGCTTTGGGTTTATGCCGAAGCCCAATGGGATATATATATATATATATATATATATATATATATATATATATATATAAGAGTTTGTGGGAGGCGGGTACTGTGATTGAGGCTGCCTATGAGGAAGCGCGAGTGAAAGCGCGGGAGGCTCGCATCAATTGTGGGTATAATGTAGCAACGCCTAAAGCTAATGGGGGTGCGGATGATAGTAATGGAGGGCTTCTTAGAGATGGTGATGGTGATGGTGAGGGCGATGATGACGCCGAATGAAGAATGTTGTCTTTGTTTGTTCTTATTTTCATTTGCTTGTTATTGTTTTTTAATATATTTGTTCGTCGTCTGTTGTCATTCTTTTTTCCCCCTTTTCTTTTCATTCTTCTTCCTTCTCCCTCCCCTTCCCACCTTTTTTTATTGTTGGCTTGGTCTATGTATAAGCGGCGATAGTCAGCACAATGACTTTGTATAAAGGAGAGTCTTTTCTTCATTATGTGCTTTGTACTTCACCTTTACATCAACTGTTTTTGGCTTTTGATGCGAGATAGATGCCTGTATAGCTAGTCCCAGTTTTTTTCTTTCTGATGGATCTGGGCCTCAGAAGTGTTACGACCTAATCGAGAGAGTGTCTCATCATTATTCGATTGAGGTCGAAATCTTTTCTTTTTGGCGGAGCCTTGGCCTTAAAGGGTGTTATTTCAAACTTATCGAAATAGTAACTCGTCGTCGTTCGATCGAGGTCAAACTCTTCTCTTTCTGGTGAAGGCTCTTAGCCTTAGAGGGTTTTATTTTGAACTTAACGGAATAGTAACCCGTCATTGCTCGATCGAGGTCAAACTCTTGTCTTTCTGGCGAAGGCTCTTAGCCTTAAAGGGTGTTATTTCGAACTCATCAAAACAGTAACCCGTCGGCGTTCGATCGAGGTCGAACTGTTCTCTTGGCGAAGGCCCTTGGCCTTAAAGGGTATTATTTCGAACTTATCAAAATAGTAACTCGTCGTCGTTCGATCGAGATCGAACTCTTCTCTTGGCGAAGTCCTTTGGCCTTAAAGGGTATTATTTTGAACTTATCGAAATAATAACCCATCGTCGTTTGATCGAGACCGAACTCTTCTCTTGGAGATAAGGCCCTTGGCCTTAAAGGGTATTATTATAGACTTATCGAAATAGTAACCCATCGTCGTTCGATCGAGGTCGAACTCTTCTCTTGGCGAAGGCAATTGGCCTTAAAGGGAGTTATTTCGAACTTATCAAAATAGTAACCAGTCATCATTCGATCGAGGTCGAACTCTTCTCTTGGCGAAGGCCTTTGGCCTTAAAGGGGGTTATTTCGAACTTATCAAAATAGTAACCTATCGTCGTTTGATCGAGGTCGAACTCTTCTCCTGGCAAAGGCCCTTGTCCTTAAAGGGTGTTATTTCTAACTTATCGAAATAGTAACCCATCTTCGTTCGATTGAGGTCGAACTCTTCTCTCGGCGAAGGCCCTTTGCCTTAAAGGGTGTTATTTCGAACTTATCGAAATAGTAACTCGTCGTCGTTCGATCGAGGTCGAACTCTTCTCCTGGCAAAGGCCCTTGGCCTTAAAGGGTGTTATTTTGAACTTATCGAAATAGAAACTCGTCGTCGTTCGATCAAGGTCGAACTCTTCTCCTGGCAAAGGCCCTTGGCCGTAAAGGGTATTATTTCGAACTTATCGAAATAGTAACCCGTCGTCGTTCGATCGAGGTCGAACTCTTCTCCCGGCGAAGGTCCTTAGCCTTAAAGGGTGTTATTTCGAACTTATTGAAATAGTAATCTGTCATTCGATTTGGCGAAGGTCCTTGGACTTAAAGGGGGTTATTTTGAACTTATCAAAATAGTAACCCGTCGTCATTCGATCGAAGTCGAACTCTTCTCCTGGCGAAGGCCCTTCACCTTAAAGGGTGTTATTTCGAACTTATCGAAATAGTAACCCGTCGTCGTTCCAGTTTTTGGAGAGCCAGATATCTTCTGGGTGAGTCCCAGTCCGTTTGGCATTGCTCGCAACGGAGGGTACAATGTCGGAGAATGTGAAATATTGTTGTTTCGCTTAGGTTCGCTCTGTTCACGAATTGTAGTTTCCTTGTCTGACCCCTGTCTTCCAACTCGGAGGTGTCTCCGGCGGGCGGGATCACAATTGTTTTGCAGTAGTTTTTCGTCCTTTAATTGAGGTGTTTCTTTATTCATTCGCCTGCGCGGCCATTGTATTCCTACTTAAGCAGAGATTAGGAGGTGTGTTAGAATGAAACTTTCCCTGCCCCTGTTTGGTGGTCCGATGGGGGAGAACTGATTGGTAACATCGTTTGCCTTGTTTGGCGTATCGATGGTTGATGGGGCTGAGGTTTCTAAGCTTGATAATTTTGTTCATCTCTCCTCCCTCTATTGCACTGCTCCTTTGTCTCACGCGGGTTGGATTTTTCCTTTGCACTCTTTTTGGTGAGTGATCATATTTTTTGTCTTTGATCTGGGAAAGACTAGAAAATTTCACTAAGAAATCCCATAGACAGTGCCAAATTGTTTGACTAAAAGATATTGAAACTTTTTTGAAAAAATCAATCAAAGATGAAGAGGCAAATCTTAGTCAGACATAATAAATTCCAGATCAAAGAGCTAGCAGTGTAGATCATACTTAAGATGAAGAAATGTAAATGATCTTATTGAGATTCAATATTGTATCTCCCATAAATCGATGAGGAGACCGCTTTACATGTTTTCCTAGAGATTCACTCTTCTCTATCAAGAATACTAGAAGAGAGCTTTTTAGCTTTAGAGAGAGATAGGAGAATTCGTCGCCCCCTGTTGAAAGCTTTCCCTTGCTATATATAGTCGTGACACCCTTGTCCTTTGCTTGGCTCGACGTCCTTTTGCCTCCAAAGTGTCTTAGTCGTGCTTTTAGGCGCTGCTCTTGCCGACCTTTCGGATGCCGAGAAAGGGATATGGAGCGGGCTATACTATCTTTCACTGGCCGGTCACTTAGACGGGACGTTGGTCAGCTCGGTCATGACGGTCAGATTTTGACCAATACACTTGTGTCTGTAAGTCTACCTCCGTGAATACACTCTCTGCTGACATGTCAAGTCAACATATGAAATAATGACACATGTAATTTCAAAATAAAAATATTATCACCTTAATAATAACTTGATTTAAAAAACTCAAAAAGAATAATTCTTTCTTCTTCCAACCCTACCCGCTGTCATCTTCCCCAACGACCCCTCCTTGCCGAAAAATTAATTTCTGGCAATTCTTTTTCAATTTTGTCTTCTTCTCCAGAAATTTGATCTTTTTTTTTCTTTTTCTTCACGTTGGAGCTTTCGTCGAAATTTCTTTGAAAGTTCCAAATCTGATTCTTCTTCTTTAGATTCACGAAACTTCGCCGGAAAAATAAAACTTCGTCGGAATTTTTGAGCTATAAATCTGATTTGTTTTCAGATTTAAGTCACAAAGATTAATTTGGTTATTGTTGAGAAAAAAATGAAGCTTTGCCGGAAAAAATTAAAATTTCGCCGAAATTATTATTTTTCAGATTTTTTTTGCAGGAAATGTTACTGTTTATATTTTTCTTCTTCTTAATCTTAAATGTTATTGCTTTTGAATAATTCAGATATTGTTTACGAGGAGAGGAGGTAACAAGGTTTTTCTTTCTTCTTCATGTTACTTTTGGACAAATTGACAAGTTTTTTGTTGTTTTTGGGTTGAGAAGATGGTGATGGTTACATGGTGTTTTGTACTTCTGTATGCGAGTTGTTTGGTGGTAATGGGGTTGCTCGTTTTTTGACTTAAAGGGCTTATGTACATGGTTGTTTTGGGTATTAGAGTGAAGCTTGGTAAAGCTCATATGGTGGAAGACAAATGGAAAAGAAGAGCTTGTGGCAAAGAGAAGATGGTAAGGTGAGAAAAAAAAGGTAATGTGAAATCCATCTTTCAGAACAAGGAAAGATCAAATATGCACCTTCACGCGCTCAAATATGAGTGAGACACACTCATATTGCCATGTCACCACAGAGTTTTTACGAGACATACTAAAAACCAACATAAAGTGTTTATATGGTCACCTGGTAAGTTGGAGTGTGAGAGAGACATCTGGGGCCAACTTTAAGTGTCCGTTTATGTATTTTGCCTATTTATTATGTATAAGATATGTATATTTTTTGTATACTATATATTAATTACAACAATATATATTTTTTCGGCTATTTTTTTTATAGTAGCAGTTAAACTGTGTAGTTTTCCTAAAAATTGAAGGGATCCTTACACAAGTAGCCGGTCGAATTTACTACTTATTTTTTCTAGTAAGTATACATGGTTATAAATATTATATATAAAATTTACACATATTATACATCTGTCAGCTATTTTTAATTTAACTGATTAGGTGGAAAACTATTTTGACTGATTTTTTCAAAATAATAAGAAATAATGGGAAGCAAGAACATAACGAGAATAATTAGCTCTTCATTCCCTTGTTTGGTTAGAGGAGAAAATAAGAAAGAATGAAATACATTGTGTCCCCCGGGATAATTTATAGGAAAAAATATACAGTATAGCCGTTCCAAAAAATAATAGTCGATAATATATATAATATGTATAATATGCATATAGTATTCATATTTTTTGTATATTTGATTATTAGATGTAATTATTTTAAGTGCCTTATCACAAAAGTGGTCAAGCAAACAGATGATGCTGGTTCTGCGGGTAAGCTAGCAAGTGACGAAATGAAGAAAAAAAAGACCCTTTTATTGTAAGTTGAAAGCGAAGTCCATTGTCCTCGTATTGGCAATTATTATAGGTCTGCCAAGTGTGTGACTAGCCCAATATATTGATCTCGGCCCGAGCTTCATTTTGGAAGCCCACTCCCACGGCGTTCATAGCTCGGTTAATGTGCTAGCAATAATGAAAATTCTTCCCTTCGCTAATTAAAAATATGGTTGAATGAGGAATCTACTTCACGATAAATTGAAGAGAAATTTTCATAAAGCACTATCGTTTAGTGGTAATTAGTTATTTATAGATATTATTTGCTATATTACGGATTGTAGATATATTTTTTATTGTTATAAGATGTATTTGATGTATTTAAACTACTGTATTCATGAATACAGTAGCATTTTAGGCGTGAAATATGAGACTACACTTTTTTAAACGGAAAGTGAATAAATTAACATAATAGACTCATAATATAACTCAACAAACTCAATTATAACACACAAATTTTGTATTTTCAGTTATAAAAAAGATTCTCAATCGAAAAACTCCCCAAAAATATAGCAATCTTCAGAGAAATTATATAATACATCTGAATACATAGATTATATTAATTAAAAAATATATATGAATATATTCATGGAATATAGCGAGACAGTGAATACTATGAAATACATAAAATACAACAGGATACATTGAAATGCAATGAAAAAAAATAATGAATACAATGAAATACATAGAATACATCGAGATACATTGAAATACAATGAAATATATTAGCAAAAAATTCAAGTTGTTCGGCCCCAAACTCCGTCGTCTTTGCTCAAGAACAACCCTAATGTCATCTCGCCGTCACTGTTGCCTCTGGTTGTCGTTGTTACGGAGAATATTTCTATATCGAAAATTTCTAAACGGAAATCCCTAAAGGCGACTAAATCACGACAAATACAACAGAAATTGGATGCTGCCACTCACTCCTTTTCGAAAATCCCTCAATTCAACCAGGGCCCAAGCACAAGAGTCTGTTCAATTACATAATCAAAAGCACAAAGTTGAGTAAATCAATCAAACCCTCTTTTTTTAGTGTTTTCTGGGATGAGGAAAGAGGATGGAGTGTATCAAATTAGAGAGAGAATGTGGAGTGAGAAGTTTACATCAAATACGGTAATTATGTGAGAGAAAAATCTGAAAAAGGAGAGAGAAAAATAAAAAATAGTGTATATAGTGGCTTAAGGGGAGGAGGTAACCAAAAATAGATATTTTGCTATAAATATTAAAAGGTATCTATAGAATATAATATTTTAAAATGATATTTATTTAAAATAAATAAGGTATTAATCTTTGTTATATGAGGTAAAAATTCCTAAATTGAATGGACGTAGATGATGTTATCACGATCCCTCTTTTTCTACCATTAGACATGCCAAATGCCACTTTGCCGAGTGACATTACCTGTGGATCAACATATAAAAGAAAATATTACGTTCAGAAATCAAACTTGGAGTTGGAGGCAGTGAAATAGCATCTCCGTTCTCGTGGTAAAGAACAAAACTAAAGTCATTAAAATATTAAGAAACAAAACTAAAGAAAATGATTAGTTTAATATATTGGTACACAAAACTTCATTTTTCTATTTTGGTGACAAGATACGAAGGAATATGTCTTACTAAGACAAGAAGGCAGCTTCTCTTTGTGAAATCCGAGTGGCAGTGGCTCCTAAGTTGAGCAAAAGACAAATATACAAAAGAATGGTATTCACCACTTTGTATTTGGTGTCAGATCAGAGAACTCCAAAAAGGATAATCTTTTCTTTTCTTGAATATCATTGTGTAAGCACTTACTAAAAAAATTAATTAAAACAAATTCTTCTTGACAACCCCATTAAGCTAAGAATAAGATTGGTACTGCTATACAAATAGCCAGCTAGATTCAATATTTATTTTTTTTAATCGGTATACATAGATTATACATTAATTATATATGAATTACATATTATACATTTGACAACTATTTTGTGTTTAATAGATTAAGTGGGCAACTATTCGGGTTAGTTCTTCAATAAGATTCTCTAATTAAAGAATGCCAAAAAGGTCTAGTCATCTCCAATTGTGTCACTTGAAACTAGGGCTTCGGATCAGATCGGATCGGATCGGATTTAGTACATTATTTCGGATTCGAAGTTCGGATTTCGGATTCAACAAAATGCAATCTGAATCCGATCCCGAATTAATATCAGTTCGGATCGAATTTTAAAATTTGGATTGGATCAATATTTCGAATTTCGAATCGAATTATACGTATTATTAAGGCTATTGCTAATCTAATCGGCTAATGCATCTGCCTTATCTGCTTCTTTTGTGTTCTGTGCTAATACAAATATCTCTTTGCATTTCATCCCTTTTATCAACATTGTATCTCTAAGAAAATATTTCTCTGGAGGTTTGAGTTGTTGTGCTTCAAGTTGCAAACTCATACGTATATTTTCTTTGTAAAAAAGGTAATACAGCAAGAAAAATTTATGTTATGCAATTATGAGGGTACTATGGTACCAATATAGCTAAATCCAGCAATTGTAAAGGTAATAACTTAGAGGAAGATGTAAAAGAGGTACTAACTATCCGAAATTAAAGTTTAGTATTTATACATGACTTAATAATTTCGAGTTTTGGGTCGGATCGGGTTAAAATTATACCAATTTGAATCCGAACCGAATATCCGAAATTTTAATAAACATAATCCAAAATCCGATCCAAATATCCAAAATCCAAAATCCAAAATCGGAAATTGAGCGAATTGGTTTGGATTTCGGATATCCGATCCAAATGAATAGCCCTCCTTGAAACTCCAAACACCTGCTCAAGATGAGAGAATCAAAATAATAGTTGAAGATTTGGGTCGTTTGGTAAGAGGTATAACAATAGTGCTGAATAAAGTGTATTAGTAATGCTGGTATTAGTAATGCTGACATTAGTTATGTTAACATTAGTTATACTGAGATTATTTTTTATCCACTGTTTGGTTTGGTGTATTAAAACATTGCATAATTTTTTAAAAATTGGGTGTTTACAAAAGTACCCTCCATAATTTTTAACTTTAGCTATAAAAATTAATTTTATAGATAAAAATTAACTGTGCTTTTCCATGGCCAAAGCATACAGAGGAAATCTGTTTGCTAATAATATGGGGAAAGACTTTTATTAGGGATTTGAGGGGGGCAATTAGGTCTTTCCTCATGTTTATGCAAGCATTAAAAACCCTTGCATTACTAATGTCATGGTTTCTTATGCATTGCTTATACATAGCATAATACCAAGTATACAAAGGTTGAAAAAATATACCAAACAAGGTATTAGTAATGCACAGAGCTAATGTTTGGATTATTTTTTCTAATACCTCCTGCCAAACGACTTAGAGTGCAGTTCTAAGGCATATGAAAGACAATAATTTATAGCTGGAAAAGAGATGCATTGAATTGGATTTGAAGTACATAAAATAATTAAACTATTGGAAAAAGAGATTATATATCACAGCTCTATTGTTAGATCGATACTGAATCATCAGTTTTAAATCAGATGTTTCATTAACTTCCAAATAAAACGATTTGGTTCTCCCACTCAATCAAATAAAGTGGAGTAGAATTACCTAGATACCAGCTTTAATGAATTAAAAAAAGTTTACCATTTTTTATAGTATCGTATCAGCATGTCTTTGTCTGTACCTCTTAAGACTAAAAATGAAAGGAAAAATATTTATCCATCAAGCGTTTATAACAAACTAATAAATGTATGATAATTATTTTTCTTAATTTAGTAGGTACCTTCTAATACTAATTTTTTTGATCTAATGTAAACATTACGCGTGGAGTTTGGATAATATAGCATCCAGGGAGATTGTAGATCAGTGGGGGTTGAAGCCTTTTTAAGTAAGGACCTTATCCAGAGCCCTACTAAATCAAATCAAAAAGGGCATGAGCGGCAACCCTTTTAGTTAAGTGAGGGGGGAGAAGGTAATCCTTCTTCTAAGATGGAACTAATGGCGTCAAATGGGTAGGTTAAGCTTATTTTGGGCAAGTTAAAATAGGTTGAGTCAATAAATAAATGGGTCCATAATTCTTCGGGAGAAATTCAAAAATAGCCAAATTTATAAGTGGTCGTTCAAAAATAGCAACAATTTCAAAAGTAATCGAAATTTAGCCACTTTTCATGTAAAGATAAATCTGAATGAAAATACTGTTCAAAATCCGGAAAAATACTCCACTTGTAATCGCAAAAAGGTTGCAGGCAAGCTATGAAAATTTCAGTAAACATTCACGGAAGACTAAGTATAGAATTTGGCGAGAACTTGAAAGAACACGGCAATCAAGATTTGAAATACAAAAAATTCCAAAACTTTAAAATTTAAGTGCATGTTCGGTTGTCAAACGAAACATGTTTCTTCTTTGTTTTCAAATATATGGTGAATGTATATTTGAAAAGTTTTCAAATATTATGCTACTATACTGGAGTTCCAGTATAATATACTGGTCCAGCAAATATACTGGAGTTTGGAGCACCGGTGCTCTAGCCTCCAGTATATTATACTGGAGCCAGCAAAGTATACCTGTCCAGCATAATATGCTGGAAGTTCATACACAGGTGCATCGAACTCCAGTATATTATGCTGCCGGTCTCTGTTACAACAAAATAGTGACTATTTTTCAATGACTTGACAAACGCTGACTATTTTTGAATGACCAGTTCGAAAACTGGCTAGACCATGCTATTTTAACTAATTCTCCTAACAGTAACTTGGGCTGAGATGGACTAGGTCATGTTGGACTAAAATTTGGATCATAGGCCAACTCTTACTAAGCTTTAATTAATGTGTGTTATTTTCTTATGAACTATTTAATTATCAAATAATTTTTTTTTTCTTTTGTTACGATCATAAATATATATATCAAAAGAAAAATAATTATTTTAAAAATATTTTAGCAAAGTTATTCACAGATCAATTTGGACTAAAAATCAACCCAACTTCAATGAACTGAAATGAGTTGGGCCAAGATGGACTGAGTTCAATAAATAAGCGAATCAATGACCAGCACAATCTTAGATGGGTCAAATGGGTCCGGGCTCAAATTGTCATCCCTAATCGAAACTAAGAAAGCGTAACATGCCATTATGGACGTATTACATATCCTACTAAAGAGATCTTGATAATACGAGTAAGGTTCTATCGAGAGAACACTGCCACACCAAAGTGTGGCATGTATTTCCATATATAAAAGTCTGCCAATGAGAAGGGAGAGTAGTACTACTCAATACTCATTATCAAAATATCTTTAAAAAATAAGCGAAAAAACAAAAGTTTGAAAACGAAAGGAAAGCATTGGAGAGAAGAGATGGTCCAAAAAGCCAATACCAATCAAATAAGAAAAAAGCCAAATTGTAAAACAAGGACATATTAAAATGTCTTAATAACTACAATGTGCCGGAATATTACCAAGTAGATTCCGGGCCGGCCAGGCTAATTAAACAACAATGTCTTTCTCAGCTGGGGCAGTCTCTGGGGTCCGCTGATCCTGCCCGCGGTCAGTTTTAAGTTATTTACTTAGAACCCCCCTTAGTTTTTCCCTGATATATTTTTTCCTCAATAAAGTTTAAGAAATTCAAAAATATCACTTCGTACTGCTCGAGTAAGGATTTCGAAGATCGCATCGCGAAAAGGAGTAGTGCTATTCACTGTAAGATGATTATCTCTTAACAATTTCATCTTCTTCTGTGAGATCGTTGTTAGTGTTTTTCAATTTTCTGAAAATTGTTTTTTTTTTCTTCTTGTCGGGTCAATTTCATGATTTTATGGTCTGTTGTGTAGTGGAGAAATTTAAAGAGTGAATTTTTATGTTTTATTTCGATGAATTATGTGGGGTTTTAGAGATGTAATTTAGGGTTATGGTAGATGGCTTGAGTTGACTACTTTTTTCAAAGCTTTAGAGAGGATAATGAGCTGAAATGGATTGTTAAACAGCTGGTCAAAGTACAAGGGTGGGTTGTTATTTATGAATTTGTAACATATGGAAATTTGGGGATGTGTTATTGTATACTCCAATACTACTGCAACAACAACTATGCCTCAATCTCAAACGAGATGGTGTTCAATATATGAATCCTCAAAATTCATTCCAATACTCAATTTCAAAGAAGTAGGCCAAAGGCTGATCAGCTTAAATTGGTCTTGAGCTGAAATGCATTATGTAATACCAGGGGTGACTTCACCAACTGGTTAAATCACTAGTCCTAATATATAAATTTAGCTCATTTTGAAACCTGTGGGGTTGTTAGTGTAGATAATCTTTAGATTGAAAATCCAGTATTGGAATGACATAGATATGTAGAATAGATTGAATATGGCTTCAGATAGGCAACCTCAACTAGTTCGGAAAAATCAGAAGTCACTGCTGAAGTATTAGTTTTAGAATAAACATACATTGAAAGTTTCTATATTTACACACACACACACACACGAAAAAAAAGGTTTTAAACTATATTTGATTGGTCTCTCAGTCTCAAAAGTCTAATAGAAAAAAGCCAAACTGCTGTGACCAGTGAGAGAGAGAAGAAGATTGGTGAAGTTTCATCTGGGAAAAAGGAGCTGTAACAGACGAGGAAGTAGGAGTTTCGTTCTACTGTTGAGGAAGAGGGAGTTTCACAGGTTTTGGGAAGATGGGGTTTGGGTGGGAAAGAAAGTGAAAAGGAAAAGCAAATAAAGAAAGAGAAATGACAAAAGGAACAAAAATAAAACATTTTTTTTTTGGGGGGAAGAGTGGGACTAGAAATTGGGAAAGAAAGTGAAAATGGAAATGAGAAATTAAAAAGGAAAGCAATAAAGTAAAAAGAAAGGGAAATAAAACGCATCGGTTGAAAAAGACAAATTGCTTGAGAGGAGATTTAATCCTGCACACAGGAGATTACAGAGCTGCTTCATCCGGCTTATTAACCAATGTACACACTGACTTGGGTGCTCCCTTTGCCTCTAGCAACTAATAGATCCTGAGTAAAAAACAATGGGTGCTGGAGCAACCGCATAGATCCATGTGGGTCCACCCCTGTAAAGTTGAATACTTTGATGGTTAAGACAATTTTAATAAATGACGAGTTATCAACGGTATAGGAGGATTAGTTGGTCTGGGAATTGCTATAAATGTGACAAAAGGTATGCGGTGACAATGTTTATTACATGGATCAGGGAAAACTGGAGCAATATAAAGAGGACAAATCATTTTCCTTTTATGTGTATTATATTTCAGAAAGTAATGCTCTATTTTTGTTTGCTGATTTTTAAAATCCTCTTGTAACACTTTTTAAGTCTTTGTTTTATGACTGCTTCATTATTTTATGTAGATAAATGAAATGTATCAGCCCAAAGGCGTTCCAGGTTCAAGCTTAGCCCACAACAATGCAGCAGTGCATAGTCAGTCATTAGACTGTGATGACGGCTCAATGGATCCGACCAGTGGAGGCAATAACATCAACAATCCTAGTCTTGCTTCAAAGCAACGTCTGCGTTGGACCAATGAGCTTCATGAACGATTTGTTGATGCTGTCGCACAACTTGGTGGCCCGGATAGTAAGTTTCTGGACTTCCACTTTGGCCAGTCTCTTCCCCCCCCCCCCCCCCCCCCGTGCATGCAAGCACACAAATATCATAAATAACCGAGTGTAGATGACCACGTAAATGCAATCATGCCCCAAAAATTGGGCGATCAACTTTCACTTGACACCAGTATTGGTTATTTTTCTATATAATTGTTCAAACCTTAGCTTTATGCGACATATCAGGGAAAAAAGAAAAATACAGTTTATTAAAATCTTTGCAATTGGAGATATGTAACTGAACTTTGGTAAACCTGCAAGCTGCCGTAAGTTTCATTTAGTATGTTTATATGATCTATGATATTCCATCCAATGTTATCAAAGGCGAAAAACACAAAAAAACTCTAAGGTTTGTTGAGCGCAAAGTGCAAATAAAGCGTGGACTTTAAAGAAGAAAGACGCAAATAGAGAAAAACTACAACTATGTATGTGTAGTCCAAGACTAATATCTATAAGCATGAATATCGAATATATTGACAAAGAAATTGAAGAGAACTTACGATAAAGTGAAATATCAATTAGATAGTTCCGCGTCTTCAGGATTACACTTCTTGGCAAGGAAAAGTATGCCTTAGAGCCTTGATGACAATACTGAAGCGCCCGTTAAGTGAAGGAAGCGCTCAACATGATTTGAGCCTCGTTTTAGGGCTTAAGGGCTTTGTAAGCGCACCTTTGATAACACTGATTCCATCAGTTAATCATTAAATTATCTAGATTTGGCAACTAATACACCTTCCTAATTAATATTACACTTTTTCAATTTTGAATGTCCCAAAATGTCTGATAATTTAACTAAAAGTAACTACTTAACTACTTCAAGCTTCTAAAATTCATATTTACTGAAGTAAATCAATATTAAGCTTTAATGCGACTATTTCTCTTTCAAACTAATTTTTCTACTGTTACATAACATTTATTTCATTGTAAACTACTACTAAGTCCACCTATCTTATCCTCCATGCCAGTCAAAAGATGTTACATTAAAGGACGGAAGGAGTAATAATTCTTTGAGGTGTGAACTGAAGTATCCAGTATCCTTGTGTTTACTGATTTATTATACTCTTCTGAGATTCTTTTCTCTGGTTCAGGAGCTACACCGAAAGGCGTTCTTAGAGTCATGGGTGTACAAGGCCTAACCATTTACCACGTAAAAAGCCATTTACAGGTATCATTCACCATATTTTATTTGTACAACTTATCCTACGGAGATGTGTGCTTGAATTATTCTTTATGGTAACTGACTTTCGTTTATTTTTCTGTTGGCACAGAAATATCGACTTGCTAAATATCTTCCAGATTCCTCATCTGATGGTACGCTGTGATAGAATTCAAAATCTTCATGGTTGTGTACTCCTTATATTTTGAACCTAACTTGATTAATTGAGGATGTGATGAAGTTGGTTCTACTCCAGTTATGCCAACACACTAATGTGCTTTTGTCTTGTGATTGCAAGGGAAAAAACCTGATAAGAAAGAATCGAGGGATATGCTATCAAGTTTGGATGGTTCATCGTGAGTAGATTTTCCCTTGTTGCTTGTGTAGATCTCTTCTGAAAGCATGAACTTGGAATGTATCTACACTAGTCTTGTATTCTAAAATGACCACATAGTCAGTCCTTGTTTTTTCTCAAAAACTAAGTGATTTGTATATTTAAGGATCTTGAATATTTGACCCGAGAGAGAATTGCTTGTTAACAGAGGAGTGGAAATCACTACGGCTCTAAAGCTGCAGATGGAGGTGCAAAAGCGACTGCACGAGCAACTGGAGGTATGCTCTTTTAATGCTTTTTGTGTAATTGGTATGGATATAGTCCTTAGGGAGCATTTTATTGACAGGTAAAGCCGTAAAGGAATGTGGAGAAGAACCTATTTTTGCTGCTTCTGTAGCAGGAGTGTTCCTTCTCTTTTCCTAAGCAAAATAATAAGCAAATGCTAACCGTTGGCTTCATAATTTTTGTTGTAACCTTTTGTTTTCAATATGCCGCTTCAACAGAGACCTGCAAGAATATCTTTTGCTCATTTACTTACCTTGTCTCAAGAAAATTAAAATGTATCTGAGTATGTTGAGTCTCTTAAAAATCTGGGTTTATATCCAACCTATCAAAAAACAATGTGGGCTTATATCTGTGCGAGTCATGAGAGGGAGCAACTGTACAAGGGTGATATGCGCTAATCTTTGCATTGTATATGAAATGGTATAATGTACCGAAAATATACCAGCTTTCCTTTGTTTTCTAGTGGTGGAGGTCCTAATCCTTCTGTTATGTCAAGGGTTAAAAGCTATTGTGAGTGTGAGAATGCACGGGAGAAAATTATATTATTAATAAAGATACAATGACCTCTATATATAATTCATATTCTACTCCTACTACATATGAGATTAGGACATATTCTACTCCTACCACATATGGGACTATGATTATTTACACATAACTATCTAACACTCCCCCTTAAGTCGGTGCATACAAATCATATGTACCGAGCTTGTTACGTATGTAACTAATACGAGGACCAGTAAGGGGACTTGGTGAAAATATGTGCAAGTTGATCATTCTGACATACAAGGCCACTAGATTGCCGAAAATTTTTGAAAATAGTGAGACTAAGCCGAATTCCACACTACAGAATAGGTTTTAAAACACCACCAGAAAACAGAAACTTTTCACGCAGCAAAATCACTGTTCACGCGCGAAAAGTGCATTGTTCACTCCGGAAAAAATAAAAGTTGTCAGAATTTGATGTAGTTTATATGGGTAGGCTTGGAATCACTGGACAAGTAAGTTGTCCTGAAGAAGTTTTGTTAAAAAGTGACTGGATTGGCTCACATGCACTGGAAAAGTTACTATAGCTCGTCGGAATCCTAGTTCTGGCGGCGCGTGAGGTTTTTTTTTTGGAGCAATTAACTGTTTCCGAACAACATGGTAGTGTTGGTTTTCGCACAACACTTATCGATGAGGAGATAACTTAAATTAATCTTGAGTCGTCAACCGGAAAGAGGCACGGTGACTGACTTTTCTGTTTCGATGGGACTGGAATTTTTGGGGTTTGGTCGCACAAGGGTTTCTGATCTGATGGTGATATTGGTATATGCACAGTATCACTGTAGCAGTGATGAACCTTGGGAACAAGAAGAATTTGACGGAAAATTGCTTGGCGACGAGATCATGTGAGAATGCACGGGAGAAAATTATATTATTGATAAAGATACGATGACCTCTATATATAATACATATTTTACTCCTACTACATATGGGACTAGGACATTCTACTCGTACTATATATGGGACTAGGACTATTTACACATAACTATCTAACCATGAGCACGAGGAATAACACAAAAATTGTAGTAGAAAGGTTTTTTTTGGGGGGCAATAGGTTGACATTATTCTATATTAGAAGATCAAAATTCCCATATCTATGACCATTTTTGAGCATATTGTTAGGACATGTTCATGGACACGAGTTCACGGCTACCAAACAAAGTGGCCATATATATAGGCTAACTTAATTCTGCCTTTGTGAAATCAGTCGAAATTCACTTGGTATAATTAATTCCGTTTCTACTTTACTTCCCCGAGTTTGGAAAGCATGCTTTCCTGCATGACAGACTACTGTTAATCAAGTCCTGCAAAAGTTTCAGGCTTGTGAAAGTGGTAACAACCCCCTTTTTCCTGCTTCTTAACAGGTCCAGAAACAGCTACAACTTAGAATAGAAGCCCAAGGGAAGTATTTGAAGAAGATAATCGAAGAGCAACAGCGGCTCAGTGGAGTTCTTTCAGAAGTTCCTGGTTCTGGGGTCGCTGCTCCTCCAACTGGTGACAATGGCCCAGAATCTGATAATAGGAGTGATCCAGGGACTCCTGCACCAACATCTGAGTCCCCTAATGTTGAGAAGCATGTAAAAGCACATGCCCCAACCAAGAGCCTTTCTGTGGACGAATCATTCTCCTTGCAGCATGAGCCTCTCACTCCAGATTCTGATTGCCCAGAGTCGTCGCCATTGGAGAGCCCTAATGGCGAGAGGTCATCGAAGAAACACAGAGTGGGCACAAATGCAGCCTTTGCAAAAGACGATGTGGCACTTACACATCAGATATTGGAATCAAGCTTGAGCCCACGATACCAGCAACCACCTTCAGTTTTTATGACGGGGGACCAATTTAATCGTACATCAGGATTATCTCTTGGCATTGAGGATCACCAAGTTTCTGGTAACAACATGTAGTTATTCGGTACCCAGCACACTGCTTGTGCAACATGACTCCATTTCGTGTAGTTTGTGTAATCTCTGATAAGATATGTTCTCATTTGGTCACAGATACTGCATGGTTTTCTAATGTAGTTCGTTTAATTCTCTATTTAATCTTCAGGGTTCTAACTATTGCTTTATGATATAGGGGCAGTTCTAATTTATAGCTAGACTGAGAGTTCTGCATTCTTCTCTGAATAGTTTGGACTTGAGGCATAGTATTTAGTATGTTTTAACTTTTACGTATTGAAAGTTGGCCTTCAGAGCTTAGGTCCTTAGTACTGGACCACACATTAGCTTCTATCACAATTCACAGTTTGTATGCAACACCTCAACGTTGCAGCTCTCTTTGTGACTGAACCTGCCGACTACTGTGGGGTAGTGCTGATATTTGGTGTAAATTCCACATGTTTTTTTTTTCTTTTTTCTGGGTGTGTTTAATGTTTGTGTCATCTCTTTGTAACTCTGCCAATGTGAGCTTCACAAACAATAGTCGGTCTCAAGTAGACCTGTCAAATGGGCTGGGTCGACCCATGAACCGGCCACATAACCCATTAAAATTGACCTTTTAACCAGCCCATGACCCAAGAAACTCTAACCAGACCAACCCATTAATTTAAGGGCCCTGGGCTGGGCTATAATATTTTGACCCACTGAACCGGACCGGAACCGGTAGCTGACCCACAGGTCAACCGGCCCGGACCAGCTCACATATATACTCAGACAAGTGGTAAAAAATTGAATCTAAACATTGAAGAAAGAATATAGTACCAGACACTATGAGACGTCTTATCGAAATAGTCGAATTTCATATGGTTTAGACTATTAGTTATAGAAATAGTCGAATTCCATATGTTTCTCAAGTCTTAAGGTTAATAAAGTATGATTTTTCTTTCATTTTTATTCTAACGGGGCTTCAAGGACATGTAGTAATTTCAAATTCGTATATATATATATGAAGTTTGAAATTTTTATCATTTATTAGTTTTAACTTTTTTTTAATTAAATTGGATTCGGCCCATTAGGGCCCGGGTTAAGGGGTTGCGGGTCCGGGTTGGGTCAATATGTTTTGATTAATGGGTCAAATCCGGGCTGGCCCCTATAATAAAGTGAACCGGCCCGGCCCGGCTAAGGACCCACGGGCCAAAAGGATTCAGGTCTGGGCCGGGTCGACCCCATTTAACATGTCTAGTCTCAATTTCGGAGAAAGGAGGAGGATTACGGTAGCATAGAAGTAGTCTAACTATGACGAAAGGCTTCACTCAGTATATAAGATGATTAAAATTTTTTAGCTCAGTAAAAGCTTAATTAGTCAAGGAATGGCAAATTCCATGACACATTAGAGATCACCTGAGGAGCATAACCTCAGGCCTTATTACATAGTACATATTTAAGTAGCTAGTCGCCTTCCAACTGAGAATCAACAGACAACAGCTAATAATCAGTTCCAGTACATATAAGATCACCATTCTCTTTGAAAAGTTTGCAATTTTCAGGTAAAGTACAACAGTTGTCGCAATAGGATTCAATTAATTTGTGTCGTCCATGGCGAGTTGGGCAAACCATGTAAGCTGCATCGCTAATGCAATCCCGAGGACAAGACTTCTCCTCCTCCGCCGCAGTTGCCATTTTGCTTCCTAGCACATGTGTTCCTACATTGCACCCATATTAACCGGAGGCGGATTTAAGATTTAAACTTTATGGGTTCAATATTTAAGGTTTTTAATTAGCATTGAACCCATTATATTTTTTAAGTTATGGATTCATATTTACTATTTTTTGCAAATTTAATGAACATTTATATATAAATTATACTTCGGATCGAAAGTTATGAGTTCAATTGAACCTGTCACTTTAACACTACACCCGCCATTGATGTTAACAGTTAAACTTTGGTACATTGACTATGTAAATTTTTCAAATTCGTAATTTGCAACAACAGATAACCTGTCTATAGTAAACCTAAATTATATCTTAGAAAATAACATGTTATAACCAGTTAAATATTACTCTCTTCTTATGCGATGAAAGAGGTATCATCACAATATTATTGCAAGAAAAGGGTATATTTTCTCTACATGCTATAAAATTTACACTCTTCTTACAAAATGTTTCTCTCTTTTGTTTTGAATATCCGAAATAACTAACATTTGCAGGGAAAGCTTAGAACACAATGACTTTGCCAGAAAGTTTAAGCTAGTTGAACAAAATCAGAAAGAAATATATGATACGTCTTTCAATATTGTAGTTTAAGAATTACTGAAATCACTCACCAAACAGGAGGAGGAGAGCAAGGAAACCAACTTTGTGAATAGCCATGCCTTGTCGTGAGTTATTACTTTGTGCATAGAGGATATTACACTATCAGCCTGTTTATAGCAGATGAATGATCTAAAGAGGGAAAAATAGAAACTCATGAACATGTTATGACTTTATTTCATTCCAAAAATGTAGATATTTCTAATTATCATTTTTATCACGTTACTGATTAAGGTTTGCCAGTAATTACCTTAGTGATCTGATTTTGTAAATATTTTTACACTATCACTGCATAAGACTTGAACTTTTAATAGACCACATGCTTTATAAGTTGTAGCAGTGTGTGATATACTGTAACAGTCTGTGATCTTTTACATTAATAAATTAAAATCCGCAGCTGCAAATCAACATTACAATTCAGAAAAAAGGGGAAATTCACAAGTTCATAAGTATGCAGTGAGCAAGTACTCATCGTCCAATTGGCATCTCTATTTGTAATTTGATAAATCAAATTTAGTTTAGTAAATCTTATGAGGAAGAGCTCTTTGTGAGGTTTTAAAAATTGAAATTTTGAAACTTGCTGATTTAAGTGAAAGACCACCAAATTTGGCAGCGCATACTGTGACTGTCTGTCTTTCGGAAAAAGCCTCTCTGCCTTCCAGAATAGGCGTAAGACTGCGTACATTTCACCATCCTCAAATCCCCACTCGTGGGAATTCAATGGATTTAGTTATTGTTGTTGCATAATGTGAATGTCTGACCTCCATATGTATTGGGTCTCCTTTGTAATGAGAAGTGTATTGACTCAAGGAATTAGAGAGATTGCAAAAGCAAAAGTTTGAAAGACATCGAAAGCCTGTAATAATTCCGCCACAGTATAACATAGGACTGAAACAGTACTCTTAATTGATTGTGATTCTTAAAGTGGTGTTTCCACTCAAAATTATTACAGCAATCTGGAAATGCACAGTGACCTAACAATATCCACACATATAAGAATGTTTATACAACGAGTGTAATCTAACCTGCTGTAACTGTTACCGGATTTATTTTCCATGTTACATTGTTACTAAATATTAATAGCACTTAATATGAGCAGTGATAGTAGACTATAATTATGCAATTTAGATACTATTTACACTCATATTTGGCCGCATTTGTCAATGTTTGAATGTAAAAAGATACCAAAATGCTCTAATTAAGAGTTTTATGTTTTGCAGGAGCCACTCCGAGCTATGAGGAAGCTAAAGAGTGTTTTGGAGTCAAATAAAGCGTAAAGGAGAAAGAAAAGCAAGTGGGAAAGTCCCCTCTAGGAGCGTGGCCGCAAATTGACCGCGCATTGGGCCACGCACTGAGGCAGAATACTGGGCGAAATCCGCGGTCGGGTCCGCGGCCGCGGACGAGCCGACGGAAGCCAATAACCCAGGGTCGATTATGTAATTTCTAAGGCGACTAACCTAAACCTATATGAAGCCTAATTTGCCCAGAAGAGAAGGGGAGCTGTTTTTAGAGAGATTTTGAAGGCAAGAACACGGGAGAAAGACATAATTTCCTTAGAGTTTTCATCTTCTACTTTTTAATTCCATTGTTGATTATGACTTTCTATAGTGAATTATTATATATTAGTATGAGTAGCTAAACCCATCATCTAGGGTTGATGAAACCAATTATTGGATGAAATCTTGACTCCGTTTTGATATAATTGAGCCGTTTTTACTCTATGGTTGTTCAATTACGTGTTGTCTTGTGATTAATTGAAAGGGCCCTTGATTAATCGTGTCTAGTTATCTCGTGTTGCTTGAGAAAGAACACTTGGTTAGATTGTTGGTGAACAACACTACTTTCGGGTAAGTTAAGAGATTAATTACTTGAATTTAAAAGCAGTGTTAGAGATAACGAAGCTTTGGTGGGATAATTCTGAGTTGCATAAATTGGTAACTATAGTAGTTCGAGAGAATGCTTCTAGTAAATTATAGTAATTGATCGAGAGATAATTGCGTTAGCCCAGAACTCATATTGCTTATAGAGTGTTATGGCGAGATTATAGTTAACGTGTCAGGAATTAATCCGACAATTGGAGAAATCAATAACTCTAGACCATCTTACCATTAAATTCAACTCCGTTGTTGATTATTGCTAGTTTTATTATCATTTTTCCTTAGTTAACTAACTTTTACTCATTATCCATTAAAAAATCTTGCATTCGGGAATTGTTTGAGCTTATCATTAGCAGTGTTAAAAGTTGTAGTAAATAGGTTAGTTCCTTGTGGGATTCGACTCCGGACTTGAAACGAATTATATTTGCAGCGACCGCTTAGTCCCTTTTATAAGGCATAGTTGGGCGTGATCAAACTTTGACACTATTGCGGGGGAACTAACAGTGTTATTTATTGCAACTTGGAAGAATTGCTAGGATTATTAGTTTAGATCAATTTTATGTGGTGTTAAAAATATTTCCATTGAAATTCTCACGTTTGAACTCTTCTGTGACTCAGGTGCATGCCTAGAAGCTCCTTGAGAACCGGTGAACTCTTTGAAGGACTCTCAGATCCCGAGAAAGCATTCCGGACATTGAATCGGGCTAACAAGAAGGGCAAACAGCTAAAACAAAACGAACAATTCGAAATTGAAATGGGTGACGTAGACAACGTCAACGGGAACAACAGGAATGATCGAGATGACCCAAACGTCAGAGTGGTAGCACCTCTTGTGCCGGAAGCTGCTCTTTATGATTGGGCACAACCAGCTGTTGATAACCTGGCCACAGCAATTGCGGTTCCTTAGATACAAGCGGAGACATTCTAGATTACCAACAACATGCTACACCGTTGCAGAATAAAAGGCTGTTCTCCGGGCCATACATCAAAAACCCACAACAACATCTGAAGAACTTTCTATTAATTTATGTCACTCAAAGACAGTCGAATGTGACTCCTGAGGCAATCAAATTATTACTGTTCCCATTCTCAGTGACTGGGGAGGCCCAAACTTGGCTAAAAACACTCCCAATAAACTCCATTGCTACTTGGGAGGAACTAATCAAGCAGTTCTTAAACAAGTTTTATCCACCCAACAAAATTACGAGGCAAATTGATGAGATAATGCAATTCAGACAGAAACCGACTGAGACTTTTCAAGAAACCTGGTAGAGGTTTAAGGGTATGTTGGTGAAGTGTCCGCAACATGGCATTCCGGATCAGATGCTGAGACAAAGATTCTATATGGGTTTGGCTGACAGTCTGAAGGCCAATGTAGATGTTTCAGCCGGGGGTGCATTCTTGAGCAAAATATTCACAGAGTGTAAGATTCTTCTTGACAAGATGTCTCAAAATTCAGGCTGGATGACGAGAGACATAACACTCACTCCAATAGTGCATTCTGTCGCTCTTGACCCAAACAATACAAATGCAGAAAACATAGCCACTCTCATGACCAAGATGAGCTTGCTGACAAAGAAAATCGATGAGATGGGTACGAAACAAGTGCACATTATTGATACCACAAATGGAGGCTTATGCACTCCTTGCATAAACCAGTCATCTGTGTGCTCGTGGAGTGGAGAGAATGACAACCAGGGTTTCAGAGAAGACATGAATTATGTCAATAATTTTGGAGGTCAGAGGCAAGGTGGGCAGCAATGGGGACCAACATCAAACCAGCAGTACAGACCAAACCAGCCACAACACAACCCCAATCCAGGAGGAGCACGACCACAAGGCCAAGTCGTGCCTTATCAAAGGTAACATGGCTATAATCAGCAGCACCAGCAACAGTTGTCCTACCAACCACCTCATCAACAGCAGGACAGTAACATGATCGAAATCAGAGGCATGCTGCAATAACTCATTAGGACAAATGAAAAGATGCAAGAGAAGTTAGCTGCACATGATTCAACAATCAAAGGCATTGAAACTCAATTGAGACAACTATCTATGGCCTTGAACAATCGCCCACAAGGAACATTGCCTGCAGATACAAACATTAATCCAAAGGAGCATAGTCCAAATCAGCTCATGGCAGTGAGTCTCAGAAATGGAAGAGATTTAGACAGGGAGCAAGAAGTTGCTCAATCTAGGAGAGAGACAATGCCAACTACTCCAGTTACATAAGAGGCAAATGAGTCAGTAGAGCTCACTGAGGTTGTAATTGAACATGCACAGGTTGACAAGGGTAAGGAGAAGGAAGGTGAACAACTCCGTTGAACAACACCACTTTCGGGTAAGTTAAGAGATTAATTACTTGAATTTAAAAGCAAGGTTAGAGATAACGAAGCTTTGGTGGGATAATTCTGAGTTGCATAAATTAGTAACTAGAGTAGTTCGAGAGAATGCTTCTAGTAAATTATCGTAATTGATCGAGAGATAATTGCGGTAGCCCAGAACTCATATTCCTTATAGAGTGTTACAACGAGATTATAGCTAACATGTCAGGAATTAATCCGACAATTGGGGAAATCAATAACCCTAGACCATCTTACCTTTGAATTCAACTCTATTCTTGATTATTGCTAGTTTTATTATTATTTTTCCTTAGTTAACTAAATTCTACTCATTAGCCATTAAAAAATCTTGCATCCGAGAATTGTTTGAGCTTATTATTAGCAGTGTTAAAAGTTATAGTAAATAAGTTAGTTCCCTGTGAGATTTGACTCCGAACTTGAACCATATTATATTTGCAGCGCCCGCTTAATCCCTTTTATAAGGCATAGTTTGGCGTGATCAAGCAGTTACTTCTATTATTTTTAGGCGACTTAATTAATATAGTGGTAAAACTTTTTCCCACTTTTTGGTGTATTCAAAGTTATTTCGACAAGACACGGCTTGGTTGAAATCCATTTCTTTTTATTTCCCTAATTAGGCATGCATGCGCAGCACTTTCATATCTTTTCATTGAAATAATCCAATATAAGAAAGGTACATTTCCACTTTCACTTGTCAAATTTATCATGAAGTCAGGATGGATGAGATGGTGGAAGACAATGTGGTTGTAGAAGCTAAAACAGTAGATTAGTGCACGTCAATTAAATGTTCATGACTCATGAGATGGTGCGAAGTTAGTTGTACATGTCAACGTAAAAAGAAGTTCGTGTATATATATAATTATTTTTTTGGGGAAAATCTCATGGAAACCCATAACTGCCACCTTTGGGTGTGCACCGGATAACCTGCTCACTGTACAATAGCTCGCAAGCCATACAGAAAATGTAACCCGCACTAGGCAAGCCCGGTGCGTCGAGCTCTAGTTGACGAGATTGCTGGTGAGGGGAATCGATCCCATGTCTCCCATGTGGAAACCACTCACCCAACCTAGGGGAACAGGGAAACTCATAACCGCTACCCTTTGGGTGCGCACGAGGTAACCTGCTCGTTGTGTAATAGCTCGCAGACCACACAGGAAATGTAAAACGCACTAGGCAAGCGCGGTGTGACGAGCCCTAGTTGAGGGAGTTGCTTGGCGAGGAGAATCGATCTCGGGTCTCCTACGTGAAAACCACTTATCCAATCAACTCAGTAAACCCTAGCGAGTACGTAGTAGTAGTAGTATATTATTAGTGTATATTAAAAGTAAATTTCCTCGTATTTAACATATATTTGTCTTGTGCATTTCACTACGAAGTTTTCTAGAATTCTAATTTCTTATCCCATTGTTCTCTTTGGCCTAGCCTCACGGTTTTCTATCTTTTAGAAACTTAATCAACTCTTCGTTCATATCTGATACGAGAGAGTATAGTCTCCATCTTCAATGGAGCTCATGTTTCTAGTCCAGATATGAGATACTTCCGTTCAAATAATTCAACGTAAGTCACAGTTTGTTTTCTTCTTTTTGGATACAATGGAGTATCCAAAATGCACAAATTAATAAACAGAAAGGATAACTAATTAAGATCACAAAACATCTCCTCCTTTTGTCTAGTTATTTCGTAAAGTCCTATTCTTGATCGTGATACTACCATGCATATTTTAAGCCCGTATCTTTTACGTAAAACTGTAATTTTGATTGATTATATTTACTTGCAATATTTTGAAGGAACTATATATAGTCTATAGGTTCCTAAGGATTAAACATGGATAAATTAGTGTTGGAACACTTGTACTAGAAAGAGAAGTGGCCGCAAGTCAATGGTGTATATCTTGTCGGTCTATTGTCACAATTTTACTTTTTAAGTGGTTTGTATTTAAGATTGTAGTGAAGTTAAAACTTTACTTTCTGTCCCAAATTAATGGTTATTTTATATATTATTTTCAAACAATATCAATCGTAATTAGGGCTGTCACATTTGGCTCAAGTCCAAATTGCACGTCCAAGGTTGAGCTGATTATTGACCCACTTATTTATTGAACTCAACGCATCTTGACCCAACCATCTCAACCCATTTAAAGTTGGACTGATTTTTAGCTCAAATTGATCCATGAATAACTTTGTCAAAATATCTTAGAAATAATTTTTTTTTGTTTGATATGTTATACATGACCAAAACAAAAGAAAAAAGTCTTATTTAGTAATTATACAATTCATAAAAAAATAACATATATTAAGCCAAGCTTGATAACTTGCTTTAGGGAAGCGTTTTCTTGAATGACCTTTAAAGGGTATTCTTTTGTCGTCCATTCTATAATTACCGGAATGCAATCTCTGAAATTCTCATGATGCCGACTATTATCAAATCGCTCAGTCCCTAATTCATGTTTAGTTCATCTTGTTCACCAGTCCATACTGATTTCTATTACTCTAGGGTCTAACTTTTCCTTTTGGTAATCACGTTAGAGTCACGAACTTATTTCTCGAAATGGGGATATGACTTTATGGCCTATATTCTGTTGTTGTCTTAAGACCTATCATGTTTCGTCACTTCCTTCACCTTACTATGGACCCAGTAATACCGTCATCTTTTTGATCTACCGTTGTCGTCCATGTATCGTATCTTACTCATAATTCTTCCTTATCTCTCTTCTCATTAATATTTTTGCCAATCCCTTTCTTGTGAAAATTTCAGCAAGGCATTCTTTTGCTTTTTGCTCCCCTTGCTTCATCCATCGGTTCTTCGGGTTGCTCAACGTCCTTGCTCGACTAGGGACAAGAGTCACACTAAGGTAATATTTATCCCTTCCAGGCTTTCATTGCCTTTCTTCTGATTTTTTTTATCATGCTAGTATTCACATCTAATTGTAATATTCTAGAGTACACCATCTGGGTGTCATACAAGAAGATCTATTAGAACATTTGTAATACCCTTCGGAAATGTCAACTAACACAAATAATCCATTCACCATTTTGGGTTACTCTAATCCCAGTCGGATCCTGATGTTCCATCTTTTTCTTAAACTACACCTGTTAGCCCCAATAAGGCATAACTGAGATGGGTACGACCAATTGTACATATCTCTGTTACTATTGAATATAACTCAAAAAGCTTATATTCCTCCGCCTGAGTTATAAACATTGTTAACCTCGTACCCGAGTTATTAACTGGGCACCTCGTACTCTTCTTTATCTTGCTTCTTTTGCTTGTTGAAACTTATATTTATCTCCTAAATCTCTCATTGTCGTTCATCATTAAGGTGGATAGGTATTCTTGCCTCAAGACTCCTTATGAAGAGACTTACACCTTTTAGTACGCACATGATCTGCTGAAGACCTCACATTTACTTATCATAAGCAAGATGCAAAATCGAGTTCCTCTAACTCAACACTTCCACAGACATATCTCCTATCGATCATCTTTTTGAATGTAGGCAGCGTCTTATTACGAATAAAATAGAAGTTCGGAATTTGAATTCTTATAAGTGAGCTCTACCACACGATCTAGAGTAAGAAGAAAGAGTGACAGTCCTAAATGCCCTGTAGCCTCCTGCTTATAAGTGTGGTGCACGACACACCCATAAACAAGACTCTACTAGACACGACTTGTAGACTCCCTAGGACAGAATTGCTCTGATACCACTTTTGTCACGACCCAAACCGATGGGCCACGATGGGCACCCGGTACCTCACTCAACCGAGTACCAACATAACGTATCTTTCTTATTACATCATCATATACACGTGACATACGGGCCTAATAGGCCAACATGATCATTTATAAACTCAAAACATAGGCCGACAAGGCCGTACAATCTTTCCCGTACACGACATATGTCTACAAGCCTCTAAGAGTACATAAATGTCATAAAGGTCGGGACAGAGTCCCGCCATACCAAACAATACATGTCTAAATCATACTAACCAAATGAGAAACTCCGAAGCAAATGGAGCGCACCAACATCTTCCGCTGAGCTGATAGCCAACTTGGAGGGCTCTTGACCTGTCTATCGGGATCTGTGGGCATGAAACGCAGCGTCCCCATGCAAAAGGGACGTCAGTACGAATAATGTACCGAGTTGGATGGGTTGGGTTATGACCCAAATTTTAGCCAATCTTGACCCAACACATCTTAGCGCACGTAACTTTTGAGCGGGTCAAATGATCCGTCTAATTATTGACTCAACGCATTTTGGGAGAAATTCAAAAATAGCTAAATTTACAAGTGGTCATTCAAAAATAGTCATAGTTTCAAAAGTAATCGAAATTTAGCCACTTTTCATGTAAAAATAAATCTGAACGAAAACATTGTTCAAAAGCCGAAAAATACTCCAGCATAATATACTTGAGTTCCAACATAAGTATACTGGAACTCCCAGTACATTATAATGGAGTTCCAGCATAAGTATACTGGAACTCCAGCAGCATAAGTATACTGGAACTCCAGCATAATATACTGGAGTTCCAGTATAATATACCGATCCAATATAATATGCTGGAAGTTCATACACATGTGCTCCAAACTCCAGTATATTATGCCGGAACTTTCCGCGTGTTGGAGTTCTAGCATAATATGCTGGAAGTTCATACACATGTGCACCGATCTCCAGTATATTATGCTGGACCGGTCCATGTTGCAGTAAAATAGTGGCTATCTTTTAATGACTTTACAAACGCTAATTATTTTTAAATGATCAGTCTGAAAACTGGCCAGCCTATACTATTTTAATCGCATTTTAACCCGTCCAAATTCAGCTCAAACCGTCAATTCGACATCCTAATCGTAATGTATGTATACATATCTAAAATGACACCCGTACGCCGCTGCCTGCAACAATTTAAATATTTAAAAGTATTTATTGTTTCCCAGTTGGAAGGCGAAATATTAATCTATTTTACGTAATAAGGCCTGCTTCATGTGATTTGTAACATATGGATTTTGCGGTTCCCTGACAAGAAGAGCTGAAAAAAGCATCTTTTTTTTTCTTCTAATTCTTCCACTTTAGTTTTACTAAAAACAAAATTACTAAAATTACTAAAAACAAAAATAACTGCATTACAAATTAAGAAATATAATACATTTTTTTATTATTTGATTTAAGGTAGATGCATGAATTGCACCGTAACTTTATATATCAAAAAGGGTTGAATTGGCATTCAGATAATATAGATCGGCTCAGGAAAACATCATGAACATCAATATAACTATAATAAGATAGCTGTTCTCCACAAGTTAGTATGGATCCACGTATTCCCAAACGGACTTATATGACTGAATATTGGGATCTTTACGGGAGAAATTCAAAAATAACCAGATTTACAAGTGGTCATTAAAAAATAGCCATAATTTTAAAAGTAATCAAAATTTAACCATTTTTTATGTAAATATAAATTTGAACAAAAACACTGTTCAAAAACTGAAAAATACTCCAGTATAATATACTGGAATTCCAGTATTATATGCTGGAACTGGAGTTCCAGCATAAGTATATTGAAACTCCAGTATAATAAACTGGAGTTCTAGCATAAGTATACTAGAACTCCAGTATAATACACTGGAGTTCCAGTATAATATACCAGTCTAACATAATATACTAGAGATTGGAGCACCAGTGCTCCAATCTCCAGTATATTATACTGGAACTTTCTGCGTGTTGGAGTTCCAGCATAATATGCTGGAAGTTCATATACAGGTGCACCGATCTCCAGTATATTATGCCAGAACATTCCGTGTTGCAGCAGAATAATGGCTATTTTTCAATAACTTTACAAGCGCTGGTTATTTTTAAATGATCAGTCCAAAAACTAGCTAGCCCGTGCTATTTTTACGATCTTTACACAAATTAACTTTGAAATATCAGTTAGGTACCTAAGGGATTTGGGCTTAGTACCAGCCCTGGTCAGGGCCATGTCTTTCCGGCCCAATCGGGCCCTTCTGCTGACTTCTACCTCTAAAATATTAGAAAAATACCAATTGTGTCCATTGATAAGTAGTTTATTAATTATAAGCATTGATCAATTCATAAAATATTACTAATATTAGCCAATTAGCTATTTCTATATATAAAAAAAGGTCAAATATTTGCTTTCTTTTGAGTGGGTGTTATTAGAATAGATTGAGTACACTTTAAGGAGCTTGAATCTCAGTTTTGGGATGATTTGATATAGTTTTGAGGTGGTTCGAATTGAAAATTCGAAATAGAAAATGAACATGAACAAATTGATAGGTGTATCACATATGTATCATATTTGTATCAACTATGTATCACATGTATATATATGTATACCTGTGTGAGAGATACATGCGTGATACATGTTTGATTTTAATTACGACTTTAAATACCAAATCAGTCCAAATCACCTCCAATCTTCCTCAATTTTTGTATATTGACTCATCTATATGCTTTCAATGAATCTCAACCATACCCATTGAAAAGGTCCTTTTTTTGCTTAGATTTTTGAAATATTGTATATTTTTTTTTTTGTATTTCATCACCTTATTTGCTATCTTATCCATAATTTTTTTCCTGTCTTACATCTAATATTTCTAATCACGCTTAAGAATATGGAAGGATTATGTGTGATTCTTGGAAAGAAAGAACCTTATTTCATTGGGTTTTCAAATTTTATATGTGCTTGACTAGTTTTGATAAATCTATGCTTAATGGCTAGAGGTTAGTAAGTTGGAATTTTTTTGGGACATTTCTGTAAGATTCCCAAAATATTATAGAACAATTAATTTAAGGGATTTTTACACAAATAGTCATCATATTCATTGCTTACTTTTTCTAGCCATATATATAGATTATACATAATTATATACATATAATACATAAATCATCCATATATTATATCTTTACAGGCTATTTTTAGTTTAAGCAGTTTGGTGGGCGGCTATATAGTTTAATTCTTCTTAATTTTATGGGTGATTTTCACAAATAGGATCATTTAAATTTTAATCTAATTAAGAAAAGTCTTGAAAAAATAGTATTCGGCCAGAATTTTGAAGCATGCTCTTCAGAATTTCCTGGGCAAGCTGCTGACGATTGGCAGAATTTTCACATTTGATTTGGGCAAGATTTTTGGTTACATCAAGTTATGATGATCGCTACAAAACTATGACTATTTTTTGTGTAATGAACCACAAAATTTTGACGGTTCCCTTAATTTTGCAAATTATAGTAATCATTGCAAATTCTTATAGTTGCCATACATTTTGTGTAATTGGCCACAAATTCTGACAATTGTCATAATTTTTGTGCAATTGACCATAATATTCTAATGGTCGTCATAATTGTTGTGCAAAAATCATGGTAGATCTTCATAATTAGGGATAAATTTCTAACGGCTGCCATAACTATTGTGCAAAATTTTTACTATCACCAATAAACTAATGCGGGGTTTAAGAAACATCAATAAAATTAAAAAAATTATCAAGTTAACAATAAATACAAATATTTTTCCTTTTTATGAGAAAGAAAATCGCCAATAAATAAAATACATTTGGTTTAATTCTTAAATTTAGTTCAGTTGTAGCAAATAATCTATGTGATGTATAGTTAATTGTATAATACCAATGAAGATTATTTAAGTTTTATCTAATTAAGTAAGTCCAAGACTAATAAAAATAAAAATTAAAAATAAAATTAAAATAAAAGTTGCATAGATTCTTATAACTACTAACTACACAAATAAAATAAATTAAATTATTGTTAGTTGTATATTGAGAAGCTGAAAATTTTTATGAGAAAAACTACATACTTTCGAACAAGAGATTATTAGGAAGACCTCCTCCTCTTATCTTGCAACATAAATGTTAAAACTCTTATTCCATTAATTTATTGCAGTATTCGGGTAGTTAAAGCATTGCTTTTATGGGATACATTTAGTTGAGTAACTGCAATGTTAATTTAGAGATAATGACACACTTTAAAAAATAAAATTCACCAAGCATTCACATGACCATTCAATGTTTTTAATAAAAAATTCTGTCAATAACACTTAAGAAGATAAGAACCACAATTAATTGTGAGTAAATCCTAACATTAGAATAATGAATATTGTTTGACAGTTGATTATGAACTTCAATAAGTTTTCAATCATCTATAATATAACCCGGAAATTAAAAATACTTTATTTGTAAAGTTATTAACTTGTTATCTAGTGATTTTTAAACTACTAAACGTATAACATGTGATTTTCTTAATTAATTAGATTAACATTATATGTTTACTTAAAATTTACTACAAATTGTTAATATCATAGATTAATACCTGGTGAACTGAACTTTGTATTTTTTTTGGCACAATCTTCATAATACAAGTAAAGCTTTACGATGATGGTGGGAGAATTATCTTTGTTCCTCAAGACAGGTCACAACGCAACACCTTTTTTTGTGGGACCATTCTTCTTTTGATCTCATCCTTATTTGCTTTGGTTTTTTCCTTTTTCTTTTGAATACCAAAAGTAAATAAATCTTTGAGTATGATCATGAAACACAGAAAGAAACTGAGAATATTGAAAAAGAACATTAGAGTAAACATGTTATAAATTTAAGAAACCCATTTGAAGAAAATTTAAGGAGTTATGAGTGTTAGAAGATAAACAACATTAGACAAAGAAAAACAGTTCATTGAAGAAAAGAAATAGAGGCAAAAAAAATTAGGAACATGTAGAAAAATGATAAATTTATATATAACAGGAAAAGAAAAGCACATCAGAATCTCACTTCGACATAGGAGAAAATCACGACTCAAAGCTATTGTAATTGTATATTATAAACATATACAACAAAAAAATAGATATCAAAATCTCTATGTATATTTGAAAAAAATCACTACTTCAACTTATACAACATAAACCTAAAGATGAAAAAATCAAAGACCATTAATGAGAATTGTGAAATAGACTTTACTTCAATCTTCGCCTCATTATTTGACACTTCCTCTGAAACATTCTTCTTAAGATTCATACCTGTATGGAATATCTCCATTCATTTACCTTAAACAAACAACAAAGAATATAATATAAACCATACCTTAGTATATTTTTTCTTTTCCACTCTAAATCTTTGACATAGAGATAGCTCAAACCATTATAAGCAGAATATAAAGTTAGTATCAATCATATTTATTCAAAACATAGAATTCCTTATATGGATACATATGGAGGAACATATAATAAATTGTCATAAACTTACACATTAAATATTTAGAGGTTATGAATATGAAAGGCATGAGAGTTATTCAAATTATTAAAAATATAGGTTATGAAGATAAAAATGTATGAGTTATGAAGATTACATTTTTAATATAAAATAAATGAAAAAAATGGTGACCCCCCCTCAAAACCCAAAAAAAGGAGAAAAAAGATAAATATGTTTCTTGGCTTAAGAGAGGTGCCACCTCACTTTTCTATTGTCCACTTATATATATATATATATATATATATATATATATATATATATATATATATATATATATATATATATATACTAGTAAATTTGTCCGTGCTTTGCGTGGTTATAAAAAGAACTAATTTTTTTCTATAATATCTGAGTATTTAAAAAAATTTAGTCCTCAAGTCCAACTATGGATGTAACGACCTGGTCGGTCGTTTCATGAGTTATAGTCTGTTTTTCCCATTTCTGCTTCCTTATGTGTTGTTCAGCTGTATTGTATGGTATCAGGTTGGTTGGTTCGGGTACGGAGTGGTTTTGAAGAGGAATGAGACACTTAGTCTCCTATTTTGAAGTTAAGTTGGAAAAGTCAACCGGATGTTGACTTATGAGTAGATGATCTCGGATGCAAATTCTGACAGGTAGGTTAGCTCCGTTAGGTAATTTTGGGCTTAGGAGTGTGTTCGAAATGCAATTTGGAGGTCCGTGGTAGATTTAGGCTTGAATTGGCGAAATTGAAAATTTGGCGTTTCTCGATCGACAGTGAAAATTTTGATATCGGGGTCGGAATGAAATTCTGGAAATTGGAGTAGGCCCGTAGTGTCATTTGTGACATGTGTGCAATATTTCAGGTTGTTCGGACGAGGTTTGATAGGTTTTGGCATCGTTTGCGGAATTCGAAAATTTAGAAGTTCTAAGGCTTGAATCTGAGAGTCATTTGGTGTTTCGGCATCGTTTGCGGAATTCGAAAGTTTAGAACCCCGGACTACGTGTTATGTGATTTATATTGAGGTGATGCAAATGTCAAGTGACGGCGTGTGGGCGTGCACCATGATAATTGTGTCCTGGTTCATTCCATGGCACCGCTTAGTGACTTTTTCTTGTTGATATCTGTGTTGTGATTATATGATTAAGGAAATAAATTGTAAATCATGCTAATTATCATGTTAGGGCTTCACGCCAATATTGTTGAGACCCGAGTGGTCGTTACTTGCTGTCATCTCATTAGTTTCATTGATATTCTGTACTCAGTCTTATTCATGCATATCATATCATGTCTCAGTCTCAGTTGTTATTATTTTGCTTATCATATCATTGTTTCTGGCTAGTTTCATGGCATTGTGAGCCCGTGTATGTGAGACTAGAGAGTGATGACTGAGTAAGGCGGAGAGCCTAATTATGAGTGGCAGTTATGAGATCGGGTTGCATGCCGCAACGGTTATGTTGATGATTATGATAGCGCTTGAGCTGTAGGAGCCCCTGTGGAGTTTGTAACACATACCCATTGAGTGCAAATGATATTTTGAGGGATGGATTTCCCTGGACATGGATTTGTCCGAAGTATTGATATCTGGAAATGGATTTCTCCCCAGGGTTGGAATTGCCCTTTACCTCGGTACCGAATGACTTATAGTCAGTGATGAGTATGTTCTGAGATGGATTTCCCTGGGCCGGATGGCCATATACGGTACCGAGTGGTTGTGTGTCTTCATATATATATATATATATATATATATATATATATATATATATATATATATATATATATATATATATATATACCTGGAGATGGATTTCTCCTCAGGGTTGGATTACCTTTGTTTTCTCGGTACTGGTTGACTTGCAGTCAGTGTTGTATATGTTCCGGGTAGATTTCCCTGGGCCGGAAGGCATATGCAGTACCGAGCGGTTGAACACTTGAGAGTGAGAGCATACGGTGCATTTTCATGCATTTTTGGCGTTGACATGTAAAGTTTTTGCTGAGCTTTATACTTCACATTGGGATTGGTATTTACTTTACTATTGAGTTGAATAATTGAACTGCCAGCATGCCTACTTTTCTGTACAGTTTAATTATGTTATAATTATTGAGGTTTAGTTCATCACCACATGTCAGTCCATAGTTTGGACCTTTTACTTACTGAGTTGGTGTACTTGTGTTACCCCCTACACCTTGTGTGCAGATCCAGATATCTCAGGCCACGGTAGCGGCTGTTGACTATTTCAGTCGCAGAATTTCACCGAAATAGCGAGGTAGCTGCCTGGCGATCGCAGTCCCCCCTTTCTCCTTCTTTATCTTCCTGTTAGTATACTTTGACTACTTTCCGACTATTTTTGTCTTGTTATATTTTGGATCAATTGTAGTATTTGCTCATGACTTAGTGACACCCGAGGTCGGGCTTTTATTTTTCCGCATTTGGTTTTCAACTTTATATCTTTTATGGAAACTTCAGTTGAAAAAGGTTGTTATTTAAGTTTTAATAAAATATTGAATTATTTTGGAATGTGTCGGCTCGCCTAGTTTAATAATAGGCGCCATCACGACCGGGTCGGTTTTGGGATCGTGACAAGCTGGTGTTAGATCCTAGGTTACATAAGTCTCACGAGTCATGAGCAAGTTTAGTAGAGTCTTGCGGATTGGTACGAAGACGTCTGTACTTATCTTCGAGAGGCTACAAAACCTTTAGGAAAACTTCACATTCTTGAATCCTTGTCGTGCGAATTTGTTGATTCTGGTCCTAAACTTCTGTTATTCTATTCTCCCACAGATGGTGAGGACACATGCTACGGTCAGGACGGACGACCACCAATACCACCAGCTGGGGCCACTAGAGGCCGGGGTCGCGGTCGAGACCGTGGTAGGGGCAAGGGTGTAGCCCGCGCAGCACCTGCTGATCCACCAGTCGCCCCAGTTCATGATCAGGTTCCAGTTGTGGATGTTCCAGCAGGACCAGTTTAGGCACCGACTGTGCCTATTGTTATCCCAGGTCTTCAGGAGACCTTAGCTCAGATTTTGATCGCGTGCACCAGTCTTGCCCAGGCGGTCGTTGTTTATGCTACAACAACTACTTCCCAGGCTGGGGGAGGCACTCAGACTCCCGTCACTTGTACACCCGAGCAGGTTGTTCAAGGACTCCAACCGATTGCACTTGCTCAAGATTATGTGGTACCAGTCATACCTGATGACGATTAATGTCAATTAGAGAGGTTTGGTAGGCTTCAGCCTCTGACTTTCATTGTTGCAGAGGCCGAGGATGCCCAGGGTTTCTTGGACAAGTGTCAGAGGATTCTTCGTACAACGGGTATTCTGGAGGCCAACAGGGTTTCATTCACCATTTTTCAGTTCTCTGGAGCTACCTTTACTTGGTAGGAGGATTATGATAGGCGTAAGCCTGTTGGTGCAATGCTCTTTACCTGGCAGCAGTTCTCTGTTCTCTTTCTGGAGAAGTATGTGCTGCAGTCTCGAAAAGAGGAGCTGCACAGACAGTTCGGGCAATTGCATCAGGATGACATGGCTGTGATGTAGTATGAGATGAGGTTTTCTGATTTAGCCCGTCATGCTGTTTGGTTGGTTCATACAGATAATGAGAGGATCAGGAGGTTCATAGATGGCTTCGCTTATCAGCTACGTATTTTTATGACTAGGGAGAGAGTGTCCGACGCTTCTCTTGAGGAGGTAGTTGACATTGCTAGAGAGATAGAGTCAGTTCACCGCCAGGAGCGAGTTGAGAGGGAGGCCAAAAGGCCTCGGGGATATGGTAGTTTTTGTGGTGTTCCTTCTTGAGGTCAGTTCTAGCACGACAAAGGTCGTCCATTCAAACATGCTCAGTCAGCTCACCCGGGTCACTGCGGTAGATCATCAAGCTATGGTTCTCACAGTTCACATCAGGGTCACTCATCTTTTAGTGCCCTTCCAGCTCAGAGTTTGACTCATGCACCATCAGTTCAGGGTTCACCTATGCCTGGTTCTTCTAGTGGGTATCCCGATGCTCGGGGCGCCCTTCAGTCCCTACTGCCAGTAGCCGGTAGAGGTTGCTTTGAGTGTGGAGATTTGGGTCATATCTAGAGGTTTTGTCCCCACCTTACGGGAGGTTCATCCCAGTAGAGGAGTCAGCCTTCGGCTTCAGCACCAGTTACCTCCCCACCCGCCCAACCAGCTCAGGGTAGAGGCTAGTCAGCTAGGGGTCGCCCTAGATGGGGAGGCCGATCAGGTGGCGGTCGGGCCCGTTTTTATGTATTCCCAGCCAGACCAGATGTTATTGCTTCAGATGCCGTGATCATAGGTATTGTCTTAGTCTGCCATATGATGCCTTTGTATTGTTTGACCCTGGTTCCACTTTTTCATATGTGTCATCATATTTTGCTCATTATTTGGATACGCCCCGCGAGTCTCTTGCTTTATCTGTTCGTGTATTTACTCCGATGGGCGATACTATTATTATGGATCACGTATGATGGTCGTGTGTGGTAACTATTGGGGGTTTGGATACCGGGGTGGACCTCTTGTTGCTTTGTATGGTTGATTTTGATGTGATACTGGTCATGGATTGGTTGTCTCCGTGTCATGCTATTTTGCACTATCATGCTAAGACAGTGATGTTGTCTATGCCTGGGGTGCCACTGATTGCGTGGCGAGGTTCGTCGGATTATGTTCCCAGTAGGGTGATTTCATACTTGAAGGCCAAATGGATGGTTGGGAAGGATTGTCTATCTTATTTGGCCTTTGTGAAGGATGTCATTGCAAAGACCCCTAGTATTGATTTGGTTCCGTTAGTGAGGGACTTCCTGGATGTTTTTCCTGCAGACCTACCGGGCATGCCACCGGACAGGACTATTGACTTTTGTATCAATTTGGTGCCGGGCACTCAGCCCATTTCTATTCCACCGTATCATATGGCACCGACGGAGTTGAAGGAGCAACTTCAGGAACTCCTTGATAAAGGGTTTATTCGGCCTAGTGTGTTATGATGGGGTGCGTCAGCCCTATTTGTGAAGAAGAAGGATGGCACTATGAAGATGTGCATTGATTGCAGGCAGTTGAACAAAGTCACAATGAAGAACAAGTATCCTTTGCCTCATATTGATGATTTATATGACCATCTCCAAGGAGCGAGAGTATTCTCCAAGATTGATCTTAGGTTAGGGTATCACCAGTTGAAGATCAGGGGCTCGGACATTCTTAAGATAGTTTTCAGGACCCGAAATGGTCATTATGAGTTCCTTGTGATGTCTTTTGGGCTGACCAATGCCCCAACAGCATTCATGCATTGATGAACAACGTGTTTCAGCCTTATCTCGACTCGTTTGTTATTGTGTTCATTGATGATATCCTGGTATACTCACGTAGCCAAGAGGAGCACGCTGAGCATTTGAGAGTTTTATTACAGTGGTTGAGGGAGGAGAAACTTTATGAAAAGTTCTCCAAGTGTGAGTTTTGGCTAAGTTTAGTGGCATTCTTGGGGCACGTGGTGTCCAGTGAGGGTATTTAGGTTGATCCAAAGAAGATAGAGGCGGTCTAGAGTTGGCCCAGACTATTGCATCACCCTTGACCAGATTGACTCAAAAGGGTGCTCCTTTCATGTGGTTGGATGAGTGTGAGGCGAGCTTTCAGAAGCTCAATTCTTCCTTGACCACAACTTTAGTATTAGTTTTGCCATCAACTTCAGGTTCTTATATGGTATATTGTAGTGCCTCTCGGGTTGGCATCAAGTGTGTGTTGATGTAGGTGGGTAGAGTGATTGCTTACACTTCTCATCAGTTGAATCCCCATGAGAAGAACTACCCTGTTCATGATTTGGAGTTGGCAACCATTGTTCACGCGTTGAAGATTTGGAGGCATTATCTCTATGGTGTGTCTTGTGAGGTATTTACTGATCATCGTAGCCTCCAGCACTTGTTCAAGTATAAGGATCTCAATTTGAGGCAGTGGAGATAGTTAGAGCTGCTAAAGGACTATGATATTACTATCTTGTATCACCCGGGAAAGGCCAATGTGGTGGCCGGTGCCTTGAGTAGGAGGGCGGTAAGTATGGGCAGTCTTGCATTTATTCCTGTTGAGGAGAGACCTCACGCAGTTGATGTTTAGGCCTTGGCTAATCGGTTTGTGAGGTTGGATATTTTGGAGCCCAGTCAGATCTTAGCTTGTGTGGTTTCTCGGTCTTTCTTGTTTGATCGTATCAAAGAGCGCTAGTATGATAATCCTCATTTGCTCGTCCTCAAGGACAGAGTTCAGCACGGTGATGCCAGAGATGTGACTATTGGTGATGACGGGGTATTGAAGATGTAGCGCCGGATATGTGTGCCCAATGTAGATGGGCTTCGAGAGTTGATTCTTGAGGAGGCCCATAGCTCGCGGTATTCCATCCATCAAGGTGTCACGAAGATGTATCAGGATTTGAGACAGCACTATTGGTGGAGGAGAATAAAGAAGGCTATAGTGGGGTTTGTAGCTCGATGTCTCAATTATCAGCAGGTGAAATATGAGCATCAGAGACCTGGAGGCCTACTTCAGCAGATGGATATTCCAGAGTGGAAGTGGGAGCGGATCACCATGGATTTTATAGTTGGACTCCCACGGACTTTGAGAAAGTTCGATGCTATTTGGGTGATTGTGGATCGGCTGACCAAGTATGCGCACTTCATTCCTATGTGTACTACATATTCTTCAGAGCGGTTAGCTGAGATTTATATCCGAAAGATTGTTCGCCTATATGGTGTCCCAGTTTCCATCATTTTAGATAGAGGTACTCAGTTTACATCATAGTTTTAGAGGGCCGTGCAGCGAGAGTTGGGTACTCAGGTTGACTTGAGCACAACATTTCACCCTTAGACGGACGAGTAGTTCAAGCACACTATTCAGATATTGGAGGACATGTTGCGCACTTGTGTGATCGATTTTGGGGGTTCATGGGACCACTTTCTACCGCTCACGGAGTTTGCTTACAACAATAGTTATTAGTCGAGTATTCAGATGACTCCATATGAGGCTTTATATGGGAGACGATGTAGATCTCCAGTAGGTTGGTTTGAGCCGGGTGAGGCTAGGCTTTTGGGTACAAACTTGGTACATGATGCTTTGGACAAGGTGAAAGTGATTTAGGAGCGGCTTCATACACTACAGTCAAGACAAAAGAGTTATGCTGACAGAAAGGTTCGTGATTGTCTTACATGGTCGAGCAGAAGGTTCTACTGAAGGTTTCACCCATGAAGGGTGTTATGAGATTTGGGAAGAAGGGCAAATTGAGCCCTCGGTTCATTGGGCCTTTTGAGGTGCTTCGGAGGATTGGGGAGATGGCTTATGATCTTGCTTTGCCACCTAACATGTTGGGGGTGAATCCAGTATTTCATGTTTCTATGCTCCGAAAGTACATCAACAATCCGTCTCATGTTTTGGATTTCAGCATGGTTCAGCTAGACGGTGATTTGACTTATGATGTGGTCTAGTGGCTATTTTGGAGTGGCAGGTCCGAAGGTTGAGATCAAAGGATATAGCTTCAGCGAAGTGCAGTGGAGAGGTCAGCCTGTGGATGAGGCTACTTGGGAGACCGAGCGGGAGATTCGGAGCAGATATCCACACCTGTTTGAGGCTTCAGGTATGTTTCTTGACTCGTTCGAGGGCGAATGTTTGTTTAAGAGGGAGGATGTAATGACCCGATCGGTCGTTTCATGAGTTATAGCCCCATTTTTCCCATTTCTGCTTCCTTATGTGTTGTTCAGCTGTATTGTGTGGTATCAGGTTGGTTGGTTCGGGTTCGAAGTGGTTTTGGGGAGGAATGAGACACTTAGTCTTCTATTTTGAAGTTAAGTTGGAAAGGTCAACCGGATGTTGACTTATGAGTAGATGATCTCGGATGTGAATTCTGATGGGTCGGTTAGCTTTGTTAGGTGATTTTGGGCTTAGGATCTTATTCGAAATGCAATTTGGAGGTCTGTGGTAGATTTAGGCTTGAATTGGCAAAATTGAAAATTTGGCGTTTCTCTATCGGTAGTGAAAATTTTGATATTGGGATCATAATAGAATTTTGAAAATTGGAGTAGGTCTGTTGTGTCATTTTGACGTGTGTACAAAATTTCAGGTCGTTCGGATGAGGTTTGATAGGTTTCGGCATCGTTTGCGGAATTCAAAAGTTTAGAAGTTCTTAGGCTTGAATCCGAGAGTGATTTAGTATTTTGATGTTAATTGGAGTGTTTTGAAGTTTTGAATAAGTTTGAATGGTGGTATGTGACTTGTTGGTATTTTTGATTGAGGTCCCGAGGGCCTCGAGATGAATTCGGATGTTTGACGGAAGGGTTGGAAATTGGTTTGAGCAGCTGAAGCTGCTGCTTCTGTTATATCCACACTTACGGATTGGGGACCACATGTGCGAGGTCCGCAGAAGTGAAAATGGATCACAGAAGTGGAGGTGGACCGCTGGAGCGAAAGTTGGACCGCATCTGTGAGCCCGCAGGTACGAGATTGGGGGCGTAGGTGCAGAAGTTGGGGATTTAAGTGAAATGCGCAGATGCAGCTTTTGGACCGCTGATGCGGTCCCGCAGGTGCATGAATGTGGCTGCAGGTGCGGAAATGCCTGGGTAGAAGTATAAATTAGACCCTTCTCAAATTTTGGTCATTTTGCACCATTTTTCATCTGGATTTGGAGCTTTTGGGAGCAATTTGAAGAGGGATTCAAGGCGGTTTTCACTGAGGTGAGTAATTTGAGCCCTAATACTCATGATTATGATAGTTGTCTATGGTTTAACCATGTAATTAGTGGTGATTAAGGGTGAAAATGAGGAGTTAGGGCTTGAGATTTTAGAGAGTTTTGATTAAGGGTTTGAGGAGTCAAATGGAGTCGGATTTTGATAAATCTTGTATGTATGGACTCATAAGTAGAAGGAGTTTCTAGTTTTGTGATTTTTGTCGGATTCCGAGACATGGGACCGGGGGCCGGGTTTGAGTGAATTTTGGGATTTTGGATTGAGTTGACAGTTTTTCATTTGGAATTGATTCCTTTGCCTATATTGATTGCGTTGTCTTCTTTTTGGTTAAATTCAGGATGTTTGGAGGCCGATTGTAGAGGCAAAGGTATAGAGGAGTAGGATTTGGCTTGGTTTGAGGTAAGTAACGCTTCCAAACTTGGTTCCGAGGGTTCAAAACCCTGAACTACGTGTTATGTGATTTATATTGAGGTGACGCAAATGCCAAGTGACAGGCGTGTGGGCGTGCACCGTGATAATTGTGGCTTGGCTCATTCCATGGCACCGCTTAGTGACTCTTTCTTGTTGATATATTTTTTGTGATTATATGATTAAGGAAATGAACTGTAAATAATGCTAATTATTATGTTAGGGCTTCACGCTAATATTGTTGAGACCCGAGTGGTCGTTTCTTGATGTCATCTCATTAGTTTCATTGATATTCTGTACTCAGTCTTGTTCATGCATAACATATCATGTCTTAGTCTCAGTTGTTATTATTTGGCACATCATATCATTGTTTCTGACTAGTTTCATGGCATTGTGAGCCCGTGTGTGTGAGACTAGAGAGTGATGACTGAGTGAGGCCGAGATCCTGATTACGAGTGGCAGTTATGGGATTGGGATACATGCCGCAGCGGTTATGTTGATGATTATGATAGCGCTTAGGCTGTAGGAGCCCCTCCGGAGTCTGTAACAATCACCCAGTGAGCGCAAATGATATTTTGATGGATGGATTTTCCTGGACATGGTGTAACGAACCGACCAATTTGTTTGAGCTTTAGCACGTCGTTCAGCGGTTTGAGGCCATGGGCAACTTCACTTTAGGTATTATGACTTGTACGCATAGTCGGAATTGAATTCCGAGAAGTTCGGAGTTGATTTGGAAAGAGAATTCTCAGTTCGGAAGCTTTAAGTTGAAAGAATTGACTAAGGTTGAATTTTTGAGTAAACGACCTCAGAATCGGGATTCGAAGGTTCCATCAGGTTCATATGATGATTTGGGACTTGGGCGTATGTCCGGACTGGGTTTTGGAAGACCCGGGAACGTTTCAGCGCCTATTGTGGAAGTTAGCATTTTGGAAGAATCTCATAAGTTTGGGTTGAAGTGCATTTCAGTGTTATCAATGTCCATTTAGGATTTTGAGTCTAGGAATAGCTCTGTATGATGATTCTGGTATTGGGAGCACGATCGAAAGTGAACTCGGAGGTCCGTAGGTCCTTTTGGAGTCATTTGGCTAAAGATAGAAATTTGAAGCTTTTTGGGAAGTTTGACCGAGAGTTGACTTTTTGATATCTGGGTCGTATTCCGATTTCGGAAGTTGTGTAGGTCCTTAATGTTGAATGTGACTTGTGTGCAAAAATTGAGGTCAATCGGACGTGATTTGATAGGTTTCGGCATCGAGTATAGAAGTTTGAAGTTCTAAGTTCATTAAGCTTGAATCAGGTTGCGATTCGTGATTCCGATGTTGTTTGAGGTTATTTCAAGGCTCGAATAAGTTTGAATGAGGTATTAGGACTGGTTGGTAGGTTTGGTTGAGGTCACGGGGGCCTCGGGTGTGTTTTGGATGCTCAACTGGTCGATTCTTGCCTTGTGAGGATTGTTGGTTTTTTGGTGTAAGTGCAACAGGTTTTTACTCTATCCGATCGCGTGAGTGGGTCTGCAATCGCATGGTGCAAGATTGGAGGATGTTGGTTTTTGCTTATGCGATCGCATGGGTGTATGTGCGATCGCGTAGATGAAGAAATTGGAGGCTGCTGGTTTTGGCTTATGCGATCGCAAGGGTGTGTTTGCGATTGCATTGTGCAAGAATTTGGAGGCCCTGGGATTGGCTTATGCGATCGTGGAGCATAGTATGCGATCGCATAGAAGGGTCTCCTGGGCAGTGAAGTGTTTTAAAACGGGGTTTGGCTCATTTTTATCTCAAATCTTTCATGGGAGCCGATTTTGGAGCAACTTAGGAGTGCCATTTTCATCACCAAGCATGAGGTAAGTGATTTCTACTAGTTTTGAGTAAATACAAGGTTTATATATGAATTTAGACATGGAAATTAGTAAAATTTTGGGGTTTTGAGGAAGACCTGGAAATTTGATATTCTTGAATTTTGACCATGATTTTGGACATGAAATTAAGAGAAAATCATATATTTGAGTTCGTGAGTTCATGGGTAAACTTTATCTTTGAACAATTTCGAAATCCGGGCACGTGGGCCCGAGGGCAATTTTGTCAACTTTTCGATCGGGGTTAGGAATTGCTATAAATTTGATTGTAATGAGTAATTGAACATGTATCAATGGATTTGCATAATTATTGGCTAGTTTTGGAGAATTTTGCATCGATTCGAGTCTTCGGAAGGGCGTGGAATGCCGATTATGGATCTTCGGAGCGAGGTGAGTCTCCTTTCTAACCTTGTATGAGAAAATTGTCCCCATAGGTGAGTTAATTGGTTATGTGCTCGTATTTGCGGGGGCTACGTACGCACGAGATTACGAGAGTCCGTACGTAGCTACTATTATACTTTAGTCCGGGTAGTTTAGGGCCCAAATGCATACTTCCTTGTAATACTTGCAACCTTGTTGACAAACTTAAAAATGCTTAAAATATATCAAACGTGTAAATGAATTTAAAAAAAAGAAGCTAGATATCATTTCTTGACTTTTAAAAGAGAAATTTTCCTTTCCCTGAATATTTGCTCCTTGATGAATTATTGATTTGATTGTTTGAATGTGTTTATCTATTGTGGAACGGACCGAACACTTCGGTAGATTAAATAGATGTATCTATGGTTCGCGCCATTCGACCCTCTAACAGTGCACAATTTAAATATTGTTGGATCGGGCCGTACCTCCTCGGCATGATTTGCGCATGCTTGTATTGCTTGCCTTTAGATTTATTTGTATTTGCTCTCCCCGACTTGAGATAATTGAAAATTAATAGATTATGAATCCGGAGAATTCTTAATACAAAAAAGAACTTTTACCTATTCGTGGCTTATTTGAAAGTACTGTCGTTCTTAATAAATCCATGATTACTCGCATTAATAATATATTATTATTGGACCACTAGTAAGTGTCGAAGTCGACCTCTCGTCTCTACTTCTTCGAGATTAGACGGGATACTCATTGGGTACACGTTGTTTTCGTACTCATACAACACTTGCCGCGCATTTTTGTTGCACAGGTTCATATGTGGCTAGTGGCTTAGTGGCATAGCGGCATGGTTGATACAGAGACTTAGGTGAGCTGCATTTATCGAGACGACCCACAGCTAGCAGAGTCTCCTTCAGAGTATTATATGGTATTTTCATCTCTGTCCACTTGTATTCCGGACAGTTACTGTATTTTATTTCATTCCCTAGTAAATGTTCATGCACTTGCGACACTGGGTTCTAGGAGGATCACTGGATTTTTAGTAGATAAATTTTGTAAAGACATCCTCATTTATTTAGTGGAGTTTATTATTTATTATTCATTTGTTTAAAGGAAATGATTTCAAAATAAATAAAATGAGAAATTGCTAGTAAATTGTTGTTGGCTTGCCTGACAGTGGTGTCCGGCACTATCACGATCCTTAGTTGATTGTGGGTCGTGACAACATGGTATCAAAGCACTAGGTTCCCTTAGGTCTCACGAGTCATGAGCAAGTCTAGTAGAGTCTCGCGGATCGGTATATAGACATCTGTACTTATCTTCAGGAGGCTACATGGCTGTTAGGAGTACTTTCCTTCTTGATTCCTCATCGTGCGATTTGATTCCTTGGGGCTTATGCCCTTGTTTCCTTCCTACTCAATCTTAAGCGACGCGAACCGCTGGTTATAAATCAAGAATTGAAGGATTGTAATGGCACTATAGATATGGTGCGGGATGTTTCTCCCTGTATTGTTGATTGGGCTATTGTCGTTGCCTTACGGGAGGATATCTTGTTATTTTAGCTTAGTAACAGTATTCCTGAGAGCTTTGAGATTATGCACAGATCGCTATGATTGCTCATGATTGGTTATCACACAGTACTGACTTGATGGTAGGATACTTGCCTATGTGTTGGGGCGGTGAATAATTTTAAAGAAAGTCTACTTAGTGCACGATTCAGAGATCTGATATTTCATTTCCGACGGAGGAAAAGCAATTGGCCTATGAATGTCCATATTTGGGGTGATGGAGAAATGAGACTTGGTATTTTCGAGCATGGTGGAATTTTCATCTGTGATGTAGTGTCGTCGTCCTCGATTTTATGTGTTTAAGTTCGCCGGTGTTATGGTTTTCTTCAATCCGCCTTTGGGGTAGGGTATTGTGGAATAATATTGGAGAAATGACTGTCAGAGATCGCGGGGTGCGGTGGTTCAGGACTGAATCGGTATTTCTAATGTTGACTGCTCGAGAAAGATGATCTTCGGAAAGGTTTAAAGTTAGTAGCGATTTGTGGGTTCAAGTACTACGAAGATAGATTTTATTAAGGCAACAACCGAGCAGCAAAGGATGAGGAAGGACATGTGGGAAGTGTCAGGCGATGGTTAAAATTTCTAGAAGGCCAGGTATAAGAGGCAAAGGTCGAGTAGTCGATTAAAAGGGGTGAGTTTCGCCAAAGTGGGGGAGTGGCGGAGTTGCATAAAGGCTTTGTGGTAGGATGACTATACACCTTAAGGAGAGTTCGGAATGATTTGGGAATTTTGGTGATTGGCGATTGGGGTCTACAAATTTAATTTGAAGTATGGGCTATTATGCGGCAATAGATTTGATATAACGGAAGGGAGCTGTTTGAAATGAAGAAGGGTACAACATAACTTTGAATTGGAAGGATGTTGCCGCACATTTAATTGATGTCCACGAGCGGTGAATGGACTTGTGCAGCTAGAGAGTGAGCTCAGACTCAGGATGAGTTATTGATGTCGTAGTGATTGTACCCCGTGCAACAACATTGGAAGATGCCGGAAAGTGATTTCCACAGGTGGGTTATTCCCTATGAGCAGGTTAGCAGTCGCGTGGTTGGCGAAGCTTCTCCGAAGGATTTTACTGGCCATTCCGGTAAGAGGTCGAATATGTGAATGTTGATGGAAATTTAGGGTGTTCATGAAGTGCTAATGGAAAGATTTCAAGGAATCTGGCGGTTTAATTACGCAAGGTCATGTCAATAAGAGATAAGGAATCTTGGTGAATTCAAGAGGTGTGTAATATTGGCTTCAAGCTAAGTGGGAGAGTCCCACAACCTATGATTGGGTTGAATGGTTAACTACTTGCGAGGTTTCTGGTTATTAGCATATTGATGGGTTATTTCAGCTACGGGAAAAGAACATAAGTGGTAATTTGAGTAAATGAATTGTTAAAGGTGTGCTATGGTTGGCCTTATTGGCTCATGTTCAGACTTGGGGAAGGATTCAGGATTTATGCCTTGTATAGATACGGGTTTCAAGGGAAATGATTCTGCTGGGTGCTTCGCCGAGAGGGTATTCATATGCTAGAAGATTCATGGAGTCGATTATATTCGGGGCCAAGTCAGAGTGGGTGGCTCTCAACAACGGTCCTAGTGAATTCAAAGGTTAAAGTGTGGTGCCTAATGATTTCGAGCCTACAAGTACGGTTAAGAATCAAGCTTTTGTAGCAGCTTATCAGAAGAGGCCCAGAATGTTCTATGATATTTTGACTCGTAGTGTAGCATTTGGGAGGAAAATGAGAAAGGACTTCGGATTCATAGAGGGATTTTTAGAATGGGCATACTGGTTGAGGATGCGAATGTGCGTACAAGGGAGGTATAAAACGGTTCGTGGGATTGGAGATAGCGTGATCTCGTAATTCAAGGTCACTAGGGATGAGTGCGGATAGGGTGTGTTATGTGTTGAATGGAGTTATTAGTATTTCTAAGGCAATCAAGGATAAATTGGCAGAAGATAAATTGATCATCCATAGTTGAATTGGCATATTGGTGATAGTGATCAGTTCCTGCAGGGGGACCAAGTTATGCAAGTGATTTGTGACGGTATATGTGAGGCCAGACGGCCACCGTAATTGATGTTATTCAGAAGTATTCTACTGTTATGGCCTGTTGTGTAGGCGGATCCCGGAAAGGCTATGGTGGCTTACACCACTACTTAGAGATTTGCATATTCCACGGTTATGAGAATTCACCTGTGTGTTGCTATGGTTCTCCTGAAGTGAGTTAAGTGAAACGTTCTTATATGATGAAGTGTTAATCTATTAGGGGTTCCGAAGTTATGATGAAAAATATGTTCTATCGCATATTGGCATGTTGGGTGTAGTGAGTGGTATGGAATTTGAATTGAGGATCAAGGTTGCAATTCGGTGTTGACAAGCATGTCACGAGCTCGGATGAGCAAGAAAAGAGTTTCTATGTTTAAAGTAAGTGGGTATTACCTTCAGCGTCACCTGAGATCGGTGTTTGGTGAAAAAAAGGCTTTGTATCCTGGTCAAGGATTCTTGATCGCTTTTCAGCGTTATTGCGGCCGGTGGTTTAGATGTATAGACCTGTTATCTGTCACGGAAGGTTGTGAGAGCGTGCCCCATGGGAATGTTGTATAAGTGTGGCATGTATTCACTTGATTTATTGAAGTGTTAAACCAAGTATAAAGATTGTGGTGATGACATTAAATTGAGAATTGATGCCTGGAGGGCAGTTGGTTTATTGGGTTGTGGACTGTGGAGGATTACTCCGGTTATGATGGCTTGGTGAATTTCTTATGTGTTATGAGAAAAAGGGAGCTTGAGGTCTGTGGATGGATTTAAATGTGAATATGTGCCTTATATCAGGCCGTATGTGTTCATTTCAGCATAACGCTCCTTATGGATGAGTATTCAGACATGAGGTGTTATTTCGTCGTCGGTTATTTCATGTAATGCTATATTGTGCCGTGTGAGTTGTGAACGGCTTAATAATTTTCTTATGTATTGAGGTTCTGCGTAGCGATGGTGATATGTGAGCAAGATGGCTCTTTAGCTTCAGAACATATATCGCACCTCAGTTGTGCTTGAGTTTTGTAGCCTATGGCACTATATGTCTCCCCAGGGATGGTATTATGCACTTAGCATGCTTGTGACCGATATTCGGTATTTTGTTGTAATGAGCAATTTAGCTCAATGTATATCTCCTTATGTGAATTCTATGTGTGGATCGGATGGAACGCTGCCATGGGTATGTTATTTGGATCGGGTTGCACGCCGCAATAGTGTGATGTTGAGTACAGTTCCCTATGTCTGTTTTTATGTGTTTTGTTTCCTATTTTTCTGAGGAAAACTCGTATTAGCTGCGTGAGTTGAGTAGTTCCTTCCAGGGTTTGTTTTCCTTTTGTATCCCGTTCGAGCTGTGTAGCCTATTGGCACATTGTGACATTATACGAGACTTTTGGTCATGTCTGGGTGGCTTATTTCCTAAGCAGTTCGTACTGGGTGAGACAAGATCATTGAATTTAGGATCAGTGCAATCTGATTATATAAAGTATATTAAGGAGCTCAGACCATTATTTGGTTCAGAATGAGGTGATGGTTCTTGTTAGGAGTATAGACCAAATGATTTGTTGATTCGACAGTTGGTTATGAATTTCTACACATCTCTTCCGTCATGATGGTATTGTAAGAGTTAGAGCAAGACCTATGTATGTCATGAGGTGCAATGGGAGCATCAGATTCGTGGAATTTCGACTAATGTGATTAGAGAATGTATTGTGATCCTGTGAGTAAAACAGTGCAAGGTGTGAATCCAGCAAAGGTATGCAGTCATATTCTGGTACATCGTACGGTGATTGATACGGTGAGCGTATGTCGGAAACAAGCCTGGCAGAGAATTTCGGATGTTGGAATTGGGCTCTAAGGCTTATTTGCTTAATTGAAAAAATATATCTTCAGATTGATCAAGCTAAGGTGCCCAGCCGAGTTGTGGTAGCACAGGTAGGTGCTCGAGGTGTTAAATAGTGATTTTGGATAACTCCAGTGCAATTCTTAGCACGTTCGAGGATGAACGTATGTTTAAGTAGGAGAGAATGTAATGACCTGGCCGGTCGTTTTGAGATCTAGCATGTCGTTCAATGGTTTGAGGCTATGAGCAGCTTCACTTCAGGTATTATGACTTGTACGCATGGTCGGAATTGAATTCCGGGAAGTTCGGAGTTGATTTGGAAAGAGAATTCTCATTTCGGTAGCTTTAAGTTGAAAGAATTAACTAAGGTTGAATTTTTGAGTAAACGACCTCGGAATCGGGATTCGAAGGTTCTAGCAGGTTCGTATGATGATTTGGGACTTGGGCGTATGTCCGGGGTTTTAGAAGACCCCGGAACATTTCGGCGCCTATTGTGGAAGTTAACATTTTGGAAGAATCTCATAAGTTTGGGTTGAAGTGCATTTCAGTGTCATCAATGTCCGTTTGGGATTCTGAGTCTAGGAATAATTCCATATGGTGATTCTGGTATTGGGAACGCGATCGGAAGTGAATTCAGAGGTCCGTAGGTCCTTTTGGAGTTATTTGGCTAAAGATAGAAATTTAAAGGTTTTTGGGAAGTTTGACCGAGAGTTGACTTTTTGATATCAGGGTCGGATTCTAATTCCGGAAGTTATGGTAGGTCCGTAATGTTGAATGTGACTTGTGTGCAAAAATTGAGGTCAATCGGACGTGATTTGATAGGTTTCGGCATCGAGTATAGAAGTTTGAAGTTCTAAGTTCATTAAGCTTGAATCGGGTTACGATTAGTGATTTTGATGTTGTTTGAGGTTATTTCAAGGCTCGACTAAGTTCGAATGAGGTATTAGGACTGGTTGGTAGGCTTGGTTGAGGTCCCGGGGGCCTTGGATATGTTTTGGATGCTCAATGGGTCGATTCTTGCCTTGTGAGGGTTGCTGATTTTCTGGTATGAGTGCAGCAGGTTTTTGCTCTATGCGATCATGTGAGTGGGTCTGCGATCGCATAGTGCAAGATTGGAGGCTGTTGGTTTTGGCTTATGTGATCGCAGGGGTGTATGTGCGATTGCGTAGAGGAAGAAGTTAGAGGTTGCTGGTTTTGGCTTATGCGATCGCAGGGGTGCGTTTGCGATCGCATTGTGCAAGAATTTGGAGGCCCTGGGATTGACTTATGCGATCACGGAGCATAGTATGCGATCACATAGAAGGGTCGCCTGGGCAGTGAAGTGTTTTAAAACGGGTTTTGGCTCATTTTTATCTCAAATCTTTTATGGGAGCCGATTTTGGAGCAACTTTGGAGTGCCATTTTTATCACCAAGCATGAGTTAAGTGATTTCTACTAGTTTTGAGTAAATACAAGGTTTATATATGAATTTAGACATGGAAATTAGTGGAAGTTTGGGGTTTTGAGAAAGACCTGGAAATTTGATATTCTTGAATTTTGACCACGATTTTGGATATGAAATTAAGAGAAAATCATATTTTGAGTTCATGAGTTCATGGGTAAATTTTATCTTCGAAAAATTTCAGAATCCGGGCATGTGGGCCTGAGGGTAATTTTGTCAACTTTTCGACCGGGGTCAGGAATTGCTATAAATTAGATTGTAATGAGTAATTGAACATGTATTAATGGATTTGCTTAATTATTGGCTAGTTTTGGAGCATTTTGCATCGATTCGAGTCTTCGAAAGGGCGTGGAATGCCGGTTATGAATCTTCGGAGCGAGGTGACTCTCCTTTCTAACCTTGTAAGAGGGAATTGTCCCCATAAGTGAGTTAATTGGTTATGTGCTCGTATTTGCGGGGGCTACGTACACACGAGGTGACGGAGTCCGTGCGTATCTACTATTATGCTTTAGTCCGGGTAGTTTAGGGCCCAAAAGCATGCTTTCTTGTAATACTTGCAACCTTGTTGACAAACTTAAAAATGCTTAAAACATATCGAACGTGTAAAGAATCTAAAAAAAAGGCTAGATATCATTTCTTGACTTTTAAAAAAGAAATTTGTCTTTTCCTGAATATTTTCTCCTTGATGAATTATTGATTTGATTGTTTGAATGTGTTTATATATTGTGGAACGAGATGAACACCTCGATAGAATAAATAGATGCATCTATGGTTCGCGCCATTCTACCCTCTGACAGTGCACAATTTAAATATTGTTGGATCGGGTCGTACGTCCTCAGCATGATTTGCGCATGCTTGTATTGCTTGCCTTGAGATTTATTGATATTGATATTTGCTCTCCCCGACTTGAGATAATTGAAAATTAATATATTATGAATCCGGAGAATTCTAAATACAAAAAGGAACTTTTACCTGTTCGTGGCTTATTTGAAAGTACTGTCGTTCTTAATAAATACATGATTACTCGCATTAATAATATATTATTATTGGACCACTAGTAAGTGTCGAAGTCGATCTCTCGTCTCTACTTCTTCGAGATTAGATGGGATACTCATTGGGAACACGTTATTTTCGTACTCATACTACACTTCTGTGCATTTTTGTTGCACAGGTTCATATGTGGCTAGTGACTTAGTGGCATAGTGACATGGTTGATACGGAGACTTAGGTGAGCTACATTTATCGAGACGACCCGCAGCCAGCAGAGTCTCCTTCAGACTATTGTATGGTTTTTTCATCTCTGTCCTCTTGTATTCCGGACAATTACTGCATTTTATTTCATTCCCTAGTAAATGCTCATGCACTTGCGACACCGGGTTCTGAAAGGATCACAGGATTTTTCTGTAGATAAATTTTGTAAAGACATCCTCATTTATTTAGTGGAGTTTATTATTTATTATTCATTTGTTTAAAGGAAATGATTTCAAAACAAATAAAATGAGAAATTGCTAGTAAATTGTTGTTGACTTGCCTGATAGTGTTGTCCGGCGCCATCACGGCCCTTAGTGGATTTTGGGTTGTGACATATGGATTTGTCCAAAGTATTGATATATGGAGATGGATTTCTCCCCAGGGTTGGAATTCCCTTTACCTCGGTACCGTGTGACTTATAGTGAGTGATGAGTATGTTTCAGGATGGATTTTCCTTGGCCGGATGGTCATATGCAGTACCGAGTGGTTGAGTGTGTTCATATATATATATATATATATATATATATATATATATATATATTTCTCCTTAGGGTTGGATTACCCTTGTTTCCTCGGTACTGGTTGACTTACAGTCAGTGTTGTATATATTCCAGGGTGGATTTCCCTAGGCCGGAAGGCCATATGTAGTACCGAGCGGTTGAGCACTTGAGAGTGAGAGCATACGGTACATTTTCATGCATTTTTGGCATTGACATGTAAAGTTTTGCTGAGCTTTATACTTCATACTGTTCGGATTGGTATTTACTTTACTGTTGAGTTGAATAATTGAATTGCTAGCATGCCTACTTTTCTGTATAGTTTAATGGTGTTATAATTACTGAGGTTTAGTTTGTCACTACCTATCAGTCCATAGTTTGGACTTGTTACTTATTGAGTTGGTGTACTCACGTTATCCCCTGCACCTTGTGTGCAGATCCAGGTATCTCAGGCCACGGTAGCGGCTGTTGAGTATCCCAGTCGCGAATTTTCACCGGAGATAACGAGGTAGCTGCCTAGCAATTGCAGTTCCCCCTTTCTTCTTCTTTATCCTCCTTTTAGTATACTTTGACTACTTTCAGACTATTCGGATCGGTTGTAGTATTTGTTCATGACTTAGTGATACCCGAACTCGGGCTTTTATTTTTCCGCATTTGGTTTTCGACTTTATATCTTTTATGGAAACTTCAGTTGAAAAAGGTTGTTATTTAAGTTTTAATGAAATGTTGAACTATTTTGGAATGTGTCGGCTGGCCTAGTTCCATGATAGGTGTCATCACGACCGGATCGGTTTTGGGGTCGTGACATTGAAATATATATCAAGTTTTAATTCTTTTTATAACTTGTTTTCTAATTTTAATCACTTGAGAATATTTTACTTTTTCTAAATCTTCCTTTTCTTTCTTCCTCTGTAACTTCCCAGTAATGAAAGTAACTAAAGAGACTTAAAAGCACAAAAATAGTATGCAAGTAAAGAGACTAAAAGCACTAATGAGCCGATACAGGGAATTGATTGGCGATATAATTTAATTTATTCATTTTTCAATGCAATTTTTTTTTGAATGAATCGTCTTGTCATGTATGTAAGATTGCATTATATATCATGAGCTGAAGAAATGTTCAGATGCATTAACTTAACCACCTTTTCTCTCAGCACCCAACTATATATGTATTACAACAATTACCATAAATTGGAGGATCAACACAAGCATGAGAAATTAATGTGCCAGAAGAATAAGTCTTTGATTGCTTGCTTCCCAGTTATGGTGAATACAAGACAATTTCATAAAGATAACTGTTGAAGATGAATACACTTGGCGAACATGCAGTATCTCTCTTCGTTCAATTATCTAATCATGAACGAAAAAGAAATGGAATTCTTATAACGTAAAATATACCTTAACTCCTAATTCTGATCAACTCGATCAAGACTTTTGTCGCACTCCGCATGAGTCCAAAAGTCTCACGAAGTAGGCCAAAAGTTGTATGATTAATTCATTCTATACGAAAAAAATTTAGATCAAATATAATTCTCGCGAAGTAGGCCATAAGTTAAGCTACTGTCGTTCCTGAATCCCAATAGATGTGTTCAATCTCGCAGGAGAACAGCAAAAACCTTTGGATGTTTGGCTCACCATAACTAATACATTACCTAAGTGTTATTTTGTACTTGAAAATATACAACATTAAACGGTTAAATAAAGAGTAGAAAGATGAAGAAGGTTAACAATTAATCAATTCAAATTGAGAAAACGAAGAAGAAAATTTTAATGAAGCAAAAAGAATTTCACCAACATATCTCATATTCCGAGTTCTCCAACTCTCACTCTGCCAGTCACTGTGTGAATGCATCAATGACAAAAGAGCAAACTCAGTTTGCCATAACCCTTACCCAAGAAACAGCAAAATAAGAGAGAGAGAGATGTTCTTTTGAAACCTATTGCCAAGTGAATTCATATCTGCATGTATAACATTAACTTCACAATTTTTTTACTTCCACTTCTAATACTTCCTTTTTATCAAATTTTCCAACAGAATGAGGCAGACAATTATTATTCTGGATAACTTATCTAGCCTTTAAAAACAGAATTTTCTCCAAACAACACTTCAATATATAATATTTTTAAGGCAACATGAATTCTCAAGTGGGAGAATATGCATACATGATCGTTGTCTATTTATAGACGTCAAAACAGTCATGAGCATCGGGAACCTGAGGGGGCATTATCTGCCACGAAATTTATGTCCGGTGGTGGTCAAATCTTTTCATTTCTTCAAAAGTAAAATTGCGCAACAAAGAATAATAGCAATACTTAAATTTAAGCAATCATATCATTTTTAATAATTCTAGGAAATGAAAAGGAAGGATATTGCAAGACAGAATAAGCTGGAGGCATACCCGTAGTGCGGTCTGTTTAGAATATAATTGTTGAACTTTGCATGGGTAGATATTAGAGGAAGACAAGACCGGGGGCCATTATATTTTGGAAACGGAAGCGTAAATGGAATTGATTACAATGCGACTTTTCAGAAGCAAACGGTTAGTGGTTTACGTTACTAACTAGTCTTTTCCCGAATCGGTATGTTTGTTATGTAGTAGAATTAATAAGAAATTATAGAAAAAGGGAGAAAATAGATAAATATCAATGCTGGTCATAAGAAGTGTCACATCACCTTCTCCATTCACATCTTTCTTTATATATATATATATTAGTGTATTTGGTTATAAAAAAGTAAAAAAAAATGAAAAGTAGTGTGATAATCTCTATAAACAAATGATGTTTACTAATCTGACATGTTTACATTATTTTACCATTGATTTTTTTTTTCTCTTTTCATGATTATCTTAAACGCTAGACAAATTTTTTTGCAGTAAAATATTTTGATGTTTTTTTTAGATCTTATATATCAAAGAAATTAACCGGAGAAATTGTGAATATCCCTGGTTTTGAAAAAATTCGTTCAAAATCATTTAGATCAATACATATGTTACTTGAATGTTGTTGATACCCAATTTTTTTCTATATTTTCAATATGTAAAATACCTTCAAAATAGCATATATAAGAATGTCCAAGGTTTATTTTTTTTTTCATAATTTTAAAGTTTTTAATTGATTTATTTTCTTCTTTTTTACCCATAAAATCCCCAATAATTATTTTTAAAATTATTAATTTGATAATTCATCCATTGGATTTCTATATTTATGCCAAAATATGGCTAAATGCAATTTTTATATATTTTTATAATTATATTTAGTATTTTTAAAGCTAAATTGCACATAATTACAATATTAGCCCTTTTAAGATTTAATTATATTTTATATGCATAAAATTGGATCCTGTATTTTTAAATAGCTAATTATGTATTATGAATTATTTTAGAATTTTAAATTATTTTTTCAGAAACTATGTACTATTGTTTATAAATTAAATTGGGAAAAAATTGACTATTTAAATTATAGCCAAATTGGCTTTCAATTATAGCCCAAATCGGATCCCAATTCCCAGCCCAATTTATAATTAAAAAACCCGACCCATACCGTATTAACCCAAACCCAAACCCGAAACCCACCTACCCTGTTTAATCTCGACCGTTGATCTCTCAGATCAACGGTCCACGCCGTTTCTTTCCCTTTTTTAATCCAACAACCCCCCAAACCCTATCCCATTCTTTCATTTGCGCCGCCTCTAACTCCTCTCCTCCTATCTTCTCTCTCAGACACACTCAAACCCTAATCATTGTCCACCTTCTCCGGCCATCTCCCTCGCCAAAAACCATGGCCTCTCATCATCTCCTGGCCTCTACTTAACCCCACGCTGGTTTGACACTACCCTGAGGTCCTCAGGTGAACCTGGAGTGGTTCAACTTTTATCCATGGTCTTTCATGCCATTTCCCAGCCATCCACGGCTGTTCGAGTAAGATCTATGAATTTTCCGGCTAAAACCGGTAAAATTTTAAGGTCCTCTCATCTTCTCTGGGTTCTCTGAAACCCTAACTCTTAAGATTTTCAACTTTTCTTTAGTTCAATCTTAGATCTAGGTATATCCATGAGTTTTTAACCGATTTTTCATCATCTCAACTATTTTCTGAAAACCCTAGATTCGCTATTGTTCGATTCTTCTCAGATCTTTCTAGATCTGAGGTGATTCGAGTATTATTAAGTGTTTTCCTTTAAAAACCTCCTGTTTTAACTAACCATTTCAAAATTTTAATCATTCTTCCTAAACTTGGGTTCATCCCAAGTTATTTTTTAAAGGGTTTTTCTGACTTCTAAGTGTTTGATTAATTATCCTTTCGTCTTCGTGGTTGATTGTGCAAGAATATGAAACCCTAGTTGATTCTATGTGGTTCCTTCAATTTGTGCTTCGATTTGGGGTATCTTTGTGGTACCAGTCGTGTTAGTTTACTCCATCTTTTGGACTTAAATATTTTTTATTTGTTAAATCCAGTATTTTTGTGGTTTTACCCTAATTAATCTTTGTTAGAGTTCCAACCTACTTTTCCGGCTAAGTACTATATTTTCTTTGAAGTCTTACTTAGTTTAATCTCTATTTTTATGATATTTGAGTAACTCTTTCCAGAAATCACTATTCTTTTGATGGTTTTGCTGATTACTTTACTCTATTAAGATTCATGTGCATAGATTATATTTATTTCCTTGTTTATGACTTTAATTGGTCATCTCTGCCTTAATTGATTGCTTGTATAATTTTTAAGATTCTTACTGATTCCTTATTTGGCATAATTTGGACTCCTTACCTTAATTAAACCCATGTTGTTACCGTTAATCAATTACCCCTAATTAAGGGGGTCTATTCCGAACCTCTTTTATGTGATTTAATTCTGAAATTTTGTGATTGTCCTTAATTGACTGGCTTCTGATTCTTTTACCTTATTGGTTCTACTCCTAAAGTGTTATATATACACTCTTGTTTTACCTCTCAACACACGAACAACTAGTTCAAAACACACACACACACACACTAAAAAAAATCTCTCTTCTCTCTACTACTTGTGCTATTGCTTGTCTAGCCGGCTGCAAGCCAAGGCTAGACTGTGGAGCTCTACTTGCTTTACTTTTTTGCATTTTTGCTTCCCTAACTGGTATGTTCCTAGTTCAATTCTGAAACTCAACTCTATGTGCTCCATGTTTGTTAATCCATGTCTCCTTCTACACTCATTTAATAGCTTATGTATTTAATTGCCCTTCTTGTTTACTACTTTATTCATCATATTTAAGCTTTGCCATCTCTTGTTCAAGTGTGTAATCAGCATGTCTACTTGAGTTCTTGTTTATTTCCCTCAACTAGTATGCCATGTTAGTATCATAGACTCATAATGTACTTAATTAAGACAAAGTAGCATGACTAATTACGTGTAATAAACCCCTATCCTCAACATGACTACTCTCATACCCTGTCTCTATGTCTTATTGCCTATTACTTTTCTAATTTTAAGCATGATTCCCTTATTAACACTTTGAAGTAGTAGTTTTGTGTTCTGGAGGCCAATCAGTTGCTACTTGTTCTTTGTACCTACTGGTCTATATGCTTCTCTTCTCATCTAGGTTTATGTGTTTCTGAAGTAGGCTCTCTATGTCCCCAACCCCTTACTTCCCTGCTTGTGAATGTTGACATGATACTATTCTTTGAACTGGTTCTGTGTATGCTGGTTTGTTCCAAGTTGTTGTTGCTCCTATTCCCTCCTCTTTTTAAAACTTTTTTTTTTCTAAGCAACTCTTCTGTTGTTTTGCAAACTTATTTCAAACATGCTGTTTCAAAACTGTTTTCCAATCTAACCTTTTCAACACTATGTTAAGCACTCTGACTCTACTCTTAGATCACTAAGTTCTGCCCCATTTGTGTGAGCTTTGCCTTGGGACCCTTAAGCTCCCTCTGAACTTGGACACATGAAAGCTGGCCTTTCCACGCTGCACTTACTCTGTCTTGGCTATGAAATTTGGGTGTGAGCACTACCCGAGATCCCTTGAGGTCCTTAGGGAACTCTGACACACCCAGATATGAGGAAAAGTTATGAAACAATCTTGGCACCTGAGGTGATTTATTACATAACTCAAGGAGGAAGTCCAAATTAGGTGCTGAAAGTTTGGGCCTATTTTCAGGCTCTCTATAGTGTAACTTTTATCTTCCTTTTCTGCTTATGTAACTCATTTCAGCATTGGTTTGTAATAATCTGTTGTAAACAAGTATTGGGGTTGGCTAGTAAAAATGGGAGGGTAATTATACATGCTATCAATATCAATGGGTAGAAACCATATCTTAAGTTTGCATTTCCTATGTGTGCATTAGAATCCACGTGTAAGATCAACCCATTCAAAGCATGGCATACACTAGATACCATGTTTCTTAGGTTTTACTATTTCAGTATCTTATTTGGCATCACTTTGCCACTTAGAAATCCTGCTTTAGGCTAATAATAGCATTAATATGAAATGTTGCTCCTCCACTTAGCAACCATGCTCTAGGAATTCTGCATATTCTGCAATCATTCTGCATTTTTTGTATGTGCACGTTAGATACCCTATTTTAGGAACTCGCTCAGTCACACCTAGTTAAACCAATAATGCATGAAAAGAGATATAAAACAGTCTTATGTTTGATTATCTTGTTTGAGTGAAACTGGTCACAATCCCTGCATATTTTTGCAACATTTAGAACAACATGTTTCAGGTAAAAACAACTTCCAAACTATTTCAATAATTCTGGTAACTGCTGCATGTTTTTTTACGCCTAGGCAAATCTTAGGTAATAACTTAAATAAAAATCAGAATTGTCTTTGTTTAACTGTCAGCATGTTAAAATCAGTAGGCAAGCATGATTCGGACTTCTTTTCTGAGTCATGCAATAAATCTGGTTCTGCTTAGATAACTTGTTAGGATCTGAATTTAGACCTTATCTGTGTATGAGTCGTGTTGTCTATGTGTATTAATTGTGGAGGTATATCTGAGCCTTCTATCTATTTTCTGTGTTTTCCCATAAATGCAGTCCTATGTTTTCTTATTTGTCGCCTAGTATTTTGCCTTTAAACCTGAGGGTCTACCTAGAACCTCCCTCATAGGATAGGAATCCTAAACTCCTCCAAGATCATAGGAAAAATAGTTAATAGCATGCAATAGCGGTCGAGACCAACCCTCGCCTTAATTATCTTCACGGGGCTGGAAAGGGTAGATATAGACATGATGACCGATGCGTTAATACCACGTGTAGCCCCTCTTTGAGGAGTGTCATACCGGGTATTGCATTGATATGGTCCATATTACAAACAAACCTAGGACACCCCCTCCCTTTACATTCATAAACCTGCTTAGATTGTAATTCTTTTCAAAATTTTGCTTTTCACTAATTGTTTTTTCCCAAACACTTGTGTATTTAAACTTAAATCCCCTGATATTTGAGCCACTTGCTAGTTGTACAAATTCACAAAAGCTGTTTGTTCGGGAACCACACTAGTGGATCTTGAGGGGTGCCTAACACCTTCTCCTTGGGATAATTTCAAGCTCTTACCCTATCTCTGGTTTATAAATGAAACTTAAATTGTTATAGGTTCCATAATGTGCCTTAAATTGTTAGGTGGTGACTCTTCAAAAATGCAAACCCCTTTCCCAAAAGGAAAGAGTTGTCCCAACCCAAAAAATGTCATAAACCCGATTCCGCGAAGGAAAAAGGGGGTGCGACAGCATGGCGACTCTGCTGGGGATATTTAGGATTTTACCATTTCATGCCATTTTTGTGAATTTGTACCCCTCCCTATGTGCAATTATTTTCTTTAAGCGTTTAATTTCTTCTTCAAAAGCAAAACTGACATATCTTTCTTGTTTCCTTCCTTTATAACTGCTTTAAATTATAAAACTATTGTATTTATCGCTTTCTTAACGTGCAAATACATGTCAACATGTTTTTAATTGTTGCATAATCATGCTCAACATCATACTCCACTCGTACCAAACAAATACTATAGCAACGCTTGATGAGTGGTTGCGCCCTAACTATATCATTACCCCCTAAATTCGGAAAGGATTATTTGCGGTAAAACTAGTCGATCAGCGGTGCAATCGACAGTCCCGTGCCTTCCCTCTTGAGTTGTCCGCTCAAGGGTACCAGTCTAAAACCCCATAGAAATCTTACTCTATTAAATTATGCAAGCATCATGGTCAAACCTAGCCGGGTCAGTTATGTTGTCCACATAATGATCCTTTAAGATAGCCTTGTCCAAAAGTCCACTGGGTTTCCCTAAACCCAAACGGACTTCATCATGTTCTGTGAATTTATTTGGAGAACTAAATGTTTTATGCTAATTGTTGATGTTAAATAGTCGAGTCTGGTGGGGGTATGATCTTAACCCTTTTGTTTTGCAGAAAATAAAGAATGAGGTCCCCAACTTCTGTATGGTTAGCACACCCTCACTCTTACTAGGCTGGTGGAGGAGTCTTCCATCAAATGAGAAAATCAATGAGTGGAAAGAGAGGGCCGCCAAAGCTAGGAAAAAGTTAGAATATCTAGAATACAATCTGCTGGAATTGGAAGGAAAAATGAGGAAGAGAGTCGATGAGTGCAAGAACGCTAAGGGAAATGAAGGAGAACACCTAGCAAAGGCATTTTTACTGGTCAACCTACACGAGTTGGAGAATTTGATCAACGAGAGCATTCAACCTGAGGAAGGTCCTTCTGGGACCAAATAGATAGGAATTTACTTTTCCGCTTTATGAATGTAATAAGGCCAATGGCCATTAGTAGCTTTTATTTCTTGCTTATTTAGTGTCGTTTTGGGATTCACCTATCTTTATCAATAAAATGAGGCATTTAGTATTAAAAGTTCTCCAAGTCTATTTGTCGTTAGGCCTACCTCGGGCACAAAGAGGTTCCCAAATTAGGACACGCTTTACATTGCTGCACTATGTGTTTAAATATTGCAATACATAATCCGCACTGACTTGATTACCTTTTGTTTTATTTTTGTTCTTATTAGTCCCCTCCCCAAAGGTTAGTTCATGCACTCTGGCATTATCATCTTATTTCACAAGATCCAGGGGCCCTCCACCCACTCCTCATCTTAGTCCCATTAAAGGCAAGAACAAAGGCAAAATGAAAGATTTAAACAACATCAAGAAGGAGAACACAGATTAACGGGTAGAGGCCACTGATGGCCAGGGTATTCGGGTTCCTAACGAGAATGTGTCACAACTTGAACAGAAACTATTGAAATTCCAAGAAGAGCTCGATCAGGTTCGAAATCTGGTAAACCTGTCATTTTCCCTCAGCACCCAAGATATCAACTTCCCCAACGCTCAAAACCCTACCCCTCCTCAAAATATCCCAAAACAGCAGAATCATTCTGCACCTCACCATCACGCTGCTCCACCAAAGAAAAAATGTAACACCTGCCATACCCCATACAACACTCCGCTACTCATCCCAGAACCTCAGAACTCCACAAACTACCATTTACACACCCATACACAGGCCACCATAACACTTCTATCTACGTGGAGACCATGCCATACTCCACCCAACCTATCTCATGCACACTTGAGTCTGATGAAAAGGATCTGCTTATCAGGAACTTGGCCGAGGAACTTAAGAAACTGACCAGCCGGATTCAGGGCGTTGAGGGAAACAAAGGAATTGAGGGGTTGAACTATGAGGACCTTTGCATACAGCATGATCTCGAACTGCCTGAGGGGTACAAACCTCCTAAGTTCGAAATGTTTGATGGTACCGGTGATCCAAGGGTCCATCTAAGGACATATTGCGACAAGTTAGTTGGAGTAGGGAAGGATGAAAGGATCCACATGAAGCCGTTCATGAGGAGTTTGAAAGGAGATGCATTATCTTGGTACATCAGCCAAGATCCCAAGAAGTGGTCAAATTGGATAGGCATTGCATCTGACTTTATGGATAAATTCAGGTTTAATACAGAGAACGCACCAGATGTGTTCTATATCCAGAATTCAAAGAAGAAGCCCACATAGACGTTTTGCGAGTATGCTACTCGTTGGAGGTCCGAAGCTGCTAAGGTCAGACCTGACTTAGAAGAGGAGCAAATGAACAAGTTCTTTGTCCGGGCTCAGGACCCGTAGTACTATGAACGACTGATGATGATTGAGAACCACAAGTTCTCTGATATTATCAAGTTAGGTAAAAGAATTGAAGAAGGTATTAAAAGTGGTATGGTTACAAATTTTGAGGCCTTGCAAGCTACAAATAAGGCTTTACAGTCCGGTGGTGTTTTCAAGAAAAGGGACGTAGGGGCCGTGATGGTTGCATAAAGGACCAAGTCTCCCCTCAAATACCAAACTTACCCAACACCTCCACTCACATACTAGCCAACTCCAAATTACCAAGCACCCTCACCCTCGTACCAAGCTCCGCTACTAACTTATTAATCATCTCCACCTGCTACATACCAACCTACTTCACCCAGATACTTCCAACCCGCTCATGTCTACCAAACTTATAATGCTCAACCATCCCACTATCAATCACCCCCTATACGCCAAAATTTCCCTAGACCCTGACCTAATTTTGATCGCAGACCTCCGAAATAATATACAGCCATCGCTGAACCTATCGACCAACTATATGAGAGGCTCAAAGCTGCTGGTTATGTCACCCTCATCCCTGCTACAACCCTTGAGAATCCTTCTCAATAGGTCAACCCTAACAAGTCCTGTGCATATCACTCCGGCATGAAATGGCACACCATCGATGAGTGTCACTCCTTGAAAGACAAGATACAGTCCTTGATTGATAACAAGATCATTGTGGCAAAAGAATCCGTTCCAAACGTCTACAACAACCCTCTACCAGACCATAAGGGTGGAAGTGTCCACATGATTGAGGTAGAAGATGACTGGGATCCCGAGGGATCAATCAGGTTGATCACAGAAGGCGATGACCCGAAGAAACCGACAATTACTCTCAATCTAATCATAGTCCAGATCCAACCGTCCGAGGATGCTGAGGTGAACATGTCTATACCTCTTGAGTTTGAAGCAGAACTATCCGCAAAGACATCAGTACCAATTGAGGTTGAATTCGTGTCTCCGGCAAATGCACCCACACCATTTGAGGTTGCAGTCTTGCCACCCAAGGCACATGTTTCATTCGAAGTAAGGATAGCCGCACCGGTCCCAGTGGCGATGTCAACCATGCCACAATTCTATATAAATGCTATACCTTGTGACTATACAGCCGAGGCGAGAAGGAAATGCAAGGTCAGGATTGAAGAAACTATCGCATCATAGGATATGACAAAAGTGGTAGAGTTTATACCCCTGAACATCTAGCTAAATCAAGAAAGCAGGCCTCCAATCGGCCACCTCTCATTGAGACTGGTCCGGACGACCTTTGGAGGAAAATACAGGCCAAGGAATATTCAGTCATTGACCAGTTAAACAAGATGCCAGCACAAATATCCATTCTCTCTTTGCTGGAAAATTCTGAGACGCACAAGAATGCTCTGTGAAGGTGCTAAATGAAGCATACGTACCAAGTAACATCACTAGCGAGGAAGTGGCTAATAAGGTAGGACAAGTGCTGGAAAGCCATAAGATCACCTTTCATGAGGACGAGCTGCCACCTGAAGGGCTAGGTCACAACAAAGCACTACACATCACCGTGCAATGCGATGATTATTTCATCACCAAAATCCTGATCGAAGGAGGTTCCAGTCTTAACATTTGTCCACTGATAACACTCAAGAAGCTGGGTAAAGGGCTGCATGAGATAAATGATGGAGCAATCAATGTGAAAGCCTTCTATGGTTGTCAGAGGTCCACCATTGGCGAGATTAGTCTATGCTTGCAGATGGGACCAACCTGGTTCGAGGTTGATTTCCAGGTAATAGATGTACCAGCATCTTACAACTTGCTGCTGGGATGGCCATGGATTCATGCCGCCGGGGTCATAGCATCAACGCTGCATCAGGCAGTAAAGTTCAAATGGAATCACCAGAAAGTGATCATTCACGGCGACAGTATCAACCTTATATACAGTCGCCAGACCATTCCGGCGATCGAGGGAAGAAGGAAGCTGGGTGGAGAAACTTACCGCCATATTGAGCGGGTCACGCTATAGACAAAGACAAATGGTAGGATAGCAAAATCGAGAGTATACTGAGTTGGAGTGGGTACGAACCTGGAAAAGGGCTCGGTAAAAACCTCTAAGTAATCTCTAAACCCATAAAACTCAAGAAATATGGCACTACCTTCGGTTTAGGATATGAATACACCTGGGAAGAATTCAATAACTAGTCGTCACCATGTCACGGTCCTTACTATCCACTAGAGCAGCTAATACCACACCTGGAGTAGACCTTCCAACAGGCCAATATTATTTATGGGTCAGATGAAGAAGAAGCACTTGCAGCAATAAAAAACTTATTTTTAGAGGACAGTAATATGGACTGTTGTGTTATTCTCGAGGAGGAGGGGGAGGAAGGCCCTTCCATATAGGCTATGAGCAGAGGGGCACATCTCAAGAATTGGACCATCAGGACAACCAAAGCCCGACGAGCCTCGAGGTAGCAAGGCTAAAACAAGCATTATTCACTGTTTTATTTACTAAATGATTTTCTTTTCACATTTTTTAATTCCCGTAATAAGATCTCCAATGTTCAAAATAGTTATTCAACTTATCAAAAGCATTTTTCTTATGAATTAATATTTATTGCTATCATTTTCTCTCCTTGCTTTACCAATACATCATTACTATTACTTGTCTTGATGAACCAATGACTGTGACATGTAATGAGACAACGCAACAAACGGATATGAATTCAGAAGAAGATGACATACCTAATGAGATTGTCAAAGAAGTTGATAACTTTGAGAACAGACCTAAGTCCAACCTAGACGAGATCGAGATTGTCAACCTAGGAGATGCAAAAAACATTAAGGAAACACGAATCAGCATTCACCTATCGCCATTAGAGAAGAAAGAATACACAGAATTTTTGAAAGAGTATGAGAACATATTCGCCTGGTCGTATGATGACATGATTGGTATGAGTACGTCTACTGTGGCTCACAAACTGCCAACCGATACAATGTGTCCACTGGTAAAGCAAAAGCTCAGAAAGTTCAAGCCTGATATGAGTTTGAAAATCAAAGAAGAAGTCACCAAGCATATCAACGCTAAGGTTCTCAAGGTAGTAGAATACCCGACATGGTTAGCCAACATTGTGCCAGTGGCAAAGAAGGATGGAAAGGTCAGAGTTTGTGTCGACTACTGGGATCTCAACAGTCATTTGTAGATTGCTTCATTGGTTATCATCAGATCTGGATTGACAAGGAAGATGCTGAGAAAACGGCTTTCATTACGCCGTGGGGAGTGTGCTGCTACAAGATGATGCCATTCAACCTGAAGAATGCAGGGGCCACCTACATGAGGGCCATGACTACCATTTTCCATGATATGATACACAAGGAGATAGAGGTATATATGGATGATGTTATTATCAAATCCAAGAAGGCCACTGACCACATAGAAGATCTAAGGAAGTTCTTCAATAGATTGTGGAGATACAACCTGAAACTAAACCCCACAAAGTGCGCATTTGAGGTTCCTGCTGGGAAATTGCTTGGGTTTATTATGAGTCGTCGAGGAATAGAACTGGATCCATCAAAAGTCAAAGCCAATTAGGAACTACCACCACTAAAGAACAAGAAGGATGTGATGAGTTTCTTAGGAAGGCTTAACTATAACAGCCGATTCATAACATAATCTACAGTTATCTATGAGCCAATCTTTAAGATGTTAAAGAAGGACTCCGCCACCAAATGGACCGATGACTGCCAAAAGGCCTTCGAAAAAATCAAGGAGTACCTGTCAACATCACCAGACTTAGTCACGCCCGAGCCAGGTAGACCCTTATTACTCTACCTTCAATGTTGGATGGAGCTTTCGTTTGCGTTCTGGGGTAGCATGATGAAACATGGAGAAAGGAACAAGCCATTTATTATCTTAGTAAGAAGTTCACCCCGTATGAGGCCCGGTATTCTCTATTGGAACGCACCTGTTGTGCTTTGACTTGGGTAGCTCAGAAGCTGAGACATTACTTTTGCGCCTATACTATATATCTCATATCGAGGATGAATCCCTTGAAGTACATCTTTTAGAAGCACATGCCCACCGACAAGCTAGCCAAGTGGCAAATCCTGTTGAGCGAGTTCAACATTGTTTATGTAACTCAGAAAATGGTCAAGGGACAGGCACTGGTAGGCCACCTTGCTGAAAACCCCGTGGATGGAGGACACAAACCCCTGAAAACATATTTTCCTGATGAAGAGGTATTTTTCATAGGAGAAGACATTGCGAAATCCTATGATGGTTGGAGAATGTTCTTTGATGGAGCATCAAACTTCAAAGGAGTTGGCATAAGAGCAGTCCTAATATCAGAAACCAGTCAGCATTATCCGGTGTCTACCAACCTCAGGTTCCCTGCACCAATAATATGGCCGAATATGAAGCTTGCATCTTAGGACTCAAAATGGCCATTGACATGAACGTTCAAGAGCTGCTAGTGATTGGAGATTCAGACTTGCTTATACATCAGGTACTAGGAGAATGGACGACCAAGAACTCCAAGATACTCCCATATCTACATCATGTACAGGAATTGATAAAGAGGTTCACGAAGACAGAATTCCAGCATGTTCCCCGAATCCAGAATGAGTTCGCTGATACATTGGCTACCCTATCATCTATGATACAACACCCCGACAATAATTTCATTGATCCCATCCCGCTGAAAATCTATAATCATCCAGCTTACTGTGCCTATGTTGAAGAAGAAGCAGACGAAAAGCCTTGGTTTCATGATATGAAGGAATATTTGGCAAAAGGAGAGTACCCAGAGCTTGCAAATCCAACTCAGAAACGCACACTTCAAAGATTGTCCAACAACTTCTTTCATAGCGGAGGAATCCTGTATAGGAGGACTCCCGATTTAGGATTATTAAGATGTGTCGACGCAAAGGAAGCATCCAGGTTACTAGAGGAAATTCATGCCGGGATCTGCGGTCCACATATGAACGGTTTTGTCTTAGCAAAAAAGATATTATGGGCTGGTTACTTTTGGATGACTATGGAAACAGACTGCATCTAGTATGTCCGGAAATTCCACCATTGTTAGATACATGCAGACATGATAAAGGTACCTCCAAGAGAGCTTAACACAACAAGCTCACTGTGGCCATTCGCCGCCTAAGGAATGGACGTTATTGGACCAATCGAGCCTACTGCTTCCAATGGACACAGGTTTATCCTAATATCCATCGACTATTTCACCAAATGGGTTGAAGCAACATCTTACAAAGCAGTGACTAAGAAAGTCATGGCAAACTTTGTCCGCGACCACATTGTTTGTCGATTCGAAATTCCAGAGTCAATCATTACTGATAATGGATCCAGCCTCAACAGCAACCTGATGAAAGCTATGTGTGAAACTTTCAAGATCAAACACAAGAATTCCACAACCTATAGGCCTCAAATGAATGGAGTTGTAGAAGCCGCCAACAAGAATATCAAGAATATATTGAGGAAAATAATAAAGAATCACAGACAGTGGCATGAGAAGTTATTATTTGCCCTTCTGAGGTATCGTACCATAGTCCGCACATCAACCGGGGCAACCCCCTATATGCTGGTTTACGGTACAAAGGTTGTCATTCCCGCTGAGGTGGAAATTCTTTCCCTAAGGATCATATAAGAAGTTGAGCTCGACTACGCAAAGTGGGTAAAAGTCATTATGAGCAACTAGCCCTTATAGACGAAAAGAGAATGGATGTAGTCTGCCATGGTCAACTCTATTAGAACAGAATGTCCGGAGCCTTCAACAAAAGATTCAAGCCAAGACAGTTCGCACCGGGACAGTTGGTGTTAAAGAAAATTTTTTCGCATCAAGATGAAGACAAAGAGAAGTTCTCTTCCAACTGGCAGAGTCCATACATGGTTCACCGGGTTTTGACAGGAGGAGCCCTCATACTTGCAGAAATGGATGGAGAAGTCTGGCCAAAGCTGATCAATTCAGATGAAGTCAAGTGTTACTACGTGTAACCTTTATGCTTTCTTTATATGATGTAAATTGAACTACACTTGACCTAATTCTCATTTAAGAGGGGATACGTAGGCATCCCTATGGTTTCGGTCACAATTTAATAAAAAATTCATTTCCCCCACAATTGGAAACAGGGGCAGAATATTGAGGAGGACCCTCAAAATTCCGAAGTAATTTCAGCCGATCGTCGTACGAGCAACAATAAGAAACGTCAACCCGTCAAACTGGGGAAGACTTTTGAGGAGGACCCTCAAAATTCCGTTAGCAGGAGAGGTTGATATGTCCTGAACTACATCACAGTCGTCGGTTCATCTAAAAGTTATTTTTAATTTAT